>NC_079192.1:294534880-295223630 GCF_029499605.1 Hyla sarda
CTAGTGGCAGCTTTTGTAAACACAAATAACATAGCTAGAAACTTCATTTCTTTTAAACAACGTACAGGGTGGGCCATTTATATGGATACACCTTAATAAAATGGGAATGGTTGGTGATATTAACTATCAGTTTGTGGCACATTAGTATATGTGAGGGGGGAAACTTTTCAACATGGGTGGTGACCATGGTGGCCATTTTGAAGTCAGCCATTTTGAATCCAACTTTTGTTTTTTCAATAGGAAGAGGGTCATGTGACACAACAACTTAGTGGGAATTTCACGGGAAAAACAATGATGTGCTTGGTTTTAATGTAACTTTATTCTTTCATGAGTTGTTTACAAGTTTCTGACCACTTATAAAATGCGTTCAATGTGCTGAGCATTGTGTTGGATTGTCAATGCAACCCTCTTCTCCCACTCTTCACACACTGATAGCAACACCGCAGGAGAAATGCTAGCACAAACTTCCAGTATGTGTAGTCTCGTATCTTCACAGCATAGACAATTGCCTTCAGATGACCCCATAGATAAAAGTCTAAGGGGGTCAGATCGGGAGACCTTGGGGGGCCATTCAACTGGCCCACGATGACCAATCCACTTTCCAGGAAACTGTTCATCTAGGAATGCTCGGACCTGACACCCATAATGTGGTGGTGAACCATCTTGCTGGTAAAACTCAGGGAACATGCCAGGTCTGAGCATTCCTAGATGAACAGTTTCCTGGAAAGTGGATTGGTCGTCGTGGGCCAGTTGAATGGCCCCCAAGGTCTCCCGATCTGACCCCCTTAGACGTTTATCTTTGGGGTCATCTGAAGGCAATTGTCTATGCTGTGAAGATACAAGATCTGCAGCACATGAAACTACGGATACTGGAAGCCTGTGCTAGCATTTCTCCTGCGGTGTTGCTATCAGTGTGTGAAGAGTGGGAGAAGAGGGTTGCATTGACAATCCAACACAATGAGCAGAACATTGAACACATTTTATAAGTGGTCAGAAACTTGTAAATAACTCATGAAAGAATAAAGTTACGTTAAAACCAAGCACATCATTGTTTTTCTTGTAAAATTCCCAATAAGTTTGATATGTCACATGACGCTCTTCCTATTGAAAAAACAAAAGTTGAATTCAAAATGGCCGCCATGGTCACCACCCATCTTGAAAAGTTTCCCCCCTCACATATACTAATGTGCCACAAACAGGAAGTTAATATCACCAACCATTCCCATTTTATTAAGGTGTATCCATATAAATGGCCCACCCTGTACATTAGAATGCTTTTTTATTTACCATAAGGAGTGCAATAGCAAAAATAAGTTTTAATGAGAATGACCATTTAAGGATCTGAGCAGCAGGATGCTCTATGGTCTATTTATTTGGGGGGATCTCTTCTCATTTTCTTAAGTGGACAACATCAAATACTTGCACACATTGTAGTTATGTGTGCTACAGTTGTAAGCTAGCTTGTGTACAGTCCAATGAGAAAGAGCCATAAGGCTAATAAAACTTGTTTCTTAAAACTGTAATTTTTTCCTTGTACTGTAGAGTTTTCTATTATGTCCATAGAACATGTTGCATTGGTTTTCTTTTTGCAGTACAGATTTCAATGTCACCAGTTGTCATTTTCATACATTGTAGTTTAGGTATAAGATGTTCCTTCAGGCTAAGTTCACACGGCCGGATTACCAGCAAAATTTCCGCAATGTATTTGCTGCTAAAAATCCACTGCAGATTTTGCTATCTTTAACTTCAATGGGTCCAATGGAAAATCTGCAAATCATCCTCTATTTCGGATTTTCTGCAGACCCATTGAAGTCGATTATAGGCTGCAGAAATTCTGCAGGTAATCCGCTCGTGTGGGGTACGGGTACATGTGGGGTAAGGGTGGATTTTCTCTGTGTATTTAGCTGCGGATCCGCTGGTGAAGGACCGCTCTATGCTGTCTTTACATGTGCCTACTCGTAGCGGCAATACGCAGACACATTGCGATGTGCAAATACGCCCCGCAAATCGCTGCAGTGTGTCTACTCGTCGCGGCGTATTGCCGCTACGAGCAGGCACATGTAAAGACAGCATAGAGCGGGCCTTCACCAGTGGATCCGCAGCGAAATATAAGCTGCGAAAAATCCGCTCATGTGAACGTACCCTTAGGGTGTATTCACATCTACAATATCCTGTGCATATTTGATGCGCAGAATTTGAAGCTGCAGATTTAAAGCTGTGTTCATTAAAATCTGCAGCTTCAAATCCTGCACATTAAATATGCATAAGATACTGTACATGTCAATACACCCTAAGGTTATGTTCACATGGTTGACCCATTCTGCTGCACCGATTCCAACGTCTCCTGAAAGAATAGATGTGTCTATTCGTTGTCCAGATTTTGCTCGGAAATGCATTGCCGTCTATGACACGTAGCATTTGTAAGCAGTCCTAGCGCCCTCCGGATATATGTTTTTCGTGCAGACATTCCGCACATTTTGCGCCATGTGAACATAGCCTGAAACATCTTCTTTAGGATCTGCTCTTGATTTTAACTACCGATAACTGTTCAGTATGGTGAGTCTATCCACTGAGCATACAGTCCCACACTGCCATCTAGTGGTGCTACTTTGAAATAGCAGCTACAGTTTATGTTAAATGCATGCTATGGTAATGTCCCTGACAGCTTTAACAGAATAGATAGACAGTTCTGTATACAGTATTATACACATATAGTAACATAACAGGAAAAATGGAGAAAAAAAAATAATAATAATAATAATAAACTTCTTCACCAGGGGGCCAATGTGAATACTGAAACAACTAGTCAATAGGCAACTCAAAACAGACCAATAAAGTTAGGGCACAGGTCTCATAGCCAAACATTGCTGTGTACCCCTATAGCCTAAAGTTCTCCAATGACATTTCTTAGGGCAATGCTGCAGTGAGAATCCCAGTATCATCATATGCTTTGGATATTATTTGTGAATCTATCTATGTGTGCCGCTGCCCAGTTTGTTATTACTGCTTACATGTGTTATGTATATATGTGTTTGGCAATATGCACATGATATGTACACCTGCCCGCCATATCATTGCATATATGTTTGTATTGTGTTCTGTATCAATCGTTTTGTAATTGACCTGCTATTGATCATTGTTCTCTGCTTTTCCTTTCCACCTGTGCTGCTTTGTGTCTATATTCTTCCCTATCCGGTGCTTGATTCCAGGTGGCCGCTCTGCTTTTTTGCTTCATGGCGGTTTGTCCTCCACAGCGCCCGTGCTGCAAGAGAAACATGTCATTGCAAGTGAGTGATCTAAAGGGCCATTACCAGTACAGAGAAGAAATGTCGGAGTCATCCGAGAAATGCTTTTTTTTTTTTAAACTCTGCTGCCTTTTTTGACCACTAGGGCAGTGTTTCTCAACCAGGGTGCCTCCAGCTGTTGCAAAACTACAACTCCCAGCATGCCCGGACAGCCAAAGGCTGTCCGGGCATGCTGGGAGTTGTAGTTTTGCATAGCTGGCAGAACTCTGGTTGGGGAACTACATATATATATATATATATATATATATATATATATATATATATATATATGTATATATATATATATATATATTTATATGCACACTTTCCAATGATGTTGTTTTCTAACTCCCTATTTTTTCTTTCATACTAGTCCCTTGGTTTCCAAGAACCATTCAAGACCTTGACAAATTCGCAAATCAGATCCTGAGCTATGGAGAAGAACTTGATGCAGATCATCCCGTAAGAATGTCTTCTTTTTACTTAAAGGGGTTATCCAGGAAAAAAAAACCTTTTTTATATATATATCAACTGGCTCCAGAAAGTTAAACAGATTTGTAAATTACTTCTATTAAAAAATCTTAATCCAGTACTTTCAGTACTTATGACCTTCTGAAATTAAGGTTGTTCTTTTCTGTCTAAGTGCTCTCTGATGACACCTGTCTCGGGAAACGCCCAGTTTAGAAGCAAATCCCCATAGCAAACCTCTTCTAAACTGGGCGTTTCCCGAGACAGGTGTCATCAGAGAGAACTTAGACAGGAAAGAACAACCTTAACTTCAGAAGCTCATAAGTACTGAAAGGATTAAGATTTTTTAAGAGAAGTAATTTACAAATCTGTTTAACTTTTTGGAGCCAGTTGATATATATATATATATATATATATATATATATATAAACATGAAAAACTTGCATTTTCTGTTGCACAGCACCAGATTTTCTCTAACAAAGGATAGCCGCTCAGATCCTTTCACCAGAACCCTTCTTCCTGTTACTGTTAAACATGCTCGGGGATAGGATAGATCATAAAGAAGTTCCCTTTCTAATACCATAGCAAATTACCCAATGTAGCATCTTGATGGAATATTGGTAAGTATTTCCTCATAATGCCACCTATTTTACTAAATAGTAATTCTGATTCCCTAATGAAGGTACTATCTTTAGTGCAGTTACATCTCAATCTACACCATTCTCCATAGGGAATGTTTTTTTAGGACATGTTGGGGGTGACAGGAAGAAGCTTGTAAGAAGCTTGTAAAATTGAGTTACCCGCATTCTCCTTTCTTTCCCCAAAGTCCACAAAGGGGTATTTCCACCTCCCCTTCACCCTATACAGGGGCAGATCCAGAGTCTAGTCTCGAGAGGGGCACTATCAGAGTATTGTGCACTGGTCGGCACTCCCCCTCCCATAGACTTGCATGGAGGGGGCGTGGTATGATGTCAAAAGGGGCGTGGTTATGACATCACAACCCTCGCAGGCCGCACCCAGGGTTTGGAACAAAATGTTCAGAATGCTGTGGCAGTGGAGTACCCCTTTAAGTACGCAGCATAGTTCCATCACATTAGGTAGGCATCATAGTTCCAAGTTCCCCCATACTAGGTTTGCAGCATAGTTCCCAGTTTCCCCACACTAGGTTGGTAGCATAGTTCCCCCACATTAGGTTGGCAGCATAGTTCCCCCCACATAAGGTTGTCAACATAGTTCTCCCACAATAGGTTGACAGCATAGCTCCCCCACATTGGGTTGGCAGTATAGTTCTCCCACATTAGGTTGGCAGTATAGTTCCCCCATATTTGGTTGTAGTTCCCCCACATTAGGTTGGCAGTATGTTCCCCCACCCCACATTAGGTTGTAATTCCCCCACATTAGGTTGTAGTCCCCCCCCCCATTAGGTTGGCAGTTGCCCCCACAGACATACAGCCTTCAGCCACTTCAGTGCTCAGACCACCGCTCCTTCGGTCCAGGGTCATGATCTACTGCTATTGCCTATAGGCCTTAGCAGTAGGTCCCGGGACCGGTGGAGCAGTGTTCGGAGCACTGAAGATGACGTGCCGCTGGTACCTTACCATGCACGCATCCTCGCTGCTCTGCTCCTATGGGCGGGCGCGTGCACGGGACATCAGTGACGTCCCTGCATGTGCTTCCTCCCAGCGTACCCTGCGTTTTTAAAGTTAACGCGGGGCTGCAGAAAGGTAACCAGGACATCCTTGTGTCACGAAAAGATCTTTTGGGACACAGGGATGCTCTGAATGTGAGGGGAGAAATTAATCTGGGGGTGGAGGGGAGGGGGAATCCGCAACTGGCCCTATAGTGTCAGGCATTGGATCTTTTGGGGGAGAGACTGGGGGACTGGGTTGACAGTTACCTCCAGCCCCTAACCACTGTTACACCCACTTTTATAAAAGATACTAAACATCTACTCAATGTAATCGACCATTTACCGTGGGATTCTACATTTGCATGGGCAACATGCGATGTTGTATCATTGTATCCGTCTATCCCCTGGACTGGGGGTCTCCCTGCATTAGCTAGGCATATGGACAGTTAAAGTAGGTACTCCCCTGGTTTGAGAAAATTTATTTTGATGGCGACAGAATTCCTGCTAAAAAAAACTATTTCTTTATGTTTAATGGCCAATACTTCCTGCAAACCAAGGGAGCTAAATACTCCCCATCTTTTGCAAACATATACTTGAGCAAATGGGAGGAAAACGTAATATTTTCAGAAAGTAATCCATACCAGGCATGCATCAAATGGATGGGGAGGTTCATTGATGATCTGATATTCTTCTGGAGAGGCTCTGAGGAGGATTTTTCTAATTTTGTACAGTATATTAATCCTAATACCGTGAATCTTTCTTTTAATTCAGTGTTCTCTAAGAACAACATCTCCTTTCTGGATGTGTGTCTTTCATCACAGAACAATTAATTTATAGTAGCACCATCCAGAAAGGAGAATGTGGGTAACTCAATATTTCGAGCTTCTTCCTGTCACCCCCAACATGTCTTAAGAAACATTCCCTATGGAGAATGGTGTAGATTGAGATGTAAATGCACTAAAGGTAGTACATTCATTAGGGAATCAGAATTACTATTTGACAGGCTCAGTGCCAGAGGCTATGCTTCAAATACATTAGTCAATGCCAGAGGCTATGCTTCAAATACAAATACATTAGTCAATGCCAGAGGCTATGCTTCTAATACATTAGTGAATGCCAGAGGCTATGCTTCAAATACATTAGTCAATGCCAGAGGCAGAGCTTCTGCTCTGGACAAACAGGATTTTATTGCACACAACAAAGTTAAATACAAAAAAGCTGAACAACAAGGTAACACCCCCCCCCCCTTTTTTTTATTACACAGTACAGTAAACAATACTACAAAATAGGTGGCATTATGAGTAAATACTTACCAATACTCCAACAAGATGCTCCATTGGGTAATTTGCTACAAGACAAATTTAAAATGGTAGCTAGAAAGGGACCCTCTTTGGGTTCTATCCTATCCCCGAGCATGTTTAACAGTAACAGGAAGAATGGTTCTGGTGAACATGACTGGTTACAACATACAGGGAATTGGAAATGCGGCCATAGAATATGCATCACATGTAACCACATGCACATAAAAAGAAGTTCCAGTCATACACTAGTGGAAGGACTTTCCAAATGAGGAACTAGATAAATTGGAACTCTAAAAATGTAGTATACTTAGCCTCTTGTGAAACCTGTCACCGCCAGTATGTGGGTTGCACCTCCAACACCCGGAAAACCAGAATACGGAGATATATATCGGACATTAAAAATGTATTAACATTTCATATTAACATTTCTGCACCTTACAAGCATTTTAGGGACATTCATGAAGCCAAACTGACAAATTATGTGTGATGGGTATAGAGAAAATCAAAAGACCCATCAAAGGGGGGGGGGGGGGGGGGGGGGGTATGAGAAGACTCCTCCTAAATAGGGAATCCTTCTGGATGTTCCTGCTGGAAACCAGGGAATCAAATGGTTTTAATTCATGACAAGATCTTATTTTAAGAAGATGTGCTGGTTCTCAAGGACTAATTTGGTGATTTAGGTGAAGTAGGTAATATAAGTGTATATATGTGAGTAAAAGACTGCAGGGATATAGCCTCAAAAACGCCCAAAAATAAATAGATAGCAAAAAATTTGAGTTTAAAATAGCTAGTTTATAAAACATCAAAGTGGATGCCGACAATCCACTCTGATAATTGTAACATAAAATAGGTAGAATAAGACAATAAAATTAGTAAACTAGTAAACACTGACCGCAGATAACTTCCAATTTGTATTAAAAATAATCACAGCTGCAAAAAAATAAATAAACGATAATCCATGAAGACATAGAAAAAGATGGTAGGTTATATAAAGTAAATGAAGCACTGGAGCACCGCAAGAGTTGGCCCACTCCTGCCGTGCTGGTGTTCTGCGGGCTGGATATGCACTAATGCGCTGTATGTCCGATCTGTGTAATCAATAAATCCATAAGCAAGTAAATGTTTAAACAATTGCTGTAACGTTGGTGGTGTGTGAGACACTGTAGCCCACTCACCCACCCTTGGTTCTAGGCACGGGACGTCTTCAAACTTCAGATCTCTGCAGATCGCGCCGGTGCTCTAGCTTCAAACAGGGAAGTCTACTGGTAGACAGACAAGCCCTGTTAGCGAGCAATATCTTGATGTGCAGGATACTTGGCTGGGTCGGTCCTCGTGGAGACGTGCGCACATCAATAATGTGCTGGGTATGCTGTGAGTCTTTGGCAGGTTGTTTGACTGGAAGTGTGACGTGGATACAGTTCAGCATCATGGCTTATTTTTTGTGCCAGCAATCTACTTTGTAATGACATCAGTCATTTTACCTAAAAATGTACGGCGAAACAGAAAAAAAATAATTTTGAGACAAAATAGAAAAAAAAACACAATTTTGTAAATTTTGGGGGCTTCCGTTTCTACACAGTACATTTTTCGGTAAACATGACACCTTCTCTTTGTTCTTTAGGTCCATACGATTAAAATGAGACCCTACTTATGTAGGTTTGATTTTGTCGTACTTCTGGAAAAAATCATAACTACATGCAGGAAAATTTATACGTTTAAAATTGTCATTTTCTGACCCCTTTAACTTTTTTTTATTCTTCTGCATATGGGGTGGTATGAGGGCTCAATGATCTGAAGTTTTTTTTTTGTACTATTTTTGTTTTGATTGGACTTTTTGATCACTTTTATTCATTTTTTAATGATATAAAAAGTGACAAAAAACGCTTTTTTGGACTTTTGCATGTACGCCATTGACCGGGTGGTTTAATTAACGATATATTTTTATAATTCGGACATTACCGCACACGGCCATACCACATATGTTTATTTTAATTTACACAGTTTTTTTTTTAAATGGGAAAAGGGGGGTGATTCAAACTTTTATTAGGGAAGGTGTTAAATGATATGGGGCTATAACACTGCACACACTGATCTTTTACATTGATCAGTGGTTTCTCATAGGAAAACACTGATCGATGATTCTGCCGCTTGACTGCTCATGCCTGGATCTCAGGCACTGAGCAGTCATTCGGCGATTGGTCAGCATGGAGGCAGGTAGGGACCCTCCGGCTGTCATGTAAGCTGTTCGGGATTCCGTGATTTCGCCGCGGCGATCCCGAACAGCTCCCTGAGCTAACCGGCATTGTTTTACTTCCACTTTAGACGCAGCGTTCAACTTTGAACGCCGCGTCTAAAGGGTTAATAGTGCGCGGCACCGCGATCAGTGCCGCGCGCTATTAGCCACGGGTCCCGGCCATTGTTAGACCGGTACATCATGGGTCCTCAAGGGGTTAAACATTTACATGCTTATGGATTTATTGATTACACGAATCGGACATACAGCGCATTAGCGCATGTCCAGCACACAGAACACCAGCACGGCAGAAGTGGGACAACTCTTGCGGTGCTCCAGTGCTTCATTTACTTTATATAACCTACCATCTTTTTCTATCTCTTCATGGATCATCGTTTTTTTGCAGCTGTGATTATTTTTAATACAAATTGGAAGCTATCTGCGGACAGTGTTTACTAGTTTACTAATTTTATTGTCTTATTCTACCTATTTTATGTTACAATTATCAGAGTGGATTGTCGGCATCCACTTTGATGTTTTATGAACTGTTTACTCATTAAACTAGCTATTTTAAACTGTAATATTTTGCTATCTATTTATTTTTGGGCATTTTTCAGGCTATATCCCTGCAGTCTTTTACTCACATATATACACTTCTATTACCTATTTTACCTATATCACCAAATTAGTCCTTAAGAACCAGCACATCTTCTTAAAAGTTTTCTTTTTGTACATGCAATAACATGCTTGTATAAACCCGGTGCAGCTCATAGGGGTCTGAATCTTGGACGACCCATCAGATTGAGCACACCTAGTTTCTTTAATTTCTCCTTTAAGATCTTATTTTAACATGTTATAACCTTATGGTATTATGTTATTTCCTGGCTAAGAATGTAATATAGCGTGTTTTAGACACAGTCTTGCAATATATCATATGTTTATAGTCTATTCTTTTTTTTGTATTTCTTGTTATCCTATCTACTACTGGATCAACATTAAAGGGGTACTCCGGCGCTAAGACATCTTATCCCCTATCCAAAGGATAGGGGATAAGATGCCTGATCACGGAGGTCCCGCCACTGGGGACCCAAGTGATCTTGCACGCAGCACCCGGTTAGAATCAGTCCCTAGAGCGTGTTCGCTCCAGGACTGATCGATGGCAATCACTGGGACGGAGCATTGTGACGTCACGGCTCCGCCCCCGTGTGATGTCATGCTCTGCCCCCTCAATACAAGCCTATGTGAGGGGACTGAGTCTATCGGGGTGCTGCGTGCAAGATCACGAGGGTCCCCAGCAGCGCGACCCCCGCGATCAGGCATCTTATCCCCTATCCTTTGGATAGGGGATAAGATGTCTTAGCGCCGGAGTACCCCTTTAAGCTGGGTGTTGATAGCAATGGATGCAGGGGACAGCTGATTCCATGCCTAATTTTTTTACTTTGTCAGTAGAACACACCTGTAACGATCATGTGACCTATTAACAGGATATATAAGTGTTACTGTGTTACTATGTTTTATGCCATGACTAAGGGCATTCTAGCCCGAAACACGTAGGCAACTATTCTCCGTTGTGCCTGTTATGAATATTATGCCTCAATAAACTGGATGTTTTACCGGCTATCCTGGTGTTGGACATTTTGCATTATTCATATTTAGCACCAGATTTTGGGGACAGATTTTTGCGCACACCATGTGAAAAAGTGGAACAACTGCACCATTTTTTTTTAAAGCATGCTGTTTTTTTTCTATAGGATATTCTTTAGAAAAGTGGGGAATGTGCGCCACTTTTCTACATAGGGTGAGCCTAAATTTGTAAGATTTTACATAGGATGAGAGTAAATTTGTCAGATTGAAAAGCATACAACAAAGAGAATAAGTGTTTATACGGGCAGACATTATTGGGAGATTGCAGCGTGTTTCCCGCTGCAAGCTTTAATGGGGACGGACTCTCCACTGCAAGTAGTAGATTTTGTTCCTGAAATTATAGCAACTGAATGCCAGCTCCATTTATCTGAATGGGAATATTCAGGAAACCAAGAGAATAGCTAAATAACAAAATGTAAGGCAAGAGAAAGATCAGCTACACAGTTAGTCAGCAGTAAATACACGAGAACAAGGGAAGAATCACCTAAAAGGGGCAGGCACTGAACAGACTAGCTTGGTATTTATATCCACCTGACAAGGGCATGGATGCTGAGGCCAGATGAGATTGGCTTGTAGTACAAGCCCCCTGATTGGCCCAGGAGTCGCCACAGCAACACTGAAGCATCAGCCAAACTCAGGGCAGTTTAACACTTCTGCTGGAACCAGAACCATTCATTACAAGTATGTTTAAAATTTTCCTACCCCCCTATAACTATAACTTCATAGCTATAAATTTCTGACCACAAATTTTGCGCATATATAGCTGTATAATGGCTCATTTCTTGTGCCATGATCTGAAGTTTTTAATATGTACCACTTTTGAATATATATAACTTTTTGATCAGTTTTTTTCCTATTATTTCTTATTATTCTTATTGATTTATTTATTTAAAAAAAATAATTGTAAATTTCATTTTTTATTGTGGGCGAGGCCGGGGCTTATTCAAATTTTTTTAATAAATGTTTCTTTTTTAAGTCATGTATAGGCATAGCACTAATCAGTGATCTTGGCAATCTTCTTGTATGGCCATATGACCATGCAAGAAGATCCTTGGAGCAGCCCTAGAGCAGGAGAGCAGGCTGCCATCTTGACTCATTGGAACCCCACAATCGCACTGCAGGTGGTCCAATAAGTCCCGGAAATGCTTTGGACACTGTGATATGTATTAATGGTAGACATAATTGCTGATGTCCAGTATTAGTGGCAGGTCCCTGGGTGCTGTGCTGGTTTCATTGTCTGGAAGTGTATCAGGACATACAATATGACCTGGTGCTATGTACCCGTCAGCCAGGGCATACTTGTATGTCCTGCATCTTCTAGAGATTAAGATTGCGGGTGGTGTCATAGATAAGGCACTTCTAAGACAGCTGTAAACCAAGTAGAAAATTTGCTGCAGAATAGCATGTACCATGGTACATGGAAAAGAAAAACAGCAGCCCTAAAAAGGGATACTGCTATAGTTCTGTCATGGCCCAAGATTCCTGTCCATTGAGTAGGATTCATATCCAACAGAGGTGGAGTCTGGATATAAATATATCTTGATGGAAAACATTTTATAAGTTATGGATAATAAATAGTCCATCTATCCATGTAAAGTAATAGGACCTTGGTCATTATTCAAGTTTACTAAGATAGTTTAAACCTCTAGGTATTGAGTTCACAGGAATATATCATGTGACACTGGACTATCTGTAGCATGTCACTGAAGACTTTCCTCTTGTGAAAATCCAAAGTATCCCCAGAAGGATTTAAGGGGGTACTCCACCCCTAGACATCTTATCCCCTATCCAAAGGATAGGGGATAAGATGTCTAATCACCGGGTCCCACCGCTAGGGACCCCCACAATATAGCATACGGCACCCACCTGTTACTGCTCCGGAAGCTCTGTCACGCCCCCTCCCATAGACTTGCATTGAGAGGGCGGGGCGTGACATCACACGGGGGTGGAGTCGTGATGTCACGGTCTTCCATTCCCGTGGTCGGGAGCCAGACCCTCCAACACTTCCGGTGCAGTAGCAGGTGGGTGCCGTATGCTATATTGCGGGGGTCCCCAGCGGTGGGACCCCAGCGATCAGACCAGACATCTTATCCCCTATCCTTTGGATAGGGGATAAAATGTCTAGGGGTGGAGTACCCCTTTAAATTAGACCCAGAGGTAGTAACAATTTAGTAGAAGGTTAATGGGTCATAACTATTGCTCAAATTATGAAGCCAGATGGTGAAGTCAGAACTTGTGCTTATTGTAAAGATGGAAAGCACTATACTTAGTACCTTTTTTTTTGCTTAATTGGAACTTGAACAATCTGTATTTGGATTGCCCATTGTTGATTTTTTGGATTCAGAGTTAATGAATCCAACTGATGAAAATGCAAAGCAGTTCAGGTAAAACCAGTTCCAATAAATAAATCAGAGTTGCAAGCATTTTTTTAGAAGGTTGAGCTTTTACAATTCCTTTGTAAAAGGCAAAGCAACTGTTATTGAACCTCTTTGAAGCTCGTTGTGCACAAAGCACTTTGGAAGTGGATACAAATTAATGACAAGGTTCAATAATGTCAAGAAACCATTGCCAGTTGGTCTTGGCATATTATTGTCCAGATAAGCCACTTGCCTGCGATACATTCCCTTTAATAGTGCAGTTTTTAACCACACACTGAAAAAAAAGAAACTCCAATTGTTAACTATTTAGAAGCTAGGAGTACTACAGAAGAGGCTGTAGCCATTGTAGCAGGAGTGAAGAAAATATTGTATAATTACTGTATATAGAAGAAGTTTTGGTGTCGTAACAGATCACAAGTCTCTTATATTTGTTAAAAAAAAATAAGCTTACCCCTTAAATGGGCACTGTCAGATACAATAACTTTCGATATGTTATAAAGCATGCAAAAAAAAAATGTTTTACAATCGCTTTCATCAGAACGTTTTCAGTATTTCATACTGAAAAAGACAGTCAAAAAAGTGGCCACTAGGGGTCCCCTTGCCTCCTGGGATACATACCAATCCTGCAGTGTCCAGTGGTCATCGATACGTCATGGACACCATGAGTGATTGACAGGGCTGCAGGCAAGTCCAGAGCTGCTGTGTTCCGACACTCTGTGAGTCAGAGCATAGTGAAGGAGGGGGAGGAATTATCATAGTGAGGTGAAGAGAGGAACACACCCCATGCCTCTGTATGGACAGAAACCTCACTGAGCAATGATGGCAAGTAAATAAAAGTAATTCGGGGAGAAATCTATGTCGTACACACATAAAAAAAAAATAGATGTACATGAGCAGGATGAGGTACTGTGCAACATAGAACTGTTTTTCTTAGTGGGGGGGGGATCTGACAGGTACGTTTTAAATAATTTCACTATGTATGTGGCCGTGTTGCTGACCTGTTTCAAATTGCTATGATGGTGTTAGGAATGGACAGGGAAGGAGTGCACACTATTCTCGCCCACTCCGCCTGTCCCTGCCTACATGCGTACCTGTCCTAAATAATAGGGCCACAACCATGGAGACAGTCCCTACCTAAATAAGTGAGGGACAGTAAAAAAGTCAAAACAATAAACTACAATAATAACGACTCAGGTCAGGCTTCAGTTGTAAAACAGACCGACTAACAAAGCAAAACTAACACATTCCCACAAGTCAAAGTCCACTATCCGTGTCAAGCCAGGAGTTGTCAGAGTACCAGCAGGCATGGACTGGAAGTAGACTTCCAGCTTATATAGAGCCAGAGCAGGTGCTCCAATCAAGGTCAGCTGACCAGTCCAGACAGGCATAACCCAAGCAACAAGACCAAATAAAAAGCTCTCAGTGCTAGTTAACCCTTCGGTTCCTTACAGATGGAACCATATTTGATACTCCATTACAAGCAGCTGATATTGCTTATACAACTGCCATAGAACTGGGTTTGGAAACAATGGTCATTTAAAATAAATGCTGAATAAAACAAAATGAGCAGCAGATTGGACAATGAGTAAAGAAATGTGTTCCTGGTCAAACTATGCATCCTTTTCGAACACACACTGTGTGCCATTCTATAAAAGTGACCAGAAATCCGATGGTCTATATTGCATGTAGACTTTTTCAGGTCCTGTTAAAGGACAAACATTTTTTCTTGCTGTTGATATCTTTTCCAAGCAGCTAAAAGTTACTACAAGTACCTTGTGCTACAACAAACAGCGTCAGACAACCTCTAAGGATGCTTTTGGGACAAATGGGTTACCAGATACAAGTGTGGCAGACAATGGACCTCAATTTACATCCACAGTGTAAAGTATTTGGAAAATACCCTTATTTATCATATTACAACTGGTCCATTTTATTCATTATGAAATGGGCTGACAGAGTTCATGGTCCAGGCTACTAAAGATGTTTCAGAAAGAATTGCTAAAGCATATTGGAATCATAGACTGACAAATTCCCTACTGTCCCAATGTGGGGAAAACTGTTCTTCATGCAACTCTGCAGAGATACTGATGATCAGTAGAGTTTAGATTTCATCCTGAGTGACAGAGCTGGCCCAGCCAATAAAGAGGTGCAGGCGTTGGGCCTATCAGCTTCGGTGCCAGTGGCTAAGCCTCCTAGAGGTGAGGTATTTAAAATCCTCATTGTCTTTCAGTCCCTGCCAGTGTTAGGGAATTCTTCCCTGCACATGCATTTTCCTTGTATTTACTGCTGATCTGTGTATCAGACCTTTTACCTGTGACCCAACTATCCCCTGCCTTATGTTCTTTAATTTTGCTGTCTTCTTGGTTTCTGGCTCTTGGCCTGTTCCTGTTTAACCCCTTGTTTGCTGATTTGGTACCTTTTTGCCTGACTGTTCCTGACTAGGACTGACTAACTTTTTTTGAAGCCCCTGCTCCTTTGTCCAGTGTAGGACTGTCACCCAGTTGGGAGCTGCTGTTTAGAGTGGTTTGTCCAAGTAGGTAGGGATAGTGGTTTGTGCTAGCATCAGGGCTGCACTGCTCTCTACCTCGAACGTGATAGTGAGACTGTCTAACAATACATAAACCTACAAAACACTTGCCTTATCACGAATAAAAAAAAAAATGACACTACAAGATATCGGAATCAATAATACACTTTATTAGAAGAATATCATAAACAACATAATTGACAATCCCACCCTCCCCAATAAAACAGATGCACAAAGGACAAATGAAAACAATTGATGGGGGAACATCCTGAACAGTCTGAATAATAAAGACTATCCATATACACTCTCTATACATATCTATGTATGTACTCCAATTAAGTTTATATGGTCAGGCTAATGTTTAAGAAGAGCCTCATACAAATGGAGCCCCATATGCATATATTGTACATTGCCCAATAACAATTAAAACCCCTGTAAAATAAATATAAGTGTCTGGATCCGGATGGGTATGCAGCGAGGACACTGGTGGTGGATCCTCTGTTTCAGTGGGGTGATGGCGTGGGCCGTACCAGGGGAACGGAGTCTAAGGGGTTACTGGTTTTCACCAGAGCCCACCGCAAAGCGGGATGGACTTGCAGTGGCAGGTAACCCCCAGGTCGTTCCACCCGATAGCGACTCAACCCCAGCTGACAGCTGAGACAGACGCGGTACAGAAGGACAAGGCAAGAGCAAGGTCGGACGTAGCAGAAGGTCAGGGCAGGCAGCAAGGGTCGTAGTCAGGGGCAACAGCAGAAGGTCTGGAACACAGGCTTGGGAACACAGAAAACACTTTCACTGGGCACTAGGCAACAAGATCCGGCGATTACAGGAAGGGGAAGTGGGTTTTTATAAGGAGGGCACAGGTGCAGGTACTGATTGGGCCAGGCACCAATCAATGGCGCACTGGCCCTTTAAATATCAGAGAGCCGGCGCACGCGCGCCCTAGGGAGAGGGGCCGCGCGCGCCGGGACTGAGCAGACCGAGGACGGGGCAGGTGAGGAGATTGAGATGCGAGCCGCGGGTGGGCGCGTCCCGCGGATCGCATCCCCGCTGGTTACACTAGTGCAGCGCTCCCGGTCAGCGGGTCTGCACGGAGGTGAACGCTGCGAGCGCTCCGGGGAGGAGCAGGGACCCGGAGCTCTCGGCATAACAATAAGGTACTATGTGCCACACATATATAATCATAAAGTAAGCACTCAGTATAGTGCAATGTATAGTAAAGTGGCTAGTGCTAAACTAAATACAGGCAATCGGTAATGGGCATTAAGACATGCAAATACATAAATAACAAAAAGAGGGGTACCATAATCATAAAAAAGGGAGCTCATAATACAGACAGATGCATAGAATAGAGGTTCCTCCAGGATGTTCCCCCACCTCACACTCTGGCGCGTTTCGCTGTGCTTCCTCTAACAATACAGCTGATCATGGAAGCTACAGCATCAGTGTGTTACAAAGGAAGAATTGCTAATCGTTAATTTCTAACGATAATTTGTTTTCCCTTAGTCCTAACAGTAGCACAGATGGGGTATTCCACCCCCCGCGAACTGGTAGGACAGATGGAAGTTTTATTGAACCTAATTAAACAATCAGTAAGACACACCCACAACCCCCTGTATAAGTAAGAGGGTCATCCTCTGCCTCATTGTGTAGTAACAAGAAGAACTAAAGGTAAATAATAGAAGAAAATAACTTAACTAGGGAGGGAAAGTTGTGCTACTGTTAGGACTAAGGGAAAACAAATTATCGTTAGAAATTAACGATTCCCTTACGTCCTAACCAGTAGCACAGATGGGGAAATGGCAAGCAGAAACCCTATGAGGGAGGGCTCTCATGCCTGACGGCAGATAATACTGTCCGTCCAAATGAGGAAAAATCGGCCAATCTACTGTCAAGTCTGTAGTGGGTGATAAATGTGGAGAGTGAACTCCAGGAAGCAGCTTTGCATATATGTTCCAAGGGAACAAGACTCCTTTCCGCAAAGGAGGTAGATACAGACCTGGTGGAATGAGCTTTTACAAACTCAGGAGGCTCCTTACCTTGGGATACCATGGCAATACGAATGGCATCTTTTACCCATCTACTGATGGAGGGCTTTGAAGCTTTAAGACCTCTCTTGGGTCCTGAAAAGAGAATTAGCAGATTTTCATCCTTCCGAAACTCCAAAGATCTTCTTATATAGATCTGGAGACATCTCGAGATATCTAGGCAATGAAGAGCACTATCTTCATTGGAGGATGGAGGAGGAGAAAATACTGGCAGGGATATAACTTGATTTATATTTTGGAATGATGGAACCTTAGCTATAAAGGATGGCATGAATCTGAGTAACACTCGATCCGGCAAAAATTTAGTATATGGTTCAAGTGCCGAGAGCGCTTGAAGTTCCCCAATCCTTTTGGCTGAAGTGATTGCCAGTAAAAAAGTTATTTTAATGGTAACAAACTTCATGTCCACCTCCTCCAAGGGCTCAAAGGGGGGAGATGCTAACCCCTTGAGCACCGTCGATAAGTCCCATGCTGGGACAGGTTGTATAATTGTAGGTTTTAACCTTGAGGATCCCCTCAAGAATATTTTGACTAGTGGGTCTTGAGACAATGGTTTATTGAGAAAGGCAGAGATGGCTGATACCTGAACTCTGAGTGTGGAAGGAGATAGATTCTTGTCTAATCCCTCCTGGAGAAAGTTGAGGATTGTGGCAACAGCTGGATTCTGTCCAGGTAGTTGTTTCTTGGAGCACCAAGACTGAAAAGTTGTCCAAATTCTTTTATAGGCTCTGTTAGTGGACTCCGCTCTGGAATGCGAGAGGGTATTCAAGACCGCACTAGAAAGCCCTTCTAGATGTGGAAGGGACTGATCAACCTCCAGGCTGTCAGGTTGAACATTTGAAGATTTGAGCAGCTGTGAGTGTCCCCCGACACTAGTGCTTGCTCTGGGGGAAGCCTCCAGAATTGTCCCCGACTCATTTGCAAGAGTTGGGTAAACCAAGCTCTCTTGGGCCAAAATGGAATTATGGCTATGACAGAGGCTTGGTCCTGCCTGATTTTCATCAATACCCTTGGGATCAAGGAAATTGGAGGGAAGATGTAGGCCAGCCTGAACCTCCATGGGATTGAGAGAGCATCGATTGCTACTGGGTTGTCTTCCCTGTACAGGGAACAAAATCTCACCACTTTGGTGTTGAACCTTGTTGCCATAAAATCTATTTCTGGCATACCCCACCTGAGTATTATTTGTTTGAACATCTCTGGATGGAGAGACCATTCTCCAGTTGAAAGTCCTCTGCTCAGGCGGTCGGCGATCACATTGAGAGATCCCCGAATGTGAACTGCCGACAGGTGGGTTAGGTTCCTCTCTGCCCAATCCAAGATCAGACCCACCTCTCTGAGGAGGCTTTGTGATCGAGTGCCTCCCTGCTTGTTGATGTACAATACAGCCGTCATGCTGTCTGATTGGATCTTTACTGCTTTCCCTTGAAGAAGAGAAGCAAAGTGGAGGAGTGCTAATCTGATGGCTCGAATCTCGAGGAGATTGGAGGTTAACCCTCTCTCCTGAGGAGACCAAGATCCCCGCACTAACAGATCCAAGAGATGCGCTCCCCAACCTACAAGGGACGCGTCGGTAGTAAGTATGATCCAAGGGGGTTGGATCATTGACTTGCCGTCCTCGAGGTGAGACCACCATCTGAGAGAGGACCTGACTCGATAAGACAGGGAGTGGCACTTGTTTAGGCCCGAGGGCCTGAGATTCCAAGTGGCGAGCACCTCTGATTGAAGAGGGCGTAGATGCCAAAGAGCCCAAGGAACCGCATCCACGGTAGCGGACATAAGTCCCAACATCCGCATGAGAGTGCGAATGGAAACTCTCCGGGGTACAGAGAGAAAAAGGGCCAATTCCTGCACCCGAGATTTCCTCTCGGGAGAGAGGTAGAGTGTCATGGAGATTGAGTCGACTATGAAGCCGAGAAACCTCACTGAGGTAGTAGGAGGAAATTGGATTTGGCCCAATTGACTATCCACCCTAACTGGTGAAGGAAGGATACTGCTAGTTGCAGATGTTGGGACAGGATCGCAGAAGAAGGAGCTCTGAGGAGCCAATCGTCTAGGTAGGGAACGATGCTGAGCCCCTGGAGCCTTAGAGCAGCGACTACCGCTACCACCACTTTGGTAAATGTGTGTGGGGCCGAAGAAATTCCAAACGGGAGGGCTACAAACTGGAGGTGTTTTAGAACTCCCCCTACCTGAACTGCGATCCTTAGATACTTTCTGGATACCGGATGAATAGGAATATGAAGGTAAGCATCCTTTAGATCCAGAGTAGCCAGGTAATCCCCTGGCGAGATGAGGTTGACCACAGATTGAATAGTTTCCATACGAAAGCGTTTGTGCTTTACATACTGATTGAGATATCTCAGATCTATAATCATCCGCCAGTCTCCTGTTACCTTGGGAACTAGGAAGACTGGAGAATAAATTCCTGACCCCCGTTCTGAAAGAGGAACTTCCTCTAAGGCATTCTTCTGGATGTATTCCAGAATGTAGGTTTCTAGCGCCCCCTGTTTGATTGGTGAAAAAACTCTTGTCTCCACATAATTGGATGGGGGAATTGATTCGAGGTCTATCGAATAACCATCCGAGATTAATCTCAGGACCCAAGGATCCTGAATGTGGAGGGACCAGGCGCTTGAAAAGTGGTGAAGACGACCACCAACTGGAATCTGGGGGGCAGGATGGGAAACTGGAAAGGTCACCTCGGCAAGGAACCCAGAGCTTCGTAGAAGCCCGCAGTCAGAGCTTTCTGTTGTCTTTGGAGCCACGGGAGCGTTTTCCGCCCCGGCGTTGATTACCCCATTCTCTCTGAGGCTTAGGCTGGGGGGCTGATCCGCCCCCAGAACGCCGGCCTCGACCACGAAAGGAGGAATAAGGAAGGGACTTGCCTTTCTTGTCAGAAAGTCCCTCCATAATGCGGTCCAGCTCAGCTCCGAAAAGAATGCCGGGTTCGTAAGGCATAGCACATAAGGTGTTCTTGGAAGAGTTGTCAACCTTCCAAGGTTTTAACCATAGAGGACGTCGTCCAGCGGAAGCCAGGGCCATAGACTTGGAGGCCAATTTAAGATGCTGGGTGGAAGCATCGCACAAAAAATCAACGGCCAGATTGGACGTCTTGAAGGATGAAAAGAATTTCATCTCTAGGAACCCCCTGGTCCAAATCCGACTGGATGTTAGAAAGACGGGTCTTCAAAAAGTTTGCTACCTCAGAGCAAGCTATCGCCACTGATGCAGACGCAGAAGCAGTGGAGTAGGAGCGCCTCATGGCACAGTCAGCCTTCCGATCCATTGGATCCTGCAAGGAAGACCCATCCTCGGCAGGGACCACTGTCCTCTTGGACAGTTTGGCAACTGCCATGTCAACCTTAGGGACAGGGCCCCAGGAAGAAAGCTGAGATTCCTGTATAGGAAACATGGTCTTAAATCTTTTAGTTAAGACCGGACCCTTTTCTGGTTTTTTCCATTCCGTTCTAAGCACGGACAGAAGGGTATCATCCGCTTTAAAGACCCTAGGTCCCTTAGAGGCGGAGGTAGAGGCTTCCCCGGGATCAACATCCTGGTCCCCCGACCGGATGGATCTCAGAAGACGCTGGGTCTTTTCCAGCGGAAAAAAATAAGATGCAGTGACCTCCTCATCCGAAGAGGAGGACTTGGAATCTTCTCTCTCCTGATCCACAGACATCTCCATTCTAGGAGGTGAAGAAGGTCTGGCGCGTTTCTGAGAGACAACGTGTTTCAGCTCCTCAATAGAGGCTTGCATAGCCGACATGTTAGAGGAGACCCACACATACATATCCTGGACTGTAGGTTCAGTCTGATGGGAAGGTAGAGACTTAGCCCTACAAGGAGGGCACCTGGAAAATTCATAATTATCCTCCAGGGGAGTATTGCAGTCATGGCAAGAGAGGTGCTTGCGCTTGGCGGATCTTTTTGCCAAGCCTTCACGATCCCCTGAGCCCTCGGTCGACATATCTAGGTAAATATGAGAGGAGTGATTAGATAATGTAGCGGCAAGAAAAAATTGCGGCTAGCTAAAATATAATAAAAAATACCCAAGTTCTCAGCAAGAGACCAGGTAAGAGATAGGGAAACAGTAGAATCCGCAAGGATGCACTACTAAGACTCAAAAAGACAGGACTGTGGAAGTACCAACAGCTCTGCGCTCTAGGAGGCTGAATGGCAGCCTAGGGGGAGTTTAAATATCCTCCTGGCTGGCGCCAAAACAAGACTCCGCCCACAAGGCGGAGTTGCAGAAGAGAAATCCTGTCTTACAAAAAACAGGAGGAAAGAAACCCTATTAGTTAGAGGGTTATAGAAGAGGCTCCTCGCTCGGTTTCGCCGCATTATTGGCAAAAACGGCGCAAAAAACCGAGCCGGGAGCGAAAGAGAGAAACAGGAAGTGACGTCAGACGCCGCTGACGCACTTCCGGCCGGGGCCGCGATTGGAGTCGCGGCTCCGAGGATAGGAGCAGATGGGCTCGCAAACTAAGCCCAGAACTGCAAGTAAGAGAAACCCCCCCCCCTCCAACAGGAGTAAGGGGGTCACCATCTGTCCCACTGTCCGGGAGGACAGAAAAAAACACAATGAGGCAGAGGATGACCCTCTTACTTATACAGGGGGTTGTGGGTGTGTCTTACTGATTGTTTAATTAGGTTCAATAAAACTTCCATCTGTCCTACCAGTTCGCGGGGGGTGGAATACCCCATCTGTGCTACTGGTTAGGACGTAAGGGAATAGTCATCTTTTAGGGAGGCAAATAAAACCATTGCAAAGTAGACTTGTACATTGCATATAACCTGCTAATGAAAGTGCTTCTGATTTACCACAACTCAAGAGTGATAAAGTCCCTCTGATCCTCCTCTTGTCTGACAAGAGGAACAGTTGTCTGGAATTTTCTCAACTTCCAAAGAGCTTTGGTTGTTTGCCTATATCATCTAAACAAGAAGGATCTTTATGCATTGTATTTGTGTGGGGGATGGAGATTAATCCCTTTGTGGAATGGGGATATTTGCAGGCTGGTTGTTATGAGGCAAGTAGTCACCAGAACTGCCTTACTGGTGTAATGGCAGAGCAAATAGGTTGACAGACTCTGTCCTTTTATTTGCAAAATGATGGAATACTCAACAGAGGCACATCAGTTTCAGTAAACATGTGCACAAGCTAACAGTGTTTGGCTGTTCTCACTCAGCAATGGCAGCAGAAGGTTTGCAGTGCTGTGCTACAAAGTCTCTAATCACAGTCTCAGTTGAGCCAAGAGTAATGGTGGCATAAAGTATTAGCTTTAACCATTTAGTGAAGGAAAATCTCAGTCCAACACTCGGCCCTAACACCAAAAATTCACTTCACACAGTGTCTCACTTTTCACTCTAGGCACTATTCCATACTCAACACTACCCCAGTGCTGGGGTAGTGTTGAGATACTGCAGTAACTGATGTCGCTGATGGTACTCTTCCTCTATCTCTCCGGCTACCCTTACTTCACTTGGTAGTCGTCAGTACTACCTTTGTTTTCGATTTCACTGATGATAATCACATGGTACACTTTTCTCTTAGAGCACAAGCAGTAGTTTCATGGACCATGTCTCAATCTCCTCAGCCACAATTTTGCCATGATATCAGCCCAGCTCCACATTTCCAGTTGTCGCTTCCTAACTTGCCTCAGCACTTGAATGCAAAACACAATAACCACATATGACATATGAAACCACTCATTCTATTGTGGTGTCCCAGCACAAGTGGCTGTCCCGTGGTTGAGGACTGACTCGGGCAGCCTGGCAGCACAGAGTGGTGGGCTCACTAACGCTCTTTATATACCTCAATTATGTGAATATTGTGAAATAAAAGTTATATATTTTCTTTAAATTGATTTTGTTATAATTCCATGTATGTAAGTTTAATATGTTACTGTGCCTTTAAAAATGTGAGCAGTGAACCCCATGTGACCATGTGAGCCAATGAGACCCCAAAAGTCTCCCTCTGTATAGTGAGGTACAGGGGAGGAGTTAGTCAGTCTAGTACTGGACATTAGTCTGTCTAGTTCCATCCTGGCTCCTGAGCAACAGCTAAGCACAGGTGTGCTGAGTCGTGTGGTATGTCCTAAGTAGAGGCCTACTTCAGTTTCAAGTTTACCACTGGTCATCCTACAAGTGTCACTCGCAGGAGGATTACATGCCCCTGCAGAATAGTCAAAAGTTCCTTGGAAGAACCCTAGCAACCAGAATCTACAGTCTACAATTCAGTCCGGTGAAAAGCACCACAAGTCTCAGAATGGCAACAAGGCTCACAAGGGCACTCTCACACTAAGGCCAGCTGTTTTTGTTATATCAACTTCACAAGCTCAGTAAATTCAGTTAACTATAACCTGATGTCGGTGTGTTTATTGGCTCATCGTGTCTGGCCCAGGAAGACTGCTTCCCACCTTCAGACCGTCAATCGGATAAACGGTGCCCTGGCGTCACAAACGGATCAGGTTCGTCTACTAACACCCAGTGGCCGCCACAACCTTCTTTTGGCGTGCATGAACAGGATACGGGTGTGTGCCTTCAAAACCCCCTAGTCTGAACTGTGTCGTAGGAACCGCACAGAGCGTGCGACAATTTATGCGCCAGAATATTGTACAGGACTTTGCTTTATGTCGACCGGCATTTACGAAATAGAGGAGGAGCACTTTACTCACGGCCATATATCGTGTGAAGATTGCCAAAGACTGTGTATTTCAAAGTTTCCAGTTTGTGCAAGCAGCGCAACTATGCCACAGATTTCAGTCTGCCCCAGCAGGGGATAATCCAGCACCTGTGCACCGCCCCTGGGCACGGGAACTCAAGTGGAACTCAAAGGGCCGCCCCCTTGTTGCACAGGAGACGGTTGAAGAGGCTGCACGGGTGACGTACTTCCATCTGGCAACCATTCTGTGGGAGCCTGTTATAAAGCCTGCAGTAGGACTCCACCCTTCAGTTGTGCCTCGAGTGACCGGAGTGAAGAAGAAGATGGCGGACAGCACCTTGAGTGAGTGTACTAAGAAGTTGGCCGCCACTTCACTGAAACCCGACTCTGATCTCGCTTAGCTGGCGCCACTACTTGCAGCTTGACTGGAACTCCTGTACCCGGAAGCCAAACTTTCATCTAGCAAGTCAGCAGCAGGGCCCAGTAAGCGACCCAAGTCACCCCCGCTGCCATGGTGGTGACGAACCTGGGGTCATCCGGGCCTTGCATAAGTTCCTGATTTCCCTGCTCACCCCCATGCCAAGGAAGAAGTTACGTTCCTTGACCACTGCGCCACGGCCCCCTTGCCTGAAGGTTTGGCTGGAAGAGTGGGCGCCAACCATTTCCACTGCAGCCCCAGCAGCGAGTGCTACCTCCATACAGGTGGTGGTCACCGTGAGCCCCCACATTTCTGGCTCACAATTATTAAGGGTCTCCTGGATCCGGAGCATTGTGACTCTGTCAGAAGCTCCTCGTCCACCATGCCACCTAATGAAGAGGGAAATGGAAGGTTGTTCACCCAAGTGGAACCTCCACCCTGCAAAAGAAATTTCTGCTATGGCAAAGAAAGGTGAGACACAATAACACTCACCCCTTCATGTGCTTTTCTTCTTTTGTTTCCGTTTACCACCCATTTTGGCGTAAGAGCCTAAGTTCTTTAGTTCCTGACCCTGTGTACCCTCTACCAGCCTGTGTAGGACATTCAGCATCAATGCCTCAGGACTGCAACATGTTTAAGTTTTAAGTTCTGCAACGCTTAAGAACTGTTCCTGTAATGTGTGCCGGCTTAGGTCGTTAACTTTACTACATATCCTTATGCCTTCCTTGTTGGTAGCCACAAATGCTATGAGTTCCATTCAAAATTGCATTTTTCGAGTCAGGATTGTCTAGAGGAGAACATTTTGCATAACCTAGATAGTCTTAAAATGTGCTTATCATAATGTTTCCCTTTATTGTGCTTTCTTAAATTATTGTCAGGAATAATGCCTAGACCTAGACAATTACTTCAATGCTTTTTCAGGATGCATATCCTTCTCTCAATGTTTTATGTTGCCTGTCTTAAGTGTCTCCTGAAGCACATGAGGGCCCCAAATACAAGGTGGCACCATGGTAGTAAATTGCTGTGGATGGAGGTGCCCCTATGTTGTCTTTGTTTGTCCCATGGTGTGGCCACAGAGGAGGACTCGATTCTCATCACGGGGAGAAGTGCTAGAAGCCAAAGGGCCTTGTGGCACCAGACTGGTTGTGCCAGCCCACCATTAGGAGTTCCCTCAGACGTGTCCCGCTGCAGCCCGTGGTGTACAAGGGCACCAACTTTAACAACACAAGGAAGAATCTCCACTCCAATTTGCACTTTCTCCTACCTCAGGATTGCCCTTCACTATCCCTCAACTGCTGGGACTGGTCACAGAGGGCGGCTGTGTTTCAGTGGGGGCGTTTGTGGTGTCCGAGCACAAGTGGCTGTCCTGTGGTTGAGGACTGACTCAAGCAGCCTAGCAGCACAGAGTGTTGGGCTCACTAACGTTATTTTATATATATCAATTATGTGACTATTGTGAAATAAGAGTAATATATTCTCTTTAAATTGATTTTGTTATGATTCCATACATGTAAGTTTAATATGTTACTGTGCCTTTAAAAATGCGAGCAGGAACCCCATGTGACCATGTGAGCCAATGAGACCCCAAAAATCTCCCTCTGTCTAGTGAGGTACAGGGGAGGAGTTAGTCAGTCTAGTACTGGACATTAGTCTGTCTAGTTCCATCCTGGCTCCTGAGCAACAGCTAAGCACAGGTGTGCTGAGTCGTGTGTCCTAAGCCGAGGCCTACTTCAGTTTCAAATTTACCACTTGTCATTCTACAAGTGTCACTCACAGGAGGATTACATGACCCTGAAGAATAGCCTAAAGTGCCTTGGAAGGACCCTGGAAACCAGAATCTACAGTCTACAATTTAGTCTGGTGAAAGGCACAACAAGTCTCAGAACGGCAACGAGGCTCGCAAGGGGTACGCTGCACTCTGACACTAAGGCCAGTTGTTAGTGTTATACCAACTTCAGAAGCTCAGTAAAAGCAGTTAACCGTAACCTGACATCCGTGTGTTCATTGGTTCATCATGTCTGGCCCAGGAAGACTGCTTCCACCTTCGTACCGTGGATCGGATAAATGGGGCCCTGGCATCACGAAGTGAACAAGGTACGTCTACTAGCACCCAGTGGCCGCCACACTGTTGCAAGTATGTGGACTCAAAAATGGAATGGTCATATGTCATTTTCTCACCAATCCCATTCTCATTGCATGCTACCCATGATAGTCCCATCAGTCATCAGGCACTATCTCACTCCTATCCTAGTAGCCTCCATTAACAATTCATATATGCCACACTGTCATCTGTTCTTTTATTGCTGTAGTCTAGACTCAGGTGTGCTTTTATACAATATACTCATTGCTTAGGGAAGTTTTCATGTACAATGAAATATACAGGGCACATTCAATGCTGGAAATAATTAGGTGTAATTATAGATAATTGGCCACTTCTGCTCTTGATGAACCCAATATGCATTAGACATTGTGCACCCGATTCATCATGTTCTGAGTAATATTTTCAAAAGAGAAATAAAAGAGCTGCAGAAATAAACATTTTTACACCCTTGTTCCTCTTCCTCCTATAGACAATGCACTTGCCCTTTTATTATTCATTGATATAAACTAGGAATTAAGCGTCTGTCATGCTGAATATTCATAGACCTTCATATGTCTATATGTAGTTTACTTGTATCCTGCTTACAATGATATTTTCCTCTAACGTTATATAATGACCTGACAAACAGAACTAATACAAACTTAAAGGGTTACTCCGCTCCCCAGAGTCTGGAACTCAATGTTCCGAACGCTGGGTGCGGGCTTCCGTGTTCACGCATCCCCCCCCCCCCCCGTGACATCACGCCCCCAGCCCCCTCAATGCAAGTCTATGGGAGGGGGTGCGACGGCCGTCGCGCCCCCTCCCATAGACTTTCATTGAGGGGGTGGGGCATGACGTTATGGGGCGGGGCGTGACGTCACAAGGCGTGAACACGGAAGCCCGCACCTAGCATTCAGAGCATTGAGTTCTGGACACTAGGGAGCGGAGTAACCCTTTAATGGGGGAGATTTATCAAAACCTCTGCAGAGGAAAAGTTGTCCAGTTGCACATAGAAACCAATAAGATCGCTTCTTAAATTTTTACAGGCCTTCCTAAAAATAAAAGAAGCAATCTGATTGGTTGCTATGGGAAAGTTTTCCTCTGCAGAGGTTTTAATAAATCTCTCCCAATGTGTGTAATAGTTTTGCTCGCGAATATTCGCAATTCGAATATTATTCGCGAATATCGCATATTCGCGAATTCGCGAATTTCGCGAATATAGCGCTATATATTCGTAATTACGAATATTCGTTTTTTTTGTTTTTTTTTTCTTCACAGTACACATCACAGGGATCACCCCTCTCTGCTTCCAGCTTGTGTGGTGTAAAGAAGGCTGTAATACTACTGTGTGAGACTGGCGAGCGAAAATTCGCATATGCGAAAATTCGCATATGCTAATGTTTGCATATGCGAATTTTCACGTATGCTAATTTTGTATATGCTAATTTTCATATATGTTAATTTTCGCATACACGAATTTCCGCATATGCGAAAATAAAACGAGAATATAACGAATATGCGAATATTCGCGAATATATGACGAATATTCGTCCATATATTCGCGAATATTCGCGAATTCGAATATGGACTATGCCGCTCAACACTAGTGTGTAAAAGACATTTACATGTTTTAAGTATCTTTAACTTTTTTTTTCTGAAAGTATCGGACATTTGTTTAAATTCAACTTGACTTAATATGGCCAATTTTTTTTGTGTCTGTAGAAAAGGCACAGGTCCCAGCCCTACCATAGACCTAACAACCCAAACAAGCCAGACTCACACTGGGATGTTAACTAGGGCTGTAATAGAAATTCAGATATGCAGCTGTCCTGGGTGAAACTGTCCATAGTGTTTCTATTGTCTGCGTGACATTATACAATGAAGTCTCTGGATTGGTGAAGGATAATTTCATCATCTGCAAACATCAGATGACTAGTGACCCTGCCCTGTACCATTGCTACAGCAATAACTACCGTGGACAGTATATAGAAAAGCTTCATGCTCCTTGACAATATCTTGGTATCTTTGTAATCTTTTTTGGGTGAATTATGTTTTCTTTTAACCCCTTAATGACCCATGGCATGTATACACGCCATGGTGCTGTTAAGGGTGTATGACACTGGCTCCTGATCTGAGCCTTGGCTGGCTATTAACTCTTTAGATCGTCGCGATCAAAGCTAACATCGGCATCTAAAGGGACCTTTAACCCCTTAAGGACCAGGCCCATTTTGGCCTTAAGGAACAGACCAATTTTATTTTTGCATTTGTTTTTTCCTCCTCGCCTTCTAAAAATCATAACTCTCTTATATTTCCATCCACAGACCCATATGAGGGCTTGTTTTTTGCGTCACCAGTTGTACTTTCTAATTACATCACTTATTTTACCTTAAAATGTATGGCGCAACCAAACAAATATTATTTATGTGGGAAAATAGAAAAGAAAACCGCAATTTAGCAGATTTTGGAATGTTTTGTTTTCACGCTGTATACTTTACGGTAAAAATTACATGTTTTCTTTATTCTGTGGGCCAATACAATAAAGGTGATACCCATGTTATATGCTTTTCTATAATTGTACCGCGTAAAAAAAATCTCAAACCATTTTCACAAAATTAGTATGTTTAAAATTGCCCTATTTTGACCACCTATAACTTTCTCATTTTTCCGTATATGGGGCGATATGAGGGCTCATTTTTTGCGACATGATCTGTAGTTTTTATCAGTACCCCTTTTACCTAGGTTTTACTTTTTATACATTTTGGGGGGAATAACATGTGACAAAAAAGCAATTTTGGACTTTTTTTTTTTTACGTTTACGCCGTTCACCGTACGGGATAATTAATAATATATTTTAATAGTTCAGACTTTAACACACACGGAAATACCAAATATGTTTATTAATTCTTTTTTTATGCTTTTTTGGGGGTAAAATGGGAAAAATGGACGTTTTACCTTTTTATCGGGGGAGGGGATTTTTCACATATTTTTACTTTTTTATTTTACATTTTTTTATTTTATTTTTTACACTTTAATAGTCCCCATAGGGGACTATTTATAGCAGTCATTTGATTGTGAATACTGTTCACTGCTATGCATAGGACATAGCACTGATCAGTATTATCGGTGATCTTCTGCTCTGCTCGATCTCAGACCAGAGCAGGAGATCCCGGGAGACAGCCGGAAACAGGTGAGGGGACCTCCGGCTGTCATGCTGGATGATCGGATCCCCGCGTCAGTGCTGTGGGCGATCAGATCATCCATAGTACCGCACAGATGCCGTGATCTGTATTGAACTGCAAAAACAGTATTGCAAAAACAGAAAAATGCTTGGTCCTTAAAGGGTTAAGGTGAAAATGGGTCCCTAAGGGGTAAAATATTCAAAAAATATTAACAAATATTCAACCATATTAACAAAAGGTCTTTACTTTTCATCAGTAACGACATATAAACATTTTTGGATCTGACAGTACAAATTGAAATAGTCCCTGATGATATAGTCGGGTGGATTGCCCCATCCCTTAGTGCAATCCCAGGGGGGGAAATCCACTGTTGAGGTAGTCGGAGGGCTTACTTCTCCTTCGGTCCTGGCCACAGCTCTGCACACAAAAAAGTGATCCAAAAGTCAGATCAATACCAAAATAGTAAATGATAATAAAACTACAGATCACGGTGCACGGTTTCTAAAAAAAAAAGTCAGAAAGTCAGAAAATGGCAATTAAAAAAAATTTCTAAAAAGTTTCAAAAGTGTTAAAAGTAGTAAAACATGACAGAAACCATACAATTTGGGGGTGTCAGTTTGACCACTTGGTGAACAGTAGTCCTGCAAACAAAAACAAAAAATCCTCATAACGGTGCGTAAATGAAAAAATTTAAGAGGTATGGCTATTAAGAGGAAAAGACAAAGAGGAAAAATGAAAAAGTTCTTTTTTTAAAAGGACTATAACAGCATGAGTTGAAACATTTGCACTGAAATGCTTAATGGGTATCTTCTTTAACCTCTTAAGTACCCTTGACGTACGCGTACGTCATGACACCCTGGTACTTAAGGACCCATGACGTACGCGTACGGGCGGGGATCGGACCAGGATGCCTGCTGAAATCATTCAACAGGCATCCCGTGCAAATGCCCATTGGGGAATTCACACTTGCGATTTGCGCAATTCCGGGTCATTACGGGTCTATGGTGACCCGGAATATAAGGGGGATCGCGAATGTCCAAGACACCGACGATCAACCTGAAGGGATAGGAGTGAGGTGGCAGGAGTGCCACCCCTCCTATCCCTGCTATTGGTCGTATATAGATGCGATGACCAATAGCAGATCGGGGCGGGGGGGGTTACTTTCGGTTTCCCCACAATAGGCGGGGCAGGACGGGGAAACCGACAGGGACCGGTCTTTGGACAATGGTGATCGGTGGGCGGCGTTGTCGTGTGGCTGGCTCCCTGGATCCTACGGAAGTCGGTGAGTTGCCTAGCAACATCTAGAGGGCTACAGTTTGAGACCATTATACAGTGGTCTCTAAACTGTAGCCCTCCAGATTTTGCAAAACTACAACTACCAGCATGTCCAGACAGCTGTTTGGGCATGCTGGGAGTTGTAGTTTTGCAACAGCTGGAGGTCTACAATTTAGAGACCACTGCACAGTGATCTCCAAACTGTAGCCCTCTAGATCTTGCAAAACTACAACTCCTAGAATGCCCACACAGCAGTTTACTGTCTGTGAATGCTGGGATTTGTAGTTCTGCAACATCTGGAGGGCCACAGTTTGGAGATCACTGCGCAGTGGACTCTAAACTGTAGCCCTCCAGATGTTGCAAAACTGCAAATCCCAGCATGACCAAACAGCAAACAGCTGTCTCGGCATGCTGGGAGTTGTAGTTGCGCACCTCCAGCTGTTGCATAACTACATCTCTCAGCATGCCCTTCGGCGTTAAGTACATGCTGGGAGTTGTAGTTTTGCAACAGCTGGAGACACACTGGTTGGAAAATACTGAGTTAGGTAACAGAACCCAACTGAAGGTTTTCCAACCAGTGTGCCTCCAGCTGTTGCAAAAGTACAACTCCCAGCATGCATGGTCTGTCAGTACATGCTGGGAGTTGTAGTTTTGAAACAGCTGGAGGTTTGCCCCCCCCCCCCCCCATTTTAATGTACAGGGTACATTCACACGGGTTGGTTTACAGTAAGTTTCCTGCTTGAAGTTTGAGCTGCGGCAAATTTTTCGCCGCAGCGCAAACTCATAGCAGGAAACTCACCGTAACACGCCAGTGCGAATGTACCCTAAAAACACTACACTAACACATAAGAAAGGGTAAAATGCAACATATACACCCCCTTACACTGTCCCCCCCAATAAAAATGAAAAACGTATTGTATGGTAGTGTTTCCAAAACGGAGCCTCCAGCTGTTGCAAAACAACAACTCCCAGCATTTCCAGACCGCCACTGACTGTCCAGGCATACTGGGAGTTTAGCAACAGCTGGAGGTACCCTGTTTGGGAATCACTGGCGTAGAATACCCCTATGTCCACCCCTATGCAATCCCTAATTTAGTCCTCAAATGCTCATGGAGCTCTCTCACTTCAGAGCCCTGTAGTATTTCAAGGAAACAGTTTAGGGCCACATATGGGGTATTTCCGTACTCGGGAGAAATTGCACTACAAATTTTGGGGGGCTTTTTCTCCTTTTACCCCTTATGAAAAGGAAAAGTTGGGGGCTACACCAGCCTGTTAGTGTAAAAAAATAAAAATGCTTACACTAACATGCTGGTGTTGCCCCATACTTTTTATTTTTACAAGCATTAAAAGGAAAAAAAGACCCCCAAAATTTGTAACGCAATTTAATGAAAATTCTTCAAAGTTGGACGGAAAAATGAAAAAAATATTTTTTTTCATTAAAATGCTGGTGTTACCCTAAATTTTTCATTTTCACAAGGGAAAAATAGGAAAAAAAGCCCCCCAAAATTTGTAACCCAATTTCTTCTGAGTAAGAACATACCCCATATGTGGATGTAAAGTGCTCTGCAGGTGCACTACAATGCTCAGAAGAGAAGGAGCGCCATTGGGCTTTTGAAGAGAAAATTTGTCCGGAATTGAAGGCCACGTGTGTTTACAAAGCCCCCATAGTGCCAGAACAATGGACCCCTCCCACATGTGACCCCATTTTGGAAACTACACCCCTCACGTAATGTAATAAGGGGTACAGTGAGCATTTACGCCCCACGGGTGTCTGACAAATTTTTGCACAGCCCACTGTTCCAAAGATCTGTCAAATGCCAGTGGGGTGTAAATACTCACTGCACCCCTTATTAAATTCTGTGAGGGGTGTAGTTTCCAAAATATGGTCACATGTGGGGGGTCCACTGTTCTGGCAGCACGGGGGCCTTTGTAAACGCACATGGCCCCTGACTTTTTTTCCAAAAGCTCAATGGCGCTCCTTCTATTCTGAGCATTGTAGTGCGCCAGCAGAGCACTTGACGTTGACACATGGGGTATTTCCATATTCAGAAGAGATGGGGTTACAAATTTTGGGGGGCATTTTGTCCTATTATCCCTTTTAAAAATTTTAAATTTGAGGGAAAACTAGCACTTTAGTGAAAAAATGTAAAAAATCAATTACACATCCAACTTTAACGAAAGTCGTCAAACACCTGTGGGGTGTTAAGGCTCACTGGACCCCTTGTTACGTGCCTTGAGGGGTGTAGTTTCCAAAATAGTATGCCATGTCGGGGGGGGGTTGCTGTTCTGGCACCATAGGGGCTTCTAAAATGTTTCAGCAAAATTAGCTTTTCAAAATGCTTTCTGAGCATTGTAGTTCGCCAGCAGAGCACTTGACGTCCACACATGGGGTATTTCCATACTCAGAAGAGATGGGGTTACACATTTTGGGGGATATTTTCTCCTATTACCCCTTGTAAAAAAAAAAATAATTTGAGGGAAAACTAGCATTTTAGTGAAAAAAAAAATCATTTACACATCCAACTTTAACGAAAAGTCGTCAAATACCTGTGGGGTGTTTTTGCTGTTATGGCACCGCAGGGGCTTCCTAAATGTGACATGGCTCCCAAAAACCATTTCAGAAAAACTCACTCTCCAAAAATCCCACTGTTGCTCCTTCCCTTCTGAGCCCTCTACTGCGCCCGCCGAACACCTGACATACAAATATGAGGCATTTTCTTACTTGAGAGAACTTGGGTTACACATTTTAGGAAGATTTCTCTCCTTTTACCCCTTGAAAAAATTCAATAACTGTTTCTACAAGAACATGCCAGTGTAAAAAATGAAGATTTTGAATTTTCTCTTTCAATTTGCTGCTATTCCTGTGAAACACCTAAAGGGTTAACAAACCTTTTGAATGTCATTTTGAATACTTTGAGGGGTGCAGTTTTTATAATGGGGTTATTTGTAGGGTATTTCTGATATGAAGGCCCTTCAAATCCACTTCAAAACAGAACTGGTCCCTGAAATTTTTTTTTATTTTTTTATTATTTTGTGGAAAATTGGAAGATTGCTGCTATACTTTGAAGCCCTCTGATGTCTTCCAAAAGTAAAAACATGTCAACTTTATGATGGAAACATAAAATAGACATATTGTATATGTGAATCAATATATAATGTATTTGGAATATTCATTTTCCTTATAAGCAGAGAGCTTCGAAGTAAAATAAAAATGCTAACTTTTCAATTTTTTCATCAAATTTTTGAATTTTTTACCAAGAAATGATGCAAGTATCAACAACATTTTACCACTAACATAAAGTAGAATATGTCACAAAAAAAAACTATCTCGGAATCGGAATGAAAGGTAAAAAGCATCCCAGAGTTATTAATGTTTAAAGTGACAGTGGTCAGATGTGCAAAAAATGGCCAGGTCCTACAGTGAAAATTGGCTGGGTCCTTAAGGGGTTAAGGGGTATCATCTTCACATTCTGTTACTTAATTTCTATCTGTCTTTGCATTGTTCATTTGAACACTGCTGTAGTCTATTTGCAGACTACATGCCGACATACAAGATGTTATTCCTGGCACCTGTTGTGTTGTATCGTTCTGCTTCTGTGATGCAAAAAAAAGCTTTAACAATACTCTGATATTTTATGTAAAGGAACTTCATGAAAAAAGCCCTGTTTAATTCTTATTAATATGTGAAATTTAAATCTATCCTATGAAGACCAGAAAGTGTCACCTTTTTTCTCTCCATTAGGGCTTTACCGATGCTGTTTACCGAGCCAGACGTAAAGAGTTTGCGGACATTGCATTTAATTACAAACAGTGAGTGTTCTTTGAATTTGAATATATGACCTCTCATTATGGTGTTTGGGCTTGTCACGCAGAAAAGAAAGGCATGGTGTTTGCTGGATAAAAACAGTGTGGGAATGTAGCCTTGCTGTTTTAGGCTGGATTCACCCACAGCATTTTGATCAGCATGTTTAGCCAATGCCAGGAGTGAAACTAATAGAGAAAACTATAATGGAAAGATTTGCAGCATCTTCCGTGTTGTGGACCCACTCCTGGTTTTGCCTAAAATACTAACCAAAATATATTTAGGGGCAGATTATTTATCCCTGCACATGGTGTATTTGTCAAATTGTCACAATTTTTGTGAGCAAACGCCAACTGTGGGCAGAGAGTCATGTAAAATGGACATGGCATCAAGCGAAGGGGGCATGGCGTCACGCCAAATTTATTGCAATTTATGGCTGCAAACAATTTACACAATTTATGGCTGCAAATTTATGGCTCCAAAGGAGTAAATTGTAGCTTAAATCTACACCAGCTCAAAGTTGGTCTAGATTTCAGTGAGGATTCACTGGACTCAGATGCTTCAGGATTTATGTATAGGCAGGCATAGATCCAGCATCCCCCAGAGCAGGCAGGGGATTATTTAAAGGGGTACTCCGGTGGAAAACTAGTGGAAAACTTTATTTAATTTTTTTTTTTAATCAACTGGTTCCAGAAAGTTAAACAGATTTGTAAATTACTTCTATAGAAAAAAATTAATCCTTCCAGTACTTATTAGCTGCTGAATACTACAGAGGAAATTATTTTCTTTTTGGAAACCAGAGCTCTCTGCTGATATCAGGAGGACAGTGCTCTCTGCTGACATCTCAGTCCATTTTAAAAACTATCCAGAGTAGGAGAAAATCCCCATAGCAAACATTTGCTGCTCTGGTCAGTTCCTAAAATGGACAGATGTCAGCAGAGAGCACTGTGCTTGTGATGTCAGCAGAGAGCACTGTGTTCCAAAAAGAAAAGAATTTCCTCTGTAGTATTCAGCAGCTAATAAGTACTGGAAGGATTATAATTTTTTAATAGAAGTAATTTACAAATCTGTTTAACTTTCTGGCACCAGTTAATTAAAAAAAAAGTTTTCCACCGGAGTACCCCTTTAAGACCGATGTGTGAGATACTGGTTTTAAGAAATCCTCCCCTATGTGTTTGCATAACATCAAAGTAAGAGTTAATTTGTGACTTATATTTACTATACAGTTTTGTTTTGTTTTTGTTATTTTCACTATTAAGACCATAAACAGTGTAGAATTTTTTTTATAACTGCCTGAAATTTCTTCACAAACAGGCTGCTGACCCACCAGCATCTTATTTTTGCCTTATTTTTATCTTTATTATGTTTTTTGCAAAACCCAGGTACTGGCCTGGTGACTTGGTGGACTTAAAGGAGATTTCCGGCAAAAAATATCTTATCCCCTATCCACAGGAGGGTCCCCCCACGATCACTGGGATGGAACTCGGCGCTCCCATAGGAATGAATGGGGTGTGTGCCGTCTACCAGTAGACGACATGCGCTCCTCACTGAGAGGAGGATAGGGGAAACGTTATTTTTCACTGGAGTACTCCTTTAAATTAATGTTATAAATGCAGTCTTCTTAGGACCCAGAAGCTTCAAGTTATAGTACTTGTTTGACAGCTCAGTTAAAAATATCTCATTCTCTTTACTTATGATAGTCTGAGATATGAATACCTGATATATACAATATGTATTATTGGGTAGAGCTACAGAATAACACATTGATTGGAACTGGAAATACAACATATAATGCAAATGCTTCTCATCTGCATCTTGCTTATGGTATCCAGCTTTAAATGCTACAGTATATGTATTTAACAGAAATTGAATGACTGCCTTTTTCTACCTTCTTTGTAGTGGTCAACCTATTCCAAGTGTTACTTACACAGAGGAGGAAAAAAAGACTTGGGGAACAGTATTCAAAGAGCTGAAATCACTTTACCCCACGAATGCTTGCTACGAACATAACCACGTGTTTCCTCTGCTTGAAAAATATTGTGGATATAATGAAAATAATATTCCTCAACTAGAAGATGTCTCCAAATTTCTACAAAGTATGCCTTAATATCTGTCAATTGCTGTAAAACTATGGTATAAAATTGCTAGTTGGTTGGCACCTAGTGTACTTCACTATGACCACCTCCTCCGGAAGAGAGTTCCACAGTCTCACTGTTCTTACTAGGGATGAGCGAATCAAGTCAGGAAATATTCGATTTGCAATGAATGCGAATATCACCACGATTTGATTGCGCAAATTGCTTCATTAAACTCCATTTAGTGCGGTCCAGGCTACAGGGCATCTAAAATGGCGGATCCACATGTGAGGACATGGGGCAAGGCATCCTGGGAAGGCGGGAACAAGGGTCGGCAGGATGACCCTGAATCACATGCAGCATGCAGCCTATCAGCAGCCAGCTACCCCTGTGATGTCACATCCCTATATAATCGACAGCCATTTCGTGGCCAGTCACATCAACGTTCTATTAAAAGGAGAGAGGGACAGATGGCGCTGCGTGTTGCACAGAAAAGCATTTTTACAGCACCAATTCACTTCCCAGTCACATCAGCGTTCTATTACAGAGAGAGACAGAGAGCAGTGTGTTGCACAGAAAAGCTTTTTTACAGCAGCAATTCACCTCAAGCCCAAATCCAGCCTAGAAGCACTGATAGGAAAGGGAGTGAGATTGAGAGAGAGAGTGCAATTTTGGGTGTAGTACACAGTGACTGTGTGCTGCAGCAATGGTGTGTACAGCAACTGAAAAGCTAATTGTAGCCAGCCAGTTAGGGTGAGCAGAGCACTAAAAGCATATTGTCCTCTTTTAAGTGTAACCTGTGTGTACATCCAAGTGGTGTGCGATTTTGTTCCTGTTTAAAGTCTTAAGGGCCTAGATACTGTGAAAGGCCAGGCAAAAGTACACACCTGCTGGTGTTGGAGACAAATACTGTTTTAAGCGTACTAGAGCGCACTGTCCTCCCCTCATAAGTGCAAACCACATACGTACATCTAAGTGGTGTACCATTTTGTTCCTGTTAAAGTCTTAAGGGCCTAGATACTGTGAAAGGGCAGCCAAAAGTAGACACCTGCTGGTGTTGTAGACAAATACAGTTTTAAGCATAGTGGAGTGTATTGTACTCCCCTCATATACGCACTAAGTATGTCAGGCAGAGAAGTGCCAGGATGTGCACAGAGGAGTGTCAGAGGCCTAAATTCATCAGGCAGAGGTCGCAGCAGACTAGGGGTGAGTGGCAGCAGGAGTCGCAGCGAGAGGCCTGAGCTCCCAGGATCAGTTAGCGGTCGTTGCCATACCAGCAACCCATCTGCCATCATTTACACGGTTTACACAGTGATCCACTTCATCACAAGTGACATCTGACACCCCCAGTCAACAGTCGGGAGTTCCTCAACCCTCAGTTGGCATGGCCCAGGAGCAGTCCCTGTCCTCCCATTGCCTCTGTCCTATGCTGTTCTCTCCCCCACAGAAGTATCTTATGCTGTGGGTTCAGCTCCACTATTTAGTGAGGGCGATCTGCTACTGCCCAGCCAAGAAGTGGAGACATCCGCTGCTTCCACCACTAGGCGGGCAAGTAGTGATGAGGAGAGTGGTGTGGGAGGTGGTGTTGCGAGCATTCAGATTCCTAAAGCAGACAGTGTAAGGAACCTGAAGAGGACATCAGTGATGTGCAGACACAATTTGATGATGATGAAGTCGATCGCACTTGGAAGCTGGATGCAGAAGGGGCTCCATCATAATCAGCAGAACAGGGTTGCAGGTTGCCCGTGAGTCAGCAGCTGAGGCAGCAAGGTGGTAGTATGGTTGGCAGTCAGCATGGTGGCAGAAGTGGAAAGTCTGGAGCCAAACGTACCCAGGGTAGACCACCTGCTTTGCAGCAGCCTACCTTCCCGGAAGGTAGTGGAACAGGGGTTCCTGGAGTCGGCGGCAGAAACAGTCAATCAGTGTGGACTGTTGGTGGGAAAATCAGCTACTCGGCGGTGTGGCAGTTTTTCATCAAGCATCCGGAGGATGCTAACCAGGCCACATGCAAGATTTGTCGGCAGAAGGTGAAGCGTGGCCAGGGTCCCAATGTTGGCACCACGGCCCTGCGTCAACATATGCAGCGTCAACATAAAGTGGCCAGTGGCACGCCGCTCCCTGTTTCAGCCAGCCAAAGCTCCACCACCTCAACTGAAGGGAACTGTGTGTCATACCCATCTTCTGTCGCTCCAGATGCTCCTGCTCCTCCTACTTCGAGTCAGTCATTCCGCCAGCAATCCATTGGCGAAGACATGTCCAAGAGACAACAGTATGCACCCACTCATCCAACAGTGCAGAAGCTGAACATGCTTCTGTCCAAGTTGCTGGTGCTGCAGTCCCTTCCTTTTCAAGTGGTTGACGCTGCACCTTTCAGAGAACTGATGGCTTGTGGCAAGTCGAGATGGTGAGTCCCAAGGCAGTACGAAGAAGGCAGTACCAGCCCTGCACAATTTTGTGGAAAATAAAACAAAGAGAGAAAGAAACCCACGCCAAGGCTCCTAGTGTGATTATCGTTTAGCCTCTCGGAAGGTAAAGGTGTTGGGAGGTTTAAAGCTCCCCTAGGTAGTGGCTGTTCACCTGGAGCAAATTAAAAACTTGCATATCAACCCAAATCAACCCCAGTGGGTTACAAATGGTGGTACTGCTGCTGTTCCTGGGGTCCCAGGAGAAGGAGAACCAGTCCTGATAAATGAAACGTGGAGTAGAAGACAGAAAGAATACCCTTAGAGTGATGCTGCGAGTATCCAGAAGATGAATAAAAAAACGAACTAGAGTTGCCGGGAATGCAAAAACACTGGAGGATTTTATTGGACATAAAACAATCAAACAGATGACGCATTTCGGGGGTGCCACCCCCTTTTTCACATCAGTATCTGATACTGATCTGAAGAAGGAGGTGGCACCCCCGAAATGTGTCATCTGTTTTATCTCCAATAAAATCCTCCAGTGTTTTTGCAATAATCGCTTTTTTAATTATCTTCTGGATACTCGCAGCGCCATTCAAAGGGTCTTCTTCCTGTCTTCTACACCACGCTGCACAATTTTGTGGAACAGAAGGTGGGCAAGTCATTGAGCCTGTTGGTGTGTACCAAAGTGCACCGCAGCGCCGACATGTGGGGCAGAAACTACGGTCAGGGACAATACATGTCCTTTACGGCCCACTGGGTAAATGTGGTTCCTGCACAGCCACAACAGCAACTTGGACAGCCACAACAGCAACTCCTTCCGTCTACACGCTCTCAGGTCGTTGGTCCTGTGACAGTGTGCGTCTCCGTCTCCTCATCCTCCACCTTGTCCTCAGCCTCCACTGCAAGGACAAAGTCTTAGTGTCCCTCCAGCATACCATGTGTGCAGGGTATGGGGGTGTCATGCTGTTCTTCACATGGTTTGCTTTGATGAAAAGAGTCACACAGGGGAGGAACTACTAAAAGTCATTCATCAAGAAATCGAATCATGGCTTACTCCACAAAAACTGGAAATGGGAACCATGGTGACCGACAACGGGAAGAACATCTTGTCTGCGCTGTGACAAGGAACCCTGAGACATGTGCCCTGCATGGCACACATGTTAAATCTGGTTGCCAAGTGTTCCCCCCATCTGCAAGACATCCTAACAAAGGGAAACTTTGCATTCACTTCAGCTACTCGTACACTGCAAAGCACACCCTCTTTGAATTGCAGCGTCAGAGCGTCATCCCCCAATATAGTCTGATTTGCGACGTTTCCACACATTGGAATTCCACCCTCCATATGTTGGACCGACTATAAGTATAGAGAAAAGCCATCACTGATTTCTTGATGATCCAAGCAGATAGGGTGACTCCCCTGTGTAGCTTCAATTTCAACCAGTGGGAGCTCATATGTGACACCTGCCGTTTGCTCAGGCCCTTTGAAAAAGACACATTATTAGTCAGTCGCCAGGATTACGGGATGAACAACGTCATTCCACTGCTTCATCTACTACAACACGTGTTGGAAACAATGGCTGGTCAGGGCACTGGAGACGTGGCGCCTACATCTTATGGCCACATGAGCCCTGTGGGGGCTGAACTGGAAGAGGAGGATGAGGGGGAGGGGCACAGTGGAGCACAGTTTTTAGATTTCGCGAGATGGGCGGTTTTTCTAGTCATCTGTCAGGAGAGGAGGAGCAAGAGCAGCTAGAGGAGCTAGAGGGTTATGAGAAAGGCGAGACAGAGGACCCAGACACACCGTGGCAGTATGCAGTGGAGATGGAAGCAGGGAGTCCATCTGAGTCACTTGCACAAATGGCATGATGCATGCTCACTTGCTTGTGTAGTGACCGCTGAATTGTCATCATTCAGCAGCGGGATACCTTCTGGCTCTCCACCTTATTGGACCCTCGCTACCGGCTCAAAATGGGGGCCTTTTTTACACCCACTGAGAGGGAGGACAAACTAACCTACTACAGAGACATCCTACGTAGTCAGTTGGCCGATGCCTATCTGCGCCATCGTCCATCCTCTCACAGGTCTGACTCGGGGGGCCCTCTGTGCTCACCTTTCACTGCCATGGCTGCTGAGGAGGAGTGGGATTGCAGGAGCAGTACCAGCTCCATCAGCAGCAGCCTGAGTCTACAGTCACTTATGAGAATTGAGAAGCTTTCTTCACCCGCATAGTGAAGCAACTCATCAGCAGCAGGTAGACCTTGGGCAGGACCTGAACCAGCAGGTGGTGGCATACCTTGACATAACCATACCAACACACCTTGTCCGGTGGACTTCTAGGCAGCCAAACTTGATTTGTGGCCGCAACTAGCAGAGTTTTCCCTGGAAAAGCTGTGCTGCCATGCCAGTAGTGTGCCATCAGAGCAGGTGTTTAGTGCGGCGGGGGCCATAGTAACCCCAAGGAGAACTTGTCTGTCCACGAAAAAAGTGGAGAAATTGACCTTTTTGAAGATGAATCAGGCATGGATCAGCCAGGATTTCCAAGCACCAATGTTTGATGCATCAGACTAGATTAACCATGGTGCCACACCAACACTTCACAAATATGGATAGTGCAAAACATATTTAACCCCTTGAGAAATAGGGGTTTTTCCATTTTTCCTCCTTACTTTAAAAAATCATAACTCTTTCAATTTTGCACCTAAAAATCCATATGATGGCTTTTTGCACCACCAATTCTACTTTGTAATGGCATCAGTAATTGTACCCAAAAATCTACAACGAAACAGAGAAAAAAACATTGTGCGACAAAATTGAAGAAAAAACACAATTTTGTCAATTTTGGGGGCTTCTGTTTCTATGCAGTACATTTTTCGGTAAAAATGACACCTTCTCCTATTCTGTAGGTCCATACGATTAAAATGATACCCTACTTATATAGGTTTGATTTTGTCGTACTTCTGGAAAAAATCATAACCACATGCAGGAAAATGTATACATTTAAAATAGTCATCTTTTTATGTTTACGGGGCAATATGAGGGCTCATTTTTTGCACCATGATCTGAAGTTTTTAGTGGTACCATTTTAATATTGATTGAACTCTTCATTATTTGTGACCAAAAATACGCTATTGTGGACTTTGGAATTTTTTTGCGCGTACGCCATTAACCGTGCGTTTTTTTTAACAATATATTTTTATAACTTGGACATTTCCGCACACGGCAATACCACATATGTTTATTTTTATTTACACAGTTTTTTTTTTAAATGGGAAAAGTGGGGTGATTCTTACTTTTTTTTAGAGGAGGGGTTAAATGATCTTTACTAACTTTTTTTTTCACTTTTTTTTCCTCAATGTTATAGCCTTCATAGGGGCTATAACACTGCACACATTGATCTTTTACATTCATCATTGTTATCCCATAGGATAACATTGATCAATGATTCTGCCGCTTGACTGCTCATGCCTGGATCTCAGGCACTGAGCAGTCATTCGGCGATCGGACACACAGGAGGAAGGTAGGCACCCTCCTTGTGTCTTCCAGCTGTTCGGGATGCCGCGGTTTCGCCGTGGCGGTCCCGAACAGCCCTCTGAGCTAGCCAGGGGTAGTTTCCTTTCACTTTAAACATTGCGACCAACTTTGAACACCGCGTCTAAAGGGCTTCTAGCGCGCGGCACCGCAATCAGTGCCACGCTCTATTAGTCATTGGTCCCGGCTGTTGTTAGAGGCCGGGCCCGACTCGCGTTATAGAAAGGGAGCATACTCAGGGTGTAGAGGTATGCCCTGTGTCCTTAATGGGTTAAGGTGCTGCTCCCCAGTTACTGTCATTCCTCTGCTTCAAACCACAAGTATTGAGGATATGCATTAGCTAAATTTTAACTTTTCTTAGGATAAAATATATGTACCCAAAATATTTTTTTAAATCAAACAAAAGGAAAGGTATGCAAAAAACACCATGTGCCACCTACACCACCAAGTATTGATGTGATGCAAAGACCTCTAAAAAGGTGAAAGGGAACAATGTATGGTCCATTGTAATCGGTGGGGATAAAAACTTCCCCTGTAAGGCCCTACTCTCGCATAATTAATTCCCTTCTTGGCAAGTGTTACTCGCCCTAAAAAGGGCAGCCCCACACAGGAACCCCTCCCTATTTCCACCTACAAACACTGCCACTTCTCGGGGCGTTTAGGAAATAGGGAGAGTTTCCCAGCGCTCGGACCCCCCCACTCCCCGCGATCTTAAAACTAAAGTCCAGAGCACTACAGATCTCCTTTAATAATGCGAGAGTAGGGCCTTACAGGGGAAATTTTTACTCCACTGGTTACAATGGACCTTACATTGTTCCCTTTTACCTTTTAGAGGTCTTTGCATCACATCAATACTTGGTGGTGTAGGTGGCACATGGTGTTTTTTGCACACATTTCCTTTTGTTTGATTAAAAAAAAAATGTTGGGTCAATATATTTTATCTTAAGCACATTATTAAAAGTTAAGTTTTACGTAATGCATTTCTTCAACACTTACTTGTTACTTACTTGTGCAAACTAACACTTTTACAAAAGAGACCGTTTTCTTCTGCCTTACCTGCCTCAGCTACTATTCTGATCCTGCCACCCGCCTGATGCCACACATCTGATGCCAAGCTCTCCTTATTTCACCCACCTTCGTCACCGGGTACTGGAATTGCCACCCAATACACCACTCTGTCACCAGGTCCCTTTCAGGACTTCTGATGCTGCTGATGCTGCCACCTCCAGGCTGTCTCATTCTGCCACCATATGTTCTCCTCGTGCTGATGCCACCTCCAGACTGTCTCATTTTGCCACCATCTGTTCTCTTCATGCTGATGCCACCTCCAGGCTGTCTCATTCTGCCACCATATGTTCTCCTCATGCTGATGCTAGCTCCAAGCTGTCTCATACTGCCACCATATGTTCTCTCATGCTGCTGCCACCTCCAGGCTGTGTCATTCAGCCACTATATGGTCTCCTCATGCTTCCGCCACCTCCAGGCTGTGTCATTCAGCCACTATATGGTCTCCTCATGCTGCTGCCACCTCCACGCTGGGTCATTTAGCCACTATATGGTCTCTGTATGCTGCCGCCAACTCCAGGCTGTGTTCTTCAGCCACAATATGTTCTCCTCATGCTGCCGCCACCTCCACGCTGTGTCATTCAGCCACTATATGGTCTCCTCATGCTGCCACTACCTCCATGCTGGGTCATTCAGGTACTATATGGTCTCCTCATGCTGCCGCCACCTCCACGCTAGGTCATTCAGCCACCATTTGGTCTCCTCATGCTGCCGCCAACTCCAGGCTATGTCATTCAGCCCCTATATGGTCTCTTCATGCTGCCGCCAACTCCAGGCTGTGTAATTCAGCCACTATATGGTCTCCTCATGCTGCTGCCACCTCCACGCTATGTCATTCAGCACTATAGGGTCTCCTCATGCTGCCGCCACCTCCACGCTGTGTCACTCAGCCACTATATGGTCTCCTCATACTGATGCCACCTCTAGGCTCTGTCATTGTGCTGCTCTGCGACAGTAATTCTAATAGCGATGCGTCTGATCTACATGTCATACTGAATACGTTTTATTTCACTAACCCAGCACACACCCTATGCGTGTTACAGCAAGACAAAGAGTTCCACACCCCTATTGAGGCGTTCTATAGGCCAGAAAAAGAAGTTTTTAATAGCGATTCGCCGCAAATAAATTCGGACCGAAACAAATTTTTGGGAAAATTTTCCGAATCGGACTAATTGAATTTTTAAAAAATTCGCTCATTTCTAGTTCTTACAGTACAGAACCCCCATCTGTGCTGGTGTAGAAACCTTCTTTCCTCTAAATGTAGAGGATGCCCCCTTGTTATAGATACAGTCCTGGGTATAAATAGATCATGGGAGAGATCTCTGTACTGCCCCCTGATATATTTATACACAGTTATTAGGTCGCCCCTATGCAGTCTTTTTCTAAACTAAATAAACCCTAATTCTGATAGTCTTTCTGGGTTCTGTAGTCCTCCCATTCCCTATATTACTCTGGTTGCCCGTTTTTTAAACCATTCCAGCTCCACTATATCTTTCTTGTACACTGGTGCCCAGTACCGTACATAGTATTCCATGTGTGGTCTGACTAATACAGTAGTAGAATTATTTCCTTGTCGTGGGCATCTATGCCCCTATTGATGCACCCCATGATTTTATTTGCCTTGGCAGCAGCTGCCCGACACTGGTCACTACAGCTAAATTTACTGTTAACTAAGACTCCCAAGTCCTTTTCCATGTAAGTCGTCCCAAGTGTTCTCCCATTTTATTTTATAATTCCAGCCCGGATTTAATTTGCATATGCATTACTTTACAAATATGCATTACTTTACATTTTTTTAAATAACTGTTTATTTTCAGTATATCAAAATGTTTTACAGGAACAGAAAGTATATGAACATATACAAGAACATGAAAAGTTATGGATAACAAAGGTCTCCAATAAATGTAGCTTCATATCAACTTCATGGGTTAGTGGCAGAAGTTAGGCTAGGGTAATAACTATCAGTGTTGAACTGCATCTGCCATTTCCCAGCCCAAACCTCCAACCTATCCAGATTAATTTGCAACAGTGCACTGTCCTCTATTGTGTTGACCACTTTACAGAGTTTAGTATCAACTGTAAAGATTGCTACTTTACTTTTCAACCCCTCTACAAGGTCATTAATAAATATATTAAATAGATCAGGACCCAAGACTGACCCCTGTGGAACCCCACTAGTAACAGTGACCCAATCAGAATAAGTACCATTAATAACCACCCTCTGTTTCCTATCACTGAGCCAGTTACTTACCCACTTACACAGATTCTTCCCCAGCTCAATCCTTCTCATTTTATACACCAACCTTTTATGTGTTCATGCGCCAAAATTTAACACAGGCCTTATTGACCAGTGACGCCTACAGGATACACTCATTGGGGGAGATTTATCAAAACCTGTGCAGAGGAAAACTTGCCCAGTTGCCCATAGCAACCAATCAGCTTGCTTCTTTTATTTTTATGAAGGCCTGTGAAAAATGAAAGAAGCAATCTGATTGGTTGCTATGGGCAACTGGGCAAGTTTTCCTCTGCACAGGTTTTGATAAATCTCCCCCATTTACCTTACAATTTACCTTACCCTATTCAATTTACCTATTGCTTATTTTAGAATTCCATAACTTATTATATTTTTCTATATCACCAGTAGTCCAATTGTCTTTGTATTTTTCAGCTGTCTATATAATATGTATATAAGTATATGTTACTCATGGTATCTAGCCCAACATGTCTTCTAGCTTATTGTCTGATTAGTTACTTAGTACATTCTATTAGTAAATGTAATATAAGTAGAGAACTGTGCTCTAGATTAGTAGTTCTTTACATGTAGCCAGATTATGTCTCATCATTTTAAATATATAATAGGGAATGGTTATGTCCAAGTTACACAGCTATTTAATTCTGTACTTTTTTAAGCTTGCACTGGTTTCCGTTTACGTCCTGTCGCTGGGTTGCTGTCATCACGAGATTTTCTGGCTGGCTTGGCATTCAGAGTGTTTCACTCAACTCAGTATATTCGCCATTGGTCCAAACCCATGTATACACCTGAGCCGTGAGTACATTTTCTTCATGCTTATAGCTCTGTAGCTGTTCTATGATGCTGCTCATCTAAAATATCTCTGTAAAATTATAATAGAAGCACTTACTTTCAAAATGCTTATTCCCATCTGCAAGTTCATATATGAACATGTAGGGCACATCAAGTTAAACATTTTTGCAAATACTTACATTTCCTTAATTGCTTCCTATTGGAGATATAGCTGCTCCTCTACCTCTTTGTTGTCTGCTTATTGCCTAGGTTACTGACCACTGCTCCACTGTAGAAGCAGTGGTCGAGCCAGTGATGTCACTTTCTTTTTCCAGGAAGAAGCACACTATCTTCTTCACCAGCTTTATCTCTAGGTATAAATCAGCCATCTCCTTATTTGGCCTTCCCAGCCACCTCCAGCCTGTTTGTGGATGTGGGAGGTAGCTAGAAAAGCCAAAAGCAGCCTGGGGAGATAACAATTTTTATAACTCCCTTTGAATTTAATAGGGGTTGAGCAAACAGTGCAGCCCCTTGAGCTACTCTGTTAACATAACTCCCGGAGTTGTGTAAACACTGTAGCTCGTGGGGCTATGCCAATTGTGTAGCTTTCCTTCTTTAGCTGCTTTCAATTTTCCCAACCACCTCCCGCAGCCGCAAACAAAATAGAGGTGGCCGAGAGGGCTATTTGATGAGATGGGAATACCCCTTCAAAAATTCACTAGAATTTAGGCAGAATCAAAAATGACCGCTAAAAGGTTTTCTGCACATATGAGACATTTATAACATGGAGACAGAAATGAAAAAAATTATGGTGCAGTTTATTGTTGCAATTTCTATAAAATGTTTGTCAATATAAAATGTTGTTTTTAAAAAATAAAAAATAAATGAATAAAAACTGGAGCATTCGGCTTTGATTTTATGGTAATTAACTCTGATACTGAGGCTGCTATGTATTGTTAAACTCTTGTACCCACTTATGTCCCCATAACAAAAGCTGTGAATAGAAATGAAAGGACACTATACCATATACACATAACAATTTGTCTGTGTTTGCTCTACAGTGATATTTGTCATGAGCTTTTAGGACATGCACCCCTCTTTGCTGACCCAAGTTTTGCGCAGTTTTCACAAGTAAGAATGACAAATGAATATATTATAGATAGTTTAAAAACAGAATACATTCAAAGTAACATGATATTGATGATGTTTTCAGGAGATCGGATTGGCATCCCTTGGGGCACCAGATGCATACATTGAAATGTTGGCTACGGTAAAAAAAAAATTCTTCTTATAACATTTGGACTTTCCATTTAAAGCCTCTGTCTATTTGTTCCTTATTGTCTTGACATCTTCAGTAAACAGATTGTCCCTATAGATATATCTCCAGTTAATTGAAAAGCTACATGATTTCCTGTGTTTTTGACTTAATGTTTCCTGTTTCCTGAGTGGTAGGCCGGGCTCAAGTCCTGCAGGAACGCATGGGAACTGAGTTCCGGTACTTTTTTTTTTTACAGCAGGAACACTGTTCCCATTAGCAGGAGTCCTGCAGGACCTGCCCTTGAATGGAAATCTTGGGTGAGTTCCAACACTTTTTTCCCAGGACTTGACCCCTGGTGGGAGGGATATACAAGCCTGTGTAGCACAGTGAGTCAACCTAACACTGAGGTCATTTCACCTGCAGTGAGGCCGGGACTTGCAGCCATTAAGCAAATGTAAAAATGGATCTTCAATATGCTCATGTGAAACTGGGCTTTGTGAAAGTCACGTGGTTGCAAGGCAGTCGAATTACCACACTCAGCAGGACATGCGTGGGTCGAGCCGCTGAGTAAACGACTGCCAATCTTGTAGATGCCCACTCGTATACTGAGCATATTACACGACTTTGTAGTTGTTCAACCCTCTGATTTAATTGGCCACACATTCCCTATTGCATGGGGAGATGTGTAGCTGACAGCCTATCATTTTTTGATGGGTCAAGATGACCTGATCAGCTGACATACAAGCATTTGCTCATTCGTCGCACAGGTAAGAACACCAATGTACGTTTCACATCATGGAATGCTTTTTTAATGTATCTTTTGGACCAGCAACAACAATTTCAGTGCTCCATACAGATAAGTTTGGACCCTTAGTATGTCTCATCTGAGTGTAATGGCCCTGACGTACATGTCCACTGATAAGTTGTCTCTCTTCTGCACTTGTTACGCCTAGCGCTCCGGGTCCCCGCTCCTCCCCGGAGCGCTCACGGCGCCTTTCTCCCTGCAGCTCCCCGGTCAGCGCTGACCGGGAGCACTGCCCTGTCATGGCCGTTGGGGATGCGATTCGCACAGCGGGACGCGCCCGCTCGCGAATCGCATCCCAGGTCACTTACCCGTTCCCGTCTCCTGCGGTCATGTGCTGGCGCGCGCGGCTCCGCTCTCTAGGGCGCGCGCGCGCCAGCTCCCTGAGACTTAAAGGGCCAGTGCACCAATGATTGGTGCCTGGCCCAATTAGCTTAATTGGTTCCCATCTGTTTCCTGGCTATATCTAGTCTCCTCCCTTGCACTTCCTTGCCGGATCTTGTTGCCCTTGAGCCTAGTGAAAGCGTTTTTGTGTGTTTATACCCTGTGTACCAGAACTTTGCTATCTCCCCTGACTACGAACCTTGCCGCCTGCCCCCGACCTTCTGCTACGTCCGACTTTGCTTCTGCCTACTCCCTTGTACCTCGCCTATCTTCAGCAGCCAGAGAGGTGAGCCGTTGCTAGTGGATACGACCTGGTCACTACCGCCGCAGCAAGACCATCCCGCTTTGCGGCGGGCTCTGGTGAAAACCTGTAGTGTCTTAGAACCGGTCCACTAGCACGGTCCTCGCTATCCCTCTCTGGCACAGAGGATCCACTACCTGCCAGCCGGCATCGTGACAGTAGATCCGGCCATGGATCCCGCTGAGGTTCCTCTGCCTGTTGTCGCCGACCTCCCCACACTGGTCGCCCAGCAAGCCCGACAGATTGCCCAACAAGATCACCAGCTGTCGTACTTGACCACCATGACTCAGCAACTCCAGTCGCAGCTACAGCAGATTCAGTCTCAGCTACAGCAGCAGCAACCATCTCCTCCGCCAGCTCCTGCACCTCTTCCGCAGCGAGTGGCCACTCCTAGCCTCCGCCTGTCTTTGCCGGACAAATTTAATGGGGACTCTAAGTTTTGCCGTGGCTTTCTTTCCCAATGTTCCCTGCATCTGGAGATGATGTCGGATCAGTTTCCTACTGAAAGGTCTAAGGTGGCTTTCGTAGTCAGCCTTCTGTCTGGAAAAGCCCTGTCATGGGCCACACCGCTCTGGGACCGCGATGACCCCGTCACTGCCTCTGTACACTCCTTCTTCTCGGAAATTCGAAGTGTCTTTGAGGAACCTGCCCGAGCCTCTTCTGCTGAGACTGCCCTGCTGAACCTGGTCCAGGGTAATTCCTCCGTTGGCGAGTACGCCATACAATTCCGTACTCTTGCTTCTGAACTATCCTGGAATAATGAGGCTCTCTGCGCGACCTTTAAAAAAGGCCTATCCAGCAACATTAAGGATGTTCTGGCCGCACGAGAGACTCCTGCTAACCTGCATGAACTCATTCATCTAGCCACTCGCATTGACATGCGTTTTTCTGAGAGGCATCAAGAGCTCCGCCAGGAAAAGGACTTAGATCTCTGGACACCTCTCCCACAGTCTCCACTGCAATCTGCGCCTAGGCCTCCCGCCGAGGAGGCCATGCAAGTGGATCGGTCTCGCCTGACCCTGGAAGAGAGGAATCGCCGTAAGGAAGAGAATCTTTGTCTGTACTGTGCCAGTACTGAACATTTTTTGGTGGATTGCCCAATCCGTCCTCCACGTCTGGGAAACGCACGCTCGCACTCAGCTCTCGTGGGTGTGGCGTCTCTTGATGCCAAATCGGCTTCTCCACGTCTCACGGTACCTGTTCGGATTTCCACTTCAGCCAGCTCTCCCCTCTCAGCCGTGGCCTGTCTGGACTCTGGAGCTTCTGGGAATTTTATTCGGGAGTCCTTTGTGAATAAATTCCATATTCCGGTGACCCGTCTTGTCAAGCCACTCCACATTTCCGCGGTCAACGGAGCCAGGTTGGACTGTACCATACGTTTCCGCACGGAGCCCCTTCTTATGAGCATCGGATCTCATCACGAGAGGATTGAACTTTTGGTCCTCCCCAATTTCACCTCGGAAATTCTCCTTGGACTTCCCTGGCTTCAACTTCATTCCCCAACCCTGGATTGGTCCACTGGGGAGATCAAGAGTTGGGGGTCCTCTTGTGCCAAGAACTGTCTAAAACCGGTTCCCAGTAACCCTTGCCGTAACTCTGTGGTTCCTCCTGTATCCGGTCCCCCTAAGGTCATTAAGGACTCTGCCTGCCACAGGAAATGCCCCTCCCCCCCTCCCAGTTCCATTAGGCAAGCTTCTGTGTCCCCTCATGGCCCTCGTCCTGGTGTCACACTGCCCCGTGCCAGGTCTCGCCCTCTGCCCTCTCTCCCCATTCCTACTCCTGCGGTTCTGCCTGCCGTTGAGGAATCCCTCCATCCTTTCCCGGTGTCCTCATCCCAGGGGAGGCAGTTACCCGATAAAGAGAAGGGGAGACCTAAGGGGGGGGGTACTGTTACGCCTAGCGCTCCGGGTCCCCGCTCCTCCCCGGAGCGCTCACGGCGCCTTTCTCCCTGCAGCTCCCCGGTCAGCGCTGACCGGGAGCACTGCCCTGTCATGGCCGTTGGGGATGCGATTCGCACAGCGGGACGCGCCCGCTCGCGAATCGCATCCCAGGTCACTTACCCGTTCCCGTCTCCTGCGGTCATGTGCTGGCGCGCGCGGCTCCGCTCTCTAGGGCGCGCGCGCGCCAGCTCCCTGAGACTTAAAGGGCCAGTGCACCAATGATTGGTGCCTGGCCCAATTAGCTTAATTGGTTCCCATCTGTTTCCTGGCTATATCTAGTCTCCTCCCTTGCACTTCCTTGCCGGATCTTGTTGCCCTTGAGCCTAGTGAAAGCGTTTTTGTGTGTTTATACCCTGTGTACCAGAACTTTGCTATCTCCCCTGACTACGAACCTTGCCGCCTGCCCCCGACCTTCTGCTACGTCCGACTTTGCTTCTGCCTACTCCCTTGTACCTCGCCTATCTTCAGCAGCCAGAGAGGTGAGCCGTTGCTAGTGGATACGACCTGGTCACTACCGCCGCAGCAAGACCATCCCGCTTTGCGGCGGGCTCTGGTGAAAACCTGTAGTGTCTTAGAACCGGTCCACTAGCACGGTCCTCGCTATCCCTCTCTGGCACAGAGGATCCACTACCTGCCAGCCGGCATCGTGACAGCACTCCATATTTGCAGCCATTGCCTTTCTGCATTCAGTTTTGTGGTAAATGTTTGTAATTTTCCTCTTGGGATCTCATTTTACTCTATACATAACAAAAATACTGTTAAGCCATATGACTTCCTAAGAAATTAGCTCTAGCATGTGTATGTTTGAAATACAGAAATGGCTGTAAGATTGTTGTAAATGACTGTTTCTTGTGTACAATACTGCAGACTATGTTGTTGCTATATAAGAAGTATGCAGTTTGATGTTAGGATGATTTTACAGAGGAGCATTATAAAGACATTTTTGCATTCATATTACAACTGTAAGTCCCAACCTTACCACACTTCTAATGATATGAACTGTTCGGGTCATCTGAAGCGCCAGTACTTGCTGCCATAATGTTGATGCAAAAATGCATCTGTAATATGCCTTAGGATCATGTCATATCTTCTATTGTAAACAATTTAATGTTTTTTTTTCTCTCCTAAATCATAAGGTGTACTGGTTCACTGCTGAATTTGGACTTTGCAAACAAGGTGATAAAATAAAGGCTTATGGAGCTGGACTGTTGTCATCATTTGGAGAATTACAGGTTTGATTAAGCATTTTAGACTAATAATTTTATTACATACTATTACTGTACATTGTCTCCCTAAAAACATCAGAAGAAGGACTTTTGTAATACACGTTCACACAGGAGCGCATCCTCAGCATATTTGATGCCACGGATGTGCTGCTGGCACACACAGGGTTATGGCAGAGTTAGCTCCAAGATTGGTGCAGATTTGTTGCCAATTTGCCATTGCACATTTTGGTGTAGAGTATGTTAAAGGGGTTCTCCGGTGCTTAGACATCTTATCCCCTATCCAAAGGGGACGGAGGTGTGACGTCACATGCCGTCGGCCCTGTGGTCGCCGGTAATCAGACCCAGAGTGAACACGCTCCGGGGACTGATTACAAACGGGGTGCCGCGTGCTAGATCACGGGGGTCCCCAGCAGCGGGACTCCCGCGATCAGGCATCTTATCCCCTATCCAAAGCACCAGAGAACCCCCTATGTCTAAGCACCAGAGAACCCATTTAATGCTGTAGAAGAAAAACAATATATGTGTGAAATCTGCAGTTGTGAGTTTTGCTGTTGATCTGCAGCATTTGTGCAGCAAAATCAGTAACAACTGCAGATTTACTATAGATTTTGATTTCCCCGTTTATATCAGTGGGTAAGGTCCACACTAAATCCGTAGTGCAGATTAATTCATTCGTGGATTTTGTGTAGATTTTTAATGTAGTGTCCCAGTATATATATATATATATATATATATATATATAAACACTGGGGCAAAAAAGTACCGTATTTATCGGGGTATACCACGCACCGGCCTATAACACGCACCCTCATTTTACCAAGGATATTTGGGTAAAAAAAGTTTTTTACCCAAATATCCATGGTAAAATGAGGGTGCGTGTGTGCGCGTGTATACCCCGATATACCCCCAGGAAAGGCAGGGGGAGAGAGGCCGTCGCTGCCCGCTTCTCTCCCCCTGCCTTTCCTGGGGTCTAGAGCGCTGCTGTTGGCCCTTCTCACCCCCGGTGGCATAATTACCTGAGTCGGGTCCGCGCTGCTGCAGGCCTCCGTCGTGCGTCCCCAGCGTCGTTGCTATGCACGGCGCGGCGCACTGACATCATGCGCCGCACCGTGCAGCGCATAGCAACGACGAAGGGGACGCACGCCGGAGGCCTGGAGCAGCGCGGACCCGACTCAGGTAATTATGCCACCGGGGATGGGGGGAGGCAACGGGGCAGCGGCGCCGGCAATGGGTGCCGCTGCCCCTTCTCTCCCCCTGGCTGTCGGCGCTGCTTCTCTCCCCCTGGCTATCGGCGCTGGCACCGATAGTCAGGGGGACAGAACGGGCAGCGGCGCCGATAACCAGGGGGTGAGAAGGGCCGACAGCAGGGCTCTAGACCCCAGGAAAGGCAGGGGGAGAGAAGCGGGCAGCGACGGCCTCTCTCCCCCTGCCTTTCCTGGGGGTGTATCGGCGTATAACACGCACACAGACTTTAGGCTAAAAATTTTAGCCTAAAAAGTGCGTGTTATACGCCGATAAATAAGGTATTTAGTTAGCCACCAATTGTGCAAGTTTTCCCACTTAAAAAGTCATTTTCATCATAGGTATACCTCAACAATGAGAGACATAATGAGAAAAAAAAATCACATTGTACAAAAAAGAAAGTTGCAACAGCACTCTTGGTCAAAAAATGGAGGCTCTTAGTGCACTTTTTGATCAAAATGTGTGTCCCCCATCCACCACGTGGAGGTGGCCTCATATCAGATGGGACCCTAACATGATAACTCACCTCTGCTGTGCATATAGCCTCTGACTGTGGGACATGTTGGATCAGCCATTGACTAAACCACCTCCAGTCTGAGAGGGGTGGGGTGCACGGCTAAAGAGGGTGCCACATCTCCCAACTTACAAAGGAAAAACAAAAGGAAAAATAGCCAGCACAACAACCTAATACACAGGTGCCCGCTGTCACATTGTCTGATTTTTTAAGAATGTATTTGCAAATTATGGTGGAAATTAAGTATTTGGTCAACAACAAAAGTTCATCTCAATGCTTTGTTATATACCCTTTGTTGGCAATGACAGAGGTCAAACGTTTTCTGTAAGTCTTCACAAGGTTTTCACACACAATGTTGCTGGTATTTTGGCCCATTCCTCCATGCAGATTTCCTCTAGAGCAGTGATGTTTTGGGGCTGTTGCTGGGCAACACAGACTTTCAACTCCCTCCAAAGGTTTTCTATGGGGTTGAGATCTGGAGACTGGCTAGGCCACTCCAGGACCTTGAAATGCTTCTTACAAAGCCACTCCTTTATTGCCCGGGTGGTGTGTTTGGGATCATTTTCATGCTGAAAGACCCAGCCATGTTTCATCTTCAATGCCCTTGCTGTTTGAAGGAGGTTTTCACTCAAAATCTCACGATACATGGCCCCATTTATTCTTTCCTTTACATGGATCATTCGTCCTGGTCCCTTAGCAGAAAAACAGCCCCAAAGCATGATGTTTCCACTTCCATGCTTCACAATAGGTATGGTGTTCTTTAGATGCAACTCAGCATTCTTTCTCCTCCAAACACGACAAGTTGATTTTTTACCAAAAAGTTCTACTTTGGCTTCATCTGACCATATGACATTCTCCCAATACTCTTCTGGATCATCCAAATGCTCTCTAACAAACTTCAGACGGGCCCGGACATATACTGGCTTAAGCAGGGGGACACCTGTAGTTTGTTACTGATGGTAGCCTTTGTTACTTTGGTCCCAGCACTCTGCAGGTCCTTCACTAGGTCCCCCCTTGTGGTTCTTGGATTTTTGCTCCCCATTCTTGTGATCATTTTTACACCACCGGGTGAGATCTTGCGTGGAGCCCCAGATCGAGGGAGATTATCAGTGGTCTTGTATGTCTTCCATTTTCTAATAATTGCTCCCACAGTTGATTTCTTCACACCAGGCTGCTTGCCTACTGCAGATTCAGTCTTCCCAGCCTGGTGAAGGTCTCCAATTTTGTTTCTGGTGTCCTTTGACAGCTCTTTGGTCTTGGCCATAGTAGAGTTTGGAGTGTGACTGAGGTTGTGGACAGGTGTCTTTTATACTTATAACAAGTTCAAACAGGTGCCATTAATACAGGTAACAAGTGGTGAACAGAGGAGACTCTCAAAGAAGAAGTTACAGGTCTGTGAGAGCCAGAACTCTTGCTTGCTTGTAGGTGACCAAATAATTTTTTTTGCAAATTATGGTGGAAAATAAGTATTTAAAAATCAGACAATGTGATTTTATGATTTTTTTTTCTCATTGTCTCTCATAGTTGAGGTATACCTATGATGGAAGTTACAGGCCTCTCTCATCTATATATATATATATATAATGTGTATATAAAACAAGATAAATACAGTACTACTTAACCAGCCAGAAGGATGGTGCCAGCGCCCCAGACTTAATCATAGTTTAAACAATGGCACAGCACTCCAATTGCAAATTCAAAAAGTGCTAATTTATTCAGCTCATGTCAAATTGCAACATAAGTAGTACAATAATAGAAAAGCATATAATATTGGGATCATTTAAATCGTATTGACCCACAGAAAAACAGAATAAAGAGAACCTGACAGTTTTACCATAAAGTGCACTGCATAAAAGTTAGAAAAATTGCGGTTTTCTTTTCAATTTCCCCACAAAATAATATTTTTTTGGTTGTGCCATACATTTTATGGTAGAATGAAAGGTGTGATTACAAAGTACAATAGATGGTGTAAAAAACAAAAAGAAAACACGGGTCTGTGGATAGAAAAATATAAGAGTTATGGCAAAAATCTGAATTAGCTGTGTCCTCAAGGGGTTAAAATCTTAAATCACCCCCCACAATATCTGTTAGTGGTTCCAAAATGGGTAGGCAGCGATATATCTGCTGTAACTGAATATTTATCCCACCCCCCGCCATACTTTCCCCTATTACACAGAGCCCATACACAGCACAGACTATGGATCTTCCAAGACCTGGGATCACATCATAGGAGTCATCGCAGGTCCTAGCATGTCCATAGTAAGTCTACTAGTGCTGTCTATAGGCCCTCGGCAGCCGGACAGCTTTAGGGCTATAATCACACTACTTGTATTTTGCCGCAGTTTGCATAAAAATCACAGAAAAAAAATTCGCAATTTTACCGCAATTTTGCGCAAAGTGCTGAAAAATGCAGTAGTGTTAGTATTGTGCTAAAGCATTTCAGGGCTCCCCTTTTGGATTGGGGCCCTGAGCAACTGCCTAGGTTGCCCCCCCTAATGCCGGCCCTGCCTGTAGCAACCCCATTTAAATAGCATGTGGATGAGATTCCTATACATCCCATTCACTTTGGTTCTACTATAGTTCATTATGGGTTTGCTGCACATGAATCCATTGTGGAAACATTTAGCTTTTCAGCCATGAATGAACATACCCTTACAGTCCTAAGCTGCCTGATGCTATCACCAGATGGCTTAATCGTATACAGCTGGTGTACTGGTCCTATTGAAAAAACATGATAATAAGTTTATAACTTGCAAATGCTGTAGATTTCAGATCCACGTTATGCCCTGTCTGTTGTGTAAATATTCTGAATATCCATTGTAGATTTCATTTATCGTAATGCATAGAGTGAATTCTGAGGGTTTTTCAGCAAATAATCCGCAGCTATTAACTCATGTGGATTTAATTGCAAATATGGTGTGGATTTTTAGGCCATTTCCACGTATGAAGTTGGATGCCCCCATACTGTAATTCTGTCTCCATATATATATAGTTGTAGGCCCCCATACTGCCCTATATATAGTTGTAGCCCCAATACTGCCACCTATATAGCCATAGGCCTCCTCTGTGCCCCCATATAGTTGTAGGTCCCTATACTGCCCCCATATATTTGTAGGCCTCTCTCCTCTATGCCCCATACACAGTAGTAGGTAGCCCCCACAGACACACTGAGTACTGACCCCATTCTGCCTTGCTGATTCAGTTCTCCACCGCTCCACCAGTTTGGCTATGCAATAGCAGTAGGTTCCCAGACCAGAGGAGCAGTGGAGCACTGAGAGGTAATTTAATTACCTTTAGTGGGTGGAAGTTTAGTTACCCTCCCAGTCTCCGCTACATGGTTCACGCTAGTGTCTAGTCTCTCCAGCCCTTCTGACCTCCCCTGTCACTAGAACGGGCAGACATTGTTTACAGACTAAAATTGCCCTGCTGTGCTGGCTGTCAGGATCAGGCAGCACAGGCTGCGACTACTGTAAGAATAGTGACCAGTGGCTGCTGTGGCACAAACAAAAGGGACAATATCAACATTTTCGATAAAACTATGGGACAGTCTTGAAATAAATAAAAAAGGGGGGGGGAGGGGCAGCCCTTTTAAAATGGGACGTATGGTCAGCCTACTTATAGTTACCCATAGCAACCAATCACAGCTCAGCTTTTATTTTACCAGAGCAATATGAAAACTGAAAGCTGAGCTATTGGTTTCTATGGGCAACATATTGAATCTCACTATAAGACAATAAACCTCTCATATCTTTATTTTGGTTTATCATTTCTACAGTATTGTCTGACAGACAAACCAGAACTGAAACCATTTGAACCCGAGAAGACAGCTTTGCAGAAATATCCAATAACTGAGTTCCAGCCTGTTTATTATGTTGCTGAAAGTTTTGAAGATGCCAAAGAAAAAGTGAGGTGAGACTCAGGATATCCGTTCTGTAAGGATACGCACACACAACACTGTTAAACCCCAAATCTCACCATCTTGACAAACCTAAAACCTGAGATTTCTATAATAAAATTCCAATTATACATCCATACTAATATATGTTTTGAAAGCAGACATGTGGAATGTTGTGGCACCTTAGATTCGTGGGCCCAATCTTTTTTCTTATAATAAAGAAGAAAGAAAAAAAAACAACCAGGGCCTGAGATAAGAAACACCTCCTAAAAAAACAAACAAAAAAAAAAACTTGCAGCTTCTCCCTTTTCTTATAGTAACAAAGGAGGAAAAACTTTATGCTACTTCTGACTTCAAACAAGCATTGCATCCTAAACCTAGAACTATTGGGGGAAACGTTGACCAGTTGCCCATAGCAACCAACCAATCAGATCGCTTATTTTATTTTTTAAAAGGTCTCTGAAAGATGAAAGAAGCAATCTGATTGGTTGCTATGGGCAACTGGTTAACTTTTATTCTGCACAGGTTTTCATGAATCTACCCCATTGTACCTAGAATATTGAACCTGGTATCATTAACCTCTTCAGGACAGGGACAATTTTCATTTTAGTCTTTTTCAGTTTTTTTTCTCCTATTAATAGTTATAACTCTTTTATATTTCCATCTACAGAACCATATTATAGCTTTTTTTTTTTTTACTTTGTCATGCTAAACTTCCAGGTGGTTAAACTGACATGTTATTTTAATTCTCCAGATCGATACAATTACAACTATATCCAGTTTGGATAGTTTGTTCTATGCTTACCACATTTTTTTTTTTTATTACTTTACATAAAAAAAAATTTTAAATCATTTTCTATTTACAAAAGTGTTAAGAAAGTGAAATATCAAATCTTTTTGCTCTTTAGGTATTGTTCAGTTTTGTCACTCTCAATAAAAATAAAGACTGGTGTCTCAAAATTTAAGTGTTCTATTATTTATTATTTAATAGCATCAACATATTTCATAGTGCAGTACAAACCCATAATAAGCAAAAATTTTACTAAATCTTTTCCCACAAAAATGGATATCAATCTGCTTAGCTTATCTTTTTCTAACAATTAACACTGGCAGATCAAACTGCTTTTACAGGGGTACTCCGGTGCTTAGACATCTTATCCCCTATCCAAAGGATAGGGGATAAGATGCCTGATCGCGGAAGTCCCGCCGCTGGGAACCCCCGTGATCTTGCACGCGGCACCCCGTTTGTAATCAGTCCCCGGAGCGTGTTCGCTCCGGGTCTGATTACCGGCGACTACAGGGCGGGCGGCGTGTGATGTCACGCCTTCGCCCCCGTTGGATGTCACGCTCTGCCCCTCAATGCAAGTCTATGGGAGGGGGCGTGACGCCCCCTCCCGTAGGCTTGCATTGAGGGGCGGAGCGTGACGTCACACGGGGCGGGGGCGTGACGTCACACACCGCCCGCCCTATAATCGCTGGTAACCAGACCCGGAGCGAACACGCTCCGGGGATTGATTACAAACGGGGTGCCGCGTGCAAGATCACGGGGGTCCCCAGCGGCGGGACTCCCGCGATCAGGCATCTTATCCCCTATCCTTTGGATAGGGGATAAGATGTTTAAAGGGGTACTCCGGTGAAAACCTTTTTTCTTTTAAATCAACTGGTGCCAGAAAGTTAAACATATTTGTAAATTACTTCTATTAAAAATCCAGTAAACTTCCAGTACTTATTAGCTGCTGAATGCTACAGAGGAATTTCTTTCTTTTTGGAACACTGATGACATCATGAGCACAGTGCTCTCTGCTGACACCTCTGTCCATTTTAGCAACCGTGCATAGCAGATGTTTGCTAAGGGCAGCATGGTGGCTCAGTGGTTAGCCCAGCTGCCTTGCAGTGCTAGGGCCTTTGGTTCAAATCCCACTAAGGACAACAATAAATAAAGAGTTGTAATTATTATAATGACGTCAGCAAAGAGCACTGTGCTCGTGATGTCATCAGAGAGAATTCCAAAAAGAAAATAATTTCCTCTTTAGTATTCAGCAGCTAATAAGTACAGGAAGCATTAAGATTTTTTAATAGAAGTAATTTACAAATATGTTTAACTTTCTGGCACCAGTTGATTTAAAAGAAAAAAGGTTTTCACCGGAGTACCCCTTTAACCCCTTCCCGACCTATGACATTACTGTACGTCATGGGTGGCAAGGTGTTCCCGACCCATGACATACAGGTATGTCATGAACATTACTGCCGCTACTCGCGGCATCCCGCAGCGCCCGGAAAGATGGTGGCTATCACTGATAGCCAGCCATCTTACCGTGCGACCACGGGGGGTTTCATCCCCCACTCCCCCCAGCGATCGCTGCTATCAGCTGGTCAAATCTGACTAGCTGATAGCAGCGTTTCGCTATGAAAATACTTAGCAGCGCGGTGTGTGAGTCCCGATCACAGGGATTGGGACACACACCACTCTGCTAAGTGTCCCTGATCCGTCCCCCGGCGTCACTTACCCGTCCGAGCGGTGTCCCGAGCGGTCCCGGCGGTCCCGGCTTCTTCCATGCGGTCCCGGCTGCGCTGCGTCCCGGAGGTGAGTTTGCAGCAGCAGTGCGGCATCTTCATTGGCCTCTGAGAGTTTCAAAACTGCAACTCCCAGCATGCCCAGACAGCCTTTGGCTTTCTGGGCATGCTGGGAGTTGTAGTTTTGCAACATCTGGAGGCCCACAGTTTGGAGACCACTGTACAATGGTCTCCAATCTGTGCTCTTCCAGATGTTGCAAAACTACAAATCTCAGCATGCTCAGTCTGTCCAGGCATGCTGGGAGTTGTAGTTCTCTAACATCTGGAAGAGCACAGATTGGAGACCATTATACAGTGGTCTCCAAACTGTGGACCTCCAGATGTTGCAAAACTGCAACTCCCAGCATGCCCAGACTGCCCAAGCATGCTGGAAGTTGCAGTTCGGCAACATCTGATCCTTCAGATATTGCCGAACTAAAACTTCCAGCATGCCTGGGCAGTCTGGGCATGCTGGGAGTTGTAGTTTTGCAACAACTGGAGGCACACTAGTTGGGAAACATTGTCCGTTTCCTACCTCAGTGCCTCCAGCTGTTGCAATTGTTGCAAAACTATAACTCCCAGCATGCACTGACAGACCATGCATGCTGGGAGTTGTAGTTTTGCAACAGCTGGAGGCACACTGGTTTGGAAACACTAAGTTTGGTTGCAAAACACTTGAAAGTTTATTACTTAACTTAGTGTTTCCAAACCAGTGTTCCTCCAGCTGTTGCAAAACTACAACTCCCAGCATGCACGGACAGCCAAAGGACATGCTCGGAGTTTGCAACAGCTGGATGTTTGCCCCCTCCCCCCAATGTGAATGTACAGGGTACACTCACATGGGCGGAGGTTTACAGTGAGTGCTGCAAGTTTGAGATGGCGCAAATTTTGCGCTGCAGCTCAAACTTCCAGCGGCAAACTTGCTGTGAACCTCTGCCCATGTGACTGTACCCTAAAAACACTACACTACACTTATACTAACCTAAAATGAAAAGTAAAAAACACTACATATACACTTACCCCTACACAGCCCCCCTCCCCCCAAAAAATGAAAAACGTCTGGTACGCTACTGTTTCCAAAACGGAGCCTCCAGCTGTTGCAAAATAATAACTCCCAGTATTGCCGGACAACCATTGACTGTCCAGGCATGCTGGGAGTTTTGCAACAGCTGGAGGCACCCTGTTTGGGAATCATTGGCATAGAATACCCCTATGTCCACCCCTATGCAAATCCCTAATTCAGGCCTCAAATGCGCATGGCGCTCTCTCACTTTGGAGCCCTGTCGTATTTCAGGGCAACAGTTTTGGGACACATATGGGGTATCGCCGTACTCAGGAGAAATTGCCTTACAAATTTTGGGGGGCTTTTTCTTCTTTAACCCCTTATGAAAATGTGAAGTTGGGGTCTACACCAGCATGTTAGTGTAAAAAAATAATTTTTTTACACTGACATGCTGGTGTTGCCCTATACTTTTCATTTTCACAAGAGGTAAAAGGGAAAAAAGACCCCCAAAATTTGTAACGCAATTTCTCCTGAGTAGGAAGATACCCCATATGTGGGCGCAAAGTGCTCTGGGGGCGCACAACAAGGCTCAGAAGGGAGAGTGCACCATGTACATTTGATGCGATTTGCACAGGGGTGGCTGATTGTTATAGCAGTTCTGACAAACGCAAAACAATAAATATCCATATGTGACCCCATTTTGGAAACTACACCCCTCACGGAATGTAATAAGGGGTGCAGTGAGCATTTACACCCCACTGGTGTATGACAGATTTTTGGAACAGTGGTCTGTGAAAATGAAAAATAAAATTTTTGATTTGCACAGTCCACTGTTTCAAATATCTGTCAAACGCCAGTGGGGTGTAAATGTTCACTGCACCCCTTATTAAATTCCATGAGGGGTATAGTTTCCAAAATGGGGTCACATGTGGGGGGGGTCCACTGTTCTGGCACCATAGGGGCTTCCTAAATGGGACATGCCCCCCAAAAACCCTTTCAGAAAAACTCACTCTCCAAAATCCCATTGTCGCTCCTTCCCTTCTGAGCCCTCTACTGCGCCCGCCGAACACTTTACATACGCATATGAGGTATTTCCTTACTCGAGAGAAATTGGGTTACAAATTTTAGGGTGATTTCTCTCCTTTTACCCCTTGTAAAAATTCAAAAATTGGGTCTACAAGAAAATGCGAGTGTAAAAAATGAAGATTTAGAATTTTCTCCTTCACTTTGCTGCTATTCCTGTGAAACACCTAAAGGGTTAAAACACTTACTGAATGTCATTTTGAATACTTTGGGGGGTGCAGTTTTTATAATGGGGTCATTTATGGGGTATTTCTAATATGAAGACCCTTAAAATCCACTTCCAACCTGAACTGGGCCCTGAAAAATTACGATTTTGAAAATCTTGAGAAAAATTGGAAAATTGCTGCGGAACTTTGAAGCCCTCTGGTGTCTTCCAAAAGTAAAAACTTGTCAATTTTTTCATGCAAACACAAAGTAGACATATTGTATATGTAAATCAATATGTAATTTATTTTGAATATCCATTTTCCTTTCAAGCAGAGACTTTCAAAGTTAGAAAAATGCTAAATTTTCAAAATTTTCATGACATTTTTCGATTTTTTACCAAGAAAGGATGCAAATATCAGTGAAACTTTACCAATAACATAAAGTAGAATATGTCACGAAAAAACAATCTCGGAATCAGAATGATAAGTAAAAGCATTCCAAAGTTATTAATGTTTAAAGTGACAGTGGTCAGATTTTCAAAAAATGCCCAGGTCATGAAGGTGAAAATGGGCTGGGTCATGAAGGGGTTAAGCACCGGAGTACCCCTTTAAGGGTAGGGTCACATGTACTGTATTCAGCTGCATATTTGCTGCTGTGTATTTTCCTACCCATTGAAGTAAATGGATAGCAAAATCAGCTGTATATTTTGCTTCCCATTCACTTTAATGGATAGGAAAATATGCAGCAGTAAACATGCTGCAAAATATGGCTTGTGTGACCCTACCCTTAAAGCGTTACTTTAACCCCTTAAGGTTGCAGGGTTTTTCCGTTTTTTTGCAATTTTGTTTTTTCCTCATCGCCTTTTAAAAATCATAACGCTTTCAATTTTGCACCTACAGACCCTTATGGGGCCTATTTTTTGCGCCACCAATTGTAATTTTAATTACATCAATCATTTCACCACAAAATTTACAGCAAAACCAGAAAAAAAAAATATGTGGGGCAAAATTTAAAAAAAAAAAATGCCATTTTGTAACTTTTGGGGGCTTCCGATTCTACACAGTACACTTTTCGGTAAAAATTACACCATCTTTATTCTGTAGGTCCATACAGTTACAAGGATACCTAATTTATATAGATTTTATATTATTTTACTATTTAAAAAAAATTATAACTACATGCACCAAAATTAGTATGTGTAAAATTGTCCTCTTCTGACCCCTATAACTTTTTATTTTTCAGTATACGGAGGGGGATATATGAGGGCTCATTTTTTGCTCTGTGATCTGAAGTTTTTATCAATACCATTTTTGTTTTGATGGGACTTTTTGATTGCTTTTTATAAAAAAAAATTTGGGTATACAAAGTGACCAAAATACGCAATTTTGGACTTTGGAATTATATTATGTGTACGCCATTGACCGTGCGGTTTAATTAACATTATATTTTTATAGTTTGGACATTTACGCACGCGACCATGCCACATATGTTTATTTTTATTTTCATAAAGATACTTTTTTTTTAATGGGAAAAGGGGGTGATTCAAACTTTTAATAGGGAAGGGGTTAAATCCCATTTATTAACTATTTTTTTTACAATGTCATTGTCCCCATAGGGGACTTTAACATGCATTACCTTGATTGCAGAGACTGATCAATGCTATGCCAGCTGTTCAGGATGCCGTGATTTCACCGCGGCGGTCCCAAACAACCTACTGAGCTAATCGGCAACCCTTTTCACCTGTTTTAGATGGCGTGGTCAACTTTGATTGCAGCGTATAAAGGGTTAATACCGGACATTGGCCCGATCGGCGATGTCCGGTATTACTGCAGGTCCTGGCTGCTGATAGCATCTGGGACCTGCCGGGTATGAAGCGCGCTCAGCTCCTTAGGGCGGTGCATATAACTGGAGCCGGCCACGAGCGTAAATATACGCTCGTGGTCGTTAAGAAGAAATCAACTGGTGCTAGAAAGTTAAACAGGTTTGTAAATTGCTTCTATTTAAAAACTGTAATCCTCCCATTACTTATCAGCTGCTGTATACAGGGTGGGCCATTTCTATGGATACACCTTAATAAAATGGGAATGGTTGGTGATATTAACTTCCTGTTTGTGGCACATTAGTATATGTGAGGGGAGAAACTTTTCAAGATGGGTGGTGACCATGGTGGCCATTTTGAAGTCGGACATTTTGAATCCAACTTTTGTTTTTTCAATAGGAAGAGGGTCATGTGACACATCAAACCTATTGAGAATTTCACAAGAAAAACAATGATGTGCTTGGTTTTAACGTAACTTTATTCTTTCATGAGTTATTTACAAGTTTCTGACCACTAATAAAATGCGTTCAATGTGCTGCCCATTGTGTTGGATTGTCAATGCAACCCTCTTTTCCCACTCTTCACACACTGATAGCAACACCGCAGAAGAAATGCTAGCACAAGCTTCCAGTATCCGTAGTTTCAGGTGCTGCACATCTCGTATCTTCACAGCATAGACAATTGCCTTCAGATGACCCCAAAGATAAAAGTCTAAGGGGGTCAGATCGGGAGACCTTGGGGGCCATTCAACTGGCCCACGACGACCAATCCTCTTTCCAGGAAACTGTTCATCTAGGAATGCTCGGACCTGACACCCATAATGTGGTGGTGCACCATCTTGCTGGAAAAACTCAGGGAACGTGCCAGCTTCAGTGCATAAAGAGGGAAACACATCATCATGTAGCAATTTCGAATATCCAGTGGCCTTGAGGTTTCCATTGATGTAGAATGGCCCCACTATCTTTGTACCCCATATACCACACCATACCATCAATGTTTGTGTTCCAACAGTCTTGGAGGGATCTATCCAATGTGGGTTAGTGTCAGACCAATAGCAGTGGTTTTGTTTGTTAACTTCACCATTCACATAAAAGTTTGCCTCATCACTGAACAAAATCTTCTGCGTAAACTGAGGGTCCTGTTCCAATTTTTGTTTTGCCCATTCTGCAGCACCTGAAACTACGGATACTGGAAGCCTGTGCTAGCATTTCTTCTGCGGTGTTGCTATCAGTGTGTGAAGAGTGGGAGAAGAGGGTTGCATTGACAATCCAACACAATGGGCAGCACATTGAACACATTTTATAAGTGGTCAGAAACTTGTAAATAACTCATGAAAGAATAAAGTTATGTTAAAATCAAGCACATCATTGTTTTTCTTGTGAAATTCCAAATAAGTTTGATGTGTCACATGACCCTCTTCCTATTGAAAAAACAAAAGTTGGATTCAAAATGGCCGACTTCAAAATCGCTGCCATGGTCACCACCCATCTTGAAAAGTATCCCCCCTCACATATACTAATGTGCCACAAACAGGAAGTTAATATCACCAACCATTCCCATTTTATTAAGGTGTATCCATATAAATGGCCCACCCTGTAGTTCTTTTCTATCTGACCACAGTGCTCTCTGCTGACACCTCTGTCCTTGTCAGGAACTGTCCAGAGCCAAAACAAATCCCCATAGCAAACCTCTCCTGCTCTGGACAGTTCCTGACATGGACAGAGAGCACCTGTGGTCAGACAAAAAAGAAATTAAAAAATAAAAGAACTTCCTCTGGAGCATACAGCAGCTGATAAATACTTGAAGGATTAGGATTTTTAAATAGAAGTAATTTACAAATCTGTTTAACTTTCTGGCACCTGTTTTTCACCAGGCAAATATGTTTTTAACCAGAGTACCACTTTAAGGAAAAGTGGGGAGATTTATCAAAACCTGCCAAGAGGAAAAGTTGCTGAGTTGCCCATAGCAACCAATCAGATCGCTTCTTTCATTTTTCAGAGGCCTTTTCAGAAATGAAAGAAGTGATCTGATTGGTTGCTATGGGCAACTCAGCAACTTTTCCTCTGGACGGATTTTGATAAATCTCCCCCAAGGTCTTTTATAGTCTGGCCATTTGAAGTCATAGGGGATATTTATGAAGCTTTTTAGTCTTCTGTTTGTCACATAAAGTGTCACAAGTGGTATTTTTGTGCAAAATTGCCAAGTTGCAAGCTTTTCTCAACGCCCTTATTTATATTACAAACATACACCAGCCTAGACCTGTGGACAGCAATTTATAAAACATACAAAGTGTTTTCCTAAAGGGCTTTTTTTTCCATAAAATGTCTTCTAGCACCATATTTATCACATGCCATGCACCATATAATAAATTTGGTGCATGTACACATTAGCACCATACAAAATAAATGCGTAGAAAGATTGTTTACCTACACCAACGATGATAAATTCTCCCTCTAGTTTTATGTCTTTAATAAGGTCACCCATGTATGTAGTTTAAAGGGGTTGTGCGCTGCCCTGACTTTCGGAGCTCCGCTCACAGCGTCCGGAAGTTCATTACTCTGTGTGCGGGTTTCCGTGTTCGCAGCCGCCGGGCGTGACGTCACGCTCGGCCCCTCGCGACGTCTCGCCCGCCCCCTCGTGACGTCTCGCCCGCCCCCTCAACGAAAGTCTATGGGAAGGGGGCGCGACCGCGAACATGGAGGCCCGCACACAGCGTTCGGAGTAATGAATTTCCGGACGCTGTGAGCGGAGCTCCGAAAATTAGGGCAGCGCACAACCCCTTTATCTTTACATAATGTGTGTAATGCAATCTTTTGTATAACCTGTAATCTTCTGACATCTTGCAGGAAATTTGCTGCCACGATTCCTCGCCCATTCTCTGTGCGTTATAATCCATACACACAAAGCATTGAAGTGTTAGATAATGTACAGCAGCTGAAGAATCTAGCTGACTGCATTAACGGTAAGTAGTTATGTTCTGGAGTAGATTTACTAATGGAGTCTTTTTGCTATTTTCTCTGTAACATTAGTGTAATTTTGTAAAATAAAAAAAGAGATGACTCTTTAAGTTGTATCCTGCATTGTGTGTTACGCCCTAGCTGGGGTACTTTATCATCATGATTTTTCATGAAAAATTAATGCACAACCTGAATAGTTACATCTGAATAGTTCAGGGGCTGCTCTGTATTCCATAGTCAATGTGCTAGATCTTAAAGGGGTTATCCAGGAAAAAAACTTTTTTTTATATATCAACTGGCTCCAGAAAGTTAAACAGATTTGTAAATTACTTCTATTAAAAAATCTTAATCCTTTCAGTACTTATGAGCTTCTGAAGTTTAGGTTGTTCTTTTCTGTCTAAGTAATCTCTGATGACACGTGTCTCGGGAACCACCCAGTTTAGAAGAGGTTTGCTATGGGAATTTGCTTCTAAACTGGGCGTTTCCCGAGACACGTGTCATCAGAGATTACTTAGACAGAAAAGAACAACCTTAACTTCAGACGCTCATAAGTACTGAAAGGATTAAGATTTTTTAGTAGAAGTAATTTACAAATCTGTTTAACTTTCTTTAACCAGTTGATATATTAAAAAAAGTTTTTTCCTGGAATACCCCTTTAAGGAATATGTCACATACTGCTCTGAAAATTACAGACATGGTGATATGCCTGCATTAATTGTTCCATGTTGTGTTTATTGTTGGTTCCATTCCCACATAAAGCTTTCTCACCTCAAGCACTGCTAAAGATGGCATTTTAACAATATTTTTAAATTTACATTTGCTTAATGTATGACACATCTAAGACTGACTTCACGATTAAAATAATCATGATGGATCCCTCAAAGCAACAGCTTTCAGTGTTTTTACGTGTTTATGTATAATTGGGATCAGAGGGGATAGTCAAGAATACTTGACCTACATTTTTTAAATACACACCTACATAGTGTGGTTGAAAGACAAACACTATATATCCATTAGGTGCAGCTAGCAGAGGGGGTAGGATGTCGATGTGAGGGAAGGGGGGGGGGTCTACATTGCCTCCGAAACTAAATTCAAGGCTACCTTTCCTTTTTATCATCATCATCATCATCAACAGCAGCAGTTCACTGCTTACTGTAATCCCTTTTTTACTCTGCTACTTCTTTATCTTTCCTTTCTGTTCACATACTACCTCTGTACATCAGTAATCCCCCTCTCCCTCCACATACCATCCGTAAATCATCCTCCTGCACAGTGCCAGCCTATTAGTCGGGAACACTTTTACCACCCCCATGTCATGGCATAATGAGGTGAGCAGGTGGTATACTGTGCTGTGATTGGGCAGATAAGTAAGGGAAAGGAAGAATCTGTGTAATTTACTTACCTAGCTGCTCTCCAGTAGCATCGGTGTCAATTTCTCGATGGCTTTCTGTCAGTTAGTTAGAAACTAAAAAAAATTCTGCTACAAAAAAAGCCACCTTAATCAAACAATGCAGGGCTATAGCTGCTGTAGTATTGTAAATATATTTTATATGCTTATAATGACTTATAATTATTCCTGTGCAGGTGAAATCGGGATCCTGTGTTCTGCTCTTCGGAAGCTTGAGTGAAGACAATCTCCACCGGCAACTGCCATGAACTGAAGGAGCTGAAGATATTACTTCAAACAAATGATATTAGTGATATGTCAATAGGATCATACATATATAACAATAACAGATCATGATGTTAAATTGCAGTATCATGGTACATTGCCAGAACTAAAGAAATCATAAATTATTAAGCTATTGTCCAGATATTACTGCTTCTTACTTTTGGAACATACATTATTTGCAGGATTTACTGAAGCGATAGAAATCTTCCTGTGTATTAGATCAGATGAATCAAGTCAACAAACGTGAGGTTCAGTTATTGCACTGAATAATCAAAGTACATCATTGGTGACTGACTTACTGTATTGTGATAGGGTATAAGATGTCTGATCGCGGGGGTCCTGCCACTGGGGACCCTCGCAATATAGCATGCAGCAACCACTTGTATCTGCTTCCGGTAGCGCTGGAGGTTCTGGTTCCCGACCACAGGAACGGAAGATCTTGATGTCACGACTCCGCCCCCGTGTGATGTCACAGCCCGCCCCCTCAATGCAAGTCTATGGGAGGGGGTGTGACCGGCATCACGCCCCCTCCCATAGACTTGCATTGAGGGGGCGGGGTGTGACGTCATACGGGGGCGGAGTCGGGGTGTCATGGTTTTCCGTTCCAGTGGTCGGGAGCCAGAACCTCCAGCGCTGCCGGAAGCAAATGCAGGTGGGTGCTGCATGCCATATTGTGGGGGTACCCAGCGGCGGGACCCCCGCGATCAGACATCTTATCCCCTATCCATTGGATAGGGGATAAGATGTCTAGGGGTTGAGTACCCCTTTAACTGCAAATACATTTACTTCACATGTGAATCGTTTTATTTTTCAGTCAACACTTTTGTCTGTATCTGCCAGATGTATTAGATCAGTTCATCCCCTGTAGTTGCTTTACATTTTGAATAATGAGAAGTATTAAAATCATTGAGGACTCTCACTCGTGGGTTCCTTTAACTCTCATTTATTTCAGGGGACAGTAACTGTGCAGTTTATTTCTAGGATATCTGCTAATAGATACTATTAATCTAATATCTCTGTTCATTTAAGAGAGGCAGAGATGCAAGCACCCTTATGTCCTCCAATAGCCATCATTCAGTTGAGAGTTATCAGCACCGATAGGGGGATGAATAACTAACAAGGGCCTAAAATGTCCATATAAAGCTTTAGGTTCTGATGTAGTAGGGAGGATTTTGTCATCTGTTTCTGTTTCTTGTATTCACCATCATAACTCTCCATGTTAAAGAGGTTGTCTAGCCTGTAAAAAGTCATGGCCTATCCTACAGTATATCAGCTGTATCAAGGGCCATGTTGCTCATGCAAGTGCTGCAGTCTCTTCAATGTTTACTCATATTTGCATTGCTGTACTATTTGTAGCAGCAATCCAAGAAATTTCAGTGGTGAAAGTTCATTAATGTCTTCCAAGAAATAATTGGCTGAGGTGTTGGGACTTGAACCCCCTGCCGATAGAACTCAGACCTCCTGCCGATCTTATATTAATAGGCTATCCTAAGGATAGACCATCTGTTAGGCTTGATAACCTTTTTAAGGTGGGGTCACATGGAACAGATCTGCAGCGTATTTTATGCTGGGGATCTGCCAATAATGGACCCTACAGTGTGCCTTCAGCTGGGCCTGCTCATAGCGGCAATCTGCCGCTACAAGCAGACACACAGCGATCTGCATGGCACTGCACACATGGGCAGTGTACTCACACACATCGTGGCTGCTTCCCTGCTCCCTGAGGTAGGCCGAGAGCAGCCAAGATGTGTGTGAGTACACCGCACATGCTCACAGCGACTCACAGAACACTGTGTTTCTGCTCATAGCGGTGGATTGCCACTACGAGCAGGCATAGCTGGAGGCACACTGTAGGGTCCATCATTGGTGGATCCAAGGCATAAAGGGGGTTGTCCAGAATTATAAAAACTCTGTTTGTTCTTTTTCGAAAACAGCACCACTTCAGTCCGGAGGTTGTGTGTAGTACTACAGCTTAGTCCCATGTGGACAGGAGTGATGCAGTTTTTACAAGAAAGAAACAGTGCTTTTCTAATCCTGGACAACACCTTTAATGTAATTCTGCAGTTTGATGGAAAATGGATGATAGCACATTGTAATAGTAGTTAGATTAATAGTAACAATTCTTGCATAATCATCATATAGCATATTGTTTCATTATAAGGCCGGATTCCGACAGTGGGAAAATTGTTTTCTTTAAACGGGCACTTTCAGATACAAAAACTTTTGATATATTGTAAAGCATGTAAAACCAATAGGTTTTGCAATTGCATTCATCAGAAAATGTTCAGTATTTCATACATAAAAAGCCACTCAAACAACTGCCCCCCCCCTGCCTGCATGGACACATACCAGTCCTGCTATGTCCATGCATCATCACCTATGTCATGGACACACTTCCTTGATTGACAGCTGTGATTGCAGGGCTCACATCTGGAGGAAAAATCCTCCCACTGTCAGCTTATGTCCCGCTACTGTCAGTGAGGGCAAGCTGGGAGTTGTAGTTTTACTAATGCTAGGGGAGATGTGAGCAGACAGCATACTGAGGGAAGGGGCGGAGACCTGCACAGTGAGGCCACACCCCCTCCATTTGAGAGGAATTCAGACTAGTGAGCTTAATTAAAAGTGTAATAAAAAATAAATAAATGTGCTAGACACATAAAAATTAGATGTACATGGTCAGAATTAGGTCCTGAGTGATAAATTTAAAAAAAAATTATGAAACTTAGTAAGTAAAATGAAATATGTTGGAGATTATTCCGGTGCGCGAACCCAGCCTTATAATTTAGTTGGTATTCTGATATTATCCAATATGTCATTTAGATGCATAGTGTTTAGTATTGTTTTAAAGTAGGAATCTTTATATATTGCGCCTATCTTTATGACTAATAACAAAAACACATACGATTATAAACATTTTTTTTTTTTAGGAATTATTAATCATTTTAGAGATCTGTCCCACAAAACCATAGATCCCAATGCAATTACCATACTATGTGGCTGGCTTCACAGTTGACTCACCATTGGGAGTTTTGTTTTGTACAAGGGCCTGATATGTTTGTTTTTTTTGTATTGTTTTGTTTTTTAGTGTTCTTTGAAATAATAGAAAATCTGTCACCTGAGAACTACTTTACTTTATAAGCACATGACATAGGAGTGCTGTCTCCTTCCCCACTATCAGAGCTGGTTCAGAGACGTTGTGATTGTTGATGATGTGAGCGTGTCTCTTAGTACTCTGCTCAAATGTATCACTAGTGGCAGGGGATAGTATTAAGCATAATTGGTGTATTCTCCAGATGTTTATTAATAAGATATACCACGCATTATTGAATAAAAAAATCTAATTTAATGTTATTATACGATCATCCAACATCTCTTATATCTTTTATGTATGTAATTGTTTATATTGATAATAAAGGTCTTTAGAATGAATTATGAGTGTGTCTATTATATTCTGGGTAAATTAAAAGAGACAGTTACTTTGTGCAGCACTTTGGAATGTGTTAGTACCATATAAGCAGCAGAAAATAAATGCACTAAGATAAGTCCCATTCTCTACTTGGGCTCCCAATCTATATTCCCTCGCTCAAACAAACATAATAGGAAATATGTTTATTTTTGGAGGAAATCCCTACAAACTCATATAGAATGTACATATCTCCTTGCAGATGTGCCTCTAGTCCGATTGTCAGGACCTCTATGCTACAATGAAGACAAATGTAAAAAACATAATGGCACTACTATACAGTAGTTTGTAGTTATGCTAGGTCTGTATCTGAGCAAGACAGTTACCAGGTGGTATCTGCAACCACTGCAGTTTCTGTAAATCATTTTTTTTTAAATAAACAATTTTCTCAGAGTATTGCATCTTTTAGCTGTTGGAAGACAACAACCCCCACTATGTGCATGCTAGTAGTTGTAGTCCTGAAATACATATAGTAAGCACTATAGATGATATGCCACCTGTAATTCTGGAGCACCGAGTTAAGACCACTGTACAGCCTCCTAGCAAGCATTACTGATCTCACTCAAAGTTGTCAATAGCCTTAGAAAGGCATGAGGAAACCTATGGGTGGGGTTTCAGATGTTCTGGGGCAGGGGTTAAATAACCAGGGTTGAGAGCTAGAGATGAGCGAATTTTTGAAAAAAAATAAAAATAAATAAAAAGATTCGATCTGAATAAATTCTCTGCAAATTTTTATTAGTAATGTATTTTAATAATGTGTTTAATAAAGTATGTGTGTTTCGCTTTTCTTTTCTCTATTTTTTTTAAAAAATTTTAGGGAGTACTAGAACTCCCAGCATGGAACTGACTGTTCCATGATGGGAGCTGTAGTACCTGTACTAATAGACAGATTGCCCTGGGTGTCACTCCTGACACCCGATGCACTTTTGCACTTTTCTATTGCAGAGATGGGCCTCTTTCTCCTGCGCTCGCATCACTGCACTATACTCCGGCTGGCCAGTGATGTGAATAGAATTCACGTCACTTATTCATATTTCCTGCAGAATTTCATGAATAATAGGCATATATACAGCATATACTCATACTACAGTGAACCAGAGAAGAGCGGCCGACCGCCCGCATCTATACATTATACAGGACGATCGCATCGGGTGTCAGAAGTAACCCCGCTGTAATCTGTCTATTAATGCAGGTACTATAGCTCCTAGCATGGAGCAGAGTGTGCTCCATGTTAGGAGTAGTAGTACCTGCAGTTAAGAACAGATCACAGCAAGTGTCACTCCTGACACCCGCTGCGATCGTCCTATCTATTGCAGAGATGCAAGTGTGGGAGACAGCCGCTTGCATCTATACATTATACAGGATGATTACAGGGATGTCGCAAATGACTAAATTCGTTATTTCGAATCGAGTTGAAGTTCGGATTCGGTCTGAATCAAATTTTTCATTAAATTTGGAACAAATTTGACTAGTGTTGAGCGGCATAGGCCATATTCGAATTTGCGAATATTCGCGAATATATGGACGAATATTCGTCATATATTTGCGAATATTCGCATATTCGTAATATTTTATTTTCGCATATGCCAAAATACGCGTATGTGGAAATTAACATATGCGAAAATTAACATATGCGAAAATTAACATGAGCGAAAATTCGCATATGCAAATTTTCGTATATGCGAAAATTCGCACACCAGTCTTACACAGTAGTATTAGAGCCTTCTTTACACCACACAAGCTGGAAGCAGAGAGGGATGATCACTGTGATATGTACTGTGAAAAAAATAAAAAAAATTAAAAACGAATATTTGGAATTACGAATATATAGTGCTATATTCGTGAATATTCGCGAATATGCGATATTCGTGAATAAAATTCGCATTGCGAATATTCGCGAGCAACACTAAATTTGACTTCGTCCGGTTCGATTCGCTCATCTGTAGTGAGAGCCATGGTCAGAATTGTCAACAGAATGTAGGACTATATGGCACTTGAATATTTTAAATGTTTATAGTGTGCAAAATGAATAAAGATTACACTTTTAACAATCACAATCCTTAGGTGTATGGGCAAGAAAGGGTAATGTTTGGATCACCTGCCGGTGATCTATAGGAATATTGAACTGTGCTTACTGAGGCGCAATTCTACACCAGTCCTCAGCATTATGAAAAAGTTGCACATTTGTCACACAGGTTAAAAAGTGGCACAAAAAGTCAGAGAGGAATCACCATACAAAGTGATGTACTGAAGTAAGAAATGTGATCAGCATCAGATTGATCACATGCCCGGCACCATGTAATACATTTGGTGCAGGTGCACAGTTTCCACCATGTGAATTAATGGAGTAAAAAGACGTTTTTCATCTCCACTTTTCATGAATACCCCCCACTTCTTTTGGGCTATTTTGCATATATTTGCTCAGTGGAACATTCTTTTTGCATTCTCATGAAGAACAGACTGTAAATAATGACTTTTTTCATAGATACATAGGTTATTTTAATCTTAAACTAAAACAAAATAAAGTCCAGCATAATGTAAGGATCAGCAGCACCATGGAGAGCTCTGTAAGATAACTATTACACCTTACACGTTATCACAAAGTATGAAGGACACTATATCTCGATATCTTCAATGTAGTCTGTAACAAGTCTGACAATTTAACTAATAGTGCTTACACAAGCAGATACATGTTATGACTTTCATAAGTACATCTATTTATTATTCCTATTATCTCCTACTCATACAAAGCTTCAGAGCGCCATCTGATGACAATTAGACTACACAGAGCATCCAGGATGAATAAGAAATAAGTGTGGGTATAGGAATAAATATTCATGACTGCTCCTCCACCGACTATAAAAATCGGAAGACCTTGTGGTCATCTGCAGCAGAAGGCTTTGTGTGCTGATCGATTCCTAACTCAGGTATGTTAGAAATTGGAGTCACAATGTTCTGTGTGTCTTAGGTAACGGGGACGATTCACCAGAACTTCTTTGTCAAAATGACAGATGATACATTCTGATTGTTGGGTCACATGACACATTTGTATCTCCAATCATATATTTTTTCCTGACTACAGAATACTGTAACTATGAAGTCTGAAGTGGGAACTTCTCTGTGCAGAAAGCAAAGTCTTATAGAAGATGCTCGGAAGGAGAAGGAAGTATCGGAGTTAAGTGCGACTGAGCCTATAGTAACATGTGATCACCCAGATGATGGCAGCAGCACCTTGAATCTAATGTTCACAATTAGGAATGCAAGTGCCTCTTCTTTATCAAGCAGCTTAAAGATTTTAGAGGTAAATGCCACACCATTTGACCTGTAATGTAATTTTACAATATACATAATATTTCAAGTACATTTGCATATATATATAATTTTTTTATTATTATTAATGAACAGTTACTCAAATTTGATATTTTATCACTTAAGTAGTTTGACAGGGTTCTTACACTGTACAGCTACGTAAATAGACCCTAGGCCTGCCTATGGCAGGGATCAATGACGGCTTTAAAGGGGTACTCCGATGGTTAATATCTTTGCTATGTTGTATCTTCTTGTTTTTATTTTTTGCAATTGACATGTTTTATATGTTTGTGCAGCATGTGTCTGTATTTCTAACCTGTTTGTGGGCCAGGAAGTTCTGTAGTTTTGCGTGGTATTTGTTACTGTCGTCCACCGTGTCGGCGATTTTCAGAGTATTCTGTGGACATTGCGTCAGGGCTTTTTTTTTTCTATGTTTTTTTCTCCGTTAGTGGGTGGCTTCTTTCATTCCCAGCTACTGAATATGTATTAGGTTTATTTCGGGCTCTTCCATGATTGGTTCACTATGTTTTTAGTTCCGTAAATCCCTCCACATAGCTGAACCAATCGGTGTTCATTGCTAACGCATGCGTATGTATGTGGTGACGTATGTATGTGGTGACGTGCTTGTATGTGGTCATGCGCTTGCTGCCTGTCCAATCATGATGTCTAAGGTGGGTTTTAGCATGTCCTTTGGTTCATTCATAAGATTTGGATAATTGTGTGTGCGTCTGTGTGTGTATTTTGTGCATGCACGTTTATGTGAATAAATTATTATTATTTTTTTTTTTTTTCTTCAGTTTTGTCTGTTTGCAGGGGGAGGGAATGTAGATGGGTGTCACCAGGCATAAGCCAAAAGGAAAAAAAGGGGAGGTAAAACAGCAGGGCATAACCAAAAAAAAAAAAGAAAAGACACCCCATACCAAACCAGCAAGGCATGTGGCATGCTGGGATTAGTAGTTTTCAGCACAGCAAGAAAAAAAAGGAAATAGAAGAAACAATAAGAAAATAAAGTGGGTGATACAAAGACGACAAAGAACGGAAAGAGAGTAGCCAAAACACCAAGAAGAGAAAGGAAAAGAAACAAAAAGGGTAAGTCAAAATCCGAAAAACACGTTGACCACCGGAGTACCCCTTTAGCTACAGAGAATAGGGATTCAAAAAAAGAGTCAAAACGAATTAGTATGGAAACGAAAATCACCGAGGACCAAAAAGTTACCTCCACCTCATAGAAAGAAATAGCTATAGCAGATTCACCCTGAGAGGATCACATTAAACAGTGCTTCCTCTATCTGGGATTAAAGTAGAAATAATTAGTAGCAATAAAAAGAGCAATAAATTAGCAATAAAAGTAGCAATAAAATGAGACACAAACAGGAGAATACAGCACACTGCTAGCACAAAGATACAGATAAAACATGAAATGCAATATTGCTACAATAAAAAATGAAAAATGTAGGTGCTTCGCTCACCATTTGGCCAAATAGTTTGGACCATCCCACCGCGATAAGGTGACCTCATTGGGAAGGACCCTACATTGTGAATGTGCCTCTGTGCAATCAGTTACCAGGCTTATAATGTCTTAAACATCCAGCACCTTTAGCCTAGCAGCGTGCACCTGTATGCCGGTCCATGCAATGGTTTGGTGTCAGTATGTGCTGGCTAACTCAAAATGATTTATTATTGCAAACAGTTACAAACAGCAGCTCATAAACCATGGAGTCGTTGTCTTGGTATGTCATAGATGGGCTCCCAGATTATGTACACCAATGGGAATATAGTTTTGCATTGTTAATTGTATTTGTATCCTATAGTTTTCCAAAGTCCTTCTACTGTCTTTGTAGAACATATAGATACCAGTTGAGGGATAGGACCAAATACAGTGGCCCAGATTTATCAATCTGCTTAAAATTGTAACTTTTTGGTTTAGTCTATAGCAACAAATCACAGCTCAGCTTTCATTATTGTTAAAATATGAACGCTGAGCTGTGATTGGTTGTTATATGCAAAAAAAAAAAAAAATTATTATTTTGTGTCATTAGAGTTTTAATATTCAGCCTGCCCAGAAGTGAAGTGAAGGCATAGAATCATTTATAGGATAAGGAAATACTTAAAATTCTCTATCGTCTTAAGAGCTGGTTTTGTGTGTATATTTGTCGCACAGTTGGCGCTGTGCAGGGTTAAATTCTCTTTTTTGTGACTTTTTCAGTTTACACTATTTTTTGTTTTCTTTTAAAGTGTGTACAGACCAGTTAAGTATTTTGCAGTGGTAAAGAATTGATCAACTGCGACTTTTTTTTTTTTTTTTTTAAGTCACAAATATTTGCGCAAACACCACCAAAAAGTCGCATAAAATAAAATAAAAAATCACCAGTCCAGAATGTGTACCTGCGCAAAACTTTCTTTAATCAATTTGGTGCACCTACATATTTGCAAAATATAGGTGTACAAAAATGCTTCACCTACAATGATAAATTCCCCCCTCCCCCCTCGTAGTCTCCTTAAACCAGTGGTCTCCACGAGAAGTTGCAAAACAACAACGTCCGGGCATGCTGGGAGTTGTAGTTTTGCTACATCTGGATGTTCACAATTTAGAGAACACGACTTGTAGTTTTGCAACATCTGGAGGCACCCTGGTTGGGAAACACTACCCACCATAGCTGAATGTGACTGTGACTTGGTGGGCTATTTCACCACTAGATGTCAGTCACATCTTAAAGGGGTACTCCGGCCCTGAGACATCTTATCCCCTATCCAAAGGATAGGGGATAAGATGCCTGATCGCAGGGGTCCCGCCGCTGGGGACCCCCACAATCTTTCATGCAGCACCCCGCTATCATCAGCCTCCGGATCGAACATCGCTCCGGGTCTAATGAATCACGATCATGGGGCTGGAGTATCGTGACATCACGGCTCCGCCCCCCATCTGACGTCACGCTCCGCCCCCTCAATGCAAGCCTATGGGAGGGGGCATGGTGGCTGTCATGCCCCCTCCCATATCCCATAGGCTTGCATTGAGGGGGTGGAGCGGAGGCATCTTATCCCCTAAGATGCCTGATAAGATGTCTTAGGGCCGGAGTACCCCTTTAAGTCTCAGCCTCAGTGTTGTTGATACAGCCACTTTTGTCACTTTCTGGCAAATAAAGCAGATGCAGAAAGAGTGCATTTTGCAGGCAGATTATTGGGTCTCTGTGAAACAGTAGGAATAAAGATCTCCTCTTTCAATGTGCAAAATATGAGACATTTTTCAAGAGCTTTCAGGGAGCTGAAAACAAATGTACATTTCTGATGCTATTGCATAACAAGGATGGGTCAAACAAAACATGAATGTCTTGGAAAAATCAGGACTGGGAAATATATGCCGCCCATATCTAATGTCAGAATTTATGGAGACGCCTTTGAGACATCAGCCTTTAGCCTGAAGAAATCTGAAATGGGGTTTTTGAGCAGTAACTCTTTTTTTTATAGCAGGGATATGATTCCTTGATATTATGGGTCTCATGTACTATGATTCCTCTTAATTTTTCCCTTTTCAAAGTGATGTTTAATTTACCTTTTTGCCAAACATCTTTAAACTTTGCACCAAAGTGCGCCAAAGTAAAAAAAAAAAAAAAAAAAGGATTGGAACGGTTGTAAAAACTAGGCAAACTCTAGCACATGTTTGGCACATGACATTAAAAAATATAGCGAAATGCGTTTGCTCTGACTTTATTTCCCAAAATTTGCACAGAATAAGAGTCAATGGGGGAGATTTATTAAAGGAGTACTGCACGTATCCCCTATTGTCAGGAATTTATTATTGCGACTTTTAAAAAAGTTGCACAGAAAACCGCAAACCCTTCCAAAACACCGTAAATCTACACCAGCCAAGACCTGGCTAACATACTTTAACAGTATGTTAAAAGGTCGCACATTTTGGCACACAGGGTTAAAAAGTCGCACAAGAAGTCGCAGAGTAGGAAACTTATAAAGTAATGCACAAGTAAAACATGACAGTGAGGACATGCTGGGAGTTGTAGTTTTGCGACAGTTGGAGAGTCATAGGTTGGGGCTAGCTACCCGTACGTGTGTCTCTCTGTATGGTACACAACTACAACTCCCAGCACACCCTAATAAATAATAAATACATGTGAATAAGTCCCCACCCCAAAAAAAAAAAAAATTAAGAATTAAATAAATAAACATATTTCGTATCACTGCGTCCAGAAATTTCTACACTATTAAAATAGTTAATGGTCCCTTTAAAGGTGTAAACTAAAAAAAATTTTGGGTAACATCCCCCCACCAAAAAAACGCAAAAAAAGTGATCAAAACATTACATATACACAAAAGTGGTATAGTTAACCCCTTAAGGACTCAGCCCATTTTGGCCTTAAGGACTCAGACAATTTAATTGTTACGTTTTCATTTTTTCCTCCTCGCCTTCTAAAAATCATAACTCTTTTATATTTTCATCCACAGACTAGTATGAGGGCTTGTTTTTTGCGCGACCAGTTGTCCTTTGTAATGACATCACTCATTATATCATAACATGTATGGCGCAACCAAAAAACACTATTTTTGTGGGGAAATTAAAACGAAAAACGCAATTTTGCTAATTTTGGAAGGTTTCGTTTTCACGCCGTACAATTTATGGTAAAAATGATGTGTGTTCTTTATTCTGAGGGTCAATACGATTAAAATGATACCCATTATTATATACTTTTATATTATTGTTGCGCTTAAAAAAAATCACAAACTTTTTAACCAAATTAGTACGTTTATAATCCCTTTATTTTGATGACCTCTAACTTTTTTATTTTTCCGTATAAGTGGCGGGATGGGGGCTCATTTTTTGCGCCATGATCTGTACTTTTTTTTGATACCACATTTACATATAAAAAACTTTTAATATATTTTTTATAATTTTTTTTTATAAAATGTATTAAAAAAGTAGGAATTTTGGACTTTTTTAATTTTTTTTCGTTCACGCCGTTCACCGTACGGGATCATTAACATTTTATTTTAATAGTTCGGACATTTACGCACGCGGCGATACCAAATATGTCTATAAAAAATGTTTTTTACGCTTTTTGGGGGTAAAATAGGAAAAAACGGACGTTTTACTTTTTTATTGGGGGAGGGGATTTTTCACTTTTTTTTTACTTTTACTTTTACATTTTTTTACATTTTTTTTTACACTTGAATAGTCCCCATACCATGATTGCTAATACTGATCTGTTCTATATATGGGACATAGAACAGATAAGTATTATCGGTCATCTCCTGCTCTGGTCTGCTCGATCACAGACCAGAGCAGGAGACGCCGGGAGCCGCATGGAGGAAGGAGAGGGGACCTCCGTGCGGCGTTATGAATGATCGTTCATTTAAATCGCGAACTGCCGCAGATGCCGGGATCTGTATTGATCCCGGCACCTGAGGGGTTAATGGCGGACGCCCGCGAGATCGCGGGCGTCGGCCATTGCCGGCGGGTCCCTGGCTGCGATCAGCAGCCGGGATCATCCGCGCATGACACGGGCATCGCTCCGATGCCCGCGGTTATGCTTAGGACGTAAATGTACGTCCTGGTGCGTTAAGTACCACCTCACCAGGACGTACATTTACGTCCTGCGTCCTTAAGGGGTTAAACACTACAGATCATGGCACAAAAAAAAGCCCTTGTATGTGGAAAATAAGAAAGTTATAAGGGGTCAGCAGTGCAATACCGCAAAATGCAGCACTTAAAGGGGTTATCCAGGAAAAACAACTGCCTCCCAAAAGTTAAACAGATTTGTGAATTATACAATGAAAAAGAGGTAGCGCGCACTCACCGCGGGTAAACAGCTGCAGGCCCAAGGTCCGGGATCACCACGGCATAGACGGAGACGGTAAGGGGCGCTCAGAGGCTACGCCGGCTGTTTCGGACGTAGGAACGTCCTTCTTCCGGCCTCCTTGGAGGCCGGAAGAAGGACGTTCCTACGTCCGAAACAGCCGGCATAGCCTCTGAGCGCCCCTTACCGTCTCCGTCTATGCCGTGGTGATCCCGGACCTTGGGCCTGCAGCTGTTTACCCGCGGTGAGTGCATGCTTCCTCTTTTTCATTGTATTATTGGATACTTTATCTAGTGTGTGCACCCCGCAGGTGCTGCTTTGTAACTTATCGGGTCCGGAGGCTGCCAGTGTACACCAGCGGTATCGTATATCTGCTTGTTCAGCTGCACGGTGTGCTCTCTCCTCCTCCAGTGGTTTTAGATTTGTGAATTACTTCAATTAAAAAATCTTAATCCTTTCAGTACTTGAGCTGCTGAAGTTGAGTTGTTCTTTTCTGTCTAAGTGCTCTCTGATGACACATGTCTCGTGAACTGTCCAGAGTAGAGGCAAATCCCCATAGCAAACCTCGTCTACTCTGTGCAGTTCCCAAGGCAAGCAGAGGTGTCAGCAGAGAGCACTGTTGCCAGACAGAAAAGAACAGCTCAACTTTAGCAGCTGATAATTATTGTAAGTAATAAGATTTTTTAATAGAAGTAATTTACAAATCTGTTTAATTTTCTGGAGCCAGTAGATAAAAAAAAAAGTTTTTTTTTCCTGGAATACAACTTTAACCTTTAACACAGCCTTTTTTCTTTTCAGTGTAAAATTGGCTGTGTTGAGATAATTTTCCCTAGCTGTTTATTGCTTAGAAAAAATTAGCAATTTGCTGTGCGCTATTCCATAAATTTGACCCATGTCAGCACTTTACAGCAGAAATTTATTGGCCCACATTTATCATTGTAGGTGCAAGTGAAGCATTTTCTTACACCTTTTTTTTTTTTGTGTGCTGGTAATGTGTAGGAGCACCAAATTTATTAAAAGGTAAAAGAGCTTTGGTAAATTTTGTGCAGGTCACATTTTCTGAAATTTCTGTCTACACATACACCAAAAAGCTACACCATGTCTGGGCTGGTGTAGTTTTAGAGACTTTTCAGTGGCTTTGCGCCTTGTTTTGCTCCTTTTTACAAAAAGGCGCAATGATAAATCCCTTCCATATCATGTCTATTGCAACTCAAAATCAGTGGATTGCAACTCAAAATCAGTGGATTGCAACTCAAAATCAGTGGATTGCAACTCAAAATCAGTGGATTGCAACTCAAAATCAGTGGATTGCAAATCAAAATCAGCAGAAATGTGTAAACGAAAAGGGGCAAAAAAGGCGCAAAAAACCCTGCTTGCGCCTTTTTTGCCCCTTTTTTAGACACAAAAAACAGTCTAAAGACAATGATAAATGTGGGCCATTGACTGTAAAACATGTCTATCACAGACAATATTGATTAATTCCCCCCACTGTTTGGAAAGCACTGCAGCAAACTTTGAAGTTATGTTGGACCTTCTTATACATGACCACATTGTACTGTTATTTCATGTGTTTTCCCCTATGATACTTCTTCAGAAATAACTGATTACAGAAATGATATTATGTGCCAGCCAAAAACAAGTATTTATGCTTCTTCTTTAGAAACATGGCACTATAATATATCATATAGAAACAAGGCCTGCTGGACGGGGCAAGAAGAAAGGAGAAGAATTGGAGTGCTTTGTGAAAGGCTTCATTAATAACTCTTCTATTTGTTCTTTACTATCCTCATTAAAGAAAGTAGCAGGTGATGTAAAAATAGTCAAGGAACTAACAGGTAAGTAATGTCACAGAGTAGCAAAGTTAAATAAAAGGGGCAATGCAAGGTGCAGTTTCACAGAATACAGTAACTAAAGCTAAAACATAAAAGATTGTGATAAAAAAACAAAAAGAGGTGTAACTTGTAGTTTCTGGGTCCCAATACAAAATCTATAACAGGGTCACATGTCTAACATTTGCTATTTATAAAACTGTTTTCTTATCGGGCAGAGGTTTCTTTGGCCACCTTAGGCACCAGGGCCCCAGATGCGACTGCTGCCTCTGTACCCGCTATAGTTACACCCCCACACTTGGTCGATCTAGTCTGCCCTTATATTATTTCCTTTTTGTTTTTATCTCATTATAGATATATGTTTATACCAGGTATAGTAAATTTACTTAATAACATCACAATAATCTTATGACACCATCTGAACTATTGCAACATCATTGTAAAGGGACCCAAATTATGGGCTGATTGGGCTGAAAAAACTGACAAATGATGTCCTCCTATTTTTATTGTATTTTAGACTCTTTTTGCACCCATCCCCACAAGCAAACATGGCTTAGATTTAAAGGGGTATGGTATAATGGAAAAGATGGGTGGGTTGAGATGCAACTTAGTCAAGGGCAAAATTTTGGTACAGTAAACTAATAATAGGTAGTATAAGGCTAGTCAACAGCATCTAGTAAATGATTCATTCTATTGATGGTTAGAGGAAATCTACTGCACTCTATGTGCACCACATGTAGATGCTTAAAGGGGTTATCCAGGCAAAAACTTTTTTTTATATATATCAACCTTTCAGTATTCATGAGCTGCTGAAGTTGAGTTGCTCTCTCATGACACCTGTCTCGGGAACTGTCCAGAGTAGAAGCAAATCCCTAAAGCAAACCTCTTCTACTCTATGCAGTTCCCGAGACAAGCAAAGATGTCACCAGAGAGCACTGTTGACAGATAGAAGAGAACAACTCAACTTCAGCAGCTGATAATTATTGAAAGGATTAAGATTTTTTAATAGAAGTAATTTACAAATCTGTTTAACTTTCTGGAGCCAGTTGATATATACCGTGTATAAAAAAAAAAAAAGTTTTTTCCTGGAATACCCCTTTAACTTTTCCTTCTTGTGTCACACAGTGTTACCTAATGGCACCCACATTGATCAGTTAAATATGAAAAAAAACACAAAACAAGGTGCACTCCTAGTGTGGACGGTACACGTAAAAATAGGAGGCTTACCGGAATGTGTTGTGCTCAGAGCACAACACCTCAGCAGGCATATAGACTCGCAGGATGGAATGGAAGTCAGCAGGCACGGTTTCCTTTCCAGGTTCCTCTGGGTCACTGGATGGGTAGTGGAAAGTAATGGATATAATCCAAGAAAACAGGAATTACCATACGGCGCTTCTCCTCCTAGGACAGATGCAGGCAGCAGTCCATGTGACAAATGAATGGATTCTTTACTTTGCAACTTCAAGTTTCGAGCTCGTGCTGAGCTCTTCGTCAGGCATATGATACACAATGTTAAAATCAAGTGGTATAAAAGCCCGGGGAAGGAACATCTTCCGGGTCAGAGGTTCATTACAATTAAATATTATGTGCTTTAAAACATATTAAAATCAACAAATGTCAATGTATATATGAACAAAGGGTTAACCTAGATTGCATTTACAATACCTGCTTTATAAATGCAATCTAGGTTAACCCTTTGTTCATATATACATTGACATTTGTTGATTTTAATATGTTTTAAAGCACATAATATTTAATTGTAATGAACCTCTGACCTGGAAGATGTTCCTTCCCCGGGCTTTTATACCACTTGATTTTAACATTGTGTATCATATGCCTGACGAAGAGCTCAGCACGAGCTCGAAACTTGAAGTTGCAAAGTAAAGAATCCATTCATTTGTCATATGGGCTGCTGCCTGCATCTGTCCTAGGAGGAGAAGCGCCGTATGGTAATTCCTGTTTTCTTGGATTACATCCATTACTTTCCACATTGATCAGTTAGGCCGCGTTAACACTAGGGAGTTTCCAAGCATAATTCTGTTTTGAAATTCCGCTCGGAAACTCCAGTTGCTGTCAATGGGATACTGTTACACAGTACACGCTACAGAATCTCCATGGCAGGGCTTTCTGCTGTGAAAATTAATCTGCTGAAAGAATGAGCCTGATATTCTTTTGACTGAATCAGCACAAAATAAATTGCTATCTTTGGGGAAAGCAATGTCCGCATAGTCCTAGCGCTGACTTATTCAGTCAGTGCTGACCACCTTCGGAACCTCTAGTCGGAATATATTCATCCGGAGCTTCTGTAAAGTAAACATAGCCTTAGAGGCTCTCATTTTTAACTTACTAACCTATATCGGATGGACAGGAGTAACACACAAATGCAGGATCAGACTATACAATACCAGCCTAGATTTGCTGATTTATTTAGCTTTTATACTATTTTGTTTTTTCCACCAGCTATATGGTGGACATATTGGGAAAATTGTAGTACACTGATAAAAAGTGAGACATTGCACTTCAGTAAGGTTTAAAACAATCCTTAATGTAGAAATTATAAAAACCAGAAATCCCACAGTAATTTTTCCTGTCAACACAAATGGAATTTTCTGACTACTTTAAGATTTATAAAAATAAAAATAAAAAAAAATATATATATATGTATGTGTGTATATATATATATATATATATATATATATATATGTGTGTGTGTGTGTGTAGGTTATGCATGTATGATGTGTGTATGTATTATATATGTATGATGTTTGTATGCATATAGTATGTATTTATGTATTATGTGTGTATGTATAATGTATTTATGTATGATGTGTATATGTATATATTATGGATTTGTGTATGTATTATGTATGGTGTGCATATGTATGTATGATGCATGCATTATCTATGTATGATGTATGCATGTATTATATATGTATGATGTTTGTATGCATATAGTATGTATTTATGCATTATGTATGTGTGTGTATATATATGTGTAGGTTATGCATGTATGATGTGTGTATGTATGTATGACGTATGTATATATGTATTATGAATCAGAACAAAAGAAAAAAGAAAGTTTCCTCCAGCTCTTCCAAGGATAACGGTGCTTGTAGTATTAAACCATCAAACGTTTAATCTGTATACATTAAAAATAGAAAAAGGTGGACATCATAAAAGAAAAGTGAAACTCCAGTGCGTTTTGGGCTACATATAGCCATGATTAAGAGCTACATTTTGCTCAAAACGTGTTGGAGTTTCGCATCTCTTTTATGATTGATGTCCACCTTTTTCTATTTTTAATGCATACAGATTAAAGGTTTGATGTTTTAATACTACAAGCACCTTGAAAGAGGCAACTTTCTTTTTTCCTTTGTTCTGATACACGGGACACGGCCCACTCTCTGCAGTCCGTGCTCTTCTACCAGCAAATATACTAAAAACTACTACAGCACCGACCCGGTAGCTGAAATAACATTTTTTTAATGTATTATGTATATATTTTATATTATGTATGTATTATGTGCCCAATCCCCCACACAGCACCCATAGCACCCCTCAAACACACAGCACCCCTCAAACACACACACACAGCACCCCCCCACACTCACACACAGCACCTCACACACACACACACACACACACACACAGCACCCCCAGTGCAACATAATGGGAGTTGTAGTTTTGGTCACCATATATTGTATCAGGGCATGCTGGGAATTGTAGTTGGTAACTGAAAATCCCAGCATTGCATTCCTTGAAGGAATGCAATGCTGGGAGGTGCAGTTACCAACTACAATTCCCAGCATGCCCTGATACAATCTATGATGACCAAAACTACAACTCCACACATCTTGCACTATATAGGAGTACAATTTAGATTATGGTGCAACATGCTGGGAGTCCTAGTTTTGGGTCAACTGCAGACCCAAAACTACAACGTGCATGCTGCTACAAGCTTGCTGGGTGCCGCATCACTTTTTCAACCAATCTGGTGCAAAAAAAAATTCTATTTGGAATATTCCCCCCCTCTGTGCCACCATCTTATAGTGAAAGCATTCTTCTGTTTGCCAAGTAAAGAAAAACATGAGTTTTACCATTCAACTTACAATTTTTTTTCAAATCAACATCAAATGCATCCCTATAAACACCAGCAAACATACACACAAGTGGGAGGTCTAGTCAGGGCTGGTGCATGGATTTTTGACACTCTAGGCAAAACCTAATTTTGACAACCCTTTGGCTCCGCCTATTGAACCCCTTGGCAAATATAAGATCAGGGGTAGAATTAGTCCTGTAAGCCTCATGGTAAATTCTAGACTTGTCCTCCTCCCTACAATTATAACTATACTGCACCTAATGTGGGGGAACTATATTGCACCTAATGTGGGGGAACTGTACTGCACCTAATGTGGGGGAACTATATTGCACCTAATGTGGGGGAACTGTACTGCACCTAATGTGGGGGAACTATATTGCACCTAATGTGGGGGAACTGTACTGCACCTAATGTGGGGAACTATATTGCACCTAATGTGGGGGAACTATATTGCACCTAATGTGGGGGAACTGTACTGCACCTAAAGTGGAGGAACTGTGCTACTAACCTAATGTGGGGGAACTATACTACTAACCTAATGTGGGGGAACTATACTACCACCTAATGTGGGGGAACTATACTGCCAACCCAATGTGGGGGAACTGTACTACTAACCTAATGTGGGGGAACTATACTGCCAACCTAATGTGGGGGAAATATATTTCCATCCTAATGTGGGAGATTTATACTGCCAACCTAATGTGGGGGAACTATGCTGCCAACCTAATGTGGGGGAACTATACAAAAATATAAAATTGTACTATTCTGATCCCTATAGAACTTTTATTTTTCTGTATATGGGGATGTATGAGGGTCATTTTTAGCGCTATGATTTGTAGTTTTTATTGGTACCATTTTTTTTCTTTTTTTCTTTTTAGATATTTTTTATGGTATTTGAAGTGACCAAAAATGTGCTAATCTGATTAGCGCACTATTACAACTTTTGGGACCCCACTTCTGATTTTGCCCAGGGCCATGCTAAGCCTAAAACCGGTCCTGGATCCAATCCTCCTACACTATGCAAGCAAGAGTGTGTGTGTATATGTATGTATATATATATATATATATATATACATAAACACACACACACGCGTGCGCGGAGTGAGTTTGTGCGTTAGGGTGCACACCCTAATGCAGTAGGCTGCGCATGCCTATGATATATATAGATTAATGTAGGCAGCACACCAAAATCCGTGCAAAAGTGTTTATTCCAAGAAAAGAGACAATGTTTCAGCGATCTCACACCGCCATTTTCAAGTGATTTACAAGTGATACAGGTGGGGTTTAAATACACTCCCCATTTAGTGACATCATGATCATTAGCATATCACATGACAATAAACAAAATATAAACAACGTGAAAACACAAGTTTTACAGTGAAATCTTCTCAATCAAAATCATCTCATATATACAATGTTATACAGTGGATACATATACATGATCTGATCACCAATTCCTCCTGGTGACAGATTATTAACCCATCATACGTGTTCTACTAATAATGTGAATATTGTGAAGACAAGTGAAGGGTTAAAAACATTACCGACTCAAGCAGCCTCCTCCATACACTGGCCTCCTTGAAAATCATGTCATTGTCCACAAGCCCGTCTTCCACGAGGGACGCCGGGACTTACTTCCGGCATCGCCGGACCTCAACCAATCACAGAGACGGCGTCATCTGTTGTCATGACTACTCTCTGTGTCGTCAGTGTAGCGATGACGTGTGCGGCTCAGCCAAGTTCCGTGGCTCTCTGCGCATGTCTACTGTGTGTTAACACAGTCAGCACCATCTTGGAATAGGGCAAGAAGGTAAGTTACCACATATTATCCTATGGCAATGTACTGGCAAAGTAGATCGCTCTATTGCTTAATAGATTAAACCTCTAATGGTAAAAAGAGGTATAATTAACACATCCTATTAATACAACCCTGCATGCAACAAAATTAACATTCAAGGGGCCTGAACCACTTACTCCGTACCCTCCTAACTAGTGCCTGGGTGCGTCCTGTAGGGTCCAAAGAAACCTCAGGCCTGCATTCTCTCTCCCAAATTGGTGTGTTCTCACCTTCTGGACTTCGGGATACTTCACCAGACCATCGCTTCTGGTACAGAGGTGTTATTTGGCAACCCAACATGCAGATGGCATTCATTCCAGGGTATTGTATTAGGAGTATATGTATTATTAATCTGTATTAGTCCTAATTGCCCCAGAGACGCCGTCACTGTGTTGGTAGAAAAAATGAAAACAATATCTAAATCTAGACACAAAATTAATACATTTGAGGAACCGTGTTGAGGTCTTCGGTACATTTCTTGGGCTGCTTTGTCGTAATGTGAAGACTTAAAGTATCTGAAAATACAGAAAATATACATAAATAATGGATAATATCACTCATAAAATTAACCACACTGATTATAAACTAGACTCTGAGAGATCAACTTGTGTCTACATCATCATTTTAGGGGTAACCACGAACTCTACATTGAGGCCATTTGGTTTCAGTGAGTTAAGGTTATATATCCACCTCAACTCTCTTTTTTGTAATAAGGAGACCCTATCCTCACCCCTTCTCAATGGTGGTATATGGTCTACTACCATGCATTTTAAATCTTGTTCCCGGTGCCCCGCATCCAAAAAGTGCTTGGATACCGGCAAGTCTGTTCTGTTCTTCCATATGGAATATCTATGTTGATTTAACCTTACTTTGAACTCACATTTTGTTTCTCCAATGTATATTAACCTGCAAGGGCACCATAAAATATATACCACAAAATCACTCTCACAGTTTAAATAGAAATTTATCGGGTATGTTTTGCCCGTTAGGGGGTGCGTGAATGCATTCCCTTTCACCATGTACTTACAGTTCACGCACCTCCTACATGGAAAACATCCCTTAACTTGTACAGATGCATACTTGTGTATCAAACGTTGTTTTGACACATCCGATTTAACCAGTTCATCCTTCAGATTCCTGGCTCTGTGGTACGACATCAATGGCATTTGTCTAAACTCTGGAATGTTTGGAAAACTCTGGCTAATCAGATGCCAATGTTTCTTCAATTTCTGAGCTATCTGACCCGAAGCCTCATTGTAGGTCGAGATAAATAGGATACGTGTTGATTGGTCTCTTTTTAACCTAGGTGTCCTTTGTCCACTTCGTTCATCATAGAGTCTCTGTTTTTGTCTGTCTATAAGTGTGGGTGGATATCCTCTAGCAATAAATTGAGAGGTCATTTTTTCAATCGCCAGATCAAGCTTGTCATCATTATCAGCAGTCCTGCTGGCTCTTAAAAATTGACTGTATGGTAGCGTCTCGATCATTGGTCTAGGATGACAGGAATTAAACTTCAAAAGAGTATTACAGTCTGTCGGTTTACAGTAAAGATCTGTTGACAATCTATGATTAATAATCTCCGTGTCCAGAAATTATACTTTGTCATGTGAATAGGTAAGTGTGAACTGTAGGTCTCTGTCAATGTGATTAAGGTATGTCTGAAATTCAACCAGTTCGTCACCTGTGCCGTCCCAAATCAAGAAAATATAATCTATGTAGCGCCACCACCCCAGGATTTTCCTGGAGTGGTGGGCTACATAGACGTGACTCTCCTCAAAGTCTCTCATCACTATGTTCGCATACGTGGGCGCCATGCCCACGGCAGTCCCACGTAATTGAACATAGTATTTCTCATCAAAGAAAAAATAATTATTCTGTAACACAAACATCAACAATTTCAAGTTAAACTCAATTTGGTCTGTGTTAAAATGTGCTCGTTCCAGAGTTTTACCAATAGCCATTACACCCCTCTCATGTTGAATCGACGTATATAGACTCACTATATCAAAGCTAGCAATTATAGCATTAGAGGGTACAAAAATTTGTGAGATTTTTGTCAAAAAATCCTTCGTGTCACGTAGATATGACCCTGCTGCTATTGCAAACTGATGCAGGATTTTATCCAAAAAAATGGAAACATTATTAGTTAATGACCCCCTGCCGGAGACTATAGGCCTGCCAGGTGGATCTCGCAGGCCCAGGAGGTACAACAGAGGAGTAATTGGATGTTCCACTATTAAAAATTCACCAAGCTTCTTATCAATGAGCCCATGTTCAAGTGCGTCATTGATAATCATCTGTAGTCTCACCATCATCTCAGTCTTGGGGTCCCTGGCTAATTCCCTGTAAAAATCTTGGTCACTGAGTTGTCTATATGCCTCCTTCAAATAGCTACTAAGGTCCATGATTCCGCAAATTTATTCATTTTGTGTCTAGATTTAGATATTGTCTTCATTTTTTCTACCAACACAGTGACGGCGTCTCTGGGGCAATTAGGACTAATACAGATTAATAATACATATACTCCTGATACAATACCCTGGAATGAATCCCATCTGCATGTTGGGTTGCCAAATAACACCTCTGTACCAGGAGCGATGGTCTGGTGAAGTATCCCGAAGTCCAGAAGGTGAGAACACACCAATTTGGGAGGGAGAATGCAGGCCTGAGGTTTCTTTGGACCCTACAGGACACACCCAGGCACTAGCTAGGAGGGTACGGAGTAAGTGGTTCAGGCCCCTTGAATGTAAATTTTGTTGCATGCAAGGTTGTATTAATAGGATGTATTAATTATCCCTCTTTTTACCATTAGAGGTTTAATCTATTAAGCAATAGAGCGATCTACTTTGCCAGTACATTGCCATAGGATAATATGTGGTTACTTACCTTCTTGCCCTATTCCAAGATGGCGCTGACTGTGTTAACACACAGTAGACATGCGCAGAGAGCCACGGAGCTTGGCTGCGCCGCACACGTCATCGCTACACTGACGACACAGAGAGTAGTCATGACAACAGATGAAGCAGTCTCTGTGATTGGTTGAGGTTCGGCGTCCCTCGTGGAAGACGGACTTGCGGACAATGACGTGATTTGCAAGGAGGCCGGTGTATGGAGGAGGCTGCTTGAGTCGGTAATGTTTTTAACCCTTCACTTGTCTTCACAATATTCACATTATTAGTATAACACGTATGATGGGTTTATAATCTGTCACCAGGAGGAATTGGTGATCAGATCATGTATATGTATCCACTGTATAACATTGTATGTATGAGATGATTTTGATTGAGAAGATTTCACTGTAAAACTTGTATTTTCACGTTGTTTATATTTTGTTTATTGTCATGTGATATGCTAATGATCATGATGTCACTAAATGGGGAGTGTATTTAAACCCCACCTGTATCACTTGTAAATCACTTGAAAATGGCGGTGTGAGATCGCTGAAACGTTGTCTCTTTTCTTGGAATAAACACTTCAATTTTGCACGGATTTTGGTATGCTGCCTGCATTAATCTATATCTACTAAGAACCGGAGCACCGAGGTTCAAAGGCCTGCACCCGACCACATTAACTTCAGGAGGTGCTGCTTCTATTTGGATTACATATATATATATATATATATATATATATATATATATATATATACATTTTCATTGGTTTAAATAAAAAATCTGTTGGGTATAAAAGTAGCCATGTTCATGGGTTTATCAGGTTTGTTTGGGTTTCTTCTTGTATAGTATTGCACAAAAAAACTAAACCATGTTCCAAAAGCCGACACTAAATTGTCAGAATAGGAATAGTAAATTGAGTAACTGTATTAGTGAATTTCTTTAAATGACCATGATGACATTGACAAATAACTCAATTCTGTCTTGTTTAACATGAAAAAGAATTGTTCTGCTTTCAACACTTTTCTGATGTAAAATGTGAAAATGTAAAGATCATTACATATTTGGGCTTCTTAGTGCATCTCACATGTGTTTTATGTAATTCATACAGCACCGTCTTTTCCGAGAAAAGTTCAAGACCTGGATATGTGCCAGAATCTCAATGTGAAATTTGAACCAAATTTTGACAAAGATCACCCAGTAAGTACTATTATATAATCATGCCTTCCACAATGTTATGCTTGGTCCATCATAGTTCTTTTTGCTATTAAATGTCATCAATATCATACTTCCTATTATTCATACATATAAATTCGGAAAGAAAGATTTGCCCCACTATATTCATACTACACCTGCATTTATTACATAGCATGCACAAATAGAACGGACCAATCCATGGTCATATTGGTCTTCTCTCCAATCTCTTTTCTACATCTATATGTACTGTGTAAATATACATTATAAGAGGGGGTTCATGGGGAATGTTGCTATCAGATCCTTTATTACTGTGTATGCCTCTGCTTCATTTATATCATTTTTAGTGTCAATAGCTGGCCATGCACATGTGACAAAAGTAGGCTAAATCTAATCTAATGTATATGGGGGCCTCCTGGCTGTCCCCATACACCAGACATTGGGGGAGTGAAGCCTGGGGAGATACTAAATGTTTGTCCCAGCAGGAGATAAGCTGATGCCAGGGGTGGTTGATCTCTCCTTATTGAAATAAATAGGCTCAACTAAAAGCGTACATGTTTCTAGATCTACAAGATCTAGTAGATTGATGCTCATTTAAAGGATTGTAACGTTGCATATCAATGTATGCTTTGTCAGCCACTTATTTACTGCTTACACAGTGGTCCATGTAAAAGGCCCTTTAGCATTAGTACATATAGGCAGTGGTTTAATTGAATTACTTAATAGAACCAAACCTGAGGTCCATGTGTATGGAGACTATGGAGATACGTATGATAAAGTAGTGAATATGACAGCAAGCATTTCATGGACTTTTGGTTATCTTATCAAGAAAACAAAACAATTTCTCTCTAGCCTAAAATGGCTGCTTAAGAGGAACATATTGCATTCAATAGTTTTAGGTTTACTGTCCCACTAACCTCATTTGTCACCATTTATTAACTATATTAAAGACTTGGGTTTCTCGTATATGATATTCAGTGGCGCACATAGAAAGGGGGTCTCATAGAAAACACCAGAATGGGCCCCCTATTATGGTGTCTGACTTTGCCCCCAGCTCAGAAAGCTCTGTTTTTTAAATTTCCCTTTGCTTTCTGTGACTCATTGGTCAATACTAAGGATGTCCCAATATCCTTTTTTTAGGCCGAGTATGAGTACCAATACTTTTTTTCTAGTACTCACCGGTACCAATTACAACCATGTAAGTAGTAGCAGCCCCCTCACCTGTAGGTAGTAACAGCCCCCCTGTAGGTAGTAACAGCCCCCCTGTAGGTAGTAGTAACCCTTTGTAGATATAAAAAGCCCCCCTGTAGATAGTAGTAGCCCACCTTTGTAGATTGTAGTAGCCCCCTTAGATAAAAGACGCCTCCCCTGTACCTGTCAGCAGTAACAGCCCCCCTGTAAGTAGTAACAGCCTGCTGTAAGTAGTAGCAGCCCCCCTCCTGTAAATACTAGTAGTCCCCACCTGTAGGTAGTAACATCTCCCCCAGGGCCGTTTGAAGAAATTTGGGGGCCCCAAGCAAAATGGACATGGAGGCCCCCCCCCTTTGATGTTCACGCACGTTACGCTATAGGGCCAGCATCAGGACATAGTAATGCCGGCCCTTGAATTCTGGGAGCGCAACGTGAGCGAACGTCGATACGATGCACATTAGGTGCAGCAGTGTTCCCCCCCACATTAGGTGCAGCAGAGTTCCCTCCACATTAGGAAGGCAGTGTTCCCCCCACATTAGGTGCAGCAGTGTTCCCCCCACATTAGGTGCAGCAGTGTTCCCTACCCATACCCCCTGTCCAGACCCCCCCCCCCCCCCCCGGGGCCATTTTTTTGGGTGGGGGTTTGACTGCTGAGACTCCCACCGATCACCTCGGTTAAAGTGGTTCTCCAGCTGTTGGAAAGCTAAAACTCCCATCATGTCTGGAGAACCTCAGGCATTATGGGAGTTATGGAAATACACAATGATATCAGTGACCTGAGTGATGTCTTCTGACTTGAGTGATATCTTCTCTGTTATCTTTTCTTCTTCATCTGGTCCAGAGACCAGGTCTTCCTCCAGCTCCATCTTCTCTGCAGAGTCTGATGCTCAGACATCATTGGCTCCTCACTGTCAGCAGATCCTTATCCTCTGCATGAAGACAGTAATCATTATAACCTTGCCAGAAAGTGTACCCTGAATATAATACTGCCCCACACTGTACCCTGAATATAATACTGCCCCACACTGTACCCTGAATATAATACTGCCACACACTGTATCCCTGAATATAATACTGCCACACACTGTACCCTGAATATTATACTGCCATACACTGTACCCTGAATATAATACTGCCCCACACTGTACCCACTAAATATAACACTGCCATACACTGTACCCTGAATATTATACTGCCATACACTGTACCCTGAATATAATACTGCCCCACACTGTACCCTGAATATAATACTGCCCCACACTGTACACTAAATATAATACTGCTATACACAGTACCCACTAAATATAATACTGCTATTCACTGTACCCACTAAATATAATACTACCACACACTGTACCCACTAAATATAATACTGCCATACACTGTACCCACTAAATATAATCCTGCTATTCACTGTACCCACTAAATATAATACTGCTATACACTGTACCCTAAATATAAAACTGCCCCACACTGTACCCTAAATAAAATACTTCCCCACACTGTACCCTGAATATAATACTGCCATACACTGTACCCTGAATAAAATACTGCTATACACTGTACCCACTAAATATAATACTGCCCCACACTGTACCCTGAATATAATACTGCCACACACTGTACCCTGAATATAATGCTGCCACACACTGTACCCTGAATATAATGCTGCTCCACACTGTATCCACTTAATACAATACTGCCACACATGCATACACACCTTATATACATATACACCCCCTCTTATCCTCTGTGTCCTCATCACCCCCATTACCCCCCCGCCAAACCTCTCCGCATCATTACTATAAATACCACCCCCCACCTCTCCTCATCACTATTATAACCAGGGGGGGGGGGGTTATGGGGGGGGGGTGATGAGGAGAGGTGCAGGGGGGGCACCTCTCATCACCCCCATAACACCCCCCCCTGCACCTCTCATCACCCCCATAACACCCCCTGCACCTCTCATCACCCCCATAACACCCCCCTGCACCTCTCATCACCCCCATAACTTGAGTGATATCTTCTTTGTTATCTTTTCTTCTTCATCTGGTCCAGAGACCAGGTCTTCCTCCAGCTCCATCTTCTCTGCAGAGTCTGATGCTCAGACATCATTGGCTCCTCACTGTCCTCTCGTCACCCCCATAACACCCCCCTGCACCTCTCATCACCCCCATTACACCCCCCTGCACCTCTCATCACCCTCATAAAACCCCTGCACCTCTCATGACCCCCATAACACCCCCCTGCACCTCTCATCACCCCATAACACCCCCTGCACCTCTCATGACCCCCATAACACCCCCCTGCATCTCTCATGACCCCCATAACACCCCCCCTGCATCTCTCATGACCCCATAACACCCCCCTGCATCTCTCATGACCACCATAACACCCCCCTTGCACCTCTCATGACCCCATAACACCCCCCCTGCATTTCTCATGACCCCCATAACACCCCCCTGCATTTCTCATGACCCCCATAACACCCCCCTGCACCTCTCATGACCCCCATAACACCCCCCCTGCATCTCTCATGACCCCCATAACACCCCCCTGCATCTCTCATCACCCCCATAACACCCCCCTGCACCTCTCATGACCCCCATAACACCCCCTGCATCTCTCATGACCCCCATAACACCCCCCCTGCATCTCTCATGACCCCCATAACACCCCCCTGCATCTCTCATGACCACCATAACACCCCCTGCACCTCTCATGACCCCATTACACCCCCCCTGCATCTCTCATGACCCCCATAACACCCCCCTGCACCTCTCATCACCCCCATAACACCCCCCTGCACCTCTCATCACCCCCATAACACCCCCTGCACCTCTCATCACCCCCATAACACCCCCTGCACCTCTCATCACCCCCATAACACCCCCCAGCATCTCTCATGACCCCGATAAAACCCCCCTGCATCTCTCATCACCCCCAAAACACCCCCCTGCATCTCTCATCACCCCCAAAACACCCCCCCTGCATTTCTTATGACCCCCCCTGCATCTCTCATCACCCCCATAACACCCCCCCCCCACACACACACACACACACACACACCTCTCATCACCATTGCAGTCCCCTAACCACCATACAATCCCCCCCCCTCCCCCCCGGGCCCCCCGCACCAGTTTACTTACCCTGCCGCGGATCGTTGCAGCGACGTGAGTCTGCTGCTGCTCCTGTCACTGTACGGAGGATGCTGGAGATTCGCGTGGGGACGTAAAGCAGGGACAGATCAGGTGATTGGAGTAGACGTGCGTGCCTGCGCGGGGCACGTGACGTCTCTACTCCCATCAGCCCCTGACCTGTCCGGTGCCGGCCCTGCTTTGTTTCTTAAGGGGCCCGTGCCCTACAAAAAGGTAATTTAATTGAAATGTGCGCTACAGGACGGGCAAGCACCGGCTCTGCTCGGGGCCCCCCCAGCCAGCTCGGGGCCCCAAGCAATTGCTTGGTTTGCCGGTCCGGTAGCGACGGGCCTGATCTCCCCTCTGTATATAGTAGTAGCCTCCCTGTGTATAGTAACAGCCTCTCTTGTAGATAGTAGTAGTCCCCATGTAGATAGTAGGGACATTTGCACGCATCCCTGAGTCAATACCACTAGCTTGTTGACAATGCAGATAACTGGAGAGGGTAGTAATGCAAAGTTTTTTTTTATAAAGTATAAAAAGGTATGGGACCAACTATAGCAGCCACTTGGTCTGCCCCTATAGTAGATACGCCCTTGAAGATATTAAATATACAGTATGTATGTAATGTATATGGGCAAGGGGTTTGTGTTGTCTTTGGAAATGACCACAAGTACCAAAATGATTTTCAGCTCGGTCACAGCACATTTTACAAATGTAGTTCTATATAATTGTAACACTAATAAGACATTTTGCTCATCATAACCAGATTTGTCGGGGACCCACATGACTTAGACCCTTGGCTCACATATAATTACAATAAGATTCAAGTATTATATAATTTTCCCAGACAGATCATTTACATAGAAATTAGGATGTTTTACATCCACTGCTGTCAGATCTATAACCAAGAAAATGTCATTTAGAGAAGCTCTGAGAGGTTATTTCCCTGGGTGGGTATGTGCTGAGTAACTAATACCATATGGCAGGAAACACAGCCTGTTCCCATGTATGCACGATGGCTCTATACAGCTGGGAGCTGAGAGGTTTCTCCTTTGTAGCAAAGGTTGAGCTACTTTTATTTCTATAACATCAGCACTGATGATAGCGCTTCATGCTTTGAATACTTTATACCTTAAACAATTATCATGCAGATTACCTCTAAATGAAAGATCCACATCTATATACCGTAATTTCTAATGCATAATATAAATAGTTTATATGTTTGACCATTGTATAGATATATTCACACACACCAATAAACCATAAAATTAAAACCAATTGTATAATATAGTTCAGGTCTCCCTCGTGCCTAAGCAGTTTCAACTTATTGAGGCATGGACTCCACAGAACCTCTGAGTGTTCAGACCGATCTGTAGAAAGAGCTGGGAGTGAAGCACTTTGACTGTGGAAGTCCCATTGACTTACATTGGGAGCCTGTTTCGGGCCTGTGGCACAGAGCTAGGAGAATCTCTCAGCTCAATCTGGTGGGTTAGCTAGGCAAGAGCATGGTTCTATCTAGGAGCTGTACGTGGTGATGCTAACATACTGCACCACCAAAGCATAGAGAGGAGCAGAACATAAAAGATGTAAAAAGGCTTATCACCAGCTGGGGAGTGTGTGGATAATATGTGAGAGGAGCCAGACAGAGTGCTGCCTATTCACCTCCGAAACCAAGCTTATCCTTCCGCAGAAGAGATGGACAGGGGTAGGGGTAGGGGCGGGGGGGGAAGCTATTGAATTGCTAATGTACTCAAAGTGAGGAAATATGATGTGGGCCTAAAAAGAGTTGTAATAGTTCATCACCAGTGTCATGTGAGCGAAGAGTCTCTGAAGAGGTAGCAGAGCCTAGAGAAAGTGGCACAGAGCAGAAGGGGTCACTTTTCATGGGTGGGAACTAACCAATGCATGCCAAGAATGCCCCTACAAGATCTGCCATTTTGGGGATTCTCTGGCAGAGAAGATAGGTTAAGTGCTGCACATGTGGAGATGTCTTACCACTTGTCACTTTTGTTTATAGGGATTTGGTGACAAGGAATACAAGAAAAGAAGGGTGTATTTTGCTGAACTGGCTTTCAAGTATAAAGAGTAAGTTATTTAACAAAAAAAAAAAAAATGTACTTCCATGTAAGACTTCAATGAAAGAGAGACCCATATGAGATCCAAATTTAGGGAAGCTGTGTTGTGATTAGGTCCCTATGTCTGAATGCAGCCATCACTAAGGAGAGCAGACTGCATGTGGATTTGAAATACAGCTAGTATTAAGTTATATGGGACCTGTATAATTCAGAATGCATTAAAGGGGAACTCCGGGGAACAAAATCCAAAGCCCATCCTTTCCTTCTCACCGACCTATTTATGTGTCAAAATATCATTCATTAGCTATATAGAGCAGTTTCCCTCTTTCAGCTCTCGCTTACTTGAAAGGAGTGAGGGAAAGACATCATAATCAGATCCTGCTTGTCTTTGTGCAAAGCCCTCACTAAGAGTAGCCTCACCCACCTGGAAGACAAAGACCACAAGGTTTCTGTCTTGTCTAGTGGTCTGGTTTCACAGCCACACCTCCCCTCCCTGTCTGAGGAACTTGCCAACAAAGAAATAGCCCAGCATCTCCTGTGAAGATTCACAACTCACAACTCAGAACCTAACGTTGCTCTTTACCTGCTATAGATCTAATCACTGACTGCTGCCATTCAGAGCATAGCATGATTTATTGTTGGGGGTGGGAAAGTTTGAAAGAAAAGACGTGTACAGTGTGTGCTGTTTCACTGTGTTTACAACAACACAGCATGCACACAGATAGTAATAGCAATTGGCTGGCAGCCATTACACAGAGCCACATTGACTGCTGGGAGTTGTAGTCTGAGCTGCAAGAAAGGGAAAAGAATATTCAGAAGACAACAGGGGCCACAGGAGCTAACTATAGGGGACTCAGAACAGGTATTGTGGTGGCTTTGGGGTATTTAAAATTTTCTTATCTTCACCCGGAGCACTCCTTTAAGCTACCCATTGAGAAGTTTACAGGTAGCCACCATGACAGTGTCACAGCAAACATGAGAAGTAGCTATTTGCCAGGAATCCTTACACCACAATCTCCAGAGAAGTTGCTTGTCCTTCCATTTTGGAACCCTCTCATACCATCTACCACTGTATAAAATGTACTCCTTTTTTTTCCTTTTCGGATACGTATATATTGACCCTTATTTGCTAACAGTGGAGTGTAGGTTTCTTTGTGGATTTTAATTCCCTACAATTTATTTTCCACTGTATTTACTAAGGTTTCCCTACATTTTCCACTTTCCCCACACTTTGCTTTTTTTTTACACATGCTCTGATCTGTCTGGTTTTCCTCAGCTCAAATCCACCACATTTTATGTGGAAACCTTAGTAAATATGTTGGGTTTTTGTGAAAATGTCGGGAACACGCCCCTTTTTGGAGACCACACCCCTGTTCCATGCAGCCACGCCCCTTTTCCGGGTTTTCTTAGCAAAATGGAGAGTTAGTCAGGGTTTTTTCAATTCTGGCACAAATTCTTGCGCAAACCATGTTGGGTTTGCAATAGTAAATGAGGGCCATTGTCTCAGAAACTTCAAACATGCCTTATGCCAGATCCCTGGCTTTGCTTCTGTCTGCTGACTTTGTACTTTGTGGCCCTCTAGACTTTGCCCTTGCTGACTCTGTTTTGTCTCTCATGTTGTACTATTCTGCCATGGTGTTGGTTTTGACCCTCAGCTTTCTCCTTTTAACTTTTTCTCTTCTGATTTGGTATTGTTTTTGCCCATGTGTTACATGATTGGTTTGAGGCTTCTTGACTCCCCTGAACTTAGTTCAGTGCACAGGCCATCACCCAGTTGGGAGCTGTTGTTTAGAGCGGATTGTCCAAGTAGGTAAGGACAGTGGTTGGGGCTAGATCCAGATCTACAATGATCCCTACCTCTGACATGATATCCAGAGCACACAGATCCTAGGACTAATTTCTTATTGCCCAAGTTTCTTGTTCTCATATACTTGCCAACAGTCCTTATTTTGTTTCGGGCAATCCAGTGAACCTCTACACAAAAGAGGTGGCGCTTATGTAAATTACATTCAAATGTGGGTGTACCCATGTTCTCTAGGGGGCATGGCTTAAAGGAGTACTCTGCCCCTAGACATCTTAGCCCCCGTTGGGGACCCACGCATTCTCTCCAGCAGCACCCGCTTGTCATCAGCTGCATGGAGCAAAGATCGTTCCGTGCTGATGACTCATGATACAGGGGCCAGAGTATCGTGATGTCATGGTCCCGCCCCCTCGTGATGTCACAGCCCACAATGCAAATCAATGGGAGGGGGCATGGTGACCATCATGCCCCCTCCCATAGGCTTGAATTGAGGGGCGAGGTGTGATGTCATGATGGGGCGGAGCCGTGACGTCACAATACTCTGGCCCCTGTATCGTGAATCATCAGGCACAGAGCGATCATTGCTCCATGCAGCTCATGACAAGCAGGTGCTGTCGGAGAAATTGCAGGGGTCCCCAGCAACAGGACCCCTGCAATCAGACAACTTATCCCCTGCCTGCTGACTTTGTACTTTGTGGTCGGGATGCGGAGTTCCCCTTTGGGAGTATTTTTCTTTTATAAAATGTTGGTAATTGTGTCCTCAATATCCACAATTATGTCCCTGTTGGGTTAATATCTTGGGAAAGTGTGTATATAAATTTAAAACAATGAATGCAAGAAATGCTGTGAATGTCATTTTGTTCAATTTAGCGGAAATGTTATCCCAAGAATTGAATATACCCCTGAAGAAATTGCCACTTGGTAAGTAATTATAAGTGTGCATTACATACAGCAGATTTGCTGCAGATTTTACAGCTGGAAAATCCACAGCAGAATATATTAACCTATAACAACTGTTATGGATTTTAATAACTGGCTTTAATGGGGACATGAAAATATACAAGGGAATCTTGTAAATTTTTCTATAGTTTACCTGCAGATTAACAGCAAAATTAGGATTAATTTTAACATAATTTTTTTTTTTTAAATGCAAACACTTAACTCACATTACTGATTCCATGGCCCCTGCCAGTTTTAAATACACTTGGCCCACACAACACATGATAGCTGCAGTGGTCATATAGGTCATTACATCATCACTGTATCAGAGGGCCCGAGAAGCAGCACCACCGAAAAAAGCAAATCCAGGCCAAAATTGAAATTTGGTGCAGAATTGTGTAGCAGATTTATTTTGGATTTTTCATATTGGTACATTTACTATGTGTGAACTTTCTAACTTTCTCTTACCACCACTGTTGAGACCCCTAATTTGGTCCTCTACATATAACTATTTATAAAATAAAATGAGAACACCTAAATATAAACCACATTCTCCTTCATTAAGGGGTCTGGGCTGACATTCAGGAATAGGTGTCAGTAGCATCTTGAGGAGGCAATTCACATTACTGTTTTACCTTTGTAAGAAAGTCATAGTTACATAGTTTATAAGGTTGAAAAAAGACCAGAGTCCATCAAAGTTCAACCTATAACCCTAAAGAGTCCCTACTGAGTTGATCCAGAGGAAGTAAAAAAAAAAAAAGTCATACTAGAGGTAAAAATTCCTTCCCAACTCCAAATATGGCATCAGAATAAATCCCTGGATCAACGTTCTGTCCCTATATTTCTAGTATACATAACCTGCAATGTAGTTACTCTCCAGAAAATCATCCAGACCCCTTTTAAATTCTTTTACAGAGTTCACCATGACCACCTCCTCAGGGAGAGAATTCCACAGTCTCACTGCTCTTATAGTAAAGAAGAAGTAGAGGATGCCCCCTTGTTATAGATACAGTCCTGGGTATAAATAGATCATGGAAGAAATATCTGTACTAGGGCTGTAGCTAACGATCATTTTAATAATCGATTGGTTGACGATTACGTTATTGATTAATCGGGAAAAATGTCAAAATTTGAAAATAAGGGGTTCAGCTGATTCTACTTGAAAAATTATGTACAATGGCCATATTAAAAGTTTCTATCATGTGATGTGACCAAACAGCAGCAATTATGGAGTTTATTATTTTTTTTTTACGTTTACGCCGGTTGCTGTACTATTATTAATGATCCTGTACAGAAACCAGTGTAAATTTGATACTGCCGCATGGGTAACTGTCTGAACTATTAAAATAAAATGTTAATGATTCACTAATATTTTAATAGTTCAGACAGCTAGCCATGCGGCAGTATCAAATATGTAAAAATAAAAAAATTATTAAACTTTTTTGTATAGCTAATTTTTTATTGGGGGAGCAGTTAATTTACATTTTTTTCAACTTTACTCTTTTTATATAGCACTCCTATACACATGGGGGTATGTGCAGACTGCAGAGCATTGCACCCGAACCATGTCTGTAGTACAGACTCTGCCGTACTACAAATACTAGGGTGCAAATGCTCTGCACCCCCCCATGTGTATAGTAGTATACATGTACTACATACACAGCGCTATACCCATGGGGGGATGTGCAGAGCATTGCACCCTTGTGTGTGTAGTACAGACACTAGGATGCAATGCTCTGCTCATACTACCATTTGTATAGCAGTGTGTATGTAGTACACACACTGCTATACACATGGGGGTATGTGCAGAGCATTGCATCCTAGTGTCTGTACTACAAACACAAGGGTGCAATGCTCTGCACATACCCCCATGGGTAAAGCGGTGTGCACTGCACACTGTACTACAGACACAAGGGTGCAATGCTCTGCATATACTGCTATACACATAGGGGTATATGCAGAGCATTGCACCCTTGTGTCTGTAGTACAGACTAGGGTGCAATGCTCTGCACATACCCCCACCTGTATATGAATGTACACACACTGCTATAAACATGGGGGGTATGTGCAGGCTGCAGAACATTGCACCCTTAGGTCTGTAGAAGACACTAGGGTGCAATGCTCTGTCTGCAGTCTGCTCTGCACATTTCCCCCATATGTATAGCAGTGCAGAGCAGACTGCACACACACATGGACTGAGGCCCTGGGAGGATCACCGGCCGCCAGGGCCGCAGAACAGTGAGTGTGTGCTGTATTGGAACCTCAACCTACCGTACAGGGGCCCTGGAGGCGGCGGCAGGTGGCGACAGACGGCGACAGAAAATGGAGGGTCACTGATCCTCATGGGCTGAGTGGGGGAAATACAGGTAAAATGGCGGCAGGGGAGGAGACAGTTAGGAGGAGCAGCAGCCTCCTAACTGGTAACACTGATCGGAGGGTGGAGCTGAGAGTCTCAGCCTGAGACTGTTAATGACCACGGAAAACGAATCGGGCGATAATTCGATAACGGGATTCGTCAACAACGAATCCCGTTATCGAATTTAATCGATTTTATCGATTAATTGTTGCAGCTCTAATCTGTTCTGCCCCCTGATATATTAATACATAGTTATTAGGTCTCCCCTAAGCCTTCTTTTTTCTAAACTAAATAACCCTAATTCTGCTAATCTTTCTGGGTACTGTAGTCCTCCCATTCCCCGTATTACTCTGGTTGCCCGTCTTTGAACCCTCTCCAGCTCCACTATATCTTTCTTGTACACTGGTGCCCAGTACTGTACACAGTATTCTATGTGTGGTCTGACTAGTGATTTGTACAGTAGTAGAATTATTTCCTTGTCATTGGCATCTATGCCCCTATTGATGCACCTATATACAAATTTATTTGCCTTGGCAGCAGCTGCCCGACACTGGTCGCTACAGCTAAATTTACTGTTAACTAAGACTCCTAAGTCCTTTTCCATATCAGTCGTCCCAAATGTTCTCCCATTTAATACATAATCCCAGCCTGGATTTTTCCTCCCCATGTGCATTACCTTACATTTATCAGTGATGAACCTCATCTGCTACTTCCCAGCTCAAATCTCCAACGTATCCAAATCCATTTGTAACAGTGCACTGTCCTCTATTGTGTTAACCACTATACATAGTTTAGTATCATCTGCAAAGATTTCTACCTCAACAAGGTCATTAATACTGTAAATATATGAAATAGAATAGGACCCAATACTGACCCTGTGGTACCACACTACTATAGTCTACTACAGTCACCCAATCAGAATAAGTACCATTAATAACCACCCTCTGTTTCCCTATAGTCTGGTAAGAGATGCCTTCTAGGTAGTTTGGATGAATTGAGGCAATGCTTTTTCAACTAAATGTAAACTGCTCTTGTATAAATGGCCATATAAGATATAATTGTGTTTTTTATGACTCCTGTATAATTTTAGGAGACAAGTGTATAAATCCCTCAGCAGTCTCTATCCAAACTATGCCTGCAAGCAATACTTAGATTCGTTTCGCCAGCTGGAGGAATATTGTGGATATACAGAAAACTCTATACCTCAACTTCAAGATGTATCCATTTTCCTAAGAGGTAAACTTTTTTATAAATGTAAGTGTTACTGTGGGTATCCAAGGTTCTTCTTATAAAGTACTCCTTATTTACGGGTACGGATAGAGTTTATGGCTAATAATAACAGTAGAGTTACTGCATACAAGAATATAAATGGAATTGACTATGACTTCTACACCACATGCCCTGATGAAAAATGTGGCCCTGACGTCTAATAATGCCATGCCAATTTTTTTGCTTGTTTTACATAACACTTCTAACCTGAAAAGTGGCAGGCAAAAACGAAATGTGCAATTGTGAAACCTCATCCCCCCTTTTTTTTTACATATTCGGATGGATCTTGAACATCATGTTTTTAGTGGCATAAGATGAATCTATTTTAAATTTCATAAAAATTTTGCAATTATCTAAATCCAAAATAAATTTTTCAAAATGACAGCCACTACTAGCCCTACATAACTGCACTGTACTGCATATACAGCATTTTCCATCATGTTCCATACTGTAATACTGCTACCCCTACTACTAGCCATGCTGTATACAGCCACACATCTCCTACCTTATCTATCATGTTCCATACTGTAATACTGCTACCCCTACTGCTAGCCATGCTGTATACAGCCACACATCTCCTACCTTCTCCATCATGTTCCATACTGTAATACTGCTACCCCTACTACTAGCCGTGCTGTATACAGCCACACATCTCCTACCTTCTCCATCATGTTCCATACTGTAATACTGCTACCCCTACTACTAGCCATGCTTTATCCAGCCACACATCTCTTACCTTCTCTATCATGTTCCATACTGTATTACTGCTACCCCTACTACTAGCCATGCTGTATACAGCCACACATCTTCTACCTTCTTCATCATGTTCCATACTGTATTACTGCTGCTGGGAACCCTACTCTGTACAGGATATGTATACAAATTCAGAGACCTTGGAGACCTTAAAAGTGTCATACATGACTTTTCAGGGCAATTTTATGATTTAGACCAAATTTATTAGCACTTAATCTGATGGACCAACACCATACCCCAAACAAATTTCCGGAAATTTGCTTATCTCTAGCCAAAATATGTTTAGTTTACAATACACTGCCTTTTATCAGTAGATGGCACTGTGCTACAATGCAACACCGCGTCTTGGTCGCACAAAGAGAAGTTGCCAGTTAATGAATCTGTATGTAAAGAAGATACAGAGTTCTAGTAGCAGTAACATACTTTACTGCAGATACAATTGAACAGTGAGAACTTCCCTGGAAAATATGATGATTTGTCTCATAAGATATATGGTTGGCATTGTGAACTCACCAATTCTGTTTGATGGTTACATTGCACAATTTTATATGTGGCATTTTATTAACTAAATAAAAGAGTTATCCTCTTTATAATTTGCAAAAATAATACATTCATCTAAATAAAAATATGAGTAACCACACATTCTTTGTATTACTTTTTTGGTACAGACCCTTAAAGGGGTACTCCAGTAGAAATTTCTTTTTTTTAAATCAACTGGTGCCAGAAAGTTAAAAAGATTTGTAAATTACTTCTATTTAAAAATCTTAATCCTTACAGCACTTATCAGCTGCTGTATAATACAGAGGAAGTTGTACAGTTCTTTTCTGTTTCACCACAATGCTCTCTGCTGATATCTCTGTCTATGTCACAAACTGTCCAGAGCAGGAGCAAATCCCCATGGCAAACCTCTTCTGCTCTGGAAGTTCCTGACATGGACAGAGATGTCAGCAGAGAGCACTGTGGTCAGACTGAAAAGATCTATACAACTTCCTCTAAAGTATTGCAAGGATTAAGATTTTTATATAGTAGTACAGTGGGGATCAAAAGTTTGGGCACCCCACGTAAAAATTTGTATTAATGTGCATAAAGAAGCCAAGGAAAGATCAATAAATCTCCAAAAGGCATCAAATTACAGATTAGACATTCTTAGAATATGTCAACAAAAGTTAGATTTTATTTCCATCATTTACACTTTCAAAATAGCAGAAAACAAAAAAATGGTGTCTGCAAAAGTTTGGGCACCCTGCAGAATATATAGCATGCACTGCCCCCTTTGCAAAGCTGAGACCTGCCAGTGTCATGGATTGTTCTCAATCATCATCTGGGAAGACCATGTGATGTCAATCTCAAAGGTTTTAAATGCCCAGACTCATCTGACCTTGCCCCAACAATCAGCACCATGGGTTCTTCTAAGCAGTTGTCTAGAAATCTGAAACTGAAAATAATTGACGCTCACAAAGCTGGAGAAGGCTATAAGAAGATAGCAAAACGTTTTCAGATGTCAATATTCTCTGTTCGGAATGTAATTTAGAAATGGCAGTCATCAGGAACAGTGGAATTTAAAGCAAGATCTGGAAGACCAAGAAAAATATCAGACATAACAGCTCACAAGATTGTGAGAAAAACTATTCAAAACCCACGTTTGACTGCACAATCCCTCCAGAAAGATCTGGCAGACACTGGAGTTGTCTGTACACTATTCCACTATAAAGAGATACTTGTACAAATATGGTCTTCATGGAAGAGTCATCAGAAGAAAACCTCTTCTACGTTCTCACCACAAAAATCAGCGTTTGAACTTTGCAAATGAACCTATAGACAAGCCTGATGCATTTTGCAAACAAGTTCTGTGGACCAATGAGGTTAAAATTGAACTTTTTGGCCAGAATGAGCAAAGGTACGTTTGGAGAAGAAGGGGAACAGAATTTAATGAAAATAACCTCTGTCCAACTATTAAGCATGGGGGTGGATCAATCATGCTTTGGGGTTGTATTGCAGCCAGTGGCACAGGAAACATCTCACGAGTAGAAGGAAACATGGATTCAGTAAAATTTCAGCAAATTTTGGATGCTAACTTGATGCCATCTGTGAAAAAGCTGAAGTTAAAGAGAGGATGGCTTCTACAAATGGATAATGATCCTAAATACACCTTGAAATCCACTGGGGATTACATCAAGAGGCGTAAACTGAAGATTTTGCCATGGCCTTCACAATCTCCTGACCTCAACATAATTGAAAATCTATGGATAGACCTTAAAAGAGCAGTGCGTGACAGACAGCCAAGAAATCTCAAAGAACTGGAAGAATTTTGTAAGGAAGAATGGGCAAAGATACCTCAAACAAGAATTGAAAGACTTTTGGCTGGCTACAAAAAGCGTTTACAAGCTGTGATACTTGCCAAGGGGGGCAGTACAAGATATTAACTCTGCAGGGTACCCAAACTTTTGCAGACGCCATTTTTTTGTTTTCTGTTATTTTGAAAGTGTAAATGATGGAAATAAAATCTAACTTTTGTTGACATATTATAAGAATGTCTAATCTGTAATTTGATGCCTTTTGGAGATTTTTCCATCTTTCCTTGGCTTCTTTATGCACATTAATACAAATTTTTACCTGGGGTGCCCAAACTTTTGATCCCCACTGTAATTTACAAATCTGTTTAACTTTCTGGCACCAGTTGATTCGAAAAAAAAATGTTTTCCACCGGAGTACCCATTTAAAGGGGTATTATCATCAGAAGATATTATCCCTTGTCCACAGGAAAGAGAATAACAAACTGATCGGTGGGCGTCCAACCCCAGGAGTCCTCACTGATTCCAAGAATTCTCTATGAGGCCGCCAAACATTACCAAGTTCAGAGCTCCGCAATGCTCGATTGCCTCATAAAGAGTGATCGAAGCTTTGGCTGTACATGTGTGGTGCGCTCTATTCATTCCGGGGAGGTCTGTCCGTGCTTTTGGGATCAGTGAGGATTCCACAGTCTACAGCAGGAACTCTACAGCAATCTGATGTAGGAAATGGTACGTCCCCCACTGAATTATTGAATCACATCCACGCTGTTTAAAATGGCAGACAACAAGATAGTTGTCTTTTTTAAATGACAACTGTCAGAATTGTGAATGCAGTTCTGGAAAATAATATAAGCTGTAACTCAGGATTAAAAAAGAAATATAGGGGGAGATTTATCAAAAGTAAAAATTGCTCAGTTGCCCATAGCAACCTATCAGATTGTTTCTTTCATTTTTGAAAAGGCCTCTGAAAAATGAAAGAAACAATCTAATTGGTTGCTTTGGACAACTCAGCAACTTTTCCTCTGGACAAGTTGCGCAAAACTTGTGCAACTTTTTGATAATCTCTGAGCTCGCTGAGTAGGCACACCGTGTGGTGGAGGGGTGTTGCTTTGCCTAAATGGAGCAAAGTCACCCCTGTTCGCCTAAATTAAGCAAGCGAACACTGTCCTTCAAATCTCCACCAACTCAGAGCTAGCAGAGATTTAAAGAACACAAGGCAGCCCTAAGGCACAGAGACTTATGTAGAGTTGCACGGCCTGTGCTAGCCTGTGCACTGGTGGGGTGGCAGCGAAGATGCTGGTCTTGATACTACCCCCCTTGATTGTATTGTATAGATAAGGTAAATATATATTAAAGGTGTTTAATCTGTTGCCTGAAGCACTGAATATGCTGTAAATAGATCAATTATTATTGTCTTTTCACAATTGAAGGTCTTGGTTTACATATCCCTAAAATCCACATGACAATCGTTTTTTTTTATTTTTTTTTATTTATTTATTTTTTAAACAATCATTTTCATAACATTTTTATAACAGGAAGCACAAACCCCAGGAGATCCTGGAATTCAAACTCTAATAGCACAATAGTGTGCAAGTAAACACAGTAGTAGTATAACATCTCCAGCTTTCATATACCGTATATACTCGAGTATAAGCCGAGTTTTTCAGCACAATTTTTCATGCTGAAAACACCCCCCTCGGCTTATACTCGAGTAAACTCTCCACCCGCAGTGGTCTTCAACCAGCGGACCTCCAGAGGTTTCAAAACTACAACTCCCAGCAAGCCCGGGCAGCCATCGGCTGTCCGGGCTTGCTGGGAGTTGTAGTTTTGAAACCTCCGGAGGTCCGCAGGTTTAAGACCACTGCGGCCTTCGACATCATCCAGCCCCCTCTCACCCCCTTTAGTTCTGTACAGTACTCGCCTCCGCTCGGCGTTGGTCCGGTGCTGCAGGACTGTCCGGTGAGGAGGTCGTCCGGTGGGATAGTGGTTCCGGGCTGCTATCTTCACCGGGGAGGCCTCTTCTAAGCGCTTCGGGACCGGCCCCAGAATAGTCACGTTGCCTTGACGACGATGCAGAGGTACGTTCATTACCAACGTACTTCTGCGTCATCGTCAAGGCAACGCCTCTATTCTGGGCCAGAAGCGCGGAGAAGAGGCGCCCCCGGTGAAGATAGCAGCCCGGAACCACTATCCCACCGGACGACCTCCTCACCGGACAGCCCTGCAGCACCGAACCAGCGCCGAGCGGAGGTGAGTACTGTACAGAACTAAAGGGGGTGAGAGGGGGCTGGATGATGTCGAAGGCCGCAGTGGTCTTCAACCTGCGGACCTCCGGAGGTCCGCAGGTTGAAGACCACTGAGGGCGGATGATGACAAGAGGATGATGAAGGGGGGGGTGTGGGATGATGACAAGAGGATGATGAAGGGGGTGTGTGGGATGATGAAGGGGGGTGGGATGATGACAAGGGGATGATGAAGGGGGTGTGTGGGATGATTACAAGGGGATGATGAAGGGGGTGTGTGGGATGATTACAAGGGGATAATGAAGGGGGGTGGGGATGATGACAAGGGGATGATGAAGGGGGTGTGTGGGATGATGACAAGGGGATGATGAAGGGGGGTGGGGATGATTACAAGGGGATGATAAAGGGGGGGGGTGTGGGATGATTACAAGGGGATGATGAAGGAGGGTGGGGATGATGACAAGGGGAGGATGAAGGGGGGGTGTGGGATGATGACAAGGGGATGATGAAGGGGGGTGGGGATGATTACAAGGGGATGATGAAGGGGGGGTGTGGGATGATTACAAGGGGATGATGAAGGGGGGTGGGGATGATGACAAGGGGATGATGAAGGGGGGGTGTGGGATGATGACAAGGGGATGTTGACAGGTGATGATGATGAGGGTCTGGATGATGACAGGCGGTGATGATGATGAGGATGTTAATGGCGGGGGTCTGGATGATGACGGGGGGGATGATGTATTTCCCACCCTAGGCTTATACTCGAGTCAATAACTTTTCCTGGGATTTTGGGTTGAAATTAGGGGCCTCGGCTTATACTCGGGTCGGCTTATACTCGAGTATATACGGTAATCAAAAGAGTTTAAGAATATACAACAGTTTCCTTTCTGCACTGCCTGCAAAGGAATATACATAAAATGCAAACTATAAAATTAGGTCCAATAGCCAAGTTATAAGTACAGATGCACATGGAAAGATTGCAGTCATCGGAAGATAATCAAAGTTTAGGTATGATAAGTAGAATCAAGCCAGTATTGCCATTTGGAGAGAAAGCTAGAATAAGTACAATTGTCCATGGATATTACTTTTTCATAGGAACAGGAGAGGTTAATGGCTAATATTAATTCTGTTGAATCTGGAATTTCTGCAGTTTTCCATCTCCTGAGTAAAACCGTTTTAGCCATAGTACAAATGATGCTTATCAGGGCTCTCACTTTATGTGGGTAACAGTGTATTCCTATGAACAGAAGAAACTTTTGTGGGGTCCATTCAAATGGCCCAGGTAGAATTGTGTTTAGTAGTTGTTTACAAAAATCCCAGTACGGTTGTGCGATCGGGCATGGCCACAGCACATGCAAGAGGGATCCCTTAGCCCCGCATCCCCGCCAACATTTATTATATACTGTAGGATATATTATTGCTAACTTGTCAGTGGTGTAATACCATCTAAGTATCGTTTTCATGGCTGCTGCAATATGAGAGGAGCACTTTAAATATATTTGGATTATAAGAATGGCACCCTGCCAGTCATCTGCATCAAAGGTAAGCGCAAGCTCAGTTTCCCATCTGAGTAGGGGTGCGGTTTTGAAAACTGTGAGGGGCTAGTAAGGGCACGGTATAGGGGTCTCAGGCCTCTGCTATTGCTAGTCTGTCTACCTGTAGAGAGGAAGGGGAAAGTGTTTGAATAACGTGGTGGACTGGTAAGTACTTATAAAAATCCGATGATGGGAGGTGGTAAGTTGTCATAAGGTTCTGAAATGAGCTCAATGTGACGCTCTCCATCATGTCCCCAACCACTGTTTCCCTTGTCTATCAAGTTATGAAGAGCCATGTCAGGTAATATACCGTAGTTTGTATAAAACTAAGAGGGAGTGCATTTATATGGGAGGATAAACCTGACTTCACCAAAAGGTGATACGTGCTCCAAGCTTTATGTGAAGCTGACACCACCGGACTCAGGGAATCAGCAACAGAAAGTTGCCAAAAAGGCAGTATTATGGGGGGAATTTATCATTGTGTCTATTTTTTTGGGGGAAAAAAAGTGCAAGTGTTTTTTTGTGTCTTTTTTGCGCAAATTTTGATAGAATTCTTCATCACCTTTTCTACGGTTAATTCTACCATAGAGCATTTTCTACTGTAGAATCAATTTACTAACTGCGTAGTTTGTTTTTTTTTTGCGCAAAAAAATGCACAAACAGCATTTTCTTGTGTAAATATACACCACCTCGAAGGACACGTACCAAAGTGTCTATTTTGGCACAGTAAGGACTGCTACTCCCATCATGGGACAGACTCTGTCCATGATGGGAGTTGTAGTCCAGGGGATGAGGTGCAGATCGCACTGGGTCATTCTTCAGAGACTCGCTGCGATCCACATTTATTAACTGTAAAAGCCGGCGGTATATGCGGCTACATCGTGCTGCCATCGGCTTCTATATACACTGTCATAATTCATAATCGCCGCCGCCGGGAGAGGGGAGCTCTGATTGGTGGATAGCTATTCTCCAATCAGAGCTCCCCTATCCTGGCGGGGATTATGACTTATAAGAGCTGTATTTAGGAGCAGCGCAGTGTGGATGCATGTACCGCCGGCTTCTATAGTTAATAAATGTGGATCGCAATGGGTCTCTGGAGAATGATCTGCTGCGATCTGCCCCTCTGCCCTTGGACTACTACTCCCATCATAGGACCGAGTCTGTCCCATGATGGGAGTAGTTGTAGTATCACGGTGCTGCTGAGGGATGGCAATTGCACATCCCCTGGCTGCGGGACATTTAGAACTACTGCTTCCATCATGGACATACTCTGCCCATGATGGGAGTTGTAGTCCAGGGGACCCGCTGTGATCCGCATTTATTAACTGTAAAAGTCGGCGGCACATGCGTCTACATCGCGCTGCCACCGGCTTCTATATACACTGTCATAATTCATAATCGCAGTCGCCGGGAGAGGAGAGCTCTGATTGGCCAATATCTATTCTCCAATCAGAGCTCCCGTCTCCCGGCGGGGATTATGAATTATGACAGTGTACTGTATATAGGAGCCGGTGGAAGCACGATGTAGCCGCATGTACCACCGGCTTTTTAATTTAAATGCGGATCGCAGCAGATCATTCTGGAGATCTGCTGCGATCCGCGTTTATAAATGGCATTCAATTAACCCGGCGATGCGCGGCATCTCACGGGTTAACTGGCAGAAGTCCCGCTGTTTCCAGCAGTGGACAACTTCTGCAACACCCCGATGGTCCTGGTCAGCGATGGTCTTCTGACTCCTGTCGATGGTCCTGGTCAGCGATCACCGTGATTGGTCCCTGTGGACCAATCACAGTGAATGAGCTGACTGGGGGGTAAAGTTCATTTCCCCTGCTCTGCCCGCCGCTAGAAGTCCGGGCACAGCAGGGGAAGATGATGCAGAGAGCTGCGGCAGGGATCGCGGCACACGGGTTGGCGGCAGCGGGTAAGTGGAGGAGGCGGCGGCGGCATCTGAATCAGAGGCAGCAGTGAAGCTCTTCACTGCTGCTTCTGGTAGTTTAAAAACTACAACTCCCAGCATGCCCAGACAGCCTTTGGCTGTCTGGGCATGCTGGGAGTTGTAGTTTTGCAACATCTGGAGGGCCGCAGTTTGGAGACCACTGTACAGTGGTCTCCAATCTGTGCTCTTCCAGATGTTGCAAAAACTACAACTCCCAGCATGCCCAGACAGTCCAGGCATGCTGGGAGTTGTAGTTCTGTAACATTCGCCCTTCAGATGTTGCCGAACTGCAATTCCCAGCATACCTTGGCAGTCTGGACATGCTGATAGTTGTAGTTTTGCAACATCTGGAGGGCTACGGTTTGGACACCACTACACAGTGGTCTCCAAACTGTTCTCCTCTAGTTGTTGAAAAACTACAACTCTCAGCATGCCCTTCGGCTGCCCGGGCATGCTGGGAGTTGTAGTTTTGCAACATCTGGAGGCACACTGGTTGGGAAACATTGTCTGTTTCCTAACTCAGTGTTTCCCTACCTGTGCGCCTCCAGCTGTTGCAAAACTATAACTCCCAGCATGCACTGACAAACCATACATGCTGGGAGTTGTAGTTTTGCAACAGCTGGAGGTGCACGGGTTGGGAAACACTGAGTTAAGTAACAAACTCTCAGTGTTTTGCAACCATGATGGGAGTTGTAGTTTAGCAACAATTGGAGGCTCCCTGTTTATGTGCGCTCTTCCCAGGGGAGAGCACAAAAAATGTACTAACCCGTATTTCTTGTTTTTCTTTTCTTCTTATTTCAGGTACGTGAATGCGGAGGACTATGTCAGATTCGGTGGACTGCGACGATGACCAGTGTTTTTTTTTTTTTTATTTCAATAAAATGGCTGTGGGGGAGTGTTTTTTTAAATATTTTTTTTTCAATGTGTCCGTGTTTTTTATAATTGAATTTTCAGGGTTAATAGTGGAAGCTGTCTTATAGACAGAATCCATTACTTAGCCGGGGCTTAGCGTTAAGCCCCAAAAACAGCTAACGCTACCCTCCAATTATTACCCCGGTACCCACCGCCACAGGGGTTCCGGGAAGAGCCGGTACCAACAGGCCCGGAGAGTCAAAAATGGCACTCCTGGGCCTAGGTGGTAACAGGCTGGCGTTATTTAGGCTGGGGAGGGCTAGTAACAATGGTCCTCGCCCACCCTGGTAACGTCAGGCTGTTGCTGCTTGGTTGGTATCTGGCTGATACTGAAAATAGGGGGAACCCTATGCATTTTTTTTTTTTTTTAATAAATTAATAAATTTAAAAAAGTGTGTGCTTCCCTCATTTTTTCAGTATCAGCCAGATACCAACCAAGCAGAAACAGCCTGACGTTACCAGGATGGGCGAGGACCATTGTTACTGGCCCTGTCCAGCCTAAATAACCCCAGCCTGTTACCGCTTAGGCCCAGGAGCGCCATTTTTGACGCTCCGGGCCTGTTGGTACTGGCTCTTCCCGGCACCCGTGTGGCGGTGGGTACCGGGGTAATAATTGGGGGTTAGTGCAAGCTGTTTTGAGGGCTAATGCTAAGCCCCGGCTTAGTAATGGATTCTGTCTACAAGACGCCTTCCACTACTAAGCCTGAAAATTCAATTATAAAAAACACAATACATTTAAAAAAAAATGTTTTTTAAAAACACTCCCCCACAGCCCTCGTTAATCCTTTTATTGACATTTTTAAAAAACGCTGTTCATCATCGCAATACACCAAATCTGACATAGTCCTCCGCATTCACGTATCTAAATTTCAAAGAAAAAAAAACAAAAAGTTTAGTAAATTTTTTTGTTTCCACACACCAGCAAAAACGCTAGTAAAAAACACAAGAAAAACTGACAAAACACAGGAAAAAGCTGGGACAGTTTTTCTGGCATTTTTGCTGATGGACAAAAAACCTCAATGGAATCCTGGCCTCACAGCAATAGAACAAAATCCCTACGTCCACTTTTCCTGTGAGGTAGAGAAGGAGTGTACAGTAGAGCGAGAAGGAGGCATTTCTATATTTGCACAAGATTTATCAAAGGAGTGTACAGCCTTAGTAAATTTTGAGCAAGAGTGTACAATAGACAAGAGGGTGGAGGCTAACAACTGCAAGGGCGCCACTTTATTTTGGGATTCAGTCTGTTGTATGCGCGATAATAAGTCAGAGATGATGCCATCACATTGCCTTTTATGTATTGCACCTTGTTTTGTAAAGGAGCCTCAAAGGCATGCCTTATGGGTGTTCCAAAGAACCCCTGGGTCTGGCGTTGAAGGGGAGTTAAAAAGAAAACATTATTCAAGAACCACTTGAATACAGTCTCTATGTTTGGGAAGGGAGAGTAAAAAAGGGTTGCTTCGGCACAAATAAGTGGGGGGAGAGTTCACCTTCTCAGGAAGTCGTGTAGGGAAGTACATTTTTGCACTCCTTGATGGAATGTGTAGTCGCCATGTGAGGCGTGGTGGATTCACCACACGTCATAGAGTTCCTCATTCCAGAGAGATTGAGCTAAAGAGTGTGAAGTTCTGTGTGGAGGGATGTAGTGTCCAAAGGAGGGTCGGGTGTGATGTTATAATCCCCATACAAAATCAGCTTACCGTGTTGAGAAGTCGCAACCTTGCAAAGTTACCTTTGAAAAAAGTTATCTGCCCCTTGTTTGGTACATACAGTGACACTAGGGTGTACAGTTACTGTTAAGTGAGCAAACCAAGATAAGAAATCTCCCCAGGGGGTCTGAGTAGACAGCTATTTGGGTAAAGGCAACCATATTTTTTATAGCAATGGCTACCCCTCTCGCTTTGCTATGAAAGTGAGACTGATATAAATGAGGGAAGGATCTGTCAGAGAGTCTGACAGCATACACAGGAAGCAAATGCATCTCCTGAACACAAAGGACATCACACTGTAGAGGCCTCCCTCCATAAATGTGATATATGCATAGGGCTATTAAAGGAGTATTCCAGCACAAAAGAACTTATCCCCTATCCAAAGGAGGATAAGTTATAGATCGCAGGGGGTCCGAGCGCTGGGGCCCCCTTGCACTACAGATGTCTTTTAAGACCATTAACGTTTAAACTAGCTATCAATATTACCATGATACAAGAAGAGAAATAACATGAGTTATAATACACTCTCAACAATATAATAGGGTAACGTTGAAGCTTTTGGAGCTAGCAGTGCAGTTATCCTGAAAGCAAAAACTGTTAGCAGTAAACCATATAGTCATATAGTGTGGTATAGAAACACCAAACAGGAAAATAAAATTAAATAAAATAAAGAGAACATTATAGCCAAGTAAGGATACTGAAGACAATCAGTGTAGATCGAAGTCCAACAATGAGCTTGGGGTTAAAGTCCAATCTGCAGCCAGTCACCACCGAGGACCAGAGCCCGACAGTGCTACCGTCCAGCACTGCGAAAGATGGAAGGTCCAACATAGGAATCCGTATTCAGCTAAATCTGTCAGCGATCTGCCTGCTAGAGACATGGGATCCGAAGTATATCTCCTCAGGGTAGAGGTTAGTGGGCACTGCAGAGAATCTGGAGGCGCTGTGCTACGAGGGGAGCTTTTGCACAAAATTCATAAAATTGCTCAAGCTTCTTTATATGTTTTGCTCAAAAAAGTTCACCACTTACTTGCTAAAATACTTTTAAAATCATGTCCCCTTTCTGTTAGTCCAAGTTTCTACTGTTTTGGCAATAATGCCGACAATAATGCCAAAACAGCTGCACAGCTGGCCAGATGTTAGATGCAAGTCAATAGGGACTTATGAAATGCCATACCTACTTGCTGTTTTTGTCTTCGCCTTTTTTTACTCATCTTTTCTGCATTTTTTGGCTCAGAGGCAGTTTTTAAAAATTTCAGCATGTTGAGGCAGGAATAGGAAAAACTGCCAAAGGAGAAAAAAACATAATTTCCGCTCAATGGCAAAAAACGCCAGAAAAATGGCAGACAAAAAATTGAAAAAAATGCAGAAATACAGAGGTAGTTTTTTAGTAGTTTTTCTGGTGTGTTTTGGGGCAAAAAATGCTGTAAAAAAACCACATGGCAACTTAGCCTTAAAGTTGTTTCAATATAGGGGGTGCATGTGGGATGCGGGGTGTATATAGGAAAGTCGTTTTGGGCCTTTTCTTTTTTTTTTTTTTTTACTTTATTTGATTTAAAAAAATGTCATTTTATATTTATCTTTTTATTGCTAATATCCTACTGTAACCAGAGGTAACATATCAACCTGTATGTTAATGATCCCTATTCACAGTATCCAAGGGAACTTTGACACTGTGAAACTGAGTCAGAAAACCAACGATTGGCCATAATACAGGCACAAAAATGCACCAATAATACACTTGTGAGAAACTGGCATATGGCTGGATTCAGACATGCAGAATTTGGGTGTGCTCTTCTTAGCACTTTTACCGAATTTGAGCCAAAAAAAAAAGAAAAAAATAAAAAAAAAATAAAAAATATATATATATATATATATATATATATATAAACAATATATGTATAAATATTTCTGCACGCATATCATGTTGGTTGGTGCTATTTTTAATACAGTTGTAAATATACAATAAAAACCTGTCAGAACCCAAATGAACAATAAGGCCTCCTTCACCCTCCCTTTCTTTCTACACTTTAAAGGGGTACTCCAGTGGAAAACAATATTTTTTTTTAAATCAACTGGTGCTAGAAAATTAAACAGATTTGTAAATGACTTCTATTTAAAAATCTTAATCCTTTCAGCTGCTGTATGTTCTCTGACCACAGTGCTCTCTGCTGACACTTTGTCCATGTCAGGAACTGTCCAGAGCAGGATAGGTTTGCTATGGGGATTTGCTCCTGCTCTGGACAGTTCCTGACATAGACAGAGGTGTCAGCAGAGAGCACTGTGGTCAGACAGAAAAAAAATTCAAAAAGAAAAGAACTTCCTTAGGAGCATACAGCAGCAGATAAGTACTGGATTTGTAAAGTACTTCACTTTAAAAATCTTCATCCTTAATATTAATCTTTTTAGTATTTATCAGCTACTGCATGTTCCAAAGGAAGTTCTTTTTTTTAAGCTCTTTTTTGTTTGACCACAGTGCTCTCTGCTGACACTTCTGTTCATGTCAGGAACTGTCCAGAGCAGGAGAGGTTTGCTATGGGAATTTAATCCTGCTCCTGCTCTGGACAGTTCCTGACATGGACAGAGGTATAAGCAGAGAGCACTGTGGTCAGACAGAAAAGAACTACTCAACTTCCTCTGTAGCATACAGCAGCTGATAAGTACCTCGACTTTAAGAGTTACTAACTGCAACTTTCTGTAGGCTATATACCGGTCAATTACTATGAAGCCGGCCGACAAGGGGGGTGCCATCGTTGTGATGGACACCCCCCAATACTTGGCCGAGATTGAAAGACAATTGGCCAATGGAATGGTTTACACAAAAATTCCAGTAGATCCTCTACACAACATACAGGAGATGATTGGAGAGATTTTGTCACAGGCTAGATCAGATGAGATTATAGATGATGACCTATACCGATATATAATCAAGGAACATCCACTCACACCAGTGTTTTATAAAGTACAGAAAATTCACAAAAATCTGCAGAGTCCCCCCGGGAGACCAATTGTCTCCGGGAGGGACTCTATATTTTCCCCTATTGCAGTGTATCTCGATAAAGTGTTATGTGACTTTGCTATCAATGTTCAATCCCATGTACAGGATACTACAGATTCTCTCCACAAGATTATGTCACTAGAGTGTCCTGCGAACACTATACTAGTATCATTTGATATAGTGAACTTATATACCTCTATCGATCACGATCGAGGTATACAGGCGGTAGCCAAAACTCTGCAAGAGACTGATATGATGGAAAGAGCCCGTTCCTTTGTTCTGGACTTATTGGGAGTCATCCTCAGACAGAATTATTTTCTGTTTGGGGATGACTTCTATGTCCAGAACAGGGGAACGGCCATAAGCTCTAACGTGGCACCTAGCTACGCTAACATCTACATGACCGAGGTGGAAAAAGCACACATCTATCCGTCCCCCCTGTTCAGATATGTCCGAACGTGGCTTCGTTATATCGACAACACGTTCGTGGTCTGGACGGGGTCTGGGACGGAGTTAGATTGTTTGGTTCTTGGTTGTTTGATTAGATGGTTCTTTGAGGCCTTAAACAATATCTACCCAGAATTGAGATTCACCATGGTACATTCAGTAAATTCCTTACAATTTCTAGACCCCACGGTTGTCCTTCGTGGGAATAGACTTACTACAGATCTATTCACGAAGGAAACAGACAGGAACAACCTATTGGCCTATGATAGTTTTCATCGTAGGCCAATGATACGTTCCCTACCCTGGAGCCAGATGTTGAGGGTGAAACATATCGTTTCGCCCTCTGAAATTCTGGTGGGTAGACTTGATGAGATGTGTGGTAAATTCCAGAACAGAGGGTATCCACAAAGATTGTTACAACAACATCGGTCTAATTTGGAGGTAAAATCTAGAGAGGAGACATTAAGTGTGAAAGTTAAAACAGAGAATGAGAAAATACCCTTTGTCTCTACATATACTACTTGCAGCACTAAAATAGCTCACATCATCAGACGAAATTGGAGTATAATAGAACGTACCACTGATTTGAAAGATATTCCAGTTATGGCTTACCGTAGAGGACGTAACTTCAAAGATATGCTGGTCAAATCAGATATTGGGAGCCAGAAACAGAACCAAAGGGATTCTGAAGCATGGCTGAACCCCAGGAGGGGCAATTTTCCTTGCCCGGGGTGCAGCCATTGCAACAGTATAATCAAGGGAGATTTTTTCTCTCATCCTCAAACGGGGTGTAAATTTCAGATCAAGGAGAGGTATACCTGCAGATCCTCATTTGTGGTCTACCTAATACAGTGCCCTCGTGGACTGTAATACGTGGGGGGAAACCACAAACGAGTGTCGGATCCGATTGAATGAATCCGGATCCGATCAGAACAGGCAAAGTGGAATTCCCCATCCTGAAGCATTTCCTAGAATTGGGACATAATGCTAGTCAACTAAGATTCAGGATTATAGACCATGTCCCTCCCCTTAGGCGAGGAGGAGACAGAGAAAAAATTCTCAGACAAAAGGAATTTAGATGGATCCATAAGTTGAACACATTACAACCCAATGGCTTGAACATCGATTTCACTTTGAAACCGTATATGTAAATTTATTCTTGTTATTTTTCATTTTTTTCTTTTCTTTTTTTCTTTAAGTTTTTTCGTTCTCTTTTCTTTTTCAGTTTTTGGCACTTTTCTTGGCCTCCCCTTTTTTTTATTTTTGTTTATTATTTTTTTCACTTCAATTTTTATATTTTATATTTTATTTTTATTTAATTTTTTTATTTATTTTTTGTATTTTTTATTTTGCATTTATATTATTTACCATAATTTTTTATCATTTTTTATAATTTTTTCTTTTTCTCTCTCTCTCTCTCCCTCTTCTCTCTCTCTCTTTCTCTCTTTTCCTTATTCTTTTTCTTCTTCTCCTTCTTCCTCTCTTTCTTTCTTTTGTTTTCTTTCTTTCTCTCCTTTTTTTCTACTGCTTCATTATTTTATACTTTAAAACCGTATCCTGTTCAGATATTAATATTAACAACATCAAAGACGTGAGGTGTTGATTTTAACTATGTTTTTAATCTTTTTTAGCTACTGCACTTTGACACTTACTCCAAACAACTGGAGAAGACTGGACTAAGGGGACTCCTAGGATTGAAACAATATCCATTGTCCACGTTCACGCTAAGAGGCGGTTTTGTCCTGGAGTCTCATTTCTGGATCCTGACAGACACAACAGGGGTTTTTCTGACACGGGTGTTAGCCGTATGTCAGCAAGATCACCCTGTCTGTTTCAGGACGGCTGCACGGAGCGCTGGTTAGTTGCGCACGCGCAGGGTGAGTCATAGGATGACGTGAACTCCGGGCAGCTGCGATCATGTGAATACATGATGCGCAGCCGCACTAGGAATATTTACAAACAAGACCACGATATACGGATCCCGGACTTTTACATGAAAACCCGCAAGTGAGTGGACATCGATCTATAAAGAAATGATATCGGAGTCCCCACCTGTCTGTCACTCCACTTGTTTGGTTCCTTTTTTCACTGTTTATACTATTTTATTTAGATGTTTATAGCTGTTTGACAGTTCAGTAGTTCAGTGTCACATGATCTTAATTCCAGCCTATGATAAGTAAGAGGCTGGCTTAGTAATGATGATGTCATAGTATACACCTGTGTTTTAACCTATCACGTATCTGTGTTACCTATTTAAGGAATTTGTATTCACATTTATACCAAGCTTGAGAAAGGCTTTTCAGCCAAAACGTCGCATTGTAATGCTTGTATGCAATAAAGACTTTTAGCCTGCAAATCAACCGGACCTTAAGACGGGTGCTGTTTCCTGGAGGGAGAGGTTGTTCTTATCCAGCATAGCAAGCTGGTGGAGACCTGGCACCTCACATGTGACCTATCTATGCGGAATCCCTTTCTGGTTTTTATATATATATATATATATATATATATATATATATATATATATATGCATTTGCGGCGGCCTTGTATCACTGAGCGTGGCATGAAGCGACTTTTCTTTGGGCTTGACTTTAAAAGATTTTTAAAAATTGGCATGTGTTTTGAGCATTTTTATGGATATTCTTTTAATTTGGTACATGCGTTTTTCTGGCTATTGCTATATAGAAAAGTACCAGAAAAAAACCACAATACTTAGAACATACTGCATATTGATAAAACTGTCACTAAACCCAAATTTGCTATCAAAATGCCAAAAATGATATTTGACTGTATGTGTAATATTTGCCCATTATATCACTGGGAACAATAACTGACCTTTCCACTGACGCCCAGGGAAAATTGCATGTTAATTCTATGAATAATTTTTCTTAGCCTCTAACCCCTTAAGAACAACTTTGTAAGTGTTGTGTTCTGTGTAGAAAGAACGGGGTTCAAACTAAGACCAGCTGCTGGTTTACTCTCTGCACGAGATTTTCTGGCCTGTCTAGCTTTCCGTGTTTTCCCGAGCACCCAGTACCTGAGACATCCTTCAGCTGTGATGCATTCACCAGAACCGTAAGTAAAAGCATATGAATTAATACATACCGTACAGAGGGTGGTACTGGTCACTATAAGGATAGCGAGCCAAATTCAGTTTACAGATTTAGGCCCCTTCTGTAGCTTTTTGCTATCATTTTGGATCGAATCTGTATTGTTTGTCTTCTCTAGTGCTCTTTTTGACCAGTAAAATGGTTACATTTAAGTTACATTTGAATAGATTGACTGGTATATTTTTATGGGCACGGAAGAGGCTGGTAGGTGTGTGTGGGTAATTCTCTGCCTGACATTAAAGCTGAAGAAACACAACGTATCCCCTATTCACTGGATCGCAGGCAGTCCGACCACCAATGGCCTAACCCTGGGGCTGAACTTACCATCTTGCAGCTTCTCCCTGAGTGCTTCAGCCCCCAGCCTCAGAGACGCGCTGGAGTGACGGCCCTATCTGCCAATCACTGGCTTAGACAGGGTCCTGTCTCTGCCGGTGATTGGCTGAGTGGGCCATCGCTCCTGCTCATCTCTGATGGTGGGGCCAGAGCATTTATTTAGTGGTAAACGTGAGCTGGGCCCTGTATAGGGGATCACGGGGAGAGTGAGTTCAGAAACGTTGTTGCCTAGTGGCTGCCTAGTGACATGTGAAGGTCGCCGTACTAAATGTGTATTGTGTATATATTACAAACCATTTCTACACAAGTACTGTAATAAATACTATATTTATTAAGGGACTGCTGCCATGAACTCCTCGGCCACATCCCTATGCTTGCTGATAGAGACTTTGCACAGTTTTCACAGGTAAGATGTTGGCCTGGAATGAATGCATTGCTTCTTAGTAACTTACCTATAAAAAAAAAAAGAGTATTGAAAATGTTAATAAAAATTTCAAAACACTATATTACAAATGTGTCTTTTTGCAGGATATTGGTTTGGAGTCTCTAGGAGCATCTGATGAAGATATTGAAAAACTGTCAACTGTAAGTCTCAAAGTATTGAAGTATATAAAGTATTTATGTATATATAAAGCATTAACTTGATCATTTTGGAATTGCACATTTATTTTCACTAAATCACTCCATCTACAAATTTGCCACGTAGAAGTAAAATTCCCTTAAAGTTTATTCTATGAAATGTAACTTAGAAAAAAATAGCACATTGATAATATCATTGGCAAATATTTAAAACAAAGGAGAAATAAGTGTGCACTCACCGCAGGGGACGTCAGGCAGTACCGGAGCCCGGGTCTCAAGCAGCCGGCCTTTCACACGATAGAGCGGCATCGCCTCTGAGCACTCCCCGTGATGCGTCCTCGGTAACCTGCTGCTTGAGACCCGGACTCCGGTACGGCCTGACGTTCCCTGCGGTGAGTGCACACTTATTTCTCTTTGTTGTGAATACTATGATGCCTCACTCTAGTGTATGCACCCCGCAGGTGTCAGCGTGATTTCTCTGAGGGCCACTGCTTTAACCCTTACCAAGCCATTAGGTGTATATATGCATCACCGAACATTTTAAGAAGTGTACTACACCACCAGGGAGTGCACGCTCTATTTCCACTACTCTACACATATGGCAAATATTTAAATCTTACCTGTTTCCTAAAGAATATCTCTATCAAGCCTTATTAGTCTTTAAATGGCCATCTATGGTTATTTAAGCATTGCTTTAAAAATATATGTTTTAAAACCATATTGCTTTAGATAAATATATAAAGGCTAACAAATCTGTTTGGTATATTTGCTATTGGCCATGAAAACGCCTATTTGATTTTAAACAAACACGACTTAAATAAAATAAATCTGGGGGTAACAGATTTCTTTTGTGTCCCTGTCATTTTAAAGAATAAAATAAAATGACATTTCCCAGTAGACTTGTGCACTAGAAAAATTTTCGTTTATTTTCGTTTCGTTTTTTCGTTTTGGAAAAAAATTTCGGTTCGGCAATATTTTCGGTTTTGATTTTTCGGATACATTCGGTATTCGGGTATTCGTGTTGTTTTTTCGGATACATTCGGTATTTGGGTACATTCGGTATTCGGGTACATTCGGTAAATCTTTAGTTTTTTTGGACTTTAGCGATCCTAATAAATAATGGAGATACCTTTTTTATTAAAATTTTGCAGGGTATCATAAAAAAATCATAATAAAAAAGATACAGTGGTGATGGAAAAAATTGTATCTAACGAAATGTATCTTTTTTATTATGAAATGTTTATTCATTTTTAATCAGGGATCAATTTATGTGAGCGGGTAAAGCACTAAAAATGTAGCCGACAATATTGAAAATGTAGTGTGTGCGTGTTTTTCACTTTTTTTAAAAACATTTTTTAGGTAGTACTACTACTCCCAGCATGGAACACACTCTTCCATGATGGGAGTAGTAGTTACCTGTACTAATTGACAGATCGCAGGGGTCCCTTGCGATCATCTTGTATAATGTATAGATGCGGCCGGCGCTCTTCTATGGTCCCCTGCACTCACGTATATATACACATATTCATATTTCCCGCAGAGCTGTGATTGGCCAGATGGTTCCAGCCAATCACAGCTCTCTGTGAGAAATAGGAATATGTGTATATATACGGCCGTGCAGGGGACCATAGGAGAGCGGCCGCCGCATTCATACATTATACTGGAGGATCGCAGCGGCTGTCAGGAGTGATACCTGCAGTGATCTTTCCTTTACTACAAGTACTAATACTCCCAACATGGAGTACACTCTGCTCCATGCTGGGAACTGTAGTACCTGCATTAATAGACAGATCGCAGCGGGTGTCAGAAGTTACACTCGCTGCGATATGTCTATTAATGCAGGTACTACAGCTCCCAGCATGGAGCAGAGTGTGCTCCATGTTGGGAGTATTAGTACCTGCAGTAAGGGACAGATCCCAGCGGATGTCACTCCTCCTGACACCCGCTGCGATCGTCCTTATGTGAATGTCGGGATCAGCTGTTCTCAGGGCTACAGAGCCGGGAGAACAGCTGACGCTGAGCCGTAGGTATATATCGTATATCTACTGCCCAGCAAGAACTTACAGTGAGCCTGCAATGTGTATACAGTATACACATTGCTGGCTCACTTAACCCCTTGCTGAGCTGTGCGCTATGCGCAAGCCCAGCAAGGGAAGAGTTAACTTACACTGCTGGACAGTGTAGGTTAACCCTTTGTGCGGTATACACTTTATACAGCTATCTATAGATAGCTGTATACAGTGTATACAGAAGACGAAGTCCAGCTTACTTCCCTCGAGTCCCGGGCCGGGTTCGTGTAGCTCCGCCCCCTAGTGATGACGTCATTAGGGGGTGGAGCTACAGAAGGGAACAAGGCTAGTTTATCTGAAGCTCTGTTCACATTGTACGTTTTGTATAATGTGAACAGACCCTTCTGGCAGTGTCTACCCAGACAGGGAGACTCCAGCTGTTGCTAAACTACAACTCCCAGCATGCCCAGACAGCCAAAGGCTGTCTGGGCATGCTGGGAGTTGTAGTTTTGCACCAATTGGTGGCTCCCTGTTTGGGTAGACATTGCATCATGGGTGCTCTCCCCAGCGGACAGCGCCAAAAATGTCATAACCAATTTTTTGTGTTTTTTTTTCTTCTCGTTTCAGATCCGTGTATGCAGAGGATTACTGCGGATTCGATGGATTACGGCGGATTATTTTTTTTCCCTTTAATAAAATGGTTAACGAGGGCTGTGGGGGAGTGTTTTTTTAAATAAAATAATTTTTCCAATGTGTTGTGTTTTTTTTTAATTTTTATTGAATTTTCAGGGTTAGTAGCGGAAGCTGTCTTATTGACGGAATCCATTACTAGGCCAGGGCTTAGTGCTAGCCCCAAAAACAGCTAGCGCTAACCCCCAATTATTACCCCGGTACCCACCGCCACAGGGGTGCCGGGAAGAGCCGGTACCAACAGGCTCGGAGCGTCAAAAATGGCGCTCCTGGACCTAGGCGGTAACAGGCTGGCGTTATTTAGGCTGGGGAGGGCCAGTAACAATGGTCCTCACCCACCCTGGTAACGTCAGGCTGTTGCTGTTTGGTTGGTATTGTGCTGAGAATGAAAATACGGGGAGCCCTATGCGTTTTTTTTTTTAAATTTAAATAAAAAAATAAATAAAAAAAACGCATAGGGTTCCCCGTATTTTCATTCTCAGCCAGATACCAACCAAACAGCAACAGCCTGACGTTACCAGGGTGGGCGAGGACCATTGTTACTGGCCCTCCCCAGCCTAAATAACGCCAGCCTGTTACCGCCTAGGCCCAGGAGCGCCATTTTGACGCTCTGGGCCTGTTGGTACCGGCTCTTCCCGGCACCCCTGTGGCGGTGGGTACTGGGGTAATAATTGGGGGTTAGCGCTAGCTGTTTTTGGGGCTAGCACTAAGCCCTGGCCTAGTAATGGATTCCGTCAATAAGACAGCGTCCACTACTAACCTTGAAAATTCAATTAAAAAAAAAAACACAACACATTGGAAAAATTATTTTATTTAAAAAAACACTCCCCCACAGCCCTCGTTAACCATTTTATTAAAGGAAAAAATAAATAATCCGCCGTAATCCATCGAATCCGCAGTAATCCTCTGCATACACGGATCTGAAACGAGAAGAAAAAAACACAAAAAATTGGTTATGACATTTTTGGCGCTGTCCGCTGGGGAGAGCACCCATGATGCAATGTCTACCCAAACAGGGAGCCACCAATTGGTGCAAAACTATAACTCCCAGCATGCCCAGACAGCCTTTGGCTGTCTGGGCATGCTGGGAGTTGTAGTTTAGCAACAGCTGGAGTCTCCCTGTCTGGGTGGACACTGCCAGAAGGGTCTGTTCACATTATACAAAACGTACAATGTGAACAGAGCTTCAGATTAATTAGCCTTGTTCCCTTCTGTAGCTCCGCCCCCTAATGCCGTCATCACTAGGGGGCGGAGCTACACGAACCCGGCCCGGGACTCGAGGGAAGTAAGCTGGACTTCGTCTTCTGTATACACTGTATACAGCTATCTATAGATAGCTGTATAAAGTGTATACCGCACAAAGGGTTAACCTACACTGTCCAGCAGTGTAAGTTAACTCTTCCCTTGCTGGGCTTGCGCATAGCGCACAGCTCAGCAAGGGGTTAAGTGAGCCAGCAATGTGTATACTGTATACACATTGCAAGCTCACTGTAAGTTCTTGCTGGGCAGTAGATATACGATGTATACCTACGGCTCAGCGTCAGCTGTTCTCCTGGCTCTGAAGCCCTGAGAACAGCTGATCCCGACATTCACATAAGGACGATCGCAGCGGGTGTCAGGAGGAGTGACATCCGCTGGGATCTGTCCCTTACTGCAGGTACTAATACTCCCAACATGGAGCACCCTCTGCTCCATGCTGGGAGCTGTATACCTGCATTAATAGACATATGGCAGCGAGTGTAACCGCTGCGATCTGTCTATTAATACAGGTACTACAGTTCCCAGCATGGAGCAGAGTGTGCTCCATGTTGGGAGTATTAGTACTTGTAGTAAAGGAAAGATCACTGCGGGTATCACTCCTGACAGCCGCTGCGATCCTCCAGTATAATGTATGAATGCGGCGGCCGCTCTCCTATGGTCCCCTGCACGGCCGTATATATACACATATTCCTATTTCTCACAGAGAGCTGTGATTGGCTGGAACCATCTGGCCAATCACAGCTCTGCGGGAAATATGAATATGTGTACATATACGTGAGTGCAGGGGACCATAGAAGAGCAGCCGGCGCATCTATACATTATACAAGAGGATCGCAAGGGACCCCTGCGATCTGTCAATTAGTACAGGTAACTACTACTCCCATCATGGAAGAGTGTGTTCCATGCTGGGAGTAGTAGTACTACCTAAAAATGTTTTTAAAAAAGTGAAAAACACGCACACACTACATTTTCATTATTGTCGGCTACATTTTTAGTGCTTTACCCGCTCACATAAATTGATCCCTGTTTAAAAATGAATAAACATTTCATAATAAAAATGATACATTTCATTAGATACAATTTTTTCCATCACCACTGTATCTTTTTTATTATGATTTTTTTATGATACCCTACGAAATTTTTATAAAAAAAGGTATCTCCATAATTTTTTAGGATCGCTAAAGTCCAAAAAAAGAATAAAAAGATTTACCGAATGTACCCGAATACCGAATGTATCCGAAAAATCAAACTATCTATATCCTTTTTATTATATTTGTTATCAGAATGAATTCTTCACATTCGTTTACAGATAACGAATGCATTCGTTATTTACAGCATTATGGTTGGGAAATAACGAATGCATTCGTTACTTTGCTATTCGTATTATCGTGGCTATTCGGGAATGTTCAAAATATGTTTTCGTGCATTCGGTTCGGTCCGAATGCACGAAAACGGTAAAATTCGTTAATTTAGACATTCGTGCCGAACCGAATTGCACATGTCTATTTCCCAGATACAATCTCCATCCAGAGAGATTGGTGCTAGCTTGGGAGCCACACATTCTAATGATCGTGGGGTCTCATAAACCATGATACATGATGTCACATGAAAAAAATGAAGCAAAATAAAAAATGATATTGTAAAATTATTGAAAATTATTCCAGCTGTACTGGTTCACCATTGAGTTTGGACTCTGCAAACAGAATGGATCTATTAAGGCCTATGGAGCTGGCCTGCTATCATCTTATGGGGAACTCTCGGTAAGAATTTTTGATATTTTAAAATAGCTGCAAGTATTTTATAAATGTTATGTCTAGTACAGAGGGGAACTATATATTATTTTAAGTTTGTAAACAATTACAAACAAAAACTGCATATGTGCCACTTTCTCCTTTTTGTTCTATCTTACAGGCCCTTCATTGGTTTGGCTAAACTATTGTATTAAAAAATGATTTTTGTGCATAGGCAGGAAGGAACACATTATGGGTTAGATAAAGACAGAGATGAAGGTTTACAATGCAATGAATTCTGTAGACACAAACATTATATAATATTCTGTATACACACTGCTCAAAAAAATAAAGAAACACTAAGAAAGCACATCCTAGATCTGAATGAATGAACTAATCATATGAAATATTTTCGTCTTTGCATAGTTGAATGTGCTGACAACAAATTCACACAAAAATTATCAATGGAATTCAAATTTATCAGCCCATGGGGGTCTGGATATGGAGTCACATTCAAAATCAAAGTGGAAAACCACACTACAGGCTGATCCAACTTTGATGTAATGTCCTTAAAACAAGTCAAAATGAGGCTCAGTAGTGTGTGTGGCCTCCACGTGCCCGTATGACCTCCCTACAATGCCTGGGCATGCTCCTGATGAGGTGATGGATGGTCTCCTGAGGGATGCCCTCTCAGAAGTGGACCTCCCAGACCTGTGGACAGTCTGTGGTAGTGTTGATGGATGGAGCAAGACATGATGTCCCAGATGTGCTCAATCGGATTTAGGTCTGGAGAACGGGCGGGCCAATCCATAGCATCAAGGCCTTCCTCTTGCAGGAACTGCTGACACACTCTAGCCACATGAGGTCTAGCATTGTCTTGCATTAGAAGGAACCCAGGGCCAACCACACCAGCATATGGTCTCACAAGGGGTCTGATGATCTCATCTCAGTACCTAATGGCAGACAGGCTACCTCTGGCAAGCACATGAAGGGTTGTGGGGCCCCCCAAAGAAATGCCACCCCACATCATTACTGACCAACAGCCAAACCAGTCATGCTGGAGGATCTTGCAAGCAGCAGAACGTTTTCCATGGCGTCTCCAGATGTCTGTCACATGTGCTCAGTGTGAACCTGCATTCATCTGTGAAGAGCACAGGGCGCCATGTCCAATTTCCAATCTTGGTGTTCTCTGGCAAATGCCAAACATCCTGCATGGTGTTGGGCTATAAGCACAACCCCCACCTGTGCAAGTGAGGCCCTCAAACCACCCTCATGGAGTCTGTTTCTGACTGAGTAGACAGATACACATTCGTGGCCTGCTGAAGGCCATTTTGCAGGGCTCTGGCAGTGCTCCTCCTGCTCTTCCTTTCAAATAAGCAGAGGTAGTGGTCCTGCTGCTGGGTTGTTGCCCTCCTACGGCCTCCTCCACATCTCCTGATGTACTGACCTGTCTCCTGTTAGCGCCTCCATGCTCTGGACACTACACTGACAGACACATCAAACCTTCTTGCCACAGCTCGCATTGATGTGCCATCCTGGATGAGCTGCACTACCTGAGCCAGTTGTGTGGGTTGTAGACTCCGTCTCATGCTACCACTAGATTGAAAGCACCGCCAGCATTCAAAAGTGATCAAAACATTAGCCAGGAAGCATAGGAACTGAGAAGTGGTCTGTGATCACCCCCTGGAGAGCCACTCCTTTATTGGGGGTGTCTTGCTAATTGCCTTTAATTTCCACCTGTTGTCTGTTCCATTTGCACAACAGCATGTGAAATTGATTGTCAATCAGTGTTGCTTCCTAAGTGGACAGTGTGATTTCACAGAAGTGTGATGGACTTGGAGTTACATTGTGTTTTTTAAGTGTTCCCTTTATTTTTTTGAGCAGTGTATATAAATCGTCATGAATTCCTTTAATTAGCTGTAATTTGTAGGGGTCTCTGACACCTAGGGTTCAGTTTCTTTACAGCGCCAACACATGGAGAACAAACCAATATGAATTACTGTGTAGTGTATGTACTTGCTGGGTCCTCCAGAATGTAAGTTGCTACAGTGGGGGAAAAAAGTATTTAGTCAGCCACCAATTGTGCAAGTTCTCCCACTTAAAAAGATGAGCGAGGCCTGTAATTTCATGGGTATCATAGGTATACCTCAACTATGAGAGACATAATGAGAAAAAAAAATCCATAAAATCACATTGTCTGCTTTTCTTAAAGAATTTATTTGCAAATCATGGTGAAAAATAAGTATTTGGTCAATAACAAAAGTTAATCTCAATACTTTGTTATATATCCTTTGTTGGCAATGACAGAGGTCAAATGTTTTCTGTAAGTCTTCACAAGGTTTTCGCACACTGTTGCTGGTATTTTGGCCCATTCCTCCATGCAGAGCTCCTCTAGAGCAGCGATGTTTTGGGGCTGTCGCTGGGAAACACAGACTTTCAACTCCCACCAGAGGTTTTCTATGGGGTTGAGATCTGGAGACTGGCTAGGCCAACAAAGCCACTCCTTCGTTGCCCGGGCGGTGTGTTTGGGATCATTGTCATCCTGAAAGACCCAGCCACGTTTCATCTTCAATGCCCTTGCTGAGGAAGGAGGTTTTCATTCAAAATCTCACGATACATGGCGCCATTCATTCTTTCCTTTACACAGATCAGTCGTCCTGGTCCCTTTGCTGAGAAACAGCCCCAAAGCATGATGTTTCCATCCCCATGCCTCACAGTAGGTATGGTGTTCTTTGGATGCAACTCAGCATTCTTTCTCCTCCAAACACGACAAGTTGAGTTTTTACTAAAAAGTTCTACTTTGATTTCTTCTGACCATATGACATTCACCCAATCCTCTTCTGGATTATCCAAATGCTCTCTAGCAAACTTCAGATGGGCCCAGACATGTACTGGCTTAAGCAGGGGGACACGTCTGGCACTGCATGATTTGAGTCCCTGGTGGAGTAGTGTGTTACAAATGGTAGCTTTTGTTACTTTGGTCCCAGTTCTTTGCAGGTCATTCACTAGGTCCCCCATGTGGTTCTTGGATTTTTGCTCACTGTTCTTATGATCATTTTGACACCACAGGGTGAGATCATGCATGGAGCCCCAGGTCGAGGGAGATTATCAGTGGTCTTGTATGTCTTCCATTTTCTAATAATTGCTCCCACAGTTGATTTCTTCACACCAAGCTGCTTGCCTATTGCAGATTCAGTCTTCCCAGCCTGGTGCAGGTCTACAATTTTGTTTCTGGTGTCCTACGACAGCTCTTTGGTCTTGGCCATAGTGGAGTTTGGAGTGTGACTGTTTAAGTTTGTGGACAGGTGTATTTTATACTGATAATGAGTTCAAACACGTGCCATAAATACAGGTAACGAGTGGAGGACAAAGGAGACTCTTAAAGAAGAAATTACAGGTCTGTGAGAGCCAGAAATCTTGCTTGTTTTTAGGTGACCAAATACTTTTTTTCCACCATAATTTGCAAATAAATTCTTTAAAAATCAGACAATGTGATTTTATGGATTTTTTTTCTCATTATCTCTCATAGTTGAGGTTTACCTATGATGAAAATTACAGGCCTCTCTCATCTTTTTAAATGGGAGAACTTGCACAATTGGTGGCTGACTGAATACTTCCCCCCCCCCCCCCACTGTATTTGATGCAGTGTTCAAGGGGTTCAAACAGACTCCCTGTTCCTATAGGGCTGCAGCAGGTTCACTGAAGCAGTAGTAAGTAGTGTAGGGTGGTGTAGGCCTTAATTTAATTCTTCAATAAAATGAGGGAAGGGGGTAACAAGTTAACAGGTTCACAGTTAAAAGGCACTGCATATAATCTGGAGTTTCACTAGATATAACAGGCTGCAACATAGTAGGCTTGATCTTTTGAGATATGGAGGGGCTTAATACTCAATACTTTAAAAGTTTAATGTACTCACAGTCTCTATTTCCTCGAAAGGGGTTAAAGCTGCTCATTGGTTGGCTCCCGGTGGATACTCATGATTATTGTAGTTTCATAGGCTCTACAATTTCCAACTGCAGGGTGTAGGCAGCCACTTTAGCTACTATGATGACCAAGCCTGGCCTGAAGCCACATCAAGTTCTAGAATGCAGTGAGGAACAATGTTCAACTATTCTTGCTGACGAGACAGATGTGATCCTCTTTACAACAGTAGAGGATAGTTAAGGAAATATGTAGGTTATTGGTTGATTTAGCAGGGATATCCCACCTTTTTGGGCCTTCTATCCCTTACATGTGTTAGATGCATTGGAATCATTTGCTTTTGCCATGTTGTAGAATAACTTTTAGGTGACAGCAGGACACATGATGCATATTTCACATTAAAGTGTACCTGTTGTGAGATTAAGAAAATGCTCCAGGCTACTCTTCAAGTGGTACTGATCCAAGTGGTTAAATCCTCAACCTTATAAAGACCGTCAAAAAGGCCAATGCTTAAAGGGGTTATCCAGGAAAAAACTTTATATTATATATCAACTGGCTCCAGAAAGTTAAACAGATTTGTAAATGACTTCTAGTAAAAAATCTTAATCCTTTCAGTACTTATGAGCTTCTGAAGTTGAGTTGTTCTTTTCTGTCTAAGTGCTCTCTGATGACACGTGTCTCGGGAACTGCCCAGTTTAGAAGCAAATCCCCATAACAAACCTATTCTACTCTGTGCAGTTCCCGAGACAGAAAACAACAACTCAACTTCAGCAGCTGATAATTATTGAAAGGATTAAGATTTTTTAATAGAAGTAATTTACAAATCTGTATAGAAAAATATTGCCCGGACCTTCCAAGGTAGTGTGATTGATTGAATAAACAATGGATATCGTACTCCAATAATAATTCAATAATTATTTATTTAAAATGTATAGTGCATTACTTCTCACAGGGCCCTTGTGAGAAAAAACACATATAGTGTACAAGATTAAACAATCTTAAAATGTAAAAATATGCAAATATTAAAAAGTGACACTGGCATATGAGATAGCTCTATATGGAAAAATTAATATGATGACTTTACGGTATTGTGAAGATGCAGTATAAATGTCCTTTTGTGTGACAATTGTATATCAAATTGGATACTTTGTTACCGGTCCTTGGTGTGACTCTGACAGCTCCCGCTGAGGCAATATAGTTGTTCCTGTGCCTAGATATCACAGTCAGCGGTCTTAGATGGTGCTGTGGCTTTAACTCTCAGGGTCCAGGTGTTACGCGGTGATGGTCGTCCCAGGCTGGTGGCGCTGGCAGGCGCCGATGGTAGAGTCGCCGGGAGACCGTGCGCTGGCAAGTGCCGATGGTATGCTTGTCAGGAGACCAAGCGCTGGCAGGTGCTGATGATATCGATCTCCTCACCGCTGGACTTGGAAGAAGCCGGAGACCACACGCTGGGTAGATGGAACTTGCCTCGTGTGGATGGCGTGTGACATCAGCTGAGCCGGAGCTGGCCAGGTAAGATCAGGACCGGACACTAGTCTGGATCGACTAATGCATAGGAGATCCACAATGTGATAAACTTGCTCCCTGAGCAATAGGTAGAGTTCATGAAGAGCATAAATGCCAGTGAGCAAGACTAATGTACAGGACTAGACGCATTTCAGGGTTCTCAAATACGACCCTTTCCTCAGTAGTGATGACTACTGAGGAAAGGGTCGTATATGAGAACCCTGAAACGCGTCTAGTCCTGTACATTAGTCTCCAATTTGATATACAATTGAAAGGACATTTATACTGCATCTTTATAATACCGTAAAGTCATCATATTAATATGTCCATATAGAGCTATCTCATATGCCAGTGTCACTTTTTAATATTTGCATATTTTTACTTTTTAAGATTGTTTAATCTTGTGCAATCACTATATGTGTTTTTTCTCACAAGGGCCCTGTGAGGAGTAATGCACTATACATTTTAAATAAATATTGAATTATTATTGGAGTACGACCCAGATATCCATTGTTTATTCAATCAATCACAATACCTTGGAAGGTCCGGGCAATATTTTTCTTTACATATTTCGCATTATTTTGCAACTGTGGTATAGTTGCATGCCCTGTTGACCTCAGGTAGGGTTTACATATTAATTGTGAGCTGCACTTGCACCTTTTTTCCTTTTCTTCTAATTTCTTCTTTCTGGAGCAAGTTGATATAAAAAAAACGTTAGGACATATTTGGGTAGTTTGGTTGCAGTGCAGACCATTTTTAACCACTGAATGTCAAGCACTGTATTTTTATAATTTGGTGTTAAAATGTAATAATGCAATGACTATTTAACAATCCATGTCTATGTATTTTCAGTATGCTTTATCAAATAAGCCTGAGGTCAAACCCTTTGATCCAGAAGTCACAGCAATCCAGTCCTATCAGGATAATTCCTTTCAGCCTGTATACTTTGTATCAGAGAGTTTTGAAGACTCCAAAGCCAAACTCAGGTAAAGGTGATGGACACTACATTATCATCGTGGGACTTTCTGAATCTTGGATGTGGCTTCCCGTTTTTTGGCAACTGCAGTCACTAGTGCCTACGAAGGAGGCAATGAGACATGATAGTTGCAGAAACTCAGTTATCAGCCATACAGTTTTAAGCTGCCCATACCTTCAAGAGAAAATTTGCTATCAGTATCATTAGAGGCTAAATGATTTACACTTCAGTGATTTATTTAACCTGTTATTGACCATACTTCATAAATATGGCATATAGGCACATGGCATAAAGGGGTGATGAAATGGCTCAATGGGGTGATAAAATGGCAAAACATGGGGATGATTAAATTGCTCAGGGGAGGGGTAATACATTTGCACAGGGAGGGCTATCTCTAAAAGTTGTGTCAAAATGTTAATGTGAAGAGTCGGGTTTAGACACACACATGTTGCGGGAGCAGGCGGGACTGGAACTTACACCTTGCGGGAGCAGTCGATAATGGTCAAAAATCCAGCAAGAGCGGGATTATAGGGGTACTCTGCCACTAGACATCTTATTTACTATGCAAAGGATAGGGGGTAAGATGTCTGATCGCTGGGACCCCCGCGATCTCCTTGCAGCACCCGGCATTTGTTTACAACGTCGGCTACGGTGCCGGAGGCTCATGATGTCACGGCTACGCCCCCTCGTAATATCACGCCGCGTCCCCTCAATGCAAGTCTATGGGGGGGGGGGGGCATGGCTGTGACATAACGAGCCTCCAGCGCCTCGTTGCTAGTCATCCGGCACAGAGCGAACTTCGCTCCATTCACTGGATGACTGGGGTGCCACAGCAAAGATCGCAGGGGATCCCAGCGGCGGGACCCCAGTGATCAGACATCTTATCCCTTATCCTTTGTATAGGGGATAAGATGTCTAGAGGCGGAGTACCCCTTTAAGAAAATAGTGCCACCAGAGCTCTACATCACTATGTGCCTTATTCATGTACTGTAACATCACTGTGTATGTTATCTCTGTACTGTGATGTCCCTGTGTGCATTATTTCTTTCCATTTAACTTTGCAAAAATGTTTCCGTACTTGTTGCTGAAAGCGATCTTGGTTGAGTGGGGTCTAAATCTAAATTTTGCTATGGGGTCCCATGGTTACTTGTTGCACCCCTGGAGAAATGAGTAGTAAAGCAGCACTGATGCAGCAACACTGAAATGACTACAGTGCACAAGCAAACATAAACAAACATATAGTATTACCCTGCAAGGGCTTATATATGTGGAACCTCTGGATATACAAATAATTTTCAGTTGCATTAAGGCCATATTTACTACATTTTACATGGAAAGTGTGTACTGACAAAAATTCTTGACTAATTCCCAGACAATACGCTGTGAAAATGAAGAAGCCTTTCTATCTGCGATACGATCCTTTTACTTGCAGTGTTGAAATCTTGGATTCTTTTCAGAAGGTCAGGACTGCCCTCTGTCAGATAAAAGATGAACTCAGCAGTCTATGTTCTGCACTTGACAACATGTACTAAGATGCAATGAAGAAACCTACATATATAGAGTTTTTAAAGATAGCATACATATTCTAAAAATGCATATTTATTAGAGGAACGGAACAGTATACCTTGGGGACTACCGCGGATAAAATAAGTCCATTGTTAAGTAAATAACCTGTATGTCTTATACCTTATATGGACAAAATAATAATTCAAATAAACTAATGGTATCAAACACATTCATTAATGTGTCATTTTTCCTAAAAAAATAAAAATCAAGGTAATTAATATAAAATTAATTTGATTAACTGTCTTCTTTGTTCATTGAGTCCTCCAATGAATAACTGCACTGGGGCTCCCAGTGATCAGCTTTATCCTGTGGGGGAACACCAGAGAGAATATTCGGGTCCACATAGCACTCTGTAGTTTTGGACATGCCAGGTCCTCCAGAGTGAAAAACTGTCTTTGTAGCCACTCCCTTAATCATGAGGTTCTAGGGAAAAAACCCTCCCCCTCTATTTATTCAAAATACAAAAAATATTCAAAATACAAAAAATACTAAATAAAACCCTTAACAACCAAGCCATTTTAGGCCTTAAATGTGGATTTTTTTTTATCCAGCCTTTGAGTTCATGATGCCAAGTTATAATAATGTGTACTTCAATTACCTCTGTGTGCCTCTTTTTCCCGCTTCATGCACAGGAATCACACCTAGATGTGCTGTGATATAACTCTGTTCATTTTACTTTTGTCTCTGACCTTTCCCAGCATTCCATGCAGCCAGAGACAATATGTCATAAGTCACATGGCCTTCAGGGAAGCGTGGCTATGCTGCAGTGGGTGGATAGCTGAAGCATACTAAAGCAATGCGGTTTACCCACCCACTGCAGCATAGCCACGCTGCCTGGAAACCATGTGACTGTGAAAATAAAAAGACTTGCAATACAGCATTTTATTGAAGTCAATATAATCTGTTGCAGCTTTCCCACTGCAGGACGGTAGGGTGTTAGTTATCTACCATTTGATGCCCACCAGGGTTCTCTGTGAGTTTTTTTTGTCCCATTGCTCCTGGTTCTGACAACGGAGAACCATCAGAAGACTCATCCAGCGATGAATCCCCCATAGGCCTAGTGTGTAAGCACAGCCCAGTTCAAGTGACACCCACATGAATCCTAACAAATAATTAAATTTCCCAGGTGGATGGATTTAGGGAAATTCACTTTTTTAATTGATTTTCTCTTATGGTTTTATTGACCTTATGGGGACACAAACAGATGCCTATGCAGAGCAATGTATTGCCCCAATCCTAAAAGCTATTGTTCCAGACCCCAAAAATGAACCTTTACTGACTCCATTGAAATGTGCAAGTTTAGGACTCTTGTATCGAATATGGGCATCACAAAAAAGCAGGCTACATTTCCACCAATAACTTTCCAAAAATGGGCTAGGTATGCAGTATAGCTTTATAAGCTTTGGGAAAGAGTATCCAGCTACACTATCATGTTTCTGGTTTACAAGGAGAGGATTCAAACATACAGCCCCCAGAGTTTCCACCCCAAACTGGACTATTGCTTTTCGTTTTCATAGTAGCTGCCAGAGGCAGAGCTGCATGTGGGAAATACGAAAATAATCATAGTGGCCTCCTGAAGTCCTTCATAGATCAGCTGTTGCCCTGATGAGAAGTGATGTCCCTGTGTTGACAACACTGCATACAAGTCGATCTACCCCAATCCAAAAAAAAAAAAAAACACAGAACAGACCACCAAGCCTGTGTGTATCCAGGAATATGAACAGTTAATGGGAGAGGTGGATCTTTCCGGACAGAACTTGTCATCATACAGTGCAAATACAACGGTGCCATCATACAGTGCAAAAACATTGGCGATGTAGACCCAAACAGGGTTCAAAACATAAACTATACTATTTCTTTTATAAACATCCATTTTTGTTACTGCTACTTCAGCCAGAATATTAATATGGGAGGTATAAATGACAACAATGCTGGTGATGAGTAGTGTTGGGGGGCGCGAATATTCGCAATGCGAATATTTATCGTGAATATTGCAGATTCGTGAATTTGCGAATATTGCGAATATATAGCGCTAAATATTTGCAATTTACGAATATTCGCATTTTTTTTCACAGTACACATCACAGTGATCATCCCTCCCTGCTTCCAGCTTGTGGTGTAAACAAGGCTCCAATACTAGTTACTGTTTCAGACTGGCGGGCGTCCGAAAATTGGCATACGAATATTCGCATATGCGATTTTTTGCGCATTTTGATCCCTCCCTTCTTTTAGCTCTTTTATCACGCGATATTGTGCATGCGCATGCAAATTTTATGGTGAATGCGCATGCAAACTTTATGGTGCATAGTAAAAAAAGGCCACGAATATTGTGAATATGCGAATTTTGCGAATATACGACAAATATTTGTCCATATATTTGCGAAGTGTCGCAAATTCGAATATGGCCTGTGCCGCTCAACACTAGTGATGAGGTGAAGTAGGGTGATGATGCTGGTGATATGCCATAAGAGGGTGGTGATGCTAGTCATTAGGTACAGGGGGTGATGCTGGTGATGAGGTGCCAGCTTGTTTCACAAGAACCTCTTCATGATTCTCAAATAATAGCCTATGCTTCACTATATAGGCAAAAAATAGGGGATTTGTAAATGGGTTTTCAAAACAAGACATTGTTTCAAAGGGAACTTGATAGTAGGGAAAAAAGTGACCTTTTACAAGGCGCTCGGGGGTCCAAAGAGATCTCACAACCAAGTCATGGAAGTGAATATAAGTTCAAGCTTTATTGGTACACAACAACGCGTTTCGGGGTTAGCATACCCCTTCTTCAGATTGACAGATTTGTACAGTACAGTGGAACAGAGGGCTTTTTATACACACAGCGATTGAAAACAAAATGGTGGCAGGGTCACAAGGTCAAAGTGGAAGAGGCAGCAATGACGATATGAAATGCAGAAAAAATGAAAATTAAAAATTAATCGTTTCAAAGGGGTTACCCAGCTATTTAAAATATATCCCCTATCTTCAGAAGTAGTGTAAATCTCCCTGCTGAACCCCCTGGTCCCCACCTTCCAAGATCTTTTTGCCAATCGGTGATTGGCTACATGGCCCACACTGCCAAGTTGAGTATGTTTCAGAAGGTGGGGGCCAGATAGTTCATAGGGGAGAGTCAGGTCCTGTCCTGTGGATAGGGGATATGTTTTTAAACTTTAGGCTATATAGAACATATTTAGAATTGGAACTGCAGCTACTTACTATTCCTTCCCCCAGCCCCCCCCCCCCCCCACCTCCTTCATGTCTACTATCTGCAGTATTAGATAGAGCAACTACCCCATAACAGTAGCAAATCCTTCACCTGTGTTTGGTTCTCTAGTGGACAGTAGTGTGCCATTAGAATCAGTCCATGGATACCAATAAATAATAGAGACAATTGTTCCTTCTAGGTAACATACAGGGCCCAGCTACATAGGCTGCACATGTGGTATGTCCATTCCTGCCCCTGATTGAGTTTAATGCCCTAAAGCAGATTTTGTCATCTTTTCATTTAAATCTTAAATAACAGCTTGTCTGGGAAATGAGTTATGTGTTAATAGAGTTAATATACATAGGATGTATACAGTCATTCCATTGACGCTGACTGCTTAGCATTATGGGAGATGTAATTCAGAAAGAGCTACAACATAGTCAGCCGTCCTCTCTTTCATGTTGTCATACTGGACCTTTTGTAGTGATTTGTATACAATGCAGGATATATGTTTGCACACTTAGTAATCTTTCTATGGGCAGTGTTATGATTTTATCACTCATTTTTTATTTCAGTGTGATGGCTTATTTTATATATTTACTGAAGTACGGAGGGTGGATGTGATTATACAATCTTGGCTCTAGCACTTGGCAGTCCAACATCTCAGTGACTTTATCCCACAGCCAGATGTTCATGTTGTTAATATTTCATGTTTACTTTACAGAATAAAATGAGAATTATTATGACTTTAAAAAAAATAAAGCATTCATGCCTGGAAAGTCTAGAGCAGTGTTTCCCAATCATGGTGCCTCCAGCTGTTGCAAAACTACAACCCCCAGCATGCCCGGACAGCCTTCGGCTGTCCGGGCATGCTGGGAGTTGTAGTTTTGCAACAGCTGGGGCCATGCTGGTTGGTAAACACTGCTCTAGAGTCTAAAACTGACTGAAGTATAATAAAATATGTGATTTTTCCACATGGTGGTGCTGAAAATTCAAGACCAACATTGAGGCTGCTATTTAGCCTGCTTAAAGGGGTACTCCCGTGGAAAACTTTTTTTTTTTTTTTTAAATCACCTGGTGCCAGAAAGTTAAACAGATTTGTAAATTACTTCTATTATAAAATCTTAATCCTTCCAATACATTGTATGGGCTGTATACTACAGAGAAAATGCTTATCTCTTTGGATTTCTCTGATGTCACGACCACAGTGCTCTCTGCTGACCTCTGCTGTCCATTTTAGAAACTGTCCAGAGCAGCATATGTTTGTTTGCTATGGGGATTTTCTCCTGCTCTGGACAGTTCCAAAAATGGACAGCAGAGGTCAGCAGAGAGCACTGTGGTCGTGACATCAGAGAAATCCAAAAAGTTAAGCATTTCTTCTGTAGTATACAGCTCATAAAAAGTACTGGAAGGATTAAGATTTTTTTTAAATAAGTAATTTACAAATCTGTTTAACTTTCTGGCACCAGTTCATTTAAAAAAAAAAAGTTTTCCACGGGAGTACCCCTTTAAGGAGTTTCAGATTTTTAAACAAGGGTTCAGATTTATCAAGAAATAAAGGCAAAACCAGATAATGGTGTACACCACTTTGGGACCTGCACCTTCAAGAAGTTTTAACTACTGGTTACCAGGTTTTTTAAAAGGAGGCTTTAAGGGGGTTAAAACTATTTAAAAAAAAAATCAGATACTTGGCGATAGCAGTAAGTATGGCACGTAACTATTACGGACACTGGTTGGCTGCAGTGGACACCAGTATGGCCCATAATTGCTGGAAGCTTTAAAACAAAAACCAATGCTCAATTGGCAGTGAATAAAAAGGTGAGTATTAGAGGACTGCAATGGGATTGGAATCCTGCAGGTCCCATGGGCACCAGTGATTTTGTTTGTCTGGATCGGGCATTTACAGAACATACAGCGGATCCTGCAAAATCCTGCTCACTCCTGCAAACCTCTGGGCAGTGGAAGCCTGGCCCTGGGCTGTGGTGATGCTTTCTCCCAGGCCAGGGGTGTCACAAATGACAGAGCGATGGGAGGAAGTGATCATCCCATTCTATTACTTCCTTCCTGGGCTCAGCGACACTTCCTTCCTGGGCTCAGCGGGCTTAGTGGGCTGGGTCACAGAACCAGCCCACTAAGCCCAGGTGTGTGATGAAAAAGACTTATGGGGGTGATGAAATGGCAAGAGGGAGTGATAAAATGGCACAAGGGGTGATGAAATGGCACAAGGGGTAATAAAATGGCACTAGGGGTGATAAAATGGCAAGAGGGGGTGATAAATGTCACAGGTAGGTGATGAAATGGTACAAGGGGTTGATGAAAAGTCGCAAGGGGGTGATAAAAAGGCATGAGAGGGTAGGGATATGGCACGGGGGTAACTGAATGGCACAAGAGGGTGAAAAAAAGGCACAAGGGGGTGATACAATGTTACATGGTGTGATGATATGACCCAGGGGGCTATGAAATGGCACAAGAGTGGGCTATCTCTAAAAGCTGTAACAGAATGTTTGTGGAAGTTGGTGGGATTAAACACACATATTTATGGAAAGGACGGAATAGGACACACATGTCACAAGAGCGGGCCAGAGTGAAACACACACGTCGCTGGAGCAGGCAGTAATAGTCAGAAATTCAGAGGGAGCAGAATTAAGAAACAGTCCTGCACAGGACTCTAATAAGTAGTCCTGTGTGGGACTGTAGATCCCCCCCCCCCCCCCCCCCCCCAAAGTCAGACAATCTCTAATCTTTACTTTGGACAGTTCCTACTTTTTATTGGAGTCCTTTCATGAGTAGCTGATCACAAAGTGTAAAATCAAGTATTACACAATTCACTTTCAAACTAATTGAATGTCTATGTCATACAGAGCGGAGGAAGCAAAATTCTTTGCAATTGCTCTCATCTCTTAGGTTTTTAATTGCAATTAATGAATACAAAGAAAGCAATAGATTTGAAAATGATGGAACTCTCCATCTTTTCTTGATATGTTTCCTCTATTTCTGATCTGTTCCTAGCTTTCTAATCAATAGTTTCCATTATAAACCTAAAGGTGTGAAACTCCATTAATCTTGATCAGAGTTCTGATAAATCATTTGCCTGCACTGCTAGCTACAAGAAATCTTTTTGCAGAGCAGACATATTTATTTCTATACATTTCGCCACAGCTGCAAAACAAGTGGCAGTAAACAGAGGACGCAAGCAAAAGGGGTTCCTGCCTTCAAACAAGTGTCATTTACATTGCATTTGGGGATTTTCTGCCATTCTTCTCTGCAGATCCTGTCAAGCTCTATCAGGTTGCATGGGGACCATTTTCAGGTCTCAGCAGAGATGTTCCACTGGGTTCAAGTCAGTGCTCTGGCTAAACCATCCAAGGACATTAGAAGGTAAACTTTCAGCCAGAGGCGTAGCTAGAAACCACAGGGCCCCGATGCGAAATATATATTTATGTATTTATGATAGATGTGAATATGACTGGTGTTTGTATGGTGTGTGTATATGTATGCATGTATGTACGTATGTACGTACGATAGATGTGTGATCTATCATACATACACACATCTATCATACACATTTGTCATACATACCCACATCTATCATGCATATATACATCATACAAAAAAGTTTTAAAAAAAGTTAATAAAAGTGAAATAACCCCTTCCTAATAAAAGTTTGAACCCCCTCTTTTCCAATTTAACATTTTTTTTTATAAATAAATAAAAACTAGGGATGTCCTGATACCAATACTAGTATTGGTATCAAGGCCGATACTAGCCATTTCCATGGTATCGGGGACTCGTTCAATGTCCCCGATACCAAAACCAATACCTGCTGCCGCTCCGCTGCCCCGTTCTCCCAATCGCATCATAGCGTTCCATGAAGTAGCATGTGACACACACGTCACTCCACCTCCTCAACTGCGCCCAGCGTAACGCTACGGACGAAGCAAAGTGACGTGTATGTCACATGCTCCTCCATAGAATGCCATGATGCGGACTGGAGAGCGGGGCAGCGGAGCTGCAGCACCCGTCAGAGGACAGCCGCAGGTGAGCTGTCTACAAGGGTGGTGGCTGCGATCTACAGGGGACCTGTTACTAATGTCTAAAGGGCGGGCATTGCTGTCTATAGGGGGATCTGCCATCTACAAGGGTGGGTCCTGCTGTTTACAAGGGGGGCTGTGGTCTACAGGAGGGCTGCTACTAACATCTGCTGGGGGGCTGAGGTCTACAGGGGGGGCCTTCTACTAGTGTCTAAAGGGGGTCCTGCTGTCTAAAGGGGGGCTGCTACTAATGTCTACAGGGGGGCCTGCTGTCTACAAGGGGGGACCTGCTGTCTACAAAGGGGGGCCTGCTGTCTACGGGGGGGGGGGGTGCTGTCTACAAGGGGGGGCTGCGTTCTACGGAGCTGCTGCTACTAATGTCTACAGGGGGCTGCTGCTAATGTCTGAAAGGGGGTACTAGCTACTATTAAAGGCAATCTTAAAGCAGAGTCACCTGCACTAACTTGAATTTATAGTGTGATAGAGCAGGTGACCTGGTTTCTACAGCTGCTCACCATGTGGTCATCGGCCTCGCCACCAATGCAAATTCTTTGTTCTGCCCAATGGAGACGAGAGAAATCTTGGCTCATACTACAGCAGCCGCCTCCATTGCACACAACAAGGACCCACATATCAGCATGGTAAGCAGTGCTTGAGAACTTGTCACCCTGGTGTCAGATTCCCTTTAAAATAAAAGTACTCTTAATTGGTATTGGCGAGTACTAGAATTAAAGTATCGGTACTCGTACTCGGTCTTCAAAAAACGGTATAGGGACATCCCTAATAAAAAATTTAAATAATCATATGTGGTACTGTCGCGTGTGTAAATGTCCGACGTATTGAAATATAAGGGTAGATAAACCGCACGTAAAAATAATACCAAAGTCCAAAATTGTGCATTTTTGGTCACTTCATATACCATAAAAAATTTTTACAAAAAGTCCCATCAAAACAAAATACCAATAAAAACTACAGACCACTGTTCAAAAATGAGCTCTCATATAGCCCCATATGCGGAAAAATAAAAAAGTTATAGGAGTCAGATGAGGACAGTTGTAACCATACTCATTTTGGTACATGTAGTTATAATTTTTTTAAGTAGTAAAATAAAATAAAACCTACATAAATTGGGTATCCTTGTAACCGTATGGACCTACAGAATAAAGATTCGGCAAACAATTTTACAGAAAATTGCACTGTGTAGAAACAGAAGCCCTAAAAAGTTGCAAAATGGAATTTTTTTAAATCCCCCCCCCCCAGATATATATTTTTTGTTTCTCTGAATATTATGTTATAAAATAAGTGATGTTATTATAAAGTCCAATTGGTGACGCAAAAAACAAGCCCTTATATGGGTCTATAGATGCAAAATTTTAAGCATTATGATTTTTAGAAGGGGAGGTGGAAAAGATGAAAGTGAAAAAACAAAAATTGGCCTGGTCCTTAAAAAAATGGGCTTGGTCCCCAAGGGGTTAAAGCACTCTGTTATGTTCTTTTGAGTGCTTGGTCTCCTCAGCCCCCCCCTTCACCCCATCCTTGGTCTCCTCAGACCCCCATCCTTGATCTCCTCAACATCCCCCCCATCCTACATACTTTTCACCTCTCCTCTCTCATCCACAATCTGAAGACTCCCCCCAGTTCACTCACCTGGAGATCGGGGGTTTGGTTTGAGGTGGTGGAGCTTGTGCTGCTCTTGCCACTGCTGCACAGGGGACCTCTGCCGGGGAGAGCTCGGAGAGAGAGCACACAAGGAACGCTGCCGTGGAGAGCACGCAGGGACAGGGTCAGGTGATTGTTGGAGCAGACGTGCGTCCCTGCGTGCGCGATTGCGACCCTTGCAACCTCTATATTTACGCCCCTCTAAATATCTCTGTTGCTTCCTTTAGTTTCCCCTCAACCCTAACCAGTCTCCTTGTCCCAACACCCCACAGCCAAATATATTGCTACCACCATGCTTCACTGGAGGGATGGTATTGGGCAGGTGATGACCATTGCCTGAATTCCTCCAGACATGACTATTAGGCTAAGTTTCCACTTGTTTTTTTCTCTGGTAGCTTTTGGAAAACTGTCACTGCAGTTTTTGAGCCAAAGCCAGAAGTGTATTCAAAAGGAATAGGACATATAAAGGAAGGACTTCTCCTCCCTTATGGATCCACTTCTAACTTTGGCTCAAAAACTGCAGTGGCAGTTTTCCAAAAACAAGTGGAAACAAAGCCATAGTACCATAGCCAACATAGGAGTTGACACCAAAAACTTCAATGATGGTTTCATCAGACCAGAGGATCTTGTTTCTCATAGTCTGAGAGTAGTTTAAATGCTTTTTTTTTGCAAACTCCAGGATTTTAAAGACATATTAAGACATTACGATATTTTTCCATTGAAATGGACTTTTCTTTTTGAATCTTAATGAATGGATTACTCTACTAGGTTTAAGGTTTTGTAGCCTCATTGGAAACACAGTTGCTTACTAACGAGCAGTTTCTTTCTGGACAAAAATTTCCCAGATTGATGAAGTGCTGCAGTAATGGTTGACCTTCTGGACATTTCCCCCATCTGTGCACAGGATCTTTGGTGCTCAACCACAGTGTCCATTTGGTTCTCGGTCATCTCTCTTACCAAGGCCCTTCTTACTGCTTTCTTATGCCAAGGCCCTTCCTCCTGATTACTTCGTTTGAGGAGGTGGGGGACTACGGAGGCAGTGGCAACTTTTAAACATCTTAAAGGGTGCTTTACCTCCGCTCCGATCTTAGTCCAACCAGATCAAACCAAACCTTTTATTGTAGCGGTTGATGCCTCAGAGGTTGGTGCTGGAGCAGTATTGTCTGCTTCTCTTACTCATTTATGTCCTTTTTTTCTCATACATTTTTTGCAGCTTAATGAAATTATAAGGGGCAGGACATCAGGTTACTGTTATTACAGATCACAAAAAATGTATCTTTTAAGAATCTGCTAAACTTCTCAAACCCGACAAGATTTTTGGGCATTGTTCTTTACTCGTTTTAATTTTGTTACAACTTATTGTCCATGTACCAAGAATGTGAAGGCTGATGCCTTATCTCTGAGTTTCAATGCTTCACAGCCTATTGCTTCTGATACTGAGACTATTCTCCCAGAGGGTGTGGTTATTTCAGCAGTGTCCTCAGATTTAACTTCTGAGATTTTGAATAATCAGTTTCGTCTCCGTATTATTGGGGAATGTAATTGTTCCCGTTAGCAGGCCATCCGGGAATTCTGGGTACAAAGAAATTGCTTAGGGGAAAATTCTGGTGGCCAACTCTCAATAGGGATGTGGAGGCTTTTGTGAGATTTGTGCCCGAGCAAAAACTCTTCAGACCGTGAACTCACATTTCTATGGATTTTATGACTGATCTGCCTCCATCTGAGGGGAAAGAATGTTCTATGGGTGGTGGACAGGTTCTGTAAACAGTGTCATTTGGTTCCTTTGAGGCAACTCCTGCCAATTTGTTTTTAAGACATGTGGTTAGGTACCATGGGGTTCCAGAGAATATTATATCTGATCGGGGTGTACAATTTGTCTCAAAATGTTGGCAATCTTTCTGTAAACTATTGGGAGTTGAATTGTCCTTTTCTTCTGCTTTTCATCCACAATCTAATGGTCAGACAGAAAGGATGAATCAGAATGTTGAACAGTACCTTAGATGTTACGTAGCAGATAGACAGGATGAATGGGTTTCTTTTTTATCGTCATTTCACCATTCTTCTTTGTTTATGGGTTTCATCCACAATTCTCTTCATGTACTGATGTTAATTGTGATAATCCTGAAGTTGAAACAACTATGAATAAACTGTGCACAGTTTGGGCCCAGGTTCAAGAGAATCTGAGGAAAGCCCAAGAGGTTCAAAGTAAATTTGCCAACAAGAGGCGCACTTGTGGTACTGTATTTAAAGTAGATGACAAAGTGTGGCTTTCTACAAAGAATTTACGCCATGAAGTTCCATCTGGTAAATTGGCTCCATGCTTTATTGGGCCTTATGAGATATCGGAAGTCATCAATCCAGTCTGTTGTAAATTGAAATTACCAAGTTCTTTAAGCATCCATAATGCGTTTCACCGTTGTCTACTTAAATTATATGTTCCATCTCAAACTCCCGTTTCTGATCCTCCTCCTACTCCAGTAGAAATTGATGGTGAACTGGAATATGTAGTCTCCAAAATATTGGATAGTCATAGGGTATAAAACTCTATCCAATATTTGGTGCATTGGAAGGGGTATGGCCTGGAGGAGAGGTCGTGGATTCCAGCATCTTCTATTCATGCCCCCATGCTGGTTAAAAGATTCTATACCTCTCATCCGGACAAACCCAGACCCAAATTTAAGGGTCCAGTGGCCCCTCCTAAAAGAATGAGGGTAATGTCAGAACCCGTATGGTTAATCTGCCTGAGAGTTTCTTGTTATCCTTGGTTGCTGGGACTACGCCTATGTGCTTGGGTGTGGTTTTGTTTGTGGCCAATTGGAGTCTTCCTGGTACTTCCCTAGCTACCTCTTACTCTACTATTTATTCAGGTTTTCTGTGACTCTTGGCTCGGCTTTTTGACTTCTTTTTGTAACTCCGTTATTGTTCTTTGTTCTCTCTTGGCTTGGACTAGGCTCATCGACTACGAATTAGTGTGTTTGTATGTTTAGGTTATTTGCTGTTAGTTTGTGTGCCTCCAGCTGTTCACCAACCTTTTGTCTGTCTTTTGTAGTTTATTGTTTTAACTACTGGCTGCCATCACCTATATAGGAAGGGACTGGCACTGTGATTGTGCACCCGCTACCTAGGGTGGTTACGCAAGTAGGCAGGGATAGAGGGAGTGGGTGAGCTTAGGGCTGCAATCGATCAGGGTGACAGAAGGAGAGAGCTCCTGCTGTTTTCTATCTGGACTCTGAGATGCAATTGCGAGGTCCCAATGGTAGCCATGGCAACCAGAGGTCTCCGAATTGCCTTTGGTTACCTGGCTACGGCAGGCAGTCAGGCTTTTTGGTAATCCAGTCTCAGTAAAAGTTTAATAAAAAGTGATCAAAATGTCAAAAGTACCCCCAAAATGGTACCATTGAAATCTGCAACTTTTCCTGCCAAAAACAAGGCCTCACACAGCTCCATTGTAAAAAAATAATAATAATAAAATAAAATAGAAAGAAAGTACAACTCTCAGAATATGGTGACACTCAAATGTCTAGGAATGCTCGGACCTGACACCCATAATGTGGTGGTGCACCATCTTGCTGGAAAAACTCAGGGAATGTGCCAGGTCCGAGCATTCCTAGATGAACAGTTTCCTGGAAAGAGGATTGGTCGTTGTGGGCCAGTTGAATGGCCCCCAAGGTCTCCTGATCTGACCTCCTTAGACTTTTATCTTTGGGGTCATCTGAAGGCAATTGTCTATGCTTTGAAGATATGAGATGTGCAGCACCTGAAACTACGGATACTGGAAGCCTGTGCTAGCATTTCTCCTTCGGTGTTGCTATCAGTGTGTGAAGAGTGGGAGAAGAGGTTTGCATTGACAATCCAACACATTTTATAAGTGGTCAGAAATTTGTAAATAACTCATAAAAGAATAAAGTTACGTTAAAACCAAGCTCATCATTGTTTTTCTTGTGAAATTCCCAATAAGTTTGATGTGTCACATGACACTCTTCCTATTGAAAAAACAAAAGTTGGATTCAAAATGGCTGACTTCAAAATACCCGCCATGGTCACCACCCATCTTGAAAAGTTCCCCCCCCCCCTCACATATACTAATGTGCTACAAACAGGAAGTTAATATCACCAACCATTCCCATTTTATTAAGGTGTATCCATATAAATGGCCCACCCTGTACAATTGTGTAAAGTGCCAGTCATATAGAAAAGGGAGAAATATGTCATAAGAGACTGCGCCATATATAGAAAAGATCTGTTCATTACATTACAATTATTAAAACAGAAGTCAAATTGCAGAAACAAACAATGGCCCTTATTTACTGAGAGTGTTGTGTAGGTTTCTTTGTGGGCTTTAATTCCCTACAATTTATTTTCCACGGTATTTACTAAGGTTTCCCTACATTTTCCACTTTCCCTACATTTAGCTTTTTTTACGCATGCTCTGATCTGTGGGGTTTTCCTCAGTTCAAATCCAGCACATTTTATGTGGAAATCTTAGTAAATATATTGGGTTTTTGTGAAAATGTCGGGAACACGCCCCTTTTAAGAGACCAAACCCCCTTCTCCCGGCAGCCACGCCCCTTTCTCTGGTTTTCTTAGCAAAATGGAGAGTTAGTCGGGACTAACTCCCTTTCGGAAAACGAGTGTCAAGTTCAAAGATCCAAAAGACCTCACAGTCAAATATTTTTTGTCTGTAGTTTTCGCCTCTTGTTGGGGGATTAACCCTTTCAATTCCTTGTAGGGTGATGAAAGAGAAATCTCCCTGGTGCACCTCAATGCAATGTTTGGTAACCATAGAGGTATGATGAGAATTTAAGTGGCAACATCCGATATATGTTTTTGAATTTTTGTTTTTATTGTATTGATGGTACAACCCAAATATTGCACTTTGCATGCAATACAAGAAAAAAAGGTAAATGACATGTGATGTGTTACAATTTATGTACTGCTGTATTTAATAATTTCTACTTGTACAATATGAAGTAAATTGGGTAGTATTATGCATGATTTTACAGCACGTAAATATCCTGTGACCACATTTATAAAAGCCCTTAGTAGTTAGCCATGTCTTTTTCTATAGGTGCGTTGCTACTAAACATGCTTGGTGACAGTTTTTGCCCAATAGTAGGGGCCTTTCTAGAAACACATCTGTAATCTGCATCCATAACTGAAATGAATAAAGGATCTCCAATAATAATCGGTATGTATTTATGGATCAGGTTACAGATTGTTTTAAAATCTTGACTGTACTGAGTGACAAATGTTATTGGTTTATTTCGATTGGTTACATTGGTGATATTATTATTAGTCCTTGGTAAAGAAAACACGAGTTCTGTACGATCCTTGTTCGTAGCTATAGATATAGGTTTCCTAGCATTCCATTTAGGGCAGCCTCTATGGGCGAGACATTTTTCTATATTGTCAGTTCAATAGAGGAGCAATTCCTCCTAGCTCTAACCATCTAGCCAACAGGGAGATTTTTACTCATGTGGGCAGGATGGCAAGAAGCAGCATGCAGGATTGAATTTGCAGTTGTATTTTTTTTGATAGGTAGACGTAACAGTAACCTCATGGATACTGTTTCCAAATAAATTTAAGTCCAAAAAAGAAATTTGGTCCTTAGTATGATGTACGGTGAATTCGAGTCCCAATTGATTGTCATTCAAGTAGACAGAAAATGCCTGTTTGGCCGTTACATCCGAACTTCATATGAACAGGAGGTCGTCTATGTAGCGACTGTACCATTGAATGCAATTAAAAAAGATGTTACTAGGGATGAAAAAGAGTCCCCTTCTCCCACCAACACATATAAATATTGGCGAGAGAAGGGGAGAATTTCGTCCCCATGGCCGCACCAGTGATCTGTAGAAAATAAATGCCATCAAACATAAAAATTATGGGGGAAATTTATCAAAATCTGTCTAGAGGAAAAGTTGCAGAGTTTCCCATAGGAACCAATCAGATTGCTTCTTTGATTTTTTAGAGGCCTTTACAAAAATGAAAGAAGCGATCTGATTGATTGCTATGGGCAACTCAGCAACTTTTCCTCTGGACGAGTTTTGATAAATCTCCCCCTATGTGTTTATAGATATTCAACACATACAATTAAATATTACGGCAGGTCACTGAGGTATTGGGAATACACATCCAGGAACCATCTGAGGGCGATGATAGCCTTCTCATGTGGAATCACTGAATACAATGAGGTGACGTCCACAGTGATCCAAGAAAAATTACTCTGCCATGGTATTTGATGAAAACCCGATAACACATGTTTGGTATCTCATAGAAACCCTGGGATTGTTGCTACTAGTGGCTGTAATAAAGTGTCTGTCCAGGCACATACCGTGTTTCCCCGAAAATAAGCCATACCCATAAAATAAGCCATGCCAGGAGTTTTACGTCTTTGCTCAGTATAAGCCATACCCCCGAATAAGGTGTGGCTTATTGAAGTGAAGTAATAAAGATGGCCACCCCTACTCATCTGCCCCAGGTACCTTAGGGATGTCCTGATCCTGTGCAGAGCTTCAGTGCGGTGGCGGGTCCATGTCCCAGCTAAACGAAATGAACAGCAGCTGACAGGTAGGGCAACTTAGGGATATCCTGATCCTTTGCAGCGCTTCAGTGTGGCAGCGGGGGCTCGAGTGGACCAGCGGCTGCAGGTCTTTTTTCCCAGCTGATCAGCGTGGGGAAGGCAGCTGACCTGTACGGCAGCCTGTCCCAGCTGATCGGCATGGGAACGCAGTGGCTCCCAACTCCCTGAGGTTGCCTGTGGATGCATCATAAAGTACTGGGAGGAAGTTTCTTTAGCTTCCTCCCGGTACTCTTTGGTGCATTCTCGTGCCAGGTGTGGTTCATGAAATGGAGAAGAAATTCAGTTAGTTTCTCTTCATTTCATGTTCAAACAATAAAAATAAAATAAGGGGGAGGGGGATGGGCCTGTCAGGAGGAATAAAAATAAGGGGAATTGGCCAATAAAAAGGAGGGATAGAAATAAGGGGAATTGGCCAATAAAAAGGAGGAATAAAAATGAGGGGAATGGGCATATGAAGGGAGAGAATGGGCATATACAGTGTTTCCCAACCAGTGCGCTTCCAGCTGTTGCAAAACAACTCCCAGCTCTTTTGCAATAGCTGGAGGCACACTGGTTTGGAAACACTGTTATATTCCCATTCTCTCCCTTCATGTGCCCATTTCCCTCATTTTTATTCCTCCTTATATGCCCATTTCACTCATTTTTATTCCTCCTCCTCCACCTCCCCTTTGGAAATATAAGGGGGGGGGGACTACTGGTATATGAGGGGAGTATATGAGGGGGGATATAAGGGGGGATGGGCATATTAAATGAGGAGAATGGGCATATTAGGGGGAATGGGTACAGTATATGAGGGAATGCAAATGGGAAGAATGGGCATATGAAATGAGGAGTATGGGCATATGAGGGAAGAATGGGTAACGTATATGCGGGAATGCAAATGGGGAGAATGGGCATATGAAATGAGGAGAATGGGCATTGGGATAATGGCTACAGTGGCTATATTAATTTCATATAGCCATTCCCTTTGTTTAATACGCCCATTCCCCCTCATATAGCCCATTCTCCCCATCCCTGCGTATATGCCCATTCTCCCTCATATACGGTAGGGCTTTTGGTTGGTCACAAAATAAATAAATAAAAGTATCGATACTCATATGGTACATGGACATCTCTATTGACAGGTGACTGGAGAGATGGGGCAGCCCCATCAGACAAGATGAGTGCAAAAAGAAAGAGTTATTCTATTGAGTACAAGAAAGGAATTGTGGAGGACTCCCGAGGCAAGAATCTTACGGCTTACTGCAAAGAGAAGAAGTTGGATATCCGAATGGTCCAAAAATGTCAGAATATGATAACCTCAGTCTACAGGTGGATAGAGGAAATGCAAGAAAGGCATGTGTGGTTCAGGTCGGCAACCTTTAGTTCCTTAGCTGGAAGACATGATTAGTGAATGGATTGCTGACAGGAGAGCAAAGTCTTTGGTTGTGCATAGGGCTGATATTCAAGCATTTGCCCTTGCAATGGCACCACAATTTGACATATCCCCAGAATTCAAAGCATCACAATACTGGCTGGATGGCTTCCTTCAGCAATATGAACTGTCTCTTAGAAAATCAAAAAACGCTGTTTAAGCTGGAAGATGCTCAAGTTATTAAGCGAGCACTTGCATTCAAGTCCTTTGTTGATGGCATCCACTTTTCAAAATACCAACTGTGCAACATGATTGCTATGGATGAAACTACAGTGTTTATGGGTCAGGGTGCCCAAACCACAATTGAACAGAGGGGTGCCTCCTCAATCTATGTTCCGTCCACTGGTTACGAAAGTTCATGTGTTACCTGTATTTTGGCAATTTGTCTGGATGGAAAGAAAGCCACACCTCTTATCATCACTAAGGGCAAAAAAGATAAGATTGAACGTGTTTCCGGCATTTATGTTCTTGAAACAGAAAAAGCATAGTGCACACAAGAAGTTATAAGGAAGTGGCTTGATTTAATGCTGCCACTTGTTTGCGAGGTGGCGAAAGAGGTCTGCTAGTTTGGGATTCAGCCAGCACTCACCGTGCTACAGACATGAAGAACTTCCTTACAGAGAGAAGAATATATCAAATAATGATTCCTGCAGGAATGATGGCCTATCTGCAGACTTGATATTGCAATAAACAAGCCATTTAAAGATCAGTTGTGTTGAGCGCGAATATGTGAAATGCGAATTTTCACTGAGAATATCGGCACTTTGCGATTTCACAAATATTTACAATATAGTGATATATATTCGTAATGAGGAATATTCATTTTTTAATGCGAGTTTATGCGAATATTTATGCGAATATCGGCACTTCCAAACTGGACACTGATCCCTCCCTTCTTTTAGGTGGAAGATATAATTGCGCAAGCGCACTATGCAAGTTTCATTACGAATTTTCCCATAAAAAAAAAGAAAAGAGAACGAACATAGCCAATAAGCTAATTTTGCGAACATAAGAAGAATATTCGTCCATATATTTGCGAAATATCGTGTATTTGAAAATGGCCCCAGCTGCTTATCACTAAACACTATTTGCGTATGGAAATGAACAACTACAGTGAACATAGAATGACAAGAAATCAGCATGGAAACATTGTGAAACCTAGCCTGCAAAAGGTTGTGAATTGGGTGAAGAATTCATGGGATAAAATCACTGACAGTGTTGTTGCCAATGCACTTTAAGCAGGTCTGAGCAGGACATTATTTAATAAGAGCTCTATTGCTGGACATACAAAGATTGGAGCCAATGGTTCTAATGGAAATGGAGTTGCAAGAAATTGAGGGTGGAATTCCAGTTTTGGAGAGTTATGATGATGTTCCAGAAGAAGACGACTTAACTATTTTTGAATAAATGTAGATTGTTTTACCATTGTTGTACCACACTTGTTGTACCATACCGTGCTTACAGTGATAGAAATAAGACAGGAAGGGTGAGGAGGGAAAACAGTAGGTGTGCCTCCTGTGGGTCAGAAAAGCCTTCTTGACACGAGCTCTGTGAAAGATCTAGAGCTGACAGATCATCTTTAACATGGCAACAATTGTCAAAATCCCCTGTAGCACCATCACAGGGGAAACAAAGTAATAAATGGTGCCCATTGAAAGCAATTGACTGTCAATGAAGAGTCAATTGATGCTGATTGGTTTGGAGGGTTAATAAAATTGGATTTTGTAAACCAGACAACCTCTCTAATCTTTCATAAAAGTCACAATGCATACATTTGCTTTGCTATGCCATCCATTTTAATTTTATGAAGTTAAAATGTGTTAACAGGGATTGCACGGATGTAGAAAAAAGTGGCTTCTTTCTTACAAAAACTGTACCCCACTATTCCACAGGTTATATGTGTGAAATCAATACTAAGCAACCTTTATTTAAAGCGCAACTGTCATGGAAATTATACCCCCCAGACTAATAACATGATAGTATAGATGATGATACGTGTAATGCAGCTGTACTTTTGGCTGCTGTTTATCACTCTTTATCAGCAGGAAAATAGTTTTATCGTGCGGTCAGCAACAGACGGATAGGCGTGGCTGGAGATCGTAATGCCCCACCTCCGCCAAGTGAGCGCTGGACCACTGTGTGCTTGACACACAGGTCCCCACCCCCCCGATGTCCATGATGTGCGGGCCGGCGTGACTCCACAGAGCCTATACATATAATGTGCACCTTTATGATATATGAAATACAGTGCCCGTACTCCTCTTCTTTCTTCTCCTGGTGCCGGAGACGCGCTGCTTCTGCTTTCACTACAGGCAGTGAGCTCGCTCCCATTGTCTGCCGCCAGCTCAGTGCACCTGCGCAGTGCTAGAGGCAGGGAGCTCCCTGCCTATAGTGAAAACAGAAGCAGCGCGTCTCCGGCAAAAGAAAGAAGAGGAGTACGGGCACTGTATTTCATATAACATAAAGGTGCACATAATATGTATATGCTCAGTGGAGTCACGCCGGCCCGCACATCATGGACATCGGGGGGTGGGGACCTGTGTGTCAATCACACAGTGGTCCAGCGCTCACTTACAGGGGATAGGCGTGGCGGAGGTGGGGCATTACGATCCCCAGCCACGCCTATCCGACTGTTGCTGACCGCACGATAAAACAATTTTCCTGCTGATAAAGACTGATAAACAGCAGCCAAAAGGACAGCTGCATTACACATATCATCATCTATACTATCATGTTATTAGTCTGGGGGGTATAATTTCCATGACAGTTGCGCTTTAAAGAATAATTTGTGAATGGCAACAAAAATTAAACCTTCCTCTTAACCCCTTAAGGGCGCAGCCCATTTGGGCCTTAAGGACGCAGAAAATTTAATTTTAACGTTTTCATTTTTTCCTCCTCGCCTTCAAAAAATCATAACTCTTTTATATTTTCATCCACAGACTAGTATGAGGGCTTATATTTTGCACGACCAGTTGTCCGTTGTAATGTCATCACTCACTTTACCATAAGATATATGACGCAACCAAAAAAATACCATTTGTGTGGGGAAATTAAAAAGAAAACCGCAATTTTGCTAATTTTGGAAGGTTTCGTTTTCACGCCGTACAATTTACGGTAAAAGTGACATGTGTTCTTTATTCTTTGGGTCAATACAATTAAAATGATACCTGTGATAACATACTTTTCTATTACTGTTGCGCTTAAAAAAAATCACAAACTTATTAACCAAATTAGTAGGTTTAAGTTCCCCCAGTTTTGAAGACCTATAACTTTTTCATTTTTCCATATAAGCGGCGGTATGAGGGCTCATTTTTTGCGCCGTGATCTGTACTTTTTATTGATACCATATTTGCTTATATAAAACTTTTAATACATTTTTTATTAATTTTTTTGGAATAAAATATTATAAAAAGCAGCTATTTTGAACTTTTTTTTTTTACGTTCACGCCGTTCACCGTACAGGAATCATTAACATTTTATTTTAATAGTTCAGATATTTACGCACACGGTGATACCAAATATGTATATAAAATATTTTTTTTAACACTTTTTGGGGGTGAAATAGGGAAAATGGGGCAATTTACGTTTTTATTGGGGGAGAGGGTTTTTCACATTTTTTTAACTTTTTTTTTTACTTTTTTTACTTTTATTTTTACACTTTGATAGTCCCCATAGGGGACTATTCATAGCAATAATTCAATTGCTAATCCTGTTCAGTGCTATGTATAGGACATAGCACTGATCAGGGTTATCGGTGATCTTCTGCTCTGGTCTGCGGGAAGGCAGATCAGAGAAGAAGACTCCTGGAAGACAGCGGAGGCAGGTGAGGGGACCTCCGGCTGCCGTGCTGGATGATCAGATCGCCGCTGCAGCACTGCAGGCGATCCGATCATCCAATTAAGTGACCGCGATGCTGCAGATGCCGTGATCTGTATTGATCACGGCATCTGAGGGGTTAATGGCGGACATCCGCGAGATCGCGGATGTCCGCCATTACCGGCGGGTCCCTGGCTGCGATCAACAGCTGGGACCTGCCGCACATGATCCAGGCATCGCTCCGATGCCTGCGGTTATGCTTTGGACGTAAATGTAAATCCTGGTGCGTTAAGTACCACGTCACCAGGACGTACATTCACGCCGCTCGTAAAATAATTTCTTACCTTATGGCAAATTGTTATAGAGTATGCTATAATATTATCATTGGTGGAAATTGACTGCAGGGATCTCCACCAATCCTGACATTAGAACTGTATCACAGCTCTATATATATGGGGTCTATGTGTATGGAGGTCATGTTGTAGTTTCTTGCATAGCAGGTGGTCAGGAGTGCTGGTTTGCTCCTTTGTACTAAGGATCACTTAGGTCTTACTAATTGGTGAAAATGTAATGGCATATGCTAGTGTACAAACACCTATTTACTCGAATAATGTCCTTGGTAGGGCTTCCCAAATTCAGAAACTTCAAAACCTTACTTATTGCACAACTCCACACATCCCATAATCAATTTCTCTGTTAATATTAGACTGGTTTTTATTAGAATAATTTTCTGTTACGTTTAGTTTTGCAGTATACAAAAACGTAATTATCTAATCCAAAACATATTTGTTAATGGGAAACCCAGCCTTATTTTATATTTTGTAAATAAATTTTTTTGGGGAACTGCCACTCCATGTAGAAACACCCCTTTCCCTTCTCTGCATGATTGATGTACATGGTTTGGCTTCTAGTAGCGAGCATAGTACATCAATCATGCAGGGAGGGGTGGAGAAAGAGGCAAGCATGCATGCTGCATCTCAGCCTGGCCTCCATGACACTTGAGCTTAAAGTGTCCCTGTCAGTTCTAAAAACTCTTCACAGAGGCATGTCAAAAGTTTTGATCAGTCGGGGACTGCAATTCGAAGCTAAGAGGTGGGGAGTAAAGCATGCTTTTTCTTGCTCGTGTTACTGATCAGTGCTGAGATACTGACCAATTGTCACGGTGAGCGCTCCGGGTCCCGCTTCCTCCCCGTAGCGCTCGCGGCGCGCCTCTGCATGCAGCGCTCCGGTCAGCACCGCTGACCGCGAGCACTGCTCCCGTGTCTCCGGAGGGGACGCGATCCAAGGTACGGGACATGCCCGCTCTCGGATCGCGCCCCCTGTCACTCACCTGCCCTGTCCTCCATCTGTCCCGTCCCGGCGTGCAGCCCCGATCTCTAGGGCGCGCACGCCGGCTCTCTGAAATTTAAAGGGCCAGTGCACCACTAATTGATGCCTGGCCCAATCTGTGCAATCACCTCCTTACACTATATTAACCCACTTCCCCTTCCTGTCCCTGCCGGATCTTGTTGCCTTGTGCCCTGAGAAAGCGTTTCTGTGTGTTTCCAAGCCAGTGTTTCCAGACCCCTTGCCGTTGCCCCTGACTACGAACCTTGTCGCCTGCCTTGACCTTCTGCTACGTCTGACCTTGCCTTGCCTACTCCTTGTGTACCGCGCCTGTCTCAGCTGTCAGTGAGGTTGAGTCGCTATCGGGTGGAACGACCTGGGGGTTACCTGCCGCAGCAAGTACATCCCGCTTTGCGGCGGGCTCTGGTGAAAACCAGTAACCCCTTAGATTCCATTCCCCTGGTACGGCCCAAGCCATCACCACACTGACACAGAGGATCCACTACCTGTGTCCTCCCTGCACACCAGTCCGGATCCTGACACCAATCAAAACTTTTGCCATGTTTGTGTGACATGTCGAAAGTTTTTAATATGACAAGGACACTTTAAAGTCTCAGCACTGAGCCAGCAACTGATCAAGACGTTTGACATGTCTGCATAACATGTTAAGAGTTTTTCAAAATATCAGGAATGCCTTAAAGGGGTTTTTTTTTTAACTGGTGCCAGAAAGTTAAACAGATTTGTTAATTACAAATATGTCAAAAATGGAGAGGCTCCTGTGGAAAGTTTAACCAAGTGACCTGGGCAGCTCAAATTGGCACCTGTACCTAAGGTGTCTGAAAAAGGCTACTAAATAATGGAAATTATTGAGGATCAAGGTCTGTAGATAAAGTACACACTTGTTTATTGATAAATAATAAAAATAAAAAAATAGGATATCAAACTGACACTCTGGGATCACAGGGCCCTTGTGTATCCTCAGAGTCAGAGATATTAAATAGTATAAAATCTATAAAATTAATAAGACCACTATAAAATGTAATAAATGATATGTCCTCAATAGCAGCTTCTTCAGATTGGCAGAATAACAATCAATATGCCATAGAGCTGTTAACTGCATTATATTAGAAATTGATTAACAGCTCTGTGGCATATTGATTGTTATTCTGCCAATCTGAAGAAGCTGCTATCGAGGACATATCATTTATTACATTTTATATTGGTCTTATTAATTTTATATATTTTATACTATTTAATATCTCTGACTCGGAGGATACACAAGGGCCCTGTGATCCCAGAGTGTCAGTTTGATATCCTATTTTTTATTTTTTTTATTATTTATCAATAAACAAGTGTGTACTTTATCTACAGACCTTGAGCCTCAATAATTTCCATTATTTAGATTTGTAAATTACTTCTATTTAAAAATCTTAATCCTATACTTATCAGCTGCTGTATGCCCCACAGGAAGTTCATTTCTTTTTGAATTCCATTTCTGTCTGACCACAGTGCTCTCTGCTGACACCTCTCTCCATGTCAGGAAGTTTCCAGAGCAGGAAAGGGTTTGCTATGGGGATTTGTTCCTGCTCTGGACAGTTCCTGAAATGGACAGAGGTGTCAGCAGAGAGCACTGTGGTCGGACAGAAAAGAAATTCAAAAAGAAAAGAACTTCCAGTGTAGTATACAGCAGCTGATAAGTACTAGAAGGATTAAGATTTTTTTAATAGAAGTAATTTACAAATCTGTTTAACTTTCTGGCACCAGTTGATTAAAAAATGTTTTCCACCAGAGTACCCCTTTAAAAGAGAAAAAAAACATATAACTTTGCAAATAGCCAACAGCTAAGTAACAGGTATCATTTGTTTTATCTCCCTACCAGCTGTATGCCAATGTCTGCATTTCTGAGTATCATATTCCCTTTTTCCCTTTAAACATCTTCTGCTATAAGTCTTAACAGTATTATATCTGGGTATATAAGGGGGGGGGGGGGGGAGGGGAGATCACTGTTACATTTATGAGATAGACAGGTTCCTGACACCCAGTTAGGCATTGAGAGGAAAGTTCAAAGAACAACCCCCCCCCCATCCCCCCCTTCGCAACTGTGTTTCAAGTCAAGCGAGGTAACAATTCAATGACATGTTTGTGTAAGATAAGAACGATAAGACCATTTGATGCCACAGGTCATCAATGGTTGTCGCCTACGATTTCCACCTGTAGTACATTGCAGGGGCAAGTAATCATTATGTTCATATATTCCAGACAACTGCCTATCTGCTAAATAGAAAAGAATACATGTTTCAAATCAGTCTGCTAAAATCACACATCGAGGTGTTAACTGTAAAGTACAGATTCATGTTCAGCTCTGGAAGGGCTATTGATCCCATGAGAACTGCAACCTGTAACCATTCCCTTGGACTATGCAAAGTTCACTGCCCCTGCAATGATTCTATTCAGCAAATATTTGAAGTCTGTAATGATTATACTTTGTAAATATGTAACATTCAACCTTTTGTTGCATCTGACTTTTTTCCCCTCAATTTAAGACAGTGGGTCTGTGTTAACTGAATAAAACAAAGTCTAAGAATAGATAGGGTAAATTAACATAATAGAAATAATTATCTTGATATAGAAACAACATATTCTGCCCAGGGTGAATGTACAAAGAATATTAAACATTACAAAGTAAAAAAAAACATAATTAACCTAAAGGCCTTATAGTTGTCACGATTCGGCTAGCTGGATGTGGATCCTCTGTGTCAGCGAGGGATTGGCGTGTACCGTATCGGTGGACCGGTTCTAAGATGCTACTGGTATTCACCAGAGCCCGCCGCAAAGCGGGATGGTTTTGCTGCGGCGGTAGCAACCAGGTCGTATCCACTGGCAACGGCTCAACCTCGCTGACTGCTGAGAAGGCGTGGGACAGAAGGACTAGGCAGAGGCAAGGTCAGACGTAGCAGAAGGTCGGGGCAGGTGGCAAGGTTCGTAGTCAATGTGGATAGCAAAAGATCTGGAAACACAGGCTTTGGACAACACTAAACGCTTTCACTGGCAAAAGGCAACAAGATTCGGCAAGGGAGTGCAGGGGAAGTGAGGTATTATAGCCAGGGAGCAGGTGGAAGCTAATTAGGCTAATTGGGCCAGGCACCAATCATTGGTGCACTGGCCCTTTAAATCTTAGAGAGCTGGCGCGCGCGCGCCCTAAGGAGCGGAGCCGCGCGCGCCAGGACATGACAGCCGGGGACCGGGACAGGTAAGTGACTTAGGATGCGATTCGCGAGCGGGTGCGTCCCGCTATGCGAATCGCATCCCCGCCGGCAATGTCAATGCAGCACTCCCGGTCAGCGGGTCTGACCAGGGCGCTGCAGAGAGAGGAGCGCCGCAAGCGCTCCGGGGAGGAGAAGGGACCCGGAGCGCTCGGCGTAACAGTACCCCCCCCCCTTAGGTCTCCCCCTTTTTTTGTCCGGCAATTGCTTCACATGGGACGAGGACACTGGGAGCGATTGTAGGGTTTCCTCAAAGGCAGGCAGTACAGCAGGAGTGGGAATGGGGAGGGAGGGCAGAGGGTGAAGCTTGGCACGGGACAGGGTGTCACCAGGACGGGGGCTATGAGGAGGCACGGCACAGTCCCGATAGGCCTTGGGGAGACCAGGGACAGGAGGAGACACTGAGGTCCGACAGACGGGACTGGGAGCAGAGGTGAGGCATTTCTTAAGGCAAGCAGAACCCCAATTCTTGATCTCCCCGGTGGTCCAGTCAAGGGTGGGAGAATGATGCTGGAGCCATGGCAGACCGAGGAGGACTTCAGAGGTGCAGTTGGGAAGGACGAACAATTCAATCTTTTCGTGATGGCGTCCAATGCACATTAAGAGGGGTTTTGTGCGGTAACGCACAGTGCAATCCAATTTAACTCCGTTGACCGAGGAAATGTAGAGCGGCTTGACGAGACAGGTCACCGGGATGCAGAACTTATTCACCAAAGAGTCCAGAATAAAATTTCCAGAGGCACCAGAGTCCAAGCAGGCCACGGCTGAGAGGGAGGAGTTGGCAGAAGGAGAAATCCGCATGGGCACCGTGAGACGTGGAGAAGCAGACTTCGTACCAAGAGACGCCACACCCACGTGAGCTGGGTGCGTGCGTGCGTTTCCCAGACGTGGAGGATGAATAGGGCAATCCACCAAGAAATGTTCAGTACTGGCGCAGTACAGACAAAGATTTTCTTCCCTACGGCGAGTTCTCTCTTCCTGGGTCAGGCGAGACCGATCCACTTGCATAGCCTCCTCGGCGGGAGGCACAGGCGTAGATTGCAAAGGATACTGTGGGAGAGGTGCCCAGAGATCTAGGTCTTTTTCCTGGCGGAGCTCCTGGTGTCTCTCAGAAAAACGCATGTCAATGCAGGTGGCCAAATGGATAAGTTCTTGCAGGTTGGCAGGAATCTCTCGTGCGGCCAGCACATCCTTGATGTTACTGGATAGGCCTTTTTAAAAGGTTGCGCAGAGAGCCTCGTTATTCCAAGATAATTCAGAAGCGAGAGTACGAAATTGGATGGCGTACTCACCTACTGAAGAATTACCCTGGACCAGGTTCAGCAGGGCAGTCTCGGCAGAAGAAGCTCGGGCTGGTTCCTCGAAGACACTACGGACTTCAGCGAAGAAGGACTGGACTGTGGCTGTGGCAGGATCATTGCGGTCTCAGAGCGGTGGGGCCCAAGACAAGGCCTTTCCAGAAAGAAGGCTCACTACGAACGCCACCTTAGACCGTTCTGAAGGAAATTGGTCCCAAAACATCTCCATATGCAGGGAACATTGAGACAATAAGCCACGGCAGAGTCGGGAGTCCCCATCAAACTTGTCCGGCAGGGACAAGTGGAGGCTAGGAGCGGCCACTCGCTGCGGAGGAGGTGCAGGAGCTGGCGGAGGAGATGGTTGCTGCTGTAGCAGTGGCAGAAGTTGCTGTAACGTGGCGGTCAGCTGCGACAGCTGCTGTCCTTGTTGGGCAATTTGCTGCGATTGCTGGGCGACCACCGTGGGTAGGTCAGCGAGACTTGGCAGCGGCACCTCAGCGGGATCCATGGCCGGATCTACTGTCATGATTCGGCTAGCTGGATGTGGATCCTCTGTGTCAGCGAGGGATTGGCGTGGACCGTGTCAGTGGACCGGTTCTAAGATGCTACTGGTATTCACCAGAGCCCACCGCAAAGCGGGATGGTCTTGCTGCGGCGGTAGCAACCAGGTCGTATCCACTGGCAACGGCTCAACCTCGCTGACTGCTGAGAAGGCGTGGGACAGAAGGACTAGGCAGAGGCAAGGTCAGACGTAGCAGAAGGTCGAGGCAGGCGGCAAGGTTCGTAGTCAATGTGGATAGCAGAAGATCTGGAAACACAGGCTTTGGACAAAACTAAACGCTTTCACTGGCACAAGGCAACAAGATCCGGCAAGGGAGTGCAGGGGAAGTGAGGTATTATAGCCAGGGAGCAGGTGGAAGCTAATTAGGCTAATTGGGCCAGGCAACAATCATTGGTGCACTGGCCCTTTAAATCTTAGAGAGCCAGGACATGACAGCCGAGGGCCGGGACAGGTAAGTGACTTGGGATGCGATTCGCGAGCGGGCGCGTCCCGCTATGCGAATCGCATCCCCGCCGGCAATGTCAGTGCAGCGCTCCCGGTCAGCGGGTCTGACCGGGGCGCTGCAGAGAGAGGAACGCCGCGAGCGCTCCAGGGAGGAGCAGGGACCCGGAGCGCTCGGCGTAACAATAGTCCATGAGGAATTGCGAGTAAAACAAAAAGGCAAAAAGAGTTTGTTCTGTAAAATGATCCAGCCTTCTTTTTTAAAATAGTGAAGTGTACATAAATCTGCAGGAGCCAGTTATTGAACCTTTGCCTGTGTATGCCCAGATATAAAGTGTATTATAATGTAAAGATTGTGGGGGATACAGTTGAATAAAGGTATAAAGGGTGAAGAAGTAATGTAAAAGAAAAGGGGGTAAAAGAAAAGGAAACACATTAGGGAATGTTTCATACATCTGTAGAAAGGAAAAAGCCAGCACTGCTGCACTCACGTAGGGATGGAGCTTACTGGTTCACCACCACGAGCGGGTCCTGTGCTGCCTCTCTCCCGGTGCTCAGTCCGCTATCAGCACAAGCGTCAGGTATAGAGAAATGAAGAGTTCGCAGACGGCACTTACGGTACAGCAGGAAGTTTTATTCGGGAATGCTGGTACACACAACAGAAACGCCAGGTAAGTCGACCGGTTTCGCGCTACACAGAGCGCTTACACGTGACCTCTCAGATCGTTGACAGACCATATAGCACAGGTAGGATAGTAGATGCCGATGAAGGAGGAGATGTAGGGAACCACTGTAGAAAGTAATGTAAGTGAGAATAACTGTTACGCCGAGCGCTCCGGGTTCCCGCTCCTCCCCGGAGCGCTCGCTTCTCCCCCTCCGCTGCAGCGCCCCGGTCACGTCCTCTGACCCGGGGCGCTGCGATCCTGCTGCCAGCCGGGATGCGATTCGCGATGCGGGTAGCGCCCGCTCGCGATGCGCACCCCGGCTCCCCTACCTGACTCGCTCCCCGTCTGTTCTGTCCCGGCGCGCGCGGCCCCGCTCCCTAGGGCGCGCGCGCGCCGGGTCTCTGCGATTTAAAGGGCCACTGCGCCGCTGATTGGCGCAGTGGTTCCAATTAGGGTTATCACCTGTGCACTTCCCTATATTACCTCACTTCCCTTGCACTCCCTTGCCGGATCTTGTTGCCTTAGTGCCAGTGAAAGCGTTCCTTGTGTGTCCCTTGCCAGTGTTTCCAGACCTTCTGCCGTTGCCCCTGACTACGATCCTTGCTGCCTGCCCCGACCTTCTGCTACGTCCGACCTTGCTTCTGCCTACTCCCTTGTACCGCGCCTATCTTCAGCAGCCAGAGAGGTGAGCCGTTGCTAGTGGATACGACCTGGTCACTACCGCCGCAGCAAGACCATCCCGCTTTGCGGCGGGCTCTGGTGAATACCAGTAGTGGCTTAGAACCGGTCCACTAGCACGGTCCACGCCAATCCCTCTCTGGCACAGAGGGTCCACTACCTGCCAGCCGGCATCGTGACAGTAGATCCGGCCATGGATCCCGCTGAAGTTCCTCTGCCAGTTGTCGCTGACCTCACCACGGTGGTCGCCCAGCAGTCACAACAGATTGCGCAACAAGGCCAACAGCTGTCTCAACTGACCGTTATGCTACAACAGTTGCTACCACAGCTTCAGCAGTCATCTCCTCCGCCAGCTCCTGCACCTCCTCCGCAGCGAGTGGCCGCTCCTGGGATACGCTTATCCTTGCCGGATAAATTTGATGGGGACTCTAAGTTTTGCCGTGGCTTCCTTTCCCAATGTTCCCTGCATCTGGAGATGATGTCGGACCTGTTTCCCACTGAAAGGTCTAAGGTGGCTTTCGTAGTCAGTCTTCTGTCCGGAAAAGCCCTGTCATGGGCCACACCGCTCTGGGACCGCAATGACCCCGTCACTGCCTCTGTACACTCCTTCTTCTCGGAAATCCGAAGTGTCTTTGAGGAACCTGCCCGAGCCTCTTCTGCTGAGACTGCCCTGTTGAACCTGGTCCAGGGTAATTCTTCCGTTGGCGAGTATGCCGTACAATTCCGTACACTTGCTTCAGAATTGTCCTGGAATAATGAGGCCCTCTGCGCGACCTTCAAAAAAGGCCTATCCAGCAACATTAAAGATGTTCTGGCCGCACGAGAAATTCCTGCTAATCTACATGAACTTATTCACCTAGCCACTCGCATTGACATGCGTTTTTCTGAAAGGCGTCAGGAACTCCGTCAAGATATGGACTCTGTTCGCACGAGGCGTTTCGTCTCCTCGGCTCCTCTCTCCTCTGGTACCCTGCAATCTGTTCCTGTGCCTCCCGCCGTGGAGGCTATGCAGGTCGACCGGTCTCGCCTGACACCTCAAGAGAGGACACGACGCCGTATGGAGAACCTCTGCCTGTACTGTGCTAGTACCGAACACTTCCTGAGGGATTGTCCTATCCGTCCTCCCCGCCTGGAAAGACGTACGCTGACTCCGCACAAAGGTGAGACAGTCCTTGATGTCTACTCTGCTTCTCCACGTCTTACTGTGCCTGTGCGGATGTCTGCCTCTGCCTTCTCCTTCTCTACAGTGGCCTTCTTGGACTCTGGATCTGCAGGAAATTTTATTTTGGCCTCTCTCGTCAACAGGTTCAACATCCCAGTGACCAGTCTCGCCAGACCCCTCTACATCAATTGTGTAAATAATGAAAGATTGGACTGTGCCATACGTTTCCGCACGGAGCCCCTTCTTATGAGCATCGGATCTCATCATGAGAGGATTGAACTTTTGGTCCTCCCCAATTGCACCTCGGAGATTCTCCTTGGACTTCCCTGGCTTCAACTTCATTCCCCAACCCTGGATTGGTCCACTGGGGAGATCAAGAGTTGGGGGTCCTCTTGTTCCAAGAACTGTCTAAAACCGGTTCCCAATAACCCTTGCCGTAACTCTGTGGTTCCTCCAGTAACCGGTCTCCCTAAGGCCTATATGGACTTCGCGGATGTTTTCTGCAAAAAACAAGCTGAGACTCTACCTCCTCACAGGCCTTATGATTGCCCTATCGACCTCCTCCCGGGTACTACTCCACCCCGGGGCAGAATTTATCCTCTCTCTGCCCCAGAGACTCTTGCCATGTCCGAATACGTCCAGGAGAATCTAAAAAAGGGCTTTATCCGTAAATCCTCCTCTCCTGCCGGAGCCGGATTTTTCTTTGTGTCCAAAAAAGATGGCTCCCTACGTCCTTGCATTGACTACCGCGGTCTTAATAAAATCACGGTTAAGAACCGCTACCCCTTACCCCTCATCTCTGAACTCTTTGATCGCCTCCAAGGTGCCCACATCTTCACTAAATTGGACTTAAGAGGCGCCTATAACCTCATCCGCATCAGAGAGGGGGACGAGTGGAAAACGGCATTTAACACCAGAGATGGACACTTTGAGTATCTGGTCATGCCCTTTGGACTGTGCAATGCCCCTGCCGTCTTCCAAGACTTTGTCAATGAAATTTTTCGTGATCTGTTATACTCCTGTGTTGTGGTATATCTGGACGATATCCTAATTTTTTCTGCCAATCTAGAAGAACACCGCCAGCATGTCCGTATGGTTCTTCAGAGACTTCGTGACAACCAACTCTATGCCAAAATTGAGAAATGTCTGTTTGAATGCCAATCTCTTCCTTTTCTAGGATATTTGGTCTCTGGCCAGGGACTACAGATGGATCCAGACAAACTCTCTGCCGTCTTAAATTGGCCACGCCCCTCCGGACTCCGTGCTATCCAACGCTTTTTGGGGTTCGCCAATTATTACAGGCAATTTATTCCACATTTTTCTACCATTGTGGCTCCTATCGTGGCTTTAACCAAGAAAAATGCTGATCCCAAGTCTTGGCCTCCTCAAGCAGAGGACTCCTTTAAACGACTCAAGTCTGCCTTTTCTTCGGCTCCCGTGCTCTCCAGACCTGACCCTTCCAAACCCTTCCTATTGGAGGTTGATGCCTCCTCAGTAGGAGCTGGAGCTGTTCTTCTACAAAAAAATTCTTCCGGGCATGCTGTCACTTGTGGTTTTTTCTCTAGGACCTTCTCTCCAGCGGAGAGGAACTACTCCATCGGGGATCGAGAGCTTCTAGCCATTAAATTAGCACTTGAGGAATGGAGGCATCTGCTGGAGGGATCAAGATTTCCTGTCATTATCTACACCGACCACAAGAACCTCTCCTACCTCCAGTCGGCCCAACGGCTGAATCCTCGCCAGGCCCGGTGGTCTCTGTTCTTTGCCCGATTTAATTTTGAGATTCACTTTCGTCCTGCCGATAAGAACATTAGGGCCGATGCTCTCTCTCGTTCCTCGGATGCCTCAGAAGTTGATCTCCCTCCGCAACACATCATTCCACCTGACTGCCTGATCTCCACTTCTCCTGCCTCCATCAGGCAGACTCCTCCAGGAAAGACCTTTGTTTCTCCACGCCAACGCCTCGGAATCCTCAAATGGGGTCACTCCTCCCATCTCGCAGGTCATGCGGGCATCAAGAAATCTGTGCAACTCATCTCCCGCTTCTATTGGTGGCCGACTCTGGAGACGGATGTTGGGGACTTTGTGCGAGCCTGCACTATCTGTGCCCGGGATAAGACTCCTCGCCAGAAGCCCGCTGGTTTTCTTCATCCTCTGCCTGTCCCCGAACAGCCTTGGTCTCTGATTGGTATGGATTTTATTACTGATTTACCCCCTTCCCGTGGCAACACCGTTATTTGGGTGGTCGTTGATCGATTCTCCAAAATGGCACATTTCATCCCTCTTCCTGGTCTTCCTTCTGCGCCTCAGTTGGCTAAACAATTTTTTGTACACATTTTTCGTCTTCACGGGTTGCCTACGCAGATTGTCTCGGATAGAGGGGTCCAATTCGTGTCTAAATTCTGGAGAGCTCTCTGTAAACAACTCAAGATTAAATTAAATTTTTCCTCTGCATATCATCCCCAGTCCAATGGACAAGTAGAAAGAATTAACCAGATCCTGGGTGATTATTTGCGACATTTTGTTTCCTCCCGCCAGGATGACTGGGCAGATCTCCTTCCATGGGCCGAATTCTCGTATAACTTCAGGGTCTCTGAATCTTCCTCCAAATCCCCATTTTTCGTGGTGTACGGCCGTCACCCTCTTCCCCCCCTCCCTACCCCCTTGCCCTCTGGTCTGCCCGCTGTGGATGAAATTTCTCGTGACCTTTCCATTATATGGAGAGAGACCCAAAATTCTCTCTTACAGACTTCTTCACGCATGAAGAGATTCGCGGATAAGAAAAGAAGAGCTCCCCCCGTTTTTTCCCCTGGAGACAAGGTATGGCTCTCCGCTAAATATGTCCGCTTCCGTGTCCCTAGCTACAAGTTGGGACCACGCTATCTTGGTCCTTTCAAAATTTTGTGTCAAATTAATCCTGTCTCTTATAAACTTCTTCTTCCTCCTTCTCTTCGTATCCCTAATGCCTTTCACGTCTCTCTTCTCAAACCACTCATCCTCAACCGTTTTTCTCCCAAATCTGTTCCTCCCACTCCTGTTTCCGGCTCCTCGGACGTCTTCTCGGTCAAGGAGATTTTGGCTGCCAAAAAGGTCAGAGGGAAAAATTTTTTTTTAGTAGACTGGGAGGGTTGTGGTCCTGAAGAGAGATCCTGGGAACCTGAGGACAACATCCTTGACAAAAGTCTGCTCCTCAGGTTCTCAGGCTCCAAGAAGAGGGGGAGACCCAAGGGGGGGGGTACTGTTACGCCGAGCGCTCCGGGTTCCCGCTCCTCCCCGGAGCGCTCGCTTCTCCCCCTCCGCTGCAGCGCCCCGGTCACGTCCTCTGACCCGGGGCGCTGCGATCCTGCTGCCAGCCGGGATGCGATTCGCGATGCGGGTAGCGCCCGCTCGCGATGCGCACCCCGGCTCCCCTACCTGACTCGCTCCCCGTCTGTTCTGTCCCGGCGCGCGCGGCCCCGCTCCCTAGGGCGCGCGCGCGCCGGGTCTCTGCGATTTAAAGGGCCACTGCGCCGCTGATTGGCGCAGTGGTTCCAATTAGGGTTATCACCTGTGCACTTCCCTATATTACCTCACTTCCCTTGCACTCCCTTGCCGGATCTTGTTGCCTTAGTGCCAGTGAAAGCGTTCCTTGTGTGTCCCTTGCCAGTGTTTCCAGACCTTCTGCCGTTGCCCCTGACTACGATCCTTGCTGCCTGCCCCGACCTTCTGCTACGTCCGACCTTGCTTCTGCCTACTCCCTTGTACCGCGCCTATCTTCAGCAGCCAGAGAGGTGAGCCGTTGCTAGTGGATACGACCTGGTCACTACCGCCGCAGCAAGACCATCCCGCTTTGCGGCGGGCTCTGGTGAATACCAGTAGTGGCTTAGAACCGGTCCACTAGCACGGTCCACGCCAATCCCTCTCTGGCACAGAGGGTCCACTACCTGCCAGCCGGCATCGTGACAATAACAAGCTTAAAGGGGTACTCTGCCCCTAGTCATTTTATCCCCTATCCAAATGATAGGGCATAAGATGTCTGTTTGCTGGGGGTCTGGCCACTGGGACCCCTTGCGATCTCCGGCCCGCCACCTAAACGTTCTGAGCATTTATGTTCAGATCACCAGTTGTGCTAGGCTGTGGACAGCTGGGGATGTCACGCCCCCTCCATTTATGTCTATGGGAGATATATGGAGGGGGCATGATGGTTGTGATTGCTCGTAATCCGGCAGTTCCCTTCATGCATGCGGATATCTGGAGTGCTAGGCCGGAGTCCTTTGTATAGGGGTTCAAATATCTAGGGGCGAAGTATCCCTTTAAATTCTATTCTAATGTTAATGGATAGTAAGTGCAGACCGGCACAGTTGCATTAGATTCAGATAGAGGGCATAATGGTAAAGACAGCAAGCAATCACTGGCCTCATGTAGTAGTGCAGAGGTGACGTCAAAGGAAGAGGTATATCAATGGATTTCTTCAGTGAAGTGATAATACTGAAAGAAAAATCTGCTGATAGTTTATCCTATAGAGCAGTGTAAAGAAAGAAATGAAGAGGACCTATTACTGACCTCAACAGCAAAAGTAAGAGGAGAAGAAATGGAGACAGCAAAGCCAAGCAAAGCCAAGACAAATCAGCATCTTTAAAGAGGTTATCCACTTTCATATCTGCTATCCATAATGTAGGGGATACGTGTCTGATTTCAAAGGGTTTCAGCAGTCGGACCCCCAGCAATCTCCTTAATGGGGCTCGCATCTCACCTTACAAACACTGGTGGCTGCTGCTTGTCACCATATCACTCTGGTCCCCACCCTTGAAGACCTGCTGGTGCTGAATAGCAGTGACGGAACGCTCAGCAAGTATAAGTGGATAACCCCTTTAAGGCAAACATAGTGGAGTACATTGAGCAGGAGTTGGTGGTTTAGAGTATCATCTGTAGAGTAAACCCAGTAGAAAATAGCTGGCAGCAGATTGATAGCTAAAATTTCAGCAACTAACCTATTCATGGGCATGTAGAAATCCATGAGCTTGCCACTAGAACAAACCCATTGAAGATGAATGAAGCACATTTTCTGTGAATTCACCCTGAAAGTCCACCAAGTTCAATGGATGATTTACAGTTAATTCTTCATCCTGTAAAGCTAAACTTAGACTAAGGTAGTTTAATGTGTTTTTAAGAAAGCTCAAGGGACCTTAAGGACAAGATAAATCTCTATAGTTATACTAGACTTGTTAACTTAAACATGTAAATATAACCAACAGTAGATGGATGCAAACCCCAGAAAACAGTGTCATGCGCTCCCATATTTACAAATGCATAACATTTTCTAAAGGACTATACTATAATTTATTGAATTTGTTCAAATATTGACTCAACCAGAAGCACCTAGATGCCCTGTTATATCGTATCCATTGTACCTTACTGCTGGTGATAATTACTTGGTTAGTTAAGGCGAAGTTCACACTGTCGTTGTGCTCCGTTCCATTCAGGGTTCATTCGGCTCTTTTTTTTTTTTGAGGAGGGGGTCAAACAGATTGGAGCACAACTCACAACTTCCCAATGAATCCCATTGACGTTAATGAGGTGCATCGATTGTCTGGAATTTTACAAGAGTTGAACAAAGAAAAAAAATGGAACATATTTTTATTTTTTTCCACTCAACTCTCAAATGGCCTGGCTGATGGAGCTGTCTTACCGGAGCACATCGGCCATGTGAACAAGTACTAAACTTTCACTTTTTAGGTTGTTCAAACTCATTCTAGAGATTCTTAACTATGAGCTGGTGACTGTGGGGCAACTACATTAAGTTATATTACAGTCATTTCCTGGAACCACTGCAAGACTTTCTAAGAGTTGTGGAATGAAGCATTACCTGCTTTAAAAATGTCCTTCACATGAAGCAGATAGATAATGGTTTAAAGTATTACTCAACTTTTTACATGTTGCTCAGACATGTCAAAAGTTTAGATTGCTCAGGGTCTCAGTGCCCCCACCAATCTTTAGATAGGTGAAACATGCAGCAGCTCCCTTCACTCCCTGGTTTGCCCGGTGAGCAAGTGAGCGATGACCTGGAAAGTTACGCGCGCTGCTGCATTCTTTCCTCGGCTATATCTAACAATCAGAAGGTGTCTTAGCACTGAAATCCCAGCCCAGCACATGTAACCTTTTTGCACTTCTGTGGGACATGTAGAAAGTTTATTAAAATTACATTAATGTTTCATATTCCCAAGTCTTTTCAAGGTGTGTAAAGCAAGTCAACAATTAGCAGCACAATGCAATAAACTTTGTTTATATATTTTTTATATCATATTATCTTTCATTTTTATAAGCATGTTTAACAAAACATAAGAACAATCAACGTAAAGTGACCAGCTTAAATGGTGGAACTGAAAGTGATAACATCTTCTGTTTATTTGCTCATCGTCCACCAACTATTTCTTATGGTCCAAGTCAATGCTACCCAGAATTGTAAATAGCAAAGGCAACCAAATGTTAAATGTATCTGTAATATTATATGCTTTGCTTATGCTTGCTTGTAATCCGATGATTTATTGAGTTTAAAGAATGACTCTGTTTCTGGCTATAGAACCCTTTGGTGAAATTATAAAAAAAATATTTTTTCAGAACTTTATAGAAATTTCTAAGCTGTTTGAGTTGACAGGTTGCTGGGTGGGGCTGGAGAGGACCAAGCAGTCATGGTACATATTGGCACCAATGACAAAGTAAGAGGTAGGTGAAGTGTCCTTAAAAATTATTTCAGGGACTTAGGCCTCAAGCTTAAGGCAAGGACCTCCAATGTAATATTTTCTGAAATATTACCTGTACCATGAGCCACACCAGAGAGGCAGAGGGAGATCAGGGAGGCAAACAAGTGTCTCAGAAGCTGGTGTGGGAAGGAGGGGTTTGGGCTCATGGAGAACTGGGCTGACTTCGATTTCGGATACCGGCTCTACCGTAGGGACGGGATGCACCTCAATGGGTAGGGTGCAGCTGTGCTTGGGGAGAAGATGGCTAGAAGAGTGGAGGAGTGTTTAAACTAGGGACTGTGGGAGGGAACCTACAACAAAGAGGGGGAAGATAGTGTAGATAGAGAGGGGGGACTTATTAATGTACCTGGGGTGGAGCAGAGGGAGGGGTTAGAATAGTTAGTAGGTATAGGCTTCATAGGAAGAAAAAACATACACCTTTGAATTGCATGTTGACTAATGCCAGAAGTCTGACCAATAAAACAGAGGAACTGGAGTTGATGTCTGAGGAGAATTATGACATAGTGGGTATAACAGAGACTTGGTTGGACGATAGCTGTGACTGGGTGGTCAACATACAGGGTTATAGTCTATTCAGAAAGGATTGGACAAAATGGAAAGGGGGAGGAGTTTGTCTTTATGTGAAATCGAGTCTAAAGGCCGCACTGCGGGAGGATATATGGGAGGGAAATGATAATGTGGAGGCATTATGGGTAGAAATATATGAAGATAAAAATAAAAAAATTCTGATAGGGGTTTGCTATAAGCCACCAAACATAATGGAAGAGGCAGAAGATCAATTATTGAGGCAAATAAACAAGGCAGCAAATCAGAATAAGGTGATAATAATGGGGGGACTTTAACTATCCTCATATAAACTGGGGGACTGAGACATGTGAACCTCATAAAGGAAACAGGTTTCTGACTATAGCTAAAGACAATTATCTATCCCAAATGGTGCAGGGCCTGACCAGAGGAGGCGCCCTACTAGACTTAATATTAATGAACAGACCTGACAGGGTAACTAATGTGCAGGTAGAAGGATACCTAGGAAATAGTGATCATAATATAATACATTATAACTTGTTCTTCAATAAGGGAATCTCTCAAGGGGCCACAAAAACAACAAACTTTAGGAAGGCAATGTTTGATCAACTCAGAGAAGCCCTTAACAATATAAAATGGGATAATGTCCTCAAAAACAAGAATACTGACATTAAATGGGAGACTTTTAAGAATATTAAAAATTCTCATTGTAAGATGTATATACCTTATGGGTATAAAATGGTCAGAAATAAAAGAAAACCAATATGGATAAATAAAAATGTTGAGGGGGAAATAAATGACAAAAATAAAGCATTTAAACTACTAAAACAGGACGGCAGAGAAAAAGCTATAGAGAAAAATTTTAAATATGTAAAAAACAGATGAAAGCCACAAAAATCTAGACAGAAAGACTGCCGCGACGATCTGATCATCCATAATGGCAGACTGAGGTCCCCTCACGTGCCTCCGCTGCCTTCCACGGGTCTTCTGCTCTGGTCTGAGATCGAGCAGACCAGAGCAGAAGATGACCGATAACACTGATCAGTGCTATGCCCTATGCAGTATTAGCAATCGAATGATTGCTATAAATAGTCCCCTATGGGGACTATTAAAGTGTAAAGATAAAAGTAAAAAATAAAAATAAAAAAAATTTGAAACATCTACTCCCCCTATAAAAATGTAAATTGTCTGTTTTTCCCCAATTTACCACCAAAAAGTGTAAATATTTTTTTTATAAACATATTTGGTATCACCGCGTGCATAAATATCCAAACTATTAAAATATAATGTTAATTATCCCGTACGGTGAACGGTGTGAACATAAAAAAAAAGTCCAAAATTGCTGCTTTTTTATAACATTTTATTCCAAATTAAATTGATAAAAAAGGTATTAAAAGTTTTATATATGCAAATGTGGTATTAAAAAAATTACAGATCACGGCGCAAAACATTAGCCCTCATACCGCTGTTTATACGGAAAAATAAAAAAGTTGTAGGTCAGCAAAATAGAGGAATTTTAATTGCACTAATTTTGTTAAAAAGTTCGCGATTTTTTAAAGCGGTATAATAACAGAAAAGTGGGTATCATTTTAATTGTATTGACCCACAGAATAAAGAAAACAGGTCTATATACCGTAAAGTGTACAGCATGAAAACTAAACCTTCCAAAATTAGCAAAATTGCGGCTTTCTTATCAATTTCCCCACACAAATAGTATTTTTTTGGTTGCGCCGTACATTTTATGGTAAAGTGAGTGATGTCATTACAAAGGACAACTGGTCGAGCAAAAATCAAGCCCTCATACTAGTCTGTGGATGAAAATATAAAAGAGTTATGATTTTTAGATGGCAAGGAGGAAAAAACGAAAATGTAAAAATAAAATTGTCTGAGTCCATAAGGGGTTAACTATATAAATAGCAAAAAAAAAAAAAAAAAAGGTCAAAAAAGAAAGTGTAGGCCCTTTAAAAAATGATGAGGAAGAAATTATAAACTGGGATCAGGAAAAAGCAAATATATTAAACAAATTCTTCACTGTATTCACCGAGGAAAATTAAATGCCAGGTGAAATACAGAGAGATAAGGTAAACTCCCCAGTACAGGTCACCTATCTAACCCAGGAAGAAGTACAGTGCTGCATACAAAGAATTTAAATAGACAGGTCCAGATGGCATTCACCCCCGTGTTCTAAAGGAATTAAGTAATGTAATAGACAGTCCCCTATTTTTAATATTCAGGGACTCTATAGTAACAGGGACTGTTCACCAGGACTGGCGCATAGCAAATGTGGTGCCATTATTAAAAAAGGAAGGAAATTATAGGCCTGTTAGTTTAAAGGGGTACTCCGGTGAAAACCTTTTTTCTTTTAAATCAACTGGTGGCAGAAAGTTAAACATATTTGTAAATTACTTCTATTAAAAAATCTTAATCCTTCCTGCACTTATTAGCTGTTGAATACTACAGAGGAAATTCTTTTCTTTTTGGAATGCTCTCTGATGACATCACGACCACAGTTCTCTCTGCTGACGTTATTATAATAATAATAACAATAATGCTTTATTTATTGTTGTCCTTAGTGGGATTTGAACCCAAGTCCCCAGCACTGCAAGGCAGCAGTGCTAACCACTGAGCCACCATGCTGCCCTTAGCATACATCTGCTATGCATGGTTGCTAAAATGGACAGAGAGGTCAGCAGAGAGCACTGTGCTCGTGATGTCATCAGTGTTCCAAAAAGAAAGGAATTTCCTCTGTAGCATTCATCAGCTAATAAGTACTGGAAGGATTAAGATTTTTTAATAGAAGTAATTTACAAATATGTTTAACTTTCTGCAACCAGTTGATTTAAAAGAAAAAAGGTTTTAACCAGAGTATCCCTTTAACCTCCACTGTATGTAAATTGTTTGAGGGTTTTCTAAGGGATGCTATTTTGGAGTATCTTGATACAAATAAATGTATGACCAGGGGCGTAGGAAGCCCCAAAAATCTGGGGGGGGGGGGGATAGCATTGAGACGTCGAAAAAAGGCGGAGCCATAAAAGGGAAGGGACTAAAAGGGGAGGGGCTAAAAGGGGCAGGTCAATACAGGCTCCTCATCACATGTACCTTCAGGAAGCAGTGAATTCAAGGGATAGGGATCTGTCAGGACTGTGTGAGGTCAGGACGAGGGGTTAGTGTAGGCACTATTGACATCATTTTCATATACCCGGTATATTGCTATATAATTGCACAAATCTAACAGCAGCCATAGGAAAGCAAAGTGAAAAATATTACTGCAGCCATATTTTTTCCACCCAGCTTTCCTAGGCTTCAAAACAGCCAGGTTTGCCTACATATGCGGTAACACCTAAAATATAATTGCACAAATCTAATAGCAGCCATTGGAAAGCTGAGTGAAAAATACTATTGCAGCCATATTTTTTCCACCCAGCTTTCCTAGGCTTCAAAACAGCCAAGTTTGCCTACATATGCGGTAACACCTAAAATACAATTGCACAAATCTAACAGCAGCCATAGGAAAGCTGAGTGAAAAATATTATTGCAGCCATATTTTTTCCACCCAGCTTTCCTAGGCTTCAAAACAGCCAAGTTTGCCTACATATGCGGTAACACCTAAAATATAATTGCACTAATCTAACAGCAGCCATAGGAAAGCTGAGTGAAAAATACTGTTGCAGCCATATTTTTTCCACCCAGCTTTCCTAGGCTTCAAAACAGCCAAGTTTGCCTACATATGCGGTAACACCTAAAATATAATTGCACAAATCTAGCAGCCATAGGAAATATTATTGCAGCCATATTTTTTTCACCCAGCTTTCCTAGACTGTCTTCAGAACAGCAAAGTTTGCCTAAATATGTGGTAATATATATTTAGGCAATGTTTGCTGTATTGAAGTCTAGGAAAGCTGGGTGAAAAAAATATGGCTGCAATTATAGTTCTCACAAGAATCCTACTAGGAAAGCTGAGTGATTCCTGTGAGAAATATAATTGCAGCCATATTTTTTCCACCCAGCTTTCCTAGACTTCAATACAGCAAACATTGCCTAAATATATATTACCACATATTTAGGCAAACTTTGCTGTTCTGAAGACAGTCTAGGAAAGCTGGGTGAAAAAAATATGGCTGCAATTATATTTCTCACAGGAATCACTCAGCTTTCCTAGTAGGATTCCTGTGAGAAATATAATTGCAGCCATATTTTTTTCACCCAGCTTTCCTAGACTTCAATACAGCAAACATTGCCTAAATATATATTACCACATATTTAGGCAAACTTTGCTGTTCCGAAGACAGTCTAGGAAAGCTGGGTGAAAAAAATATGTCTGCAATTATATTTCTCATAGGAATCATCATTCACTCAGCTTTCCTAGTAGAAAGCTGAATGATGATGATTCATGTGAGAAATATCATTGCTACCTTGCAGGCGACCGTCTTGGCGAAGGGCTCTTTTCCAACTGCGACACAGCTCTTCTTTGGCGGGCAAATAGAGCTACGCTGCAGTACGTAACTGCGCACAGGCACGTCGCCTCACTCATCCCCCAGAATTAATTACTTTCTTAAAGGGAAAGTAATGAATTAATACGTGCAGGCCGCAGGCATCAGCGGGGCCTGCCGACCAATATCGGTCCCCCAGCCTTAATTCTTGGGGTGGATCCATCCCCCCGTCCCCCCCGGTTCCTATGCCCCTGTGTATGACTCCATATCAGCATGGCTTTATGAGGGATCAGTCCTGTCAAACTTACCTGATCAGCTTTCATGAGGAGATGAGCTCCAGACTGGACCAGGGGCAATTGCTGGATGTCATATATCTGGATTTTTTTTAAAGCATTTGATATGGTGACACATAAAAGGTTGGTGCATAAAATGAGAAGGATTGGGCTGGGGGGAAATGTGTGCAAGTGGGTAAGTAACTGGCTCAGTGATAGGAAACAGAGGGTGGTTATTAATGGTACTTATTCTGATTGGCTGACTGTTACTAGTGGGGTACCACAGGGGTCCGTCTTGGGTCCTGTCCTATTTAATATATTCATTAATGTAGAGGGGTTGAATAGTAAAGTAGCAATCTTTGCAGATGATACTAAACTCTGTAAAGCGGTAAACACTATAGAGGACAGTGCACTGTTACAAATGGATCTGGATAGGTTGGAAGTTTGGGCTGGGAAGTGGCACATGAGGTTCAACACTGATAAATGTAAGGTAATGCACATGGGGAAGAAAAATCCGGGCTGGGATTATGTATTAAATGGGAGAACACTTGGAACGACTGACATGGAAAAGGCCTTGGGAGTCTTAGTAATAGTAAATTTAGCTGTAGTGACCAGTGTCGGGCAGCTGCTGCCAAGGCAAATAAAATCATGGGGTGCATCAATAGGGGCATAGATGCCCACGACAAGGAAAAAATTCTACTGCTGTACAAATCATTAGTCAGACCACACATATAATACTGTGTACAGTACTGGGCACCAGTGTACAAGAAAGATATAGTAGAGCTGGAGAGGGTTCAAAGACGGGCAACCAAAGTAATACGGGGAATGGGAGGACTACAGTACCCAGAAAGATTATCAGAATTAGGGTTATTTAGTTTAGAAAAAAGAAGGCTTAGGAGAGACCTCATAACTATGTATAAATATATCAGGGGACCGTACGTACAGAGATCTGTCCCATTATCTATTTATACCCAGGACTGTATCTATAACAAGGGGGCATCCTCTACGTCTAGAAGAAAGAAGGTTTCTACACCACCACAGATGGGGGTTCTTTAATGTAAGAGCAGTGAGACTGTGGAATTCTCTGCCTGAGGAGGTGGCCATGGTTAATTTATTCTGGCTGCCATTTTTGGAGTCGGGAAGGAATTTTTACCTCTGGTATGAGGGTTTTTTGCCTTCCTCTGGATCAACTCAGTAGGGACTCATTAGAGTTATAGGTTGAATTTGATGGACTCTTTTTTCAACCTTATGAACTATGTATGTTACCATTTTATAAACTCTGAAACTTTAATGCCATTCACCAGTGAATTAGCATGGTGTATGTTTGATATGCATTTGTAAACAAAAAATGTTTTTATGGAATAATTGTAATAAACCATAAAAAAGTATATAAATCTGGTATCACCATAATTGTACCAACATGCAGAGTAAAGTTAACATGTCATTTATACCACAAGAAAAACAATGTAAAAAAAATAAAAATAAAAAACCACAGAATTAATTTTTTTATGTACCTCCTCATAAAAAGTTGAATAAAAAAATCACGAGTGTCACATGTACCCCAGAACAGTACCTATGAAAACTTCAACTTCAACCAAAAATACGTGATACACTGATACAATGTATTCTAACTAAAAGGAGGCCTCAAAATCCATATAGAGCTCCCTTATGTTTGAGGCCTGTGTGTGAGTCATGTATAACTTTAGGGCCACATGTGGGATATTTCTAAATACAGCAGAATTAAAGGAATGAATATTGAGTAGCATTTCTCTATGAACACCCGCTATGATACAGCAAAAAATTTATTAAAATGGAAAATCTGCAAAAAAAATTTAAAAATGAAGATTTTAAATAACGCCTCCCCTTTTCTTTCATTTCTTTGTAACACCTAAAGGCTTAATAAATGTCATTTTGAATACTTTGAGTGGTAAAGTTTTCAATCAGATTTAGAAATTTTCTTGAAAATGTAAATAATTTGCTGCTAAACTTAGAAACCTTTTAACATCCTAAAAAAGTAAAAGGGTGTTTACCAAATGATGAAAACATAAAGTAAACATATTGTAGGTGAGAATTAATAATAATTTGGTGTGAAATCACCTTTTTTCAAACAGGCAGAAAATTTCAATAGAAAAAGAATGCTAATTTTTTAATGTTTTTCAGAAAAACGTTGAATTTATCAACCAAAATTTACCACTTATAAAGTCAATAAGGCAAAAACAGGCCAAGGTGTAAAGAGATTAACCTCTCAACGACACAGGACGTATATTTCATACAAATTTATTGTTTCAAAGCAGGTAAATTGTTTTATCCACTATTTTATACACTTTGGGGGAGATATCTCAAAACCTGTGCAAAGGAAAAGTTAACCAGTTGCTCACAGCAACCAACCATATTGCTTTTTTCATGTTTTGAAAAGGCCTCTAAAAAATAAAAAAGCAATCTGATTGGTTGCTATGGGCAACTGGTCAACTTGTCTTCTGCACAGGTTTTGATCAATCTCTCCCTATATGTACTCCATTCAGAATTACACAGAATTTTAAGGATTAATGAGGAAGGAATGTAATATGGGCATGTTACAACTACCATGCCAAACATCAGGGACTGATGGTGAGTGAGCCATCTAAAACCTCTACCTTTGCCACCAAAAGATTTTGCCCATCTCTTCCAATTACAAAATCCTCTGTATGGCTCTCTAGGAAATCTATGACATATGGAGGTACAGTAAGGTTATACTGAGGCCCTATTGTTAGAAATAGATCATTATGTTTCTTATATAGTTCGAAGGTTACTATCATTTAAAAAAATGATAGTTGCCCAGACGTGTCAAGAATTATGATCACACAGGCTCTCACTCCTGAGATCCACTGGGATCAATAGTCATAAGCCAGAGAACTACCAGACTTCACTATCCACTCCCTGGATGTCAAAAAGGTAGGCTCTGGCCACAGGCTATAGAGCCTGGCATGATGCTATACACTTCCTTGGCTTATAACTAGTGATCACACTGGGTCTCAGGAGTGAGACCTGGTACAATCAACACTTTTGATATTTCATTCTTCTTTTTTAAATGATAGTAACTCTTTAAAAAGGATAAAGCATTATGTTCAATCCCACCTATGGCCATGGGAACCCAGACAAGTGTGCAAACAAAGTTATCCTTTTAAACAAATAGCTAGGTACATGACTTGCAAATAATTCACAATTTTAAGAAAAGATCATGTGTCATACTACAAAAAGGTCACTTTCCTGCACCACCAGCCAGCAGAAACATATTGGTGCACTTAATAAAAATAATACTGTCTAGTGTTGTGGTATTAACAAAAGAACCCCAGAGTACATACAATTTTACTCTTTGTACACCCTACTAAAACATTTATTTTCTTCTGTTCAAAGCATTTTATAGGTCTGCCAAATGTTAAAATAAAGAATAAGGAACGAATAGGTACAAAATGATGTCAAATATGTGGAAAATATGGAATAATGATGTGAACATTGTAAAAATGTCAGTGTTTGAGCTGTTTCAATAACATCTATGCAAAGAAAAGTAAGGATCTCTCGGTTGGCTGAGGAGTTGAGCGCAATGTCGTTCGCTTTTCCAGCTAATAACTCATGGTCTCTGGAGTGTGACTTTAATCTATTAATGCTATGTGTGAGCCTTATTAATGGATAGTAAGGCTGGGTTCACATATGTCGAGCATCCGGCATAGGGGAACTCAGCCTAGATCTGGTCACAACTGATACCACAGTTGATGACAAGTTGTCATCAGTTGTATGGCAGTTGTATGGCATGGAAGTTGCATTCCCCTGTCTGGTGCCCGCCTGCGTGTACAACCATCTGGCAAAAAATTGAGATGCTGGATGATTGTGAACTGTCCCAGTGCATGCTGGAGGAAAACTATGCCGGATGCCAGATATATCTGAACCCAGCCTAACAGTGCCCAAGACCATGAACCCACAACCTCAGCTGCCGGTAAAGAGGTCCTGGGGACAGGAGAATAATCAGATATGCTTAGGACGATAGTTTTAGAACAGTGGAGAAAAACCTCTGGTTAGTATCACTGAAAAACGGCCATACTTATTGATAGAAGTAAAGATTAAAATACCAGTTTCCAGCTGGATGCAGGGGAACCCTAGTGCTCTGTGGGTAAGCTGCACATGTGCCAAATGCTGATAAACAGCTACTCACACTCTTGTCCTTCAGGAAGGGTAAAGGCTTTATATTACAATATATTATATGCTTTTATATAGCCAGCCTGCACCTGCACATTGACCACATGTATAGATTTTGGTGCTGATTTTAAGACTGCTTTTTTACTGTATGAACATAGCTCAGGAATGTGTATTAAGAGCCAGGTTGTAAGTTTGTGCCCCTAGCCAGATTGTGGTTGCAGAGATCAGTTGTGGGTGTTCCTTCCTGATTGGTAACTTTTAAGCATAATCCCACTTTTATAGAGTGTTTAACATAGGAAAGGAAAACAGCTAAAACAACAATAAATAGGAGTTTAGACTAGAACCCAGCAAAGAAGCAGAAACAGGCAAATATGTATCCGCAACAGCAGGAAATCTGCTGTGTAAATGGACCATTATGGGTAGGGTCACACGACACTGATCCACAGCGTATTTTACGCTGCAGATCCACCAGTGACCAGACCCTCAGTTTGCCTCCATCTGTTCTCCCCTGCTCACAGCAGCAATCCACTGCTCTGTGCAGTCACATAGGACAAATCTCTGTTTGAGTCGCCGCGTGCATGCGCTGTGTACTCATACTTTGCAGCCAGACAGCGATTTATGGAGTAGACTGTGAGCGCACCACACGCAGGCCCCTGCGTAACTGCTCGGAACAGCGGATTGCCGCTGTGAGCAGGGGAAAAAGCTGGAGGCACACTAAGGGACGGGTCACCGACAGATCTGCAGCGTAAAATACTATGTGGATTTGTGTCATGTGACCCTACCCTAAAAAGGATTTTTGTAGTAAGCAGAAAATGATGGTAAATGTCAATTTGTTAATTAAAGAGCATACTAACAGAATGAAAATAGCTATGCACTGCTTGTCAAATTAGTAAAACAAATTGATTCCAATATCTATGAGGGGTTGTCACGATCACACCCTATCAGTCCAGCCAATACATTAGAGAGGGTGTGATGGTGCTAAGCGTGTTTTACCAGAGCTGCCTTCAGAAAGGTGAGCTCATATATTTAGAGATCAAAGACCAGAGCTATTTAATGAAACATTTAATCTGATAAAAGGTATCACAGTGCTGACTGTATAAAAATATAGAAACAAATGACATACAGTTACAAAAATATATAAAAGAGTTTAGCAAGGCAAGTTCAGAAAACAAAAGATGAAGTTCTTACAGCATGATGATATCAGTCCATGAGTGAGTTCCAGCTGTTCTTAGAATGGTCTTGTCAGCTTGTTGCCCAGCATTGAACACCCAACTTTGAGTCTAGCCTTGTTTTAAATAATATATCTGCTTTCTTGGGAGGGAGACTCCATCCCCCCTTCCCCTCTGGTCCCACCAGGTGGGCATCTCTCTTCCTGGCCCCTTATCTGTTTGATTATATGATGGGACCAGAGTGCATGACTTCAAAAGAGTCTTTGACTTCAAAGGAGAAGTAAACAAGCAGCCAGACCCCCCAATAAAATGCAATACACAAAACACAGTCTGAATGACCTCTCACCCATGGCTTGGATAATACATCACACAGTTATAATTATAATACACATATAGGATTTTAATAATCAGGCCTTGGGCCTGACACATCCCCCTTAAGATGGGGACAGAGAGATCTTGCCTGTCCAGGCTAATCGATCTGTCTCCATTACTCCTCTATTTCTATTCTTGACACCACAGGCCCTGCATTCCCAGGCAAAGATGGCACTGAAGGGGCCTATTTCCTCATTTAGCTGCCTTTTCTTTGCAGCTAAGAGCTGTGGATTGATCTCTACATCCTGAAGGGATCCCTGGCTCTTAGCTTCCTCCACTAGGTCCAGTAGGGGATTACTACCCAGCCCTTCCTTTGGTACACTACATACACTGAGTACCACCTTCTCAGGGTCATAGTATGCCATATAAATGTGGTACTGTCTCTGCCTCTGACCTTTCTCATCAAGATCAACTAGATATGTGGTGGGTTCTAGGCACTGCAAAATGCGGAAGGGACCCTCCCAGGCAGCCTGCAACTTATTCTGCCTGATGGGGTTCAGAACCATTACCTTCTGTCCCACTTCATAGACCCGGTCCCTTGCATTGTGATCATACCAGTACTTCTGCCTGGACTGTGCTGCTGTGAGGTTGTCCTGTACCAGCCCAGTCAATGCCTGCATCCTGTCCCTGAATCTCAGAACCTACTCCACCACAGAAGTCTCAGGGGCATGTAGCCACCCTTCCCATTATTCCCTAACTAAATCTCGGGGTCGCACTTTGTGACCATATAATAACTCAAAGGGCGAGAAACCTGTAGGCTCTTGGGGTACCTCCCTGTAAGCAAATAACAGATGGGGTAAATACTTTTCCCAGTCTCCGCCCTCCGATTCTACAAATGTTTTTAGCATTTGTTTCAAGGTGCCATTGTTACCGCACACTCTGTCCAACCAATGTAGAAGGTTTTGATCAGTTATGACAGTAAAATCCCTGCCATACAGGTATGGCTGTAATTTTTGCAAAGCCCAGAACACAGCTAGACATTCCTTCTCTATGACCGTATAGGCCACTCCCAAATGTCCAGCCAGGGGGGTCTCATGGGCTAACCTTAGCAGCTCTTTCCTGTACTGCCTAGGAACCACTAACGGCCTTTCTCCCTCCTGGGCCCCTAGCATGCCTTTGGAAAGGGACTCCCAGTACAAGATATCATTTTCCCAATATACCAGATGCCCATCTGTGTCAACACCTGTATGTTCAGCACGTTGTCTCAGCCCTTCAAGGGAAGGGTCACTGCGCAGAGCTTCCTGGAAATGCTCATTTCCTTCCCCCCATCTTTGGGCATCAGGGAGCACATTTCCCCCAGGTGAACTAGCATCTCCACCTTCCTCTGCTGGGGCTTGCAACTCACACAGCTTGCCCCTTGCATCACCATCCTCCCTTCCTGTTAAAGCTGCAGCCCTGGCATGCTGCTGACGCGTTACCACTGCCACCATTGGTATGCCTCCCTGGGTTTATCTTCCCCCCCTCAGTTCCAGACATAACAATACAGGCATCATACACAGGGCTATCACTCCTTCCCTCCTCCTCCTTAGGCTCACAGGATTGGGATATATCACTCACTGCTTGTCCCTCATCCTTACATGTCACCAGGGGCACACCAACCCCTCCCCCTAGCCCATCTCCACTAGGTGTTGGCATTGGCAATGCATTGTCACCACATTTTACAATACACCCCATTCCACTTTTGGAAAACATTACTGGTTCAGTCACAGGTAAACAATTATCAATCCCCTGCACCCCCTCCCAGTTACCACGTTTCACAATGTCTCCCAAAGTCTCGCACAGTACCTCAGAATGAACAGAGCTCTCTAATAGCCCTTCCGGTGCGCAGGTAGTGTCCTCTGGAGCATAATGACAGAGCATCCGACCCAAATCAATCCCCAGCAGAACATTAACAGGGATGTCCTCAGAGACCCCCACCTCCCGCAAACCTTTGCCTGTACCCCAATCCAGGTACACACGGGCCATGAGCACAGCAGGCCGCACACCTCCAATTCCTTTTAAAACCATGGTTCTTCCAGGGATGATGTCCTCTGTATCCACCACTTCAGGCCGCACCAAGGTAAAGGAGGCTCCAGAATCCCGCAAACCCACTGTCACACGGTCACCCACAGTTACACTCTGCAGGTTATCCGCTCTTTTCTCCACTGCTCCGGACACCAGAAGAACGGCTGTGTGTCCTCCAGCTACTGGTGGAGAATTCTTTTTGTTGGGGCAAGTGGCACTCAGGTGCCCAATATTGTTGCATCTGTAACATCGGCGGGTGTCCCCCTGACCCAACGTGGCTCCTGTTGCTTTTGGTAAGGATGGCAAGAATTTTCCGGCTGACCTGGTGGTGCTTTGTGGTTGTGTGGCTCCCCTCCAGGTACTCGATCCAGCTTGTGCAGATCCACGCTTTGCTGTTGGTGCCCGGTTGTTGGCAAAGTCATCTCCTAGTTCTGCTGCTTCCATGGCTGTCTTGGGCTTGCAGTCCAAAATCCACTCTCTGGCTTCAAAGCTCCGTGTTTGGAGAAACTGATCCAGGACCATCAAGTCCTCCAGGGCCTCATAGGTAGTGACTTGTAGGCCCCCAGTCCATAGCCTGAATGCAGTCCTTAGCTGACCTGCATGTTGAGTGCAGCTTTCTGTGGCACTTTGTTGCAAAGTCCGAAACTTTTTCCGATAAGTCTCTGGAGTCAGATTAAAACTTTTGAGCAGGGCAGATTTTATTGCCTCATAGTCCTGGTCACTCTCAGAGGAAAGAGAAGCAAACACATCCAGAGCTTTTCCTCGCAACCATGGGGTTAGATATCGTCCCCACTGTTCCTTAGGTGGATGGAACTGCCGGCAAACCTTTTCAAATCCCCTCAGGAACACATCCAGATCACCATCTTTCTCCAACATGGGGAAATGTTCCAAGCAGGGTTTGTGGTCTCCTTGATCCTGCACATCACTCCGTGCGGATGAAGCATCCCCTCTCAGCCTCAGAACGTCCAGTTCATGCCTTTGCTGGGCCTCACTTTCTGCGGCTTGTGCCTCTCTCTCTGCCGCTCGTGCCTGAGCCCCTCTCTCTGCAGTTTGGTACTGGAGAAGCAGTTGGAGTTTCATATTGGCATCCACATTCCCAAGGTGTTGTAAGGCAGTCCGCATATAAGAGTCCAAGGCCTCATGTGCAGTACTGTCCTGATGGGGAGTAATGTTGTATTCCCCAGGAGATATCAGTCCTTGGATGGCAGTTCCAGCTGTAGGACTTTGTCTCATGTCACTCAGCTCTTCTGCATGGGCATCATACTCCACAAGATCAGCAATAAGTTGTTCCTTGTTCTTTCCTGCAGTAGGGATGTCCTTTTCTTGGCACATTAGCTCCAGTGCAGGCTTGCACTGCTTGCGATATGCCTCCATACTTCCGAGATGAGACAGAGGAGGTAAAACAGGAGATGGGGAGGACAGAACTGTCTTGCACTCTTTTTGTATGTCTTTTAAACCAGCACTGAGCTCTGTCTTTGGACTTTACACACAAGAATATGTATGCAATTTCTTTTTAGTGCTAAGATTTCCTTACAGGTAAAATCCAGCAAGCACTAAAAGTCTCTAAATATATCCCGACGCTGCCACCAGTTGTCACGATCACACCCTATCGGTCCAGCCAAGACATTAGAGAGAGTGTGATGGTGCAAGGATTAAAGCCGCCAGACCTCTGGGTATCCACTACAAGTCCCAGCAAGTCACCAAATTAACCCTTAGATAAACGTGTTTTACCAGAGCTGCCTTCAGAAAGGTGAGCTCATATATTTAGGGATCAAAGACCAGAGCTGATTAATGAAACATTTAATCTATATAAAAGAGTTTGGCAAGGCAAACTCGCTCCGGGACTGATTACAGGCGACCACCGGGCCGGCAGCGTGTGACGTCACGCCTCCGCCCCCGTGTGACGTCACGCTCCGCCCCTCAATGCAAGCCTATGGGAGGGGGAGTGACAGCTATCACGCCCCCTCCCGTAGGCTTGCATTGAGGGGCGGAGCGTGACGTCACATGGGGGCGGAGGCGTGATGTCACACGCCACTGGCCCGGTGATCGCCTGTAATCATTCCCGGAGCGAACACGCTCCGGGAACTGATTACATACGGGGTGCCGCGTGCATGAGAAAGGGGGTCCCCAGCGGCGGGACTCCCGTGATCAGGCATCTTATCCCCTATCCTTTGAATAGGGGAAAAGATGTCTAAGCACCGGAGAACCCCTTTAAGTAAGCTCACGAGTCCTGTTTTTCCTATACAAACAGGGAAACTGACAACTTTATCTGTATGGGTTTGTAAACCATCAGTATACAGGCAGTAGTCTTAAATACAGAACCAGGACTGAAACACTTTCTCTATGAGTTTTTGTAGGTTTGAATATAACTTTTCATGTGAAAATGGTGCAGATGGGGCAAAAGAAAAGATCGGCTTTAATTAAAATGATCTATTCTTTTTATTTACTCAATTAGTTTTGAGCTTTACTTTGTGTTTGAAGTTTCATTTGATTTGTCATTCAAGTAATATCCAGCCAGATATCCGGAGAAATGTTTATTTTCAGTTGAAATGTTATCTCTATTAGGCAGAGCCAGACAATATTTTCTTAACCAAACAGGCTGGTTTCTGAGAACTTTTTTTCATGAGAATGCATTGTATATTTTTACATTCAAGGACATTGGTGAAATGTTTACCAAAAATAATGGAACAACTTTTTTCTATGAGGGACATTATCTTCATGACGAGGATTTTTCTTACCCATGGTTAGTCATTTTTGATGTCATAACCATTAAAATAAATTACTTTAAGAGTTTATCCCATTTACAAAACTTACCATACATAGTTTCTGAGAATTCCTTTAGCACCAATGCAAAGTGTGCAAACTATGAAATTTGTGCGTAAAACTAAATCTAGAGAAATGACAATAGATCACAATTACCCTATGTACATACTACCGGTACATGTAATCCAACTTAAGGTGACCTTTTTGGGCCTTAAAAAAGCCTGCCCTTTATCCTGTAGGTTAGAGAGACAGTCTAAGAGCTATTCTTTATTCAGCATATATATGCCGTGTTCAGGTGAAGCACTGAATTTCTGATAATCTGTTCTAATTTTTCTCGGAAATGGACCATGAAACATCAGCCTGAGCTTGCATTTCATTACTTTATCTGTTGCCTATGTTCTGCGATTGCCTCTGTGCTTATAACCTCAACCTGAATTGTTTGTTCTATATCAAGACCTTGGCCCTTGTCTAACAGACTTCTGTGAATCTAATATGAAATTGCCCTCATGGGGGTTAGCCCTGTTGTTGGATAAATGGATATATTATCAAAAATGAGTAGAAAGCCGGTATTGTTAAAAATTGTATCAATACAGGTGGTGCAGTTGGATAATGTTAGTATTGGTAGTAAGTTGGATAAAGTTAGTGTTGGTCACCCAGTGATCTAGTTAACTATTAAAGAAAGAAAGAAAGAAAAACAAGTTGCTACTTTTGATTAACATAAACAAAAAATTAGGTATATGTCGATAGGCATAATTTAGGCTAAAAATAAGATAAATAAAAGAAGTATACATGTGTGTATATATACTGTATATATATATATATATATATATATATATATATATATATATATATATATATATATTGTGATGACTCGCTCTTGCAGATATGTGCGGTTACAGTATAGAGGTAAGGAGACAGCATTTTTAATCAAAGTCAGTGTTTTATTCACACTTGGGCATACAGCAAAACAGTCTGTAAACTCAGAAGAAAGGAAAACATAACAAGTCCACCTGTATTCCCTTAGGTGTTTGTTCACACCTGCGTTCACGCCACGCAGCATCAGCAAGTCATTTCCAGGCCTCAGCTAGGCTGTCCTGCAGCTATCACGGGGAAGACTCCACACAAAGCCCTCTCTGGCACTGTGTGCTGCGACTAGCAAATCTCCCTCAGCTGGTAAAACAGCCTAGCTTTAAGGCCAACAAAAGCCGACCTGGATTATGGGGAATGACCCCCACCCTGCACTTGGTCATTTCCGATAAGAGCTGTCCCGGATTGGCCTTCCAGCCACAGTACGGGCACAGTATCAGGCTGCACTGCAGCACAGATACTGGAAAATACCGGCTCATACCTCCCTCACCAAGGCCAGGAACCTTGGTGACACATACCGGCCATCAATGACCACACCTTTCACCTTCTCACTATATATATATATATATATATATATATATATATATATATATACACACACACACACATATATGTTTCCTAATCTTATGGAACAGGCCCAGCTACTCCACAGTCCACTTCACATTTTCCTAACATTGCCATGACATATATGTATATCTTGGGGTGCAAATGGGTTAAAATCCCTTGCCAAATATTGCGTAGGACCCCCTTCTGCCACCAAAACAGCCCTCCATAAGACCTCTTAAGGTATCCTATGATGACTAGGATTTGGACAAAAGCAAAAGATCAAGGGGTACTCCACCGAAAAACATCTAAGATGTCGGCTGGACCCCCATGATCTCTGGTGCTGCACCCCAGTCATCTGTGAACAGAGCGAACTCCACTCCGTGCTGGATGACTGGCTACTACAGCTGCCACGCCCCCTAAATTCATGTCTATGGGAGGAAGCATGATGACTGTATACTAGCCATCACGCCCCCTCCCATAGACATGAATGGAGGGCGTGGCGTGACGTCATGATCTCGGAAGCTTCAAGCTTCCGTGTTCCAGATGCCGCTGCTGCTGGCCGGGAGATTGCGGGGCTCTTCAGCAGCGGGAACCCTGGAGTCAGAAATTTTATGCCCTATCTTTGCATACGGGATAAGATGTTTTTTGGCAGAGTACCCCTTTAAAGGGGTAGTCCGCTGGAAACATCTTAGGATGCTAGCGTGTTTAGTATTTTAAACAGCAATACAGGATTTGAAAATAGACAGGGATATCAAAAGGGTTGAATACAGAGGACAAGACATATTGTCCAAAAGTAACATATACTAAATGAGATATAATCCATTGGAAATATTCCTATGAGCTTTGTACCAACTTTGGAAGGACAATAATTTATTTCCTGCATTGTGTTTTTAATATACATTTTTGTATTATTTACTTGCACATTATTGGGGATAGTCATTTTTAAAAGTGACAATAAAAGTGATATTTTAAAGGGGTATCCCTAGTATAGGGAATTAGTCCCTGAGGGGCGCCAGGGAATTAATGATATATTAACCCTGGGTACCCTGTGGGAGATTTTGCTGTGTTATATTTAAAACTAGGCACTAGAGGTCCAGTGCCTAGGTTGGCACCTTGAGGGGGGTGGTACCAGCCATAAGTAGTAAAAATATGCCCGATTTTTAAAACCACCCACTCCCCTGCTTCCTGTCAGTCTATTAAAGGAGTACTCCGGTGCACAATTTTTTCATGTTATCCCATCCGGGCTGCAAAATAAAAGAAAACGCACTTTATCTTACCTGCCAACGAGCCCCCGGAGCTCCGGTACAGGTGTTCGGTCCCCGGGCTGTATTCTTCTTACTTCCGGTTAGCCCGGCACGTCACACGGAGCTTCAGCCTATCACCGACCGAGGCGGGACATCGCTGCGGCCAGTGATAGGCTGAAGCTCCGTGTGACGTGCCGGGCTAACAGGAAGTAAGAAGAATACAGCCCGGGGACCGAACACCTGTACCGGAGCTCCGGGGGCTCGTTGGCAGGTAAGATAAAGTGCATTTTCTTTTATTTTGCAGCCCGGACGGGATAACATGAAAAAAGTGTGCACCGGAGTACTCCTTTAAAACCAGTATGTTTTTATAGGAGTAGGGAGATGGAGGATTTTTTGACATACCTCATAGCAAAAGGAGGAAGGAAGGGGAGCAATGGTCCTCCCTCGTTATGCTATGCAGTAAGAATGAGTGCTGAATGGTGGAGCCATTCATTAGGCATCTTAAGAGTAATTTTAGTCATATCTTTAATGGGAATGTATTTAGAAATAGGGCCTAGGGCAGCATGAGTTGTAAATATGGTCCTGGCTGTTTAATACATACCAACCCTTAAATGGTTCCAATATAATGAAACGTTGTAGAAAAGTGCAAATGCCAAGACATTACTTATAGAACAAGATGATGAAAAGGTTTAACTCTATTAATGGATGTCAATGTGCCCCTGCGCCTGTCCTTTATACATGTTTGTTTTTCTATTTTGGTAAAATTCAATAAAAAACTATTGAAAGGAAAAAAGAAATGGTTCCAATATCAGGAGATAATGAATGTTACTCACTTAGACTCTTAGGCTCTTAGTTCTGGGCCGCTGTTGGCAGTTCCCTCATTCCATCATGATGAGAAGAAAAAATAGAGCACTCTGTTCTATTCTTTCCAACAGTAGAATGACACCACATCAGAACCCAATGGACCCAATAATGAGTCAATAGAGTCTGTTGGGCATAGTTGTCTGTTGTCTGGCACAGTTATTATGGTTTCTTGTGTAACGAAAGTCATGACGGGGGCATGGATAGTGTTTTTAATTTTTGGTGTGTAATAATTTGTACAAATATGCATCCTACATGTAGTATATATTGATATACATCCAAAATACACTTTAATCCCTCTTTCATAGAAAAACTACTTGATGTATTTAAATAGGTAACTGGCAAAGCTCTTGGGACATCTGGAAGTCATTATGGAGAAATCACTTCTGTATATTGTGCTTCATACATGTTTATCATTTGTTGCTACGGTGCTCATACTGCAGCATTCTTATACAATCCTGATTCCTAACATATTGCCAAAATGAATATAAATAAACCATAAAATCCCTTTCAACATAGCCTAATAAGTGATCTCTGCACATTTCATTAAAGAAATGTACTGTATGCACTGTGCCCATCATTTGTTATAAGTAGATATTTCGGTGACATCACAAGCTCTACCAGGAATAAATAATATTTCCTTCATGGGATCTTTCCCAACACTCCAAAAATCCTTAATATGCAACCAGACATAAACAAAAGGAAATGCTAGACATATGCGAAATCATTTTGACAAGGGAGATAGCAACTAACATCACTGATACAACACATCAAATAGCTGACCACCAATAATGAATAAGCTTGCATTTTGGATCCTAAATATGGGAAGCAAATTATATTTAAAGGGGTACTCCTTTCTGGTGCCAGAAAGTTAAACAGATTTGTACATGGCTTCTATTTAAAAATCTTAATTCTTCCCGTACTTATCAGCTGTATACTACAGAAGAAGTTGTGTAGTTCTTTTCTGTCTGACCACAGTGCTCTCTGCTGACACCTCTGTCCATGTCAGGAACTGTCTGTTATGGGGATTTGCTCCTACTCTGGACAGTTCCTGACATGGACAGAGGTGTCAGCAGAGAGCACTGTGGTCAGACAGAAAAGAACAACTCAACTTCCTCTGCAGTATACAGCAGATGATAAGTACTGGAAGGATTAAGATTTTTTAATAAAAGTAATTTGTATTGAAATGCATGTAATGCTTGTGTTTTGCTTCTACTGAATTCAGTGAAAGCTGCATACAGGGAATTTTCAGAGAAATGTTCATAGTTGTGATAGCAGAGCATTGAGGCTCCCATATAGGAACAGAGCCCTTACCCCTATTGAACCACTTAAAGACCGGACTATTTCTAGGATACATAGGGCATGTATTTTTTGTAATTGCTTTATTAATATATAAAACAGTTCATATATATATATATATATATATATATATATATATATATATATGAAGATGGGACAGGAAGTGGGAAGGTCTTATGCCTAATGCTAATCTATATACATAGCACTCATTTAGCACTGTGTAGCATTGTGTAAAAAGGCAGAGACAGTTATAAACAGTGTCTACCTTCTCACTAGAGGGCCACCTCGGTGTCACACTAAAGGGGTACTTTGCCCCTAGACATCTTATCCCCTATCCAAAGCTGGGGACCCCTGCGATCTCTCCTGCAGCACCCTGTGTCGTCTGCTTCATGAAACGAAGTTCACTCTGTGCCTGATGACTGGCATTGCAGGGGCCGGAGGATTGTGACGTCACAGCCCCGCCCCCTTGTGCCATCACACCCTGCCACCTTTATGCAAGTCTATGGGCGGGGCCATGACATCACGATACTCCGGCCACTGTATCGCCAGTCATTAGGCACAGAGCAAACTTCACTCCATGCGAAGGGAGGGGGGAGGGGGAGGTGTTACCACTATACACCAGGGATTACTGGCACTTAGGGTTTAAATGTTGCTGATTATATCATTTAACCAGTTAAATGACGGACATCGAAGTGATCTCCGATGTCCTCCATTACCGGCAGATGGCATCTGGTGGTTATGATGCAGACCTGACTCGTATGCTCGTGCAATATTCCCCTCACTTGACCCATGATATACATGTATGTCATGGTTGGGAAGGGGATAATATAGTAGCTCCCATATACGTGTTTACAGTTCTAACCATCTTCTCTGATGGCAATAATTCCCTTTCCTTCTCCATCTGATGCAGACCACCAAGACGATTTCTTTCAACTGCAGCTCATCTCGGCAGAGTATGGTAATAATGCTCCCCTTTACCTCTATACAGTACTAGTGCCCCATAAAAGAAATAATGCTCCCCTTGAGCCCCATACAGTAATAAAACCCCCTGTGTCCCCCCCTGTATTAATAATTCCCCATTATAGTTAAAAAGAGAAAATAATAATAAATGATACTCCCCTAGTCCTGGTTCCTATGATGAATGAAGCTGCAGTGTGTCTTTTTTCAGGCCTGCAGTCTATAAGCCATAGGAACGGGATCCCCAATCATCATATCATCTGCCTGGCCAGTACAGGGATCACGTCCTTGTGTGTCATAGGCTGCAGGCCTAAAGTGCTTGCAGCCTATAACTGAATGGTGGAGCCGAAAGCTGACAGAATGATGGAGCGAGAGCTATTTCACTGCATCTGCATCTGCCGGAGGCAGTCAACCAGAGATGCAGGGCACCAGACTAAAAGTCCGGGGCCTGTGCCCTTGACGCCGGGGCTACCAACACTCCTGATTTCAGACATAAACCTTTATGCTCATGTGAAAAACAGGCCTATTTCTGAGTGTATTCTTCTAAATCTTGGGAGTAGTACTGAGACCAATCAAGTTTCTGAATTTTTCCTGTACTTTGAAACAGTAAAACAACAACTGTGGTCATCAAATGTTGAAAATAAATCTCATTTGCTCTTTTGCTGAGGTTTATTCAACATTGCTATCTATTACATCTTGTTTCTCACACTGCTGTTCTAGGCAGGGTGATATGAATAAGTGCCAGTTGAAACTGCTGAAGCCTATTATAAACTTGTTTTTATTGTACTGTTTTTTTATTGGGACAACTATAGAAAGGTCATAGTGGTATGATATTTCTAGCAATAACTGCGTCCGTAAGGGGAGTTGCACATGCAGCATTTTGTGGTAGTTTTTCATTCACTTTATGAACCCCTTACGGACACAACCCATTTTGGCCTTGAGAACACAGCCAATTTCCATTTTTACATTTTCGCTTTTTCCTCCTTGTCTTTTAAGATACATAACTCTTTTATTTTCCATACACAGGGTCATATAAAGGCTTATTTTTTGTGTGACCAGTTTTACTTTGTAATGATTCCTTTAATTTTACCATATAATGTACGGTGCAACCCAAAAATATTTTTTGCAGGAGGAGATTGAAAAAAACACTACATTTGTGGTGTTTGTGTGGGGCAGTTAAAACAATACCCTTTTTATGTAGTTTTTCTAATATTTTCTACTTTTTAAACAAAAAAAGTGCTAAATAGTAATATTGCTGCATGGGCTGCACGCAGCGATATAAATTATGTTTATTGTTTTAGTTAGATTTTTTTATCTGTAAAATAAGGAAAATGGGGTGATTTACATTTTTATTAGAGGAGGGTCTTTTATATATTTATAAATATTTTTATAGACGTTTTTATTTTTACACTAATTAAAGGGGTACTCCGGCGCTTAGACATCTTATCCCCTATCCAAAGGATAGGGGATAAGATGCCTGATCGCGGGGGTTCTGCCGCTGGGGACCCCCGTGATCTTGCACGCAGCACCTCGTTACAATCAGTCCCCCGAGCATGTTCGCTCCAGGTCTGATTACTGGCAATCAAGGGGCCGGAGCATTGTGAAGTCACGGCCTGCCCAGCAGCAGGACCCCCACGATCAGGCATCTTATCCCCTATCCTTTGGATAGGGGTTAAGATGTCTTAGCGCCGGAGTACCCCTTTAAGTCCTCATAGCGGAGGTAATCAGGGGGGCTTCAGTTGACAAAGAAACTCATCAGACCTCCCCATTTATGTTGCAGGAGCGACAGCCATTCAGACTTGTCTTGATGTTATAAGCAGCCATCACTCACCATATATGAAGCAAGCGTAGCTCCTATGCTGACCTCACATACAGAATCAGTGGCGTTGGTAGGGTTGGTGTCACCCGGTGCGGTAGAAAATGGTGTCACCCCATACCTACCACCCCAACAAAGTGAGTTTTTAGCCTGTTGTGAGAGATGCCACTGGTGTAGCGCATTATGAAAAATTCCAGTATCATAATCAAATATACCAATTGCCACAGACTTTGAAAGCGCTTAAGAAATTTCCACCATTTAAAACTACAGCTCCTAGAATTACTTAAGCAGTGGTAAGGTTATGCTGGCAGTTGTAGTTTTACTCATCATAACTGCAGAACTCACAAGTGACTACAGCTCTGATGGGACATAATGAGGAGAATACACAATAATATAAGTTGTGCTTAAGGCTTCCACTCGTGTTCGTGTTGCAAACGTTTACGTACCTGCATGGAAAAGATTAAACCTTAAAACCTATATGTCATGATGTTGTTGCCCTGAAGACATGGAGGCAGGGAAGCTGAGTATACCAGGTCTGAGTATACCACCTCTATTGCATAAAGCCATCAATTAAAATATGAGCAATGACAGGTAATAATGGGTCTATCTCCGAACCGGTTAACGAATCCAGGTAAGTTATACAGTGGTCCCTCAACATATAATGGTAATTGGTTCCGAGAGGACCATCATATGTTGAAACCATCATATGTTGAGTACTTATGTCTATGGAAAACTGGTAATTCGTTCCGGAGCCCCGAGACCATCATATGTTGAGTACATATCTCTATGGAAAACTGGTAATTGGTTCCTGAGTCCATGAAATGGTGGTAGGCTTTGTGCCCAGGCCTGAGTTGAGGGGGATTTGTGCCCAGGCCTGGGGTGGGGGGATTTGTGCCCAGGCCTGGCGTTGGGGGGATTTGTGCCCAGGCCTGTTTTTTTTTTTGGCCCAGGCCTGGGGGGCTTTGTGCCCAGGCCTGGGAGTCTTTTGCCCAGGCCTGGGGGTCTTTTGCCCAGGCCTGAGGGTCCTTTGCCCAGGCCTGGGGGTCTTTGGCCCAGGCCTGGGGGGGGCTTGTTCCCAGGCCTGGGGTCTCTGCTGTTATGTCCTGGGGAGAGGGGGTTATCGCTGCCGCTGCCATTGGGTGAGGGGTTAAGTTAACCCCTCACTCCATGGCAGCGGTAGCGTTAACCCCTCACCCCGCGGCAGGGATAACGCTGCCACGGGTGAGGGGTTAACGCTACCACTGCCATGGGGTGAGGGGTAAAGTTAACCCCTCACCCCATGGCAGCGGTAGCGTTAACCCCTCACCCCGCGGCAGCATTAACGCTGCCGTGAGGGGTTAACAACTCCGCCACGTGAGTGAGCTACTAAGTTAAACTCACCAGCTCCTCACGTCTTCTCCTCACGGCGGCGCTCCACAAATGGCGGCATAGACGCAGGCTGGTGACGTCACTGTCATGTCACTGTCACATGACTGCGGATTCGCGAATCAGCATCAAGAGGAGGACTCCGGCGCAATGGCACCCCGCAGCACGGCACCCCGGAAACCCGCACAACGGCACCCCGCACCATGGCAACCCGCACCACGGCGCCCCGCAGCCCGCACCGGTACGTAAAATCATAGTGATGGCCCCGCAAAAAGTATCGTATGTCGATACTTACTTCAACACACGATGGCCTTTGAGAGGCCATCGTATGTCGAAAAAAACATATGTCGGGGCCATCGTAACTCGAGGAACCACTGTACCTTATTTTTATCTGGTTTACCCACACCATAACTCCATGCATTGGGCGTAGTGCAGGTAAACCGGCTGTCACGCCCCCTCCCAAAGACATGAATGGAGGGGGCATAAAGTGACATCAGGAGGAGGCGTGACATAATGTCTTTGCACTGGGTGCGGTACGGGTGCTGCACGAAGATCACGGGGAAGGGGTCCGAGTAGCGGGACCCCGAGATCATAAATCTTATCCCCTATCCTTTCAATAGGGGATAGGATGTCTGTGGGCAGAGTACCCCTTTAAACAGCCTGAGCCATTAGCTGGTAAATATTTATCACAATTAATATAAAGTCAGATTGGCCATGTCATTAATTTTTCTTTAGAAAAAAAAATGCAATATTATCCTGAAAATGATTTTATTTCTCCACCAGTTCAGTGGCATCAGAGTGAGGTTTAATGTATTATTTTATGTGGATTGCTTCTAGCACGTGCATAGTGTTTTAAGTCAGTTGGTTTAAGAGCTTTATACTATAGTCTTTTCTTACCTGTTATAGTTTTATACTTGCACTATAGGTTCAAGTGTTGTAGAACATGGTCAGTACTAAAGTGTTTAGTTAGTCTTTTAAAATGTTGGTAAATAAAAATAAAAAAATTCTTAAAGGGTTTTTTTTTTTAGGCAAAAAGAATATATTTTTATAGATAAGAAAATTTGTGGTGATACCAAACATATTTACTTTTATTAATAACATATTTACTATGGAGGATTTTTTTTCCAGCTTTTTTTTATATACTTTTTTACTCCCTCTTAGGTGACTTGAACTGTCTGAGCAATATTTAACCTCTCATATAGATTGATATATTCTATTGTTGGTCTGCCAATACAACCTGCCTATGGCAAGCTTTAAAGGAAGGTCACTGATGGTTGCCAAGGAGTTCTAATAAAGGCCACAGGCTGCCATGGCAATGGATAGGCTTTATGAAGAGAGTCAATACTATCAACCACCAAAAACACTCTGCCTAAGTTGGCAAAATTCTGCTGTTAGAGCATCTCTCAATAAAGTCAGAGCAGCTGACACAGGCTGTCTATTACATAACACCAGCATATGAAAATAAAAAATAAGTAAATACATAAGTAAATATAACCTCAGATAAACAACAAAATGTGACATGGGGTCGGGCCTACCAGAAAGCAACATGTAATGTATGAAAAAGGACAAGGTGTAAAATAGCTTTTCTTCCCTTTCAGTAATTTTTTTCTGTGCCTGAAGTGTAAGCCAAAACCCAAAAGTGCAAACTTACACTAGACAGTCTACAGGTGTGGCAGATTTATGTATCAGTCTTAACCACTTAAATAAATCTGGTGCATTTGAGGTCGGTCCTTTTAAGTTTGCATTGTCTTAGAATTAGATCCTATTAGTAAATTCCCCTAGTGTGACCCTGCCTTGTGTCATCTGTTAAAATGGAAACAATCTTTATATCTTTACTAAATATATTTAAAAAACAGACCCAGTACTGAACCCTGGGCTAAACCTTCTATAACCTGGGTTTTAGTATGGGGTTGTACATTTAAAGGCGGTCTTGTCAGAATAGGCAAAGTTAAGAATTCTCCTAGAGTGACCCTGTTGTTCTCATCATTGAAATTGTCATTTTCAGTTGTTAAATTGTTTATGTTTATGTGTGTATGTGTGTGTGTGTGTATATCTATAAATACACACACATATATATATAGCTTCACGCTCACTATGACAAAAGGAGGGGATCCCACCAAAACATTGCAAGCTGAGTACCACACTCAGGGCTTCCAGCTATGTCTTATTCAGGACTCTATACACACAAAGGATGCACTTTGTTCAGACTCTGTCCTGCAATTCATGAAGGACTAATAGTATGACCTTGTAAGTTACATTGCTATAGCATTTTGGTAAATGTTCTTTATGCTATTTACCTTTAATAAGAAGCATTTTAAAAGAGAAAGGTCTCTGATATGTGAAATGTGTACACCTGGAGTATGTTACATTTTCATTTCTGCAACCAATCTAGAAGGAGCAGTGGATTCATTGGAATGCCCGGTTCACAGGACAGGAATTCCGCTTCTGAATTTCGGTCTGTAATTCCGCTGCATAGGTCAAATGCAGGTGAATGGGTTTTCCGTTCACCTATTCACACTGCATAATTTTCTGGGCGGAATTTCCATCGGAAAATTCCAATCAAATAATTCCACCAGAACATTGGACCTGCTCAATATATAATATTTTTGCTGAGCCCGCCTGCATATGTTGCTGTCTATTGGGACAGCAAATGTCTGAATCTGTCGGCACTGGGCACACTCTCTCCAGATGGAAACTTTCTAGCCGCAGATTCTGTAGTGTGAACCCGGCCTAAATGTTTTCCATAAGATCTGACGCAGATCCAAAAACATTGGAGACTGACTAATGAATAGAAAGTCACTATTCTCCTAATAAGCATAGTCTGTTTCAGTCTGGATATATGCAAAATCCAAAGAAAAATGGGAGAACCATTTTGTAAGTGTTAAATTGTCAACATAGGAAAGACTGTAAAGAAACAGGTTGAAGGATATGGAGTCTAGATTTGGTTGTTTTACTGCATAAGGCAGGAAAAGCTGAAAGTGTGCCAAGTATTGTGTCAATGCCAGCCTCTAACTGTCCAACTTAGAGCCTGTATGTTGTATTCCCAGGATTTTTGTATGTAGCCTGGTATTTCAATTACATTAAGGCTGGTCACCTTCATTAGTCCAGTTCTTTGTTTTAAATCTGAGTAGACTTAACTACATTGGTTTTGTGGGGCAGCTGAGGGTCTGGCCAGGAGACAATCAGCAGTAGATGTGCTGCAAGATAGGGCAGAGATTCCACCACTTGCAGGTCTCTGGAGTGCTGGAGTTTTTTCTGGACACCCAAAGAAAGAAGAAAGCAGCTGCGATGGAGTTAAATGGGCACTGTCAGATTCAAAAACTTTTTATTTGTTGTATATCTTGGCAAAACATTAACCTTTCTAATATACATCAGAAGAAAGTTTCATTTCCTTTTTATAGAAATTGTGGCTTGTAAAATCATGGCTTTGTCCAAGCTGAAGCACAGGCATGAACAAAGTCCAATAAATGAGGGTGGGCTAGGGTGCTCTCTCCTGTCTGATAGGACAGGAGAGAGCACAGAAGAGTATTATCAGACAGGAGAGAGCACAGAGGCGTACTATCAGACAGGAAAGAGCACAGAGGAGTGCTATCAGGCAGGAGAGAGCACAGATGAGTCCTATCAGACAGGAGAGAGCACAGAGGAGTCCTATCAGACAGGAGAGAGCACAGAGGAGTCCTATCAGACAGGAGAGAGCACAGTGGAATGCTATCAGACAGGAGAGAGCACAGCGGATTGCTATCAGACATAAGAGAGCACAGAGGAGTCCTATCAGACAGGAGAGAGCACTGAGGAGTGCTTTCAGACAGGAGAGAGCAAAGAGGAGTCCTATCAGACAGGAGAGAGCACTGAGGAGTCCTATCAGACAGGAGAGAGCACTAAGGAGTCCTATCAGACAGGAGAGAGCACAGAGGAGTACTGTCAGAGCTTATAAAGTTAAAAGGTTCTGACAGGTTCTTTGTTTCATTGTCGGGTTACACCTAGCTGGTCAGCTGACCGCTTGATGAGAGCACATGTGAGTTGCCTATTTAACCTGGAAGTTGGCTATCAGTCAGTGCCTGTTAATGAGTCTTTTTGCTCCAGTAGCTAGCGTGTATTCCCTGTTTCTCCTGTATAACCCAGCATCTTTGACTTTTGGCTTTCATCTCGACTTCTCTCTGGTAGTAGTGACTTGGTACTTTGACTTCTTTGACGCAGTTAGTTGACTCTGGACTATTGTGTGAGTGTGTAGTCGTATTTTGTTAGTCTGTCTGTTATCCCACTGTTCCCGGACCTAGTCAGTGTCATTGTAGTTTATTATTTTGACTATTACGCCCCTCACAAATACAGGAAGGGACTGTCTTCGTGGTTACGGACCTGTCATTTAAAGCAGGTATGTAAGTAGGCAGGGATAGGGGAGCGGTTGAGATTAGTGTGCACTCCTTCCCAGCCCATACGTGACAAGTACTATCAGACAGGAAATGGCAGAGAGGAGTGCTATCAGACAGGAGAGAGCACAGAGGAGTCCTATCAGACAGGAGAGAGAACAGAAGAGTGCTATCAGACAGGAGAAAGCACAGAGGAGTCCTATCAGACAGGAGAAAGCACAGATGAGTGCTATCAGACAGGAGAAAGCACAGAGGAGTCCTATCAGACGGGAGAGAGCACAGAGAAGTGCTATCAGACAGGAGAGAGCACAGAGGATTGCTATGAGACAGGAGAGAGCCCAGAGGAGTCCTATCAGACAGGAGAGAGCACAGAGGAGTCCTATCAGACAGGAGAGAGCACAGAGAAGAGCTATCAGACAGGAGAGAGAACAGAGGAGTCCTATCAGACAGGAGAGAGCACAGAGGACTCCTATCAGACAGGAGAGAGCACAGAGGAGTACTAACAGACAAGAGAGAGCACAGAGGATTTCTATCAGACAGGAGAGAGTACAGAGGAGTATACTATCAGACAGGAGAGAGCACAGAGGAGTACTATCAGACAGGAGAGAGCACAGAGGAGTCCTAACAGACAGGAGAGAGCACATAGCATTGCTATCAGACAGGAGAGAGCACAGAGGAGTACTATCAGACAAGAGAGAGCACAAAGGAGTCCTATCAGACAGGAGAGAGCACAGAGGAGTCCTAGTAGATAGGAGAGAGCACAGAGGAGTCCTATCAGACTGGAGAGAGCACAGAGGAGTACTATCAGACAGGAGAGAGCACAGAGGAGTACTATCAGACAGGAGAGAGCACAGAGGAGTCCTAGTAGACAGGAGAGAGCACAGAGGAGTGCTAGCTCACCCTCACTTACTGGACTTTGTCCATGCCTGTGCTTCAGCTTGGACAAAGCCATTGTTACGCCATTGTTATCGCGAATCGCATCCCGGCCGGAGGCAGTATCGCAGCGCACCCGGTCAGTGGATCTGACCGGGGCGCTGCGGGAGCGAGAGTGTAGTGAGCGCTCCGGGGAGGAGCGGGGACCCGGAGCGCTCACTACACTCTCGCTCCCGCAGCGCCCCGGTCAGATCCACTGACCGGGTGCGCTGCGATACTGCCTCCGGCCGGGATGCGATTCGCGATGCGGGTGGCGCCCGCTCGCGATGCGCACCCCGGCTCCCGTACCTGACTCGCTCTCCGTCGGTCCTGTCCCGGCGCGCGCGGCCCCGCTCCCTAGGGCGCGCGCGCGCCGGGTCTCTGCGATTTAAAGGGCCACTGCGCCGCTGATTGGCGCAGTGGTTCTAATTAGTATGTTCACCTGTGCACTCCCTATTTATACCTCACTTCCCCTGCACTCCCTCGCCGGATCTTGTTGCCATTGTGCCAGTGAAAGCGTTCCCTTGTATGTTCCTAGCCTGTGTTCCAGACCTCCTGCCGTTGCCCCTGACTACGATCCTTGCTGCCTGCCCCGACCTTCTGCTACGTCCGACCTTGCTTCTGTCTACTCCCTTGTACCGCGCCTATCTTCAGCAGTCAGAGAGGTTGAGCCGTTGCTAGTGGATACGACCTGGTCACTACCGCCGCAGCAAGACCATCCCGCTTTGCGGCGGGCTCTGGTGAAAACCAGTAGTGACTTACAACCGATCCACTAGCACGGTCCACGCCAATCCCTCTCTGGCACAGAGGATCCACCTCCTGCCAGCCGGCATCGTGACAGTAGATCCGGCCATGGATCCCGCTGAAGTTCCTCTGCCAGTTGTCGCCGACCTCACCACGGTGGTCGCCCAGCAGTCACAACAGATAGCGCAACAAGGCCAACAGCTGTCTCAACTGACCGTGATGCTACAGCAGCTACTACCACAGCTTCAGCAATCATCTCCTCCGCCAGCTCCTGCACCTCCTCCGCAGCCAGTGGTCGCTTCTGGCCTACGACTATCCTTGCCGGATAAATTTGATGGGGACTCTAAATTCTGCCGTGGCTTTCTTTCCCAATGTTCCCTGCACTTGGAGATGATGTCGGACCAGTTTCCTACTGAAAGGTCTAAGGTGGCTTTCGTAGTCAGCCTTCTGTCTGGAAAAGCTCTGTCATGGGCCACACCGCTCTGGGACCGCAATGACCCCGTCACTGCCTCTATACACTCCTTCTTCTCGGAAATTCGAAGTGTCTTTGAGGAACCTGCCCGAGCCTCTTCTGCTGAGACTGCCCTGTTGAACCTGGTCCAGGGTAATTCTTCCGTTGGCGAGTACGCCGTACAATTCCGTACTCTTGCTTCAGAACTATCCTGGAATAATGAGGCCCTCTGCGCGACCTTTAAAAAAGGCCTATCCAGCAACATTAAAGATGTGCTGGCCGCACGAGAAATCCCTGCTAACCTACATGAACTCATTCATCTAGCCACTCGGATTGACATGCGTTTTTCCGAAAGGCGTCAGGAGCTCCGCCAGGATATGGACTTTGTTCGCACGAGGCGTTTTTTCTCCCCGGCTCCTCTCTCCTCTGGTCCCCTGCAATCCGTTCCTGTGCCTCCCGCCGTGGAGGCTATGCAGGTCGACCGGTCTCGCCTGACACCTCAAGAGAGGACACGACGCCGCATGGAGAATCTCTGCCTGTACTGTGCCAGTACCGAACACTTCCTGAAGGATTGTCCTATCCGTCCTCCCCGCCTGGAAAGACGTACGCTGACTCCGCACAAAGATGTGACAGTCCTTGATGTCAACTCTGCTTCTCCACGTCTTACTGTGCCTGTGCGGATATCTGCCTCTGCCTTCTCCTTCTCTACTATGGCCTTCTTGGATTCCGGATCTGCAGGAAATTTTATTTTGGCCTCTCTCGTCAACAGGTTCAACATCCCGGTGACCAGTCTCGCCAGACCCCTCTACATCAATTGTGTAAACAATGAAAGATTGGACTGTACCATACGTTTCCGCACGGAGCCCCTTCTAATGTGCATCGGACCTCATCACGAGAAAATTGAATTTTTGGTCCTCCCCAATTGCACTTCCGAAATTCTCCTTGGACTACCCTGGCTTCAACTCCATTTCCCAACCCTGGATTGGTCCACTGGGGAGATCAAGAGTTGGGGTCCCTCTTGTTTCAAGGACTGCCTTAAACCGGTTCCCAGTACCCCTTGCCGTGACTCTGTGGTTCCCCCTGTAACCTGTCTCCCTAAGGCCTATATGGACTTTGCGGATGTTTTTTGCAAAAAACAAGCTGAGACTCTACCTCCTCACAGGCCTTATGATTGTCCTATTGACCTCCTCCCGGGCACTACTCCACCCCGGGGCAGAATTTATCCTCTGTCCGCCCCAGAGACTCTTGCTATGTCTGAGTACATCCAGGAAAATTTAAAAAAGGGCTTTATCCATAAATCCTCCTCTCCTGCCGGAGCCGGATTTTTCTTTGTGTCCAAAAAAGATGGCTCTCTACGTCCTTGCATTGACTACCGCGGTCTTAATAAAATCACGGTAAAGAACCGCTACCCCCTACCTCTCATCTCTGAACTCTTTGATCGCCTCCAAGGTGCCCACATCTTTACCAAACTGGACTTAAGAGGTGCTTATAATCTCATCCGCATCAGAGAGGGGGATGAATGGAAAACGGCATTTAACACTAGAGATGGACACTTTGAGTATCTGGTCATGCCCTTTGGCCTGTGCAACGCCCCTGCCGTCTTCCAAGACTTTGTTAATGAAATTTTTCGTGATCTCTTATACTCCTGTGTTGTTGTATATCTGGACGATATCCTGATTTTTTCTGCCAACCTAGAAGAACACCGCCAGCATGTCCATATGGTTCTTCAGAGACTTCGTGACAATCAACTTTATGCCAAGATAGAGAAATGTCTGTTTGAATGCCAATCTCTTCCTTTCCTAGGATACTTGGTCTCTGGCCAGGGACTACAAATGGATCCAGACAAACTCTCTGCCGTCTTAGATTGGCCTCGCCCCTCCGGAGTCCGTGCTATCCAACGTTTTTTGGGGTTCGCCAATTATTACAGGCAATTTATTCCACATTTTTCTACCATTGTGGCTCCTATCGTGGCTTTAACCCAAAAAAATGCCAATCCTAAGTCATGGCCTCCTCAAGCGGAAGACGCCTTTAAACGGCTCAAGTCTGCCTTTTCTTCGGCTCCCGTGCTCTCCAGACCTGACCCATCTAAACCCTTCCTATTGGAGGTTGATGCCTCCTCAGTAGGAGCTGGAGCGGTCCTTCTACAAAAAAATTCTTCCGGGCATGCTGTTACTTGTGGTTTTTTTTCTAGGACCTTCTCTCCGGCGGAGAGGAACTACTCCATCGGGGATCGAGAGCTTCTAGCCATTAAATTAGCACTTGAGGAATGGAGGCATCTGCTGGAGGGATCAAGATTTCCAGTTATTATTTACACCGATCACAAGAACCTCTCCTATCTCCAGTCTGCCCAACGGCTGAATCCTCGCCAGGCCAGGTGGTCTCTGTTCTTTGCCCGGTTTAATTTTGAAATTCACTTTCGGCCTGCCGATAAGAACATTAGGGCCGATGCTCTCTCTCGTTCCTCGGATGCCTCGGAAGTAGAACTCTCTCCGCAACACATCATTCCTCCTGACTGCCTGATCTCCACTTCTCCAGCCTCCATCAGGCAAACTCCTCCAGGAAAGACCTTCGTCTCTCCACGCCAACGCCTCGGAATCCTCAAATGGGGTCACTCCTCCCATCTCGCAGGTCATGCGGGCATCAAGAAATCCGTGCAACTCATCTCTCGCTTCTATTGGTGGCCGACTCTGGAGACGGATGTCGTGGACTTTGTGCGAGCCTGCACTGTCTGTGCCCGGGATAAGACTCCTCGCCAGAAGCCCGCTGGTCTTCTTCATCCTCTGCCTGTCCCCGAACAGCCTTGGTCTCTGATTGGTATGGACTTTATTACAGACTTACCCCCATCTCGTGGCAACACTGTTGTTTGGGTGGTCGTTGATCGATTCTCCAAAATGGCACATTTCATCCCTCTTCCTGGTCTTCCTTCAGCGCCTCAGTTGGCAAAACAATTTTTTGTACACATTTTTCGTCTTCACGGGTTGCCCACGCAGATCGTCTCGGATAGAGGCGTCCAATTTGTATCAAAATTCTGGAGGGCTCTCTGTAAACAACTCAAGATTAAATTAAACTTTTCTTCTGCATATCATCCTCAATCCAATGGACAAGTAGAAAGAATTAACCAGGTCTTGGGTGATTATTTACGACATTTTGTTTCCTCCCGCCAGGATGATTGGGCAGATCTTCTACCATGGGCCGAATTCTCGTATAACTTCAGAGTCTCTGAATCTTCCTCCAAATCCCCATTTTTCGTGGTGTACGGCCGTCACCCTCTTCCCCCCCTCCCTACCCCCTTGCCCTCTGGTTTGCCCGCTGTGGATGAAATATCTCGTGATCTTTCCACCATATGGAAAGAGACCCAAAATTCTCTCTTACAGGCTTCATCACGCATGAAGAAGTTTGCTGATAAGAAAAGAAGAGCTCCCCCCATTTTTTCTCCTGGAGACAAGGTATGGCTCTCCGCTAAATATGTCCGCTTCCGTGTTCCCAGCTACAAATTGGGACCACGCTATCTTGGTCCTTTCAAAATTTTGCGCCAGATCAATCCTGTCTCTTATAAACTTCTTCTCCCTCCTTCTCTTCGTATTCCTAATGCCTTTCACGTTTCTCTTCTTAAACCACTCATCATCAACCGTTTCTCTCCTAAACTTATCTCTCCCACTCCTGTCTCCGGTTCTTCTGACATCTTTCCTGTTAAGGAGATACTGGCCTCCAAAAAGGTCAGAGGAAAAACCTTCTTTTTGGTTGACTGGGAGGGCTGTGGTCCTGAAGAGAGATCCTGGGAACCTGAGGACAATATCCTGGATAAAAGTCTGGTCCTCAGGTTCTCAGGCTCCAAGAAGAGGGGGAGACCCAAGGGGGGGGTACTGTTACGCCGAGCGCTCCGGGTCCCCGCTCCTCCCCGGAGCGCTCACTACACTCTCGCTCCCGCAGCGCCCCGGTCAGATCCACTGACCGGGTGCGCTGCGATACTGCCTCCGGCCGGGATGCGATTCGCGATGCGGGTGGCGCCCGCTCGCGATGCGCACCCCGGCTCCCGTACCTGACTCGCTCTCCGTCGGTCCTGTCCCGGCGCGCGCGGCCCCGCTCCCTAGGGCGCGCGCGCGCCGGGTCTCTGCGATTTAAAGGGCCACTGCGCCGCTGATTGGCGCAGTGGTTCTAATTAGTATGTTCACCTGTGCACTCCCTATTTATACCTCACTTCCCCTGCACTCCCTCGCCGGATCTTGTTGCCATTGTGCCAGTGAAAGCGTTCCCTTGTATGTTCCTAGCCTGTGTTCCAGACCTCCTGCCGTTGCCCCTGACTACGATCCTTGCTGCCTGCCCCGACCTTCTGCTACGTCCGACCTTGCTTCTGTCTACTCCCTTGTACCGCGCCTATCTTCAGCAGTCAGAGAGGTTGAGCCGTTGCTAGTGGATACGACCTGGTCACTACCGCCGCAGCAAGACCATCCCGCTTTGCGGCGGGCTCTGGTGAAAACCAGTAGTGACTTACAACCGATCCACTAGCACGGTCCACGCCAATCCCTCTCTGGCACAGAGGATCCACCTCCTGCCAGCCGGCATCGTGACAGCCATGGTTTTATAAGCCATGATTTCTATAAAAAAAAAAAAATAATCTTTTCTTATGAAGTATATTAGAAAGGCTAATATTTTGCCAAGATGTACAACATATAAAAAAGTTTTTGCATCTGACAGTGCCCTTTGAAGAAAAGGTTGAAGCCTGCCACTTGGCTAGTCAGCAGAATCATGTGGCTTTTAAGAGTGCCAACAGAGGTCAAACTATGTCTTTATCCTCTCAGATCCAGAATACACAAGGTTAAACTTCTGAAATCTAAAGGCATGTAAAAAGATGCATTTCAATACATGACATCAATATTTTATACATTTAATAAATTTTATAAACAAAACATTGTAATCTCTCTCTCTCTCTCTCTCTCTCTCTCTCTCTCTCTCTCTCTCTCTCTCTCTCTCTCTCTCTCTCTCTCTCTCTCTCTCTCTCTCTCTCTCTCTCTCTCTCTCTCTCCCTCTCTCATTTCAATATTACATCACGGTTTTTGCACCCAATGTAGGTTGTATGTGATGTCAGCCTTACAACTTATGGAGCCAGTATCCTGGTTGAGAGGTTGTGTGGTTTTGATGAATGACTAAAAGCAAATCTGGATCAGAATTCTTTCATAATCTGGCGTTGCATAAATCACAGATTAGAACTGGCAGTTCATGACTTGTGGAAATGAACACAATAAACCATTTTAAGACTTTAGCAACAAATAAGTACAAATATATTTAAAGTCAGGGCTCAATTTTTACAATTTCTAAGTCCCATTTTAGACTTCCACCATGCTCATTTATATCCAATCCAAAAAGGAGTTAAGTAAAGTTTACAAGTTGTTTCACAAAATCCTAGCAGAAGTCTCATTCCTCTGCTTTGCATACGTGAATAGCTTTATTTGAAAAAAGGTGTTTGTGGGTCAGAGAGGAACATTGGGTTAGTACCCCTTTGCCACATGAAATACCCATCAGAGACTACTACACCTAGCATAGCCCTCATCATCATTCTTAATGCATACCACAGATCTATGCATGATGATATATGCAAAACAGTGGGATGTTTGATGTTGCATAGATAACACCCCCACCCCCAACACCCCCAACCCTGCCCAATGCATATACAGTGGTCCCTCAACATACGATGGTAATCAGTTCCAAATGAACCACTGTTTGTTGAAACCATCGTATGTTGAGGGATCCTTGCAATGTAAAGTATAGGAAGTAATACTCACCTGTACTTGCCGCTCCGGACCCGTCACCGCTGCCCTGGATGTCGCCCTCCATCGCTGTCTCCGCGTCCCCGGGGTGTCACCGCCGCTCCGGAAATCTCTGCTTCCCCGGGATCCTCGCTCTCCGTTGCCGCCATCACATCACTACGCATGCCGCTCCAATTGGATGATGGGACAGCGTGCGCGATGACGTGATGACGACGAAGGAGAGTGCTGGTGATGCAGCGGAACCCGAAGAGGACTTCCGGAGCCCCGAGGAGAGGTGAGTGATGTCACTGCAGCACACGGGGCACCGTAGACGGCTATCTGGCAGCAGCTGAAGCAGTCTGCGCTGCCGGATAGCCGTTTATGCGATGGTTCTGACATACAGAAGCATCGTATGTTGATGCTGCCTTCAACATGCGATGGCCTCTGAGAGGCCATCGCATGTTGAAATTATTGTATGTCGGGGGGTCACTGTATTAGGGTGCCTTTTTATGGGGACTACTGTGAATAGGAATTTGACAAATATAAAAGCCATACATGGCTGGATTTTCCTTCATAGAACAGATGGTGAGCTGCAAATTTGTTCCTGATTGTTCTTGAACTTTACACTTAATAAATACTTATCATCTAGGTCTTTTATTATCAGCCAGAGAATATCAACAACCATATTACACTGGAAGCTATCCATGACTGAGATGGTGCGGTTATGTAACAATAACTAGTTTTAGAATCTTTCTATTCACAAAAATGTTTCCACTGGTCATTGTTTAATGATTTTAAATAACAAAAATTCTAAGGTTACGTTGACATGTTCAGATTTTATAATGCGGTTTTCAATGTCAAAGCCTGGAATAGACCATATATTCTAGACTTTAGTTAAAGCTGCATACATTTTTTTTTATATGGAAACACACCCTTAACCCCTTGTTAATTGCTGATTTTGATGGCATCTCAGTGGTCATTACACATTACACCGGTCTATACGTTGTGGATACAGAATGCGATCCTGGTGGTTTAGCCCTTCACATGATGTGATCAGTGAGTGATGTAACAAGTGCTACACCTGTGCTGAGCCTGATTGGCACCCCAGTGACAAATTTGTGTAGACCTCTGTGCCTGCCATGACAGATCTGCTTGTATCAACAAAACTAAAGTGTCTAAACTCCCACAAAATAAACATATTTGGTATGACTGTGTGCAGAAATGTCCAAGCGATTTAAATATAATGGTATTGATCATGCAAGGTGAATGGGGTAAATGAACAAAGTGTGAGAATTGCTCATTTTTAGCAATGGAATAAAAAGTGTTAAAGTCCCATCTACCCCAAATTGGTGCCCCAAGCCACCATACGGGTGGTCAGAATATATTTTTTTCAAGTAGTAAATTAAAACTTTTGAAAAATAAATTATGCATTGCTATAATCAAACTGACCCCTAGAATAAAGATAGATGCCCAGATTTATCAATCTGCCTAAAACCCTAATTGTCAGGTTTTTCCCATAACAACCAATCACAGCTCAACTTTCATATCTTAACGAACTCTTGTAAAGTTGTGAAAGTTGTGCTGTGATTGGTTGCAATGGGAAAAACCAGACAATTAGGGGTTCAGGCTGTTGATAAATTAGGGCCAATATGTCAGTTTTACTGCACAATGAGCAGCATAAAAAGATAATCCCTCAAAATTGCAGAATTGTGTTATTTGCTTTTTTAATTTTTTTATTTCCGCTTACAAATACATTTTTTCTGCTTTGCACTATATTTTATGGTAAAAAAGAAGGATGTCTTTAGAAAGTACAAATTGTTCTATAAAAAAGCCCCATGTGGCTATGTATAGGTAAAAATAAAAGAAATTGGGGGAGATTCATCAAGACCTGTGCTGAAGAAAAATTGACCAGTTACTCATAGCAACCAGATTGCTTATTTTCCAGTGGCCTTTTCAAAAATGAAAAGAGCAATCTGATTGGTTTGCAACTGGGCAACTGGTCGACTTTTCCTCTGCACAAGTTTTTGACGATTCTCTTCTATAGTTCTTATTAAGGGGTTTAAAAACTTGTGAAAAATCGCTGTCGAAAAAAGGGATTAAACCAACCTTTGTGTTAGTAAATAGCTCAATGCGCACCTGCACATTTTAACTCCATTAAAAATATCATCTACATTTAATCACTAATCTTGTTTGTTCTTGACAGAGATGTGTACCGGAGGCTGCATGGCAGGTCACCAGGTATGTTGCCTCTATATGCCTCTGTATGGTAAAGCACCATAGATGGGAAAACTGTATTTTTACATAAGGCCTTAGGCGGATCTCGTCTGGGAGAAGCTTTCTGATTTTTCATGTTCATTATTCATGCAAGTTTTAACACTTCTTTGAAATTATAATATATTTTATCATTAGTGAAATTGTATTTACAAAATATATTTATCACCTATTTAGCAGCTTTAAACACCTCTTTTCTATAAAAGTTAAGAACAAAAGCAGCCTACCGTAACAGTAATAAAGTGCACAGAGAAAGGAACAGTATTTCTGCTGTACTATTCTGCTAAGTTCACCTTAAATGACCCCAGATACATTTTTCCTATACAATTTAGTAGAGTTTACATTTACCAATGTCCAATGCACAGTGCTATAAATATGAGAATATAAAATACATACTTTTTCTATTAACAGTCATGTTTTATGCAGTCACTAGAAACCCTCTACTTTTACAACTGCTGTTTTACGTTAACATTGGTTGCACATTTTGTTGCCCAAGAAATTGCAACTGTGGCGTGAATGACGTCATTTCATCCTAAGGGCTTCTGGGAAATAGAACAGCAGCTATTCTGCTTGTGCGTCCAAAGCATATCATGTATCTCTTCATTATTCCTAACAGCTAGCTTTTGTATTCTTTACATGTATGCCAGGTTCACACTAAATTGTGGTCTTCATTTCTTCTTTATAACAACTGTCAGGGGTTTTCTTTTTATGAAGAAAATGAGAACTGGATGTTCTTAAGTTGCTCAGTCCCCAGACCACCTTGTTACAGCTGAAAGTGCAAGCTTACTGGAAGCTAGCAAAACATTCGAACATAATCTATATGTTCTGTGAAAAGGAAAGTATATCCAAATATGTTCACGGTTCATTCAAACATGACAAAGCTTGAAATAATTTTGCCACAAAGTTTATCCACACCAGAATTCTGCACTACTATAGTCACCATTGGCATGGAACCTCAGTGTTTAAAAAACCTAATTCTTAGTTAAATAAAATGCAAATATTATTAGTGAAATAAGTATTGAACATGTCAACTTTTTACTTACCAAATATAATGTCAAATATAATGCCAGATGTTGGTAAAAACAAACAAACGAGATAATCCATACATACAAAACCAAAGACCAAAACAAATAAGATCAGAAATTAAGTTATGTGTAATAATGTTTTCCCACTAATAACTCAATTGACACAGGGAAAAAGTATTGAACATACTTACTAATATTTATTTAATACGTTGTACAAAAGGCATTTGTTGGTAATGACAGCTTCAAGACGCCTTCGGGATGGAGAAGCTAGTCATATGCATTGTTCTGGTGGGATTTTGGCCTATTCTTCCACACAAACAGTCTTAAAATTTTAAAGGTTTTGGGGCTTCTTCCGCCCTGGTTGGGCGGGGTGGAATATTGATGAGGCAGGGGAAGCTGCGCAACCCAGCTCCCCACCTCCAATGCACTCTGGAACGCAATGACAAAGAGCATCTATCAGGAAGAGCTATGGATATACCTAAGGTAAACTGCAAGTAAACTGCTATATAACCCAATATATTTAGTTTAGTGTGGATCAAATAGCTGTCGAATTCTCTTTAAGCTAAGGGCCTATGTAAGTGAATAAGGTTCCCTCACTCTTAACCAATAAAGGTGCAAAACAGTGTAAAATAATGTGATTATGGAGCAGAACTTACAATAAAACAGCGATCATTGTAATCAGAGATAAAAGTGAAACAATCAATTGACAGGTCCTGCAAGGTACACATAGAGACACTACACTGCAAATCCTTGTGATAAGAATCTGTAATCTCATGTCTATGATAATCTTTCAGAAATTTTCTATAAATTTTTAATTTTTCTACCAGATTTTATAAGAATCTGCAGCAAAGTGCTTTACAACATGTCTTAAGTTTGATAATATACTGTCACATGTATAAGACCAATGCAGTAACTACACTTGCAAAATTGAAAAACTTTTTGTGTGTGTGTAGTAATAAACTTAATTTAATTTAATTTAAAGGGGTACTCCAGTGGAAAACCTTTTTTTTTAATCAACTGGTGCCAGAAAGTTTAACTGATTTGTGAATTACTTCTATTTATATATTTCTGTACTTATCAGCTGCTGTATGCTCCAGAGGAAGTTCATGTCAGAAACTGTCTATGTCAGGAACTGTCCAAAGCAGGATAGGTTTGCTATGGGAATTTGCTACTTCTCTGGACAGTTCCTGACAAAGAAAGAGGTGTCAGCAGAGAGCACTGTGGTCAGACTGAAAAGAACTCAACTCCCTCCGTAGTATACAGAAGCTGATAAGTATTGGAAGGGTTAAGAATTTCAATAGAATGATTTACAAATCTGTTTAACATTTTGGAGTCAGTTGAAAAAAAAATTGTTTTCTACTGGAGTACCCCTTTAAAATGCCTTTTATTTGCTGAAGATCATGAATAGGAACATTGTGAAGCATCAACATGTTTTCAGGTGTTTAACAATAGGCACAATAGGTTGCTAGGGATTTGCACCGCAGTCAATGATGTCAATAAATATGTTTCAGGTCTAAGCGTCTGGAATAAAAAGGACGTAAGAGTTATAACTATAGCATGTGCATTGCTGACTCAAAATATAATAGGGAATTATGATCCTACGCAGCACACAGCACCACTTAGACTTGCTTTTATTTGAGGATTAATGAATAAGGATTAAGACTTACTTTCATTCTTCTGTCTCTGCAAGACTTCTCAGTAATAATATATACTAACACCAGACATGATAAAAGATGGGCTTCTGAAAGCAAAGTATCTGTATTCATTAATGTCATATTCAAATCTTTGAGGATACATAATCCATGCTTGACATTTCATGATATTCAACAGGACTGTACATTAGAATTACACAGCATTATAAGTGCAGCTCTCAGAGAACCTTGAAGTTCACTAATAACTCTTAACTTCTATTTGTCTCTATACAATGGTTGTCCATGTGAAAATTAGAGCATATCCAACACAAATGCTTTTATGGCTAGGATGTACTAAAGCATGGCTTTCGGTCAATGCTTCTGAATTTCCTTTATCATCCTCATTGAACATAAAGCTCGCCAAAAAAGCAGTCTGGGAACAAAAGAGTTGGATGGGACAGCAAAAAGAAGAGGAATCAGGAATAAAGCCCAGATTTAGTTTGACTGTCTTAGTAGAACACATCTAGCTCTTTGTACAACTCTCCAAAAATATCACCTCTGTTTTAGTTCAATTGAATAAATGTGTTTAACATTATTATTGAGAACATATCCAATTTTCATTCCACATACAAGTACAATAACCAAACTCATGTTACACTAGTATATCCCTTTAGTTATGTGTTTTGTTCTGTCTTTAACCCCTTTATGCAAGATAACATAAATGGAGGTCATCAACAGGATATAGTTCCTGCACCATGCCACACATATTCATCACTGTTAATCATGGATTGATGCCGCTGTCAGCCCTATCCCGCATGGCATCCTGGTAAGAGATGAATAGAGAAGTAAGCATGATCTATTAAGTACATTGTGGCTTCACATTCAGAAAAGGCGGCATATATTGCATGCAATAATTGCAACAACGTTGACATCCCATCGAAAGCTTGGTCCGATTTTTCAAAACACCAATTATATCAGACACCAATCATATCATTTCAGCAGCCCATTTTTTTCATCATGTCTGGTGTTAGTATATATTATTACTGAGAAATCTTACAGAGAGACAAGAATGAAAGTAAGTCTCAATCCTCATTTATTAATGCTGAAATGAAAGCAAGTTGTGTGCAGTGTAGGATCATAATTCCCTGATATGTGTGAACATTGGAGGTGTCTGGATATTAATTAACAACCCTATGAAGGGGGTACTCCAGCCCTGAGATATCTTTATCCCCTCACGGGGGTCCCGCCGCTGGGGATCCCCGCTATCTTGTATTCACCATACACCTGTTTGAGCTGCACGCCGCGGTGCCAGCTCACAAACAGCCGAATGGCAACCACGGGGTCTGAGAATCGTGACGTCACGACTCTGTCCCGTGTGACGTCCCCCCAGCCCCCGCTATGCAAGTCTATGGGAGGGGGCGTGATCGCTGTCACGCCCCCTCCCATAAACTTGCATAGCGGGGGCATGGGGTGGCGTCACACGGGGGGCGGAGTTGTGACATCACGATTCTCCGGCCCCGTGGTTGCCATTCGGCTGTTTGTGAGCTGGCACCGCGGCGTGCAGCTCAAACAGGTATATGGCGAATACAAGATTGCGGCAGTCCCCAGCAGCGGGACCCCTGCGGTGAGATATCTTATCCCCTATCCTTTGCATAGGGGATAAGATGTCTCAGGGCCGTAGTACCCCTTTAAGGCTAAGTTCACAGTGCAGAATCTTCAGACAGAATTTATGCCAGAGATCCCGCAGGAGGCACTAGAACCATGTGGACTGCATTCCCGTGCCCATAGACGGCAATGCATTTTTAAGAGGATCAGCTGAGAAATGTACTGCCGTCTATGGGACCAGCAATGCAGTCCATGCGGTTCTAGCGCTGCCCACGGGATCTCCAGCAGAAGTTCCATCTGAAGATTCCGCAGTGTGAACTTAGCCTTATTAGGGGTGTCAATTAATACCCAGACACCTTCAAGTGTGTTCACACATTCAGCTTTTAGATGTAATGACTTAACTTAAAAGCCAGGAACAGATCATGAATAAAGGACAAGAAAAAAGGAAAGACTGAGACTTCTCCTCTTTTCAGATGTACCGGTATTTCTGGCTTGGTATTTAATAACAGCAATTAAAAACCTGAATGTTTGAACATATTGTACCCTCAGGTACCGGACAAAAGAATGAGAGAATCATAAAGATAAAAACTTTTGTGTCCCCATAGCCACCAATGGCTCCATAGCAGTTTTACCGCCATGCCCACATTGACTGTGCTAGTCACTATGTTACAACAATACAAATATACAATTCTTGCATTCAATATGTAAAAAAAAAAGAAAACTCCAGAATTGAGGTGAGTACACATTTTGTAATTTTTACAGTGTCACGCTGCTCATAACGTGCACTGAGAAAATGTGTGACAATGCTGCAACAGACATTTGGGGCATTACCCTTGAAGTTCATTTCCACATAAAAAAAATCTAGCAATTTCCACGAAAAGAGAAAATAAATAAAAATAAACAAATTTGCCAATGTAAACTTCACTGTCTCCTCACTGATATGCATATGAGAAGTAGACTTTGTACCTCAGGTTTAGCACCTCAGTTTTTTTTCTTTCGTTCTTTTTTTATACTAGGTCTATGCTTTAGGCACTACAGATGCCTATACAGAGAAAACTGCCTATCATGCTAAGAAATAAAAATTTATATTTTAACAATTTATGTTCATTAAATTTCATGTATACAGTAGTACAGTAGTAATTCATGTGTAAAGTGCTATGTAAGATAAGTGTGATTCCAGTTATAAACATATCAATAGTACAAGGGATACGATGAGAAACTTTGTAATGTATCTTAACACATAAAAATATTTTTTTCTCCTCTTTTTAGACCCCTCACCTCCTCCACAAACAGAGACAAGGACATATTTGGGAAGAAGAACCCTACACCCTTAAAGGGGTACTCCGCTGGAAATGTTTTCTCTTTAAATCAACTGGTGCCAGAAAGTTAAAGAGATTTGTAAATTACTTCTAGTCAAAAATCTTAATCCTTCCAGTACTTATCAGCTCCACAAGAAGTAATTTTTATTTTATATTTCCTTTCTGTCTGACCACAGTGCTCTCTGCTGACACCTCTGTCCATGTCAGGAACTGTCCAGAGCAGGAGAGGTTTGCTATGGGGATTTGCTCCTACTCTGTACAGTTCCTAAAACCAGAGGTGTCAGCAGAGAGCACTGTGGTCAGACAGAAAGGAAATCCAAAAAGAAAATAACTTCCTGTGAAGCAAATAGCAGCTGATTAAGATTTTTAAATGGAAGTAGTTTACAGATCTGTTTAACTTTCTCACACCAGTTGATTAAAAAATAAATCAAAAATGTTTTCCAGTGGAGTACCCCCCTAAAGGTACCTCTACATCTTCAATAGTTGTCCTTTTTCCCTCACTCAGGAATGTTTGGCTCAGACAAATGCTAAGATGCTGCTGCATCTGGCTTGTAATTCTCATGGCTGACTACTATTCTAATACTGTCAGAATGTCAGTACATAGTAAGGCTGAAATAAGACATATGTCCATCCAGTTTAGACTATTACCATATAGTGTTAATCAAGAGGTTGGCAAACACCCCCAAAATCCCCCCCCCCTACCCCCAATTTCACTCATTATAGGGAGAAAAATTCTGAAAAATCTGAATAAATCCCTGGATCCTAAACCCATGTTGAGACATGTTGACACATTTATTAAGGTCCCGTCCCCACTTTCATGCAGATTTTTTCCTCCTTTGTGAGACATTTTTTTACTGAGAAGCAAATAGTGTCTAATACTCAGAATACATCTGATGCAAGGCATCCACACCAGTATAAACATTTTGAGTCAGAAGTCTGGTGCATTTAGCTTACTAACTCTCTTCTATTGTAAATGCTTGTCATATCCCAAATCATAGATCCAACTTGATATAAAGGTATTTAGTGGTGGTTTAACAGGCACTCAATAAAAAAATAAGGATTGGTCGAAACTACTTTAAAGGGTATTCCAGGATTTTTTTTTTCATTTGACTTTGCTACAGGGGCTGTAAAGTTAGTGTAGTTCACAATAAAGTGTCCGTATCTGTGTGTGACTGTTTTCTCACAATTCTTCTGTGATTTTCACCCCAATATTTATTTTTAACAGCATACAAAATGACTGTTGTCTCAGATTTTTCCCAGCTTGCAATGTGGCCGAGACCTGATTCACTGGTCAGCTGATGACAGGGAGCCTGTCTGCAATGGGTGGAGGGATCGCTTGGTGGGAGAGAGATCAATCTGCAACTAATGCAACAGCTGTAGGCACCCTGATGGAAAACCACAGGTCTTTTGATTGGATGCAGCTCATTTATGTTTCAATGGGTGGAGTGGCTGATGTGTGGGAGGGAGGAAAATGGAATTATGGGATTTGTAGGCAAAGAAGAAAACTCAAAAAGGAAATACCAGTTCACAAAAAGCTAGCCACAGTGTTATGGTAATCTCACAACATAGCCATTTAACCCCAAGACAAGCGCAGATCCTTCCTAAGCATGTCCATTACTGTCTGCCAGGTACGTACTAAAATCACCTTATGGCGGAAAACCCCTTTAAGGTTGTCATGGTTTTGTGGTCACTTTTTAAAGAGTGGATCTAAGCCTGTAGGGGTGGAGTAAATTGTGGGCAAAAAGAAAGAAGGTGGAGTATGTTGGCTTATGTCTATCTTGTTCTGAATATAGATAGGTAAGGTCGGTATAAAATGTTCAATAAAAAAAAAAAGGTTTAATTCTCTGATCTTTTTCTTTGATCAATTACACATAATCCATATAAAAAGTTGTAGGAACAGATTTTAGGGTGCAGTGTGCAAAGCTATCCACAATAGTAAAATATCTTTGCTGGCCATTGACGTTTTCTGGAATTCCAACAATATTTTTAGGGCCTATGTCTCATAAAAAGCCCCCCAGGTTATCAGAAACATATAGAAAACGCTCCAAGTATCAGCATGAAATGTGTTACCCTATGTATATTTAATTTTAAATTAACTCATAGTAATAAAATGACACTCCAAACCAGGGGATATTATTATTATTATTTGGACTAGCAAAGACTATCCAAATAAAAAAAATTTTGAAGCCCAGCACTGGGACATTCATCCTCCCAGTGAGTCTCTGCCTAACTAGCTTTATTTACTGTATTTTCTATGCCATACAGAGAGGTCTGGTGATTTCTTATGATGTAAAGAATTATGTATCAGCAACATTGAGATGATATGTTATGATCTGTTGTGAGCAGCCTTGTAACTGGAAAGGTTGTCAGACTAGCTGGGTGTAATGACCTTTTAAATGGATTGTTGTTACTTACTCTACAAAAAATATTATGTATGAATCAGCAAAGGAAATGTTATCCCCGCTGCTTAACATCATCTGTAGAGCATGTATATACATCATGCCATTTTTTACATGCAGTCCACATTGTATTGCTTTCAGCCAAGCCGGAGCACATTTCTTGATTGAGTTAAGAGGCAAAGGTCTTCACTGAAAAGTCTGATGATCTGCATATGGTTCTGACATCTGAAACCATGAGCTAAGCCTTACATTAACAACAGCACATAACATGCTAAAGAATGCAGAGCGCAGATCTCTGCAGTAAAGCTGCAAAGTTTAAAGGTACAGTGGGAACCAAAAAATATGTATTCCATTCCTGAATCGTTTTCTATACAATAGATTTATTTGGCAACATTAATCTATTTGTACGGTTTATATCTTCCCTACTTAATGAGGCAAGGTATTCCTGAAAATGTTCTGCCGTACTTACCTGCTCTGCCTCAGTGCGCCAATCCCAGCTAGTCCAGCTGCTTGACATCCACTGATATGATGTTCTTTCCATGCTGACATTAAAGGAGTACTCCGGTGCTTAGACATCTTATCCCCTATCCAAAGGATAGGGGATAAGATGCCTGATCGCGGGAGTCCAGCCGCTGGAGACCCCCGGGATCTTGCACGAGGCACCCCGTTTGTAATTAGTACCCGGAGCGTGTTCGCCCCCATGTGACGTCAAGCTCCGCCCCTCAATGCAAGCCTATGGGAGGAGGGCGTGATAGCTGTCTCGCCCCCTCCTGTAGGCTTGCATTGAGGGGCGGAGCGTGACGTCACATGGGGGCGGAGGCGTGACGTCACACGCCTACGGCCGTGTGGTCGCCGGTACTCAGACCCGGAGCGAACACGCTCCGGGGACTGATTACAAACGGGGTGCCACGTGCAAGATCCCAGGGGTCCCCAGCGGTGGGACTCCCGCGATCAAGCATCTTATCCCCTATCCTTTGGATAGGGGATAAGATGTCTAAGCACCGGAGTACCCCTTTAACCTGTTGGGGACGAAGGGCGTATGCATACGCCCTTGCGTCCTGGTACTTAAGGACGAAGGGCGTATCCATACGCCCGTGGGAATTTCGGCCCCCGCCGCGCGCCGGGCGGGGACCGGGCCGGGGTGACTGCTGATATCTATCAGCAGGCACCCTGTGCAAATGCCCAGGGGGGTCATTAGACCCCCCCCATGTCGGCGATCGGCGCAAATCGCAAGTGAATTCACACTTGCGATTTGCGCCGATTCCGGGTCATTACGGGTCTATGGTGACCCGGTGACCCGGAATAGAAGGGGGATCGCGGGTGTCTAAGACACCCACGATCCCCCTGTAGCGATAGGAGTGAGGTGGCAGAGTTGCCACCCCTCCTATCTCTGCTATTGGTGGTCTAGACGCGACCACCAATAGCAGATCTGGGGCGGAGGGGTTTACTTTCGTTTTCCCCGTCCTGCCCTCCCACAATAGGCGGGGCAGAACGGGGAAAACGAAGAGGAGCGGCGCCGGAGTCCACTTACCCCTCCGGAGGCAGCGGAGCGTCGGGGATCGGCGGCGGCGACGGAGATCTGCGGCGGCGTGCGGCAGAAGAGGACGGCTCCCGGATGCGACGGAAGCCGGTGAGTATTTGCCTAGCAACAACTAGAGGGCTACAGTCTGAGACCACTATAGTGGTCTCTAGACTGTAGCCCTCCAGATGTTGCAAAACTACAACTCCCAGCATGCCCAGACAGCTGTTTGCTGTGTGGGCATGCTGGAATTTGTAGTTTTGCAACAGCTGGAGGTCTGCAGTTTAGAGACCACTGCACAGTGATCTCTATACTGCCCTCTAGATCTTGCAAAACTACAACTCCCAGCATGCCCACACAGCTGTTTGCTGTGTGGGCATGCTGGAATTTGTAGTTTTGCAACATCTGGAGGTCCACAGTTTGGAGATCACTGTTCAGTGGTCTCTAAATTGTAGCACTCCAGATGTTGCAAAACTAAAAATTCCAGCATGCCCACACAGCAAACAGCTGTCTCGGCATGCTGGGAGTTGTAGTTGCGTACCTCCAGCTGTTGCATAACTACATCTCCCAGCATGCCCTTCTGTGATCAGACATGCTGGGAATTGTAGTTTTGCAACAGCTGGAGGCACGCTGGTTGGAAAATACTGAGTTAGGTAACAGAACCCAACTCAGTATTTTCCAACCAGTGTGCCTCCAGCTGTTTCAAAACTACAACTCCCAGCATGTACTGACAGACCGTGCATGCTGGGAGTTGTAGTTTTGCAACAGCTGGAGGCTCACTGGTTGGAAAATACTGAGTTAGGTAACTGAAACTAACTGAAGGTTTTCCAACCAGTGTGCCTCCAGCTATTGCAAAACTACAACTCCCAGCATGTACTGACAGACCATGCATGCTGGGAGTTGTAGTTTTGAAACAGCTGGAGGTTTGCCCCCCCCCCCCCATGTGAACGTACAGGGTACATTCACACGGGCGGGTTTACAGCAAGTTTCCTGCTTCAAGTATGAGCTGCGGCAAATTTTTCGCCGCAGCGCAAATTCCTAGCGGGAAACTTACCGTAACCCGCCAGTGTGAATGTACCCTAAAAACACTACACTACACTACCACATAATAAAGAGTAAAACACTACATATACACCCCTTTACACTGTCCCCCCCCCCCCCCCAATAAAAATAAAAAACGTATTGTACAGCAGTGTTTCCAAAACGGAGCCTCCAGCTGTTGCAAAACAACAACTCCCAGCATTTCCGGACAGCCACTGATTGTCCAGGCATGCTGGGAGTTTAGCAACAGCTGGAGGCACCCTGTTTGGGAATCACTGGCGCAGAACACCCCTATGTCCACCCCTGTGCAATCCCTAATTTAGTCCTCAAATGCGCATGGTGCTCTCTCACTTTGGAGCCCTGTCGTATTTCAAGGAAACTGTTCAGGGACACATATGGGGTATTTCCGTACTCGGGAGAAATTGCACTACAAATTTGGGGGGCTTTTTCTCCTTTTACCCTTTATGAAAAGGAAAAGTTGGGGTCTACACCAGCCTGTTAGTGTAAAAAAAAAAAATTTTTACACTAACATGCTGGTGTTGCCCTTTACTTTTTATTTTCACAAGAGGTAAAAGGAAAAAAAGACCCCCAAAATCTGTAACGCAATTTCTGCTGAGTACGGAAATACCCCATATGTGGGCGTAAAATGCTCTGCGGGCGCACAACAAGGCTCAGGAGTGAGAGCGCACTATGTACATTTGAGGCCTAAATTGGTGATGTGCACAGGGGTGGCTGATTTTACAGCGGTTCTGACATAAATGCAAAATAATAAATACCCACATGTGACCCCATTTTGGAAACTACACCCCTCACGGAATGTAATAAGGGGTACAGTGAGCATTTACGCCCCACAGGTGTCTGACAGATTTTTGGGACAGTGGTACGTGAAAATGAAAAATTAAATTTTTTTGTTTGCACAGCCCACTGTTCCAAAGATCTGTCAAGCGCCAGTGGGGTGTAAATGCTCACTGCACCCCTTATTACATTCCATGAGGGGTGTAGTTTCCAAAATGGGGTCACATGTGGGGGGGTCCACTGTTCTGGCACCACGGGGGGCTTTGTAAATGCACATGGCCCCCGACTTCCATTCCAAACAAATTATCTTTCTAAAAGCTCAATGGCGCTCCTTCTCTTCTGAGCATTGTAGTTCGCTCGCAGTGCACTTGACGTCCACATATGGGGTATTTCCATACTCAGAAGAAATGGGGTTACAAATTTTGGGGGGCATTTTCTCCTATTACCCTTTGTAAAAAAGTAAAATTTGGGGAAAAACCAGCATTTTAGTGGAAAAATATTTTTTTTTCATTTACACATCCGACTTTAACAAAAATTTGTCAAACACCTGTGGGGTGTTAAGGCTCACCGTACCCCTTGTTACGTTCCTTGAGGGGTGTAGTTTCCATAATAGTGTGCAATGTGGGGTTTTTTGCTGTCCTGGCACCATAGGGGCTTCCTAAATGGGACATGCCCCCCAAAAACCATTTCAGAAAAACTCACTCTCCTAAATCCCATTGTTGCTCCTTCGCTTCTGAGCCCTCTACTGCGCCCGCCGAACACTTGACATACACATATGAGGTATTTTCTTACTCCAGAGAAATTGGGTTACAAATTTTGAGAGGATTTTTTTCCTTTTACCCTTTGTAAAAATTCTAAAATTGGGTCTACAAGAACATGCCAGTGTAAAAAATGAAGATTTTGAATTTTCTCCTTCACTTTGCTGCTATTCCTGTGAAACACCTAAAGGGTTAACACACTTACTGATTGTCATTTTGAATACTTTGAGGGGTGCAGTTTTTATAATGGGGTCATTTATCGGGTATTTCTAACCAGAAGACCCTTCAAATCCACTTCAAACCTGAACTGGTCCCTGAAAAATTCCGATTTTGAAAATTTAGCGAAAAATTGGAAAATTGCTGCTGAACTTTGAAGCCCCCTGATGTCTTCCAAAAGTAAAAACTCATCAATTTTATAATGCAAACATAAAGTAGACAAATTGTATATGTGAATCAATACATAATTTATTTGGAATATCCATATTCCTTATAAGTAGAGAGCTTCAAAGTTAGAAAAATGCTAAATTTTCAAATTTTTCATGAAATTTTCAAATTTTTCACCTAGAAAGGATGCAAGTATCGCCGAAAATTTACCACTAACATAAAGTAGAATATGTCATGAAAAAACAATCTCGGAATCAAATTTATAAGTAAAAGCATTCCAGAGTTATTAATGCTTAAAGTGACAGTGGTCAGATTTGCAAAAAATGCTCCCGTCCTTAGGGTCATAATGGGCTCCGTCCCCAAGGGGTTAAAGGGGTATTCCACTGGAAAACATTTTCTTTTCTAAATCAACTGGTGCCAGAAAGTTAAACAGATTTGCAAATGACTTCTGTTTAAAAATCTTAACCCTTCCAGTACTTATCAGCTGCTGTATGCTCAAGAGAAAATTGTGTAGTTCTTTCCAGTCTCACCACAGTGATCTCTGCTGACACCTCTGTCCATGTCAGGAACTGTCCAGAGTAGCAACAAATCCCCATAGGAAACCTCCCCTTGTCAGGACAGTTTCTGATATGGACAGAGGTGGCAGCAGAGAACAATATAGTCAGACTGAAAAGAATTACACAACTTCCTGTGGAGCATACAGCAGCTGATAAGTACTGGAGGGATATAGATTTTTTTTATAGTAACTTTTTTTTTTTTTAAAGTCATTTACAAATCTCTTTAACTTTCTGGAACCAGTTGATTTAATTTTTTTTTTCCACCAGAGTACCCCTTTAAGTCATACAACGATGTCTGGCTACCACAATCAAAATTAACATTGTTTTATACATCTGAGAGAGTTATGAGGGACAGTGAGAAATGGTGGAATGGTAGAAGATTAGGTTTCTTCTCTCAAGTAGAACAGCAGGCAAAATTTCCTTATGGGTAATAGAAAGATGTGGAGAGGAAGACACAAGCTTAATGGTTGCAACTCACAAGATGGCACTTGAATGTTAGAATTTTTTTTAAATTTTTTAACACTATTAAACTAAACTATGAAGGCTCAAAAACCTGAATCAGTTGTCTACTTCACTTTGTCCAAGGTTGTCCCCTAATTCAATTGAAAACCTGAGCATCAACAGGATCCCTGTTCTGCTGCTTAGCATTTGTGGTGTTGTGGGAGCAATTAATGCTGCCTGCAGTAAGACCTGACCAGTGGGAGCTGGGACTGGTGAGTATTAGAAGGAGGACAGATTATTTAGAGTCAGTGTTCCCCAATCTGTGCCTCTCCAGATGGTACAAAACTAAAAATCAGGACTTGATTACAGTGAGAGTTTAGCAACATCTGGAGATTGGCAGATTGGGAACCAGTGATTTAGGGTTAGGGACCACAATGTCACGGTTCAATAGGGAATGGGGGCACAGTACATTGGGGGCATTATGGCACAGATCATTAGGACATGGGGAAAAGTTTATTAGGGGATGTGGCACAGATCATAAAGGGCACAGTTTTTAGGGGGTCAGGGACACATTATTAGAGGACAGTAGCACAGTCCATTAGGGTACAATGGCACAGAACAGGGGAACAGATTATTTGGTGACAGCGGCACAGTTTATTAAGATACATTGGCACAGATCATTTGGGAACAGTGGCACAGTTCATTAGGATTCAGTGGAAAAGATCCTTTAACGAGTACTGCGGCCCTAGACATCTTATCACCTATCCTTTGATAAGATGTTTGATTGCGGGGATCCTGCCGCTGGGGACCCCAGCAATCTCTCCTGCAACCCCACAATACAGGGGCCGAGTATTGTGACGTCACACCATGCTCTCAATGCAAGCCTGTGGGAGGGGGCATGATGTCACGAGGGGGCAGAACCGTGACATCATGATACTCAAGTCCCTGTATCAAGACTCATCAGACATGGAGCGATTTTCGCTCCGTGAGGCTGATGATGGGGGCGCTGCAGGAGAGATATTTTGGGGTCCCCAGGGGTGGGACCCCCGCAATCAGACATCTTATCCCCTATCCAAAGGAAAATGATAAGATGTCTATGGCGGGAGTTCCCCTTTAAGGGCAGAGGTACAATTCATTAGAATTCAATGGCACAGATAATTAGAGCATGATGGCACATCTTTACAGGACAGTGGTACAAATTATTAGGGGCAGTATCACGATTCAATAGGGGATGTAGCACAGATCATTTGAAAATTGTTTAAATAATTCAGACAACCTCTATTAAGGGCTCATAGTTGCAAGAGAGCAAGGGGAAAACATGTGGCATTTGTGTGACAATACTAGGAGCTATTTTGTAGGTTAAAGGGGTACTCCACTGGAAAACATTTTCTTTTAAATCAACTGATGCCAGAAAGTTAAACAGATTTGTAAATTACTTCTATAAAAAAATCCCAATACTTCCAGTACTTTTTAGCTGCTGCATAAAACAAGGGAAGTTCTTTTATTTTAGAATGTCCTTTATGTCTGACCACAAGTGCTCTCTGTTGACACCTCTGTCCATGTCAGGAACTGTCCAGAGCAAGAGAGGATTTGCTCCTACTCTGGACAGTTCCTAAAATGGACAGAGGTGTCAGCAGAGAGCACTGTGGTAGAAAGATTGCATTTTTTTAATAGAAGTAATTTACAAATCGATTTAACTTTCTGGCACCAGTTGATTTAATATAAATTGTTTTCCAGTGAAGTACCCCTTTAAGGATCCTCCAATAAATAAGATGTCTTCATGGGAGAAGCTATGTTTATTCTGCCCGTAACTGTGTCTGATATAGTCGCTCAAGGTCTGCAGGAAGACAATGGCCCTGATTGTTTTGGCGAGTTGTGTGCCAGAAACTGGCGCATTGTGCCAGAAATTCTGTCTGCGCCAGATTGTGAGCAAGAATTCTGTCCAATTGCACCAGAATTCGGTCTGCACCAGAATTCTCTCTACGCCAGAAATGAAAAACCCAACCAACTCTCCATTTTACTGAGAAAAAAACGAAAAAAGAGCGTGTCTGTCGGGGAAAGGGGCATGGTCACATAAAAGTGGCGTGTTCCCAATATTTTCACAAAAACCCTACATATGTACTAAGGTTTCCACAGAAAACGTGGTGGATTTGAGCTGAGGAAAACCCTACAGATCAAAATGCCAGGGTCCGAGGATGGCTGTCGCCCAGGACCATCTGACTGCACAGTATCTCAGGGATCCATCCCTCCCCTTTCTCTATTCCCTTTCTAGGCTGCTATTTTGTTTTTACTCTCTCCCCAACCTCTCTCCCCCCTCCTCCCACCTTTTCTAGGGAGGGTGTTTGCAGTGAAGACGTAGCCTATCATATAGGGGCGTTTTTCCTGGGTTTATGGGTGCCTTCTCCCTACGTTATATCGTGCCCAGAAGATTTCTGCCACCATTCCACCCACCCACAAAGGGTCCCGGAGGTCGCCATGCGGCTGTCCGGTGTGTGCGCATGTATATTGTGCAGCTTTTGCGAGCGAGGGTGCAGCAGGAGGGGGAGGGCTGGCTGTGCGACCCCGTCTCACAAATCAGCTCTCCTTCGCCTGCGGCCCCGAGCCCGGCACCTGTGGCTGCAGGCCGGCAGTCTTCCAGGCGCTTCCGGGCTTGTCCGGAGCGGGCGCATGATGACCCCACCTACCGGAAGTGTGGGTGCGGCCTCTGCTGCTTCCGTCCAGGACACCCTCTGCTCCGGACCTCGTGCTGCAGGCTCGGAGATGGGGAATCGCCCAGCTGGAAGTCATCTGGCAAGGAATCCATGGAGCTTTCATCTCACCAGCCACCTCTGCCCAGCACTCCTGCTGACCATGGCCTCTCCACTCCTTTACACTGACTCCCCTACAGTACAGAGAGTTGCAGGGCCGTCTGTATCTCTCCCTCCTGCTCCCCTGGCCCCGGTTGGTGCTGTCCCAATGCAGCCTCCCTCCTGTGGTACGCAGTGTGGAATGTTTTTTCAGTGCCCGGTCCTCACTAGTGTTGTTCGCAAATATTTGCAATGAAAATTGTCATTGCGAATATAGCACTATATATTCGCAATTACGAAAATTCCTTATTTTTTTTTTTTTTTCACAGTGCACATCACAATGATCATCCCTCTCTGCTTCCAGCTTGTGTGGCGTAAAGAAGGCTCTGATACTACTGTGTGAGACTGGCGTACGAATTTTCGCATATGTGAAAATTTGCATATGCAAATTTTCGCATATGTGAATTTCCACGTATGTGAATTTCCGCGTATGCAAATTTTCGCATATGCGAATTTTTGCGCATGCTAATTTTTGCGCATGCAAATTTTGGCATAAGTATTACGCAAATATTCCGAATATGCGAATTTAGCGAATATATGACGAATATTCGTCCAATTCGAATATGGCCTATGCCGCTCAACAATAGTCCTCACCCCCTTCTAGGCACTTGCGGGGACGCAGGAGTAGCCGCCGCGGTTCCTCTGGGGGCCACAGCAGGTGGCACAGGCGGTCCTCTGGCCAACACAGGTCATCTCACCGGAGTCGGCTTTCCAGGTCCTCGCGGTGGTGTTCTCCCTTCATGTCATCTGGGTTTTCCATTGCCTCCGCTTCCTCCGTCAAAGTCAGCATTGTAGTCGTCGCGGATCCTGCTGGGTGCTCCAGGAAAAAATTTGTGCAAATGGTTATGTTGCTATCTGGTCATTGATTTCAGCTGACACTGTGGACAGGGAATGCAGGTTGGGTGATAAGCCATTTGACAGGAAACCCACAACAATCTCTAATTGGCTGCAAGCCTTTAGCGTTTTGGGTTATGTCATGGGACAGAGACATCGCGAGCGTTGCTTGGAATTGTTTGTGTACCAGTACATTATTTATTTGATGTATAAGTCCCACGGCGGCTCGGCGTGGTGGCGCTGTGAGGAAGAATGTCGCCGCAGGGGTCAAGGTGACGGATGTTTGGCTAAGGTTGATGAGGGACACTGCAGATTCTTTGGCCTCTGCAAGTACAAGCATGAGTGCTCCACCTGGGATATACTCGCTGTATAAGACTACCCCTCTAGGTACTACCCACATTAGATTGGCAGTATAGTTCCACCACATTAGCTTGGCAGTATAGTTCCACCACATTAGGTTGGCAGCATAGTTCCCCTACATTAGGTTGGCAGTATAGTTCCCCCCACATTAGGTTGGCAGTATAGTTCCTCCACATTAGGTTGGCAGTATTGTTCCCCCCACAACAGTGGGGTGCGCTACCTCCCGGCGGCCCCTGAATTTTTAAAGTTAGCGCGGGGCCACAGGAAGGCAACCGGGACATCCTTGTGTCCCGAAAAGATATCCCAAATGTGACAGGGGGAAATTATTCTCGGGGATCAACGGGCTGCAGCACCCGATGTATAAGAAGACACCTTTGACTTTTGGGAACATTTTCCAGGGTTGAAAAGTCGTCTTATACGGCGGAAAATACGGTACTATTTTTATACATTCCTGCCTATGGGCCGTTTGTTTTCATGTCATTATTTCAAGCTTTTTGGTTCATTTCTAGAATGGGTTACCAGATACGAGACTGGCTCACAGGCAGTCACGCATTATTTGGATGATTTCCTTTTTGTGGGAGCCCCTGGCCCCAATCAGTGTCTTTTCTTGCTTGATACTTTCCGTTTTTACATGGTGTGCTCCGGTGTTCCTTTGTCTCAGGACAAAACTGTGGGTCCGTGCCCCGTTCTGTCCTTTCTGGGCATAGAAATTGACACTGATATCATGGTATTCCGCCTTCCCGCTGATAAGATTGCTAGGTTGAAGGGATGTTCTTTCTGGTTTTGCGGTGGTCTCTAAAGCCACCTTGGCGCAGTTTCAATCCCTTCTAGGGCTTCTAAACTTTGCTTGGAGGGTTATGCCCATGGGCCCTGTTTTTGCCCGTAGGCTTTCGCTTGCAACCAGGAGAGTTAAGCGTCTGGATCATCTGATCCAAGTGACTCAGGGCATCAAGGCGGATGTGACTGTTTGGATATAATTTTTGGGTTGCTACAATGGCAAGACTTGTTATTAGTAAAGAATTAGGGCTCAAAGGTCTTTGAATATTTGAAATAAATCTTTTATTGATAAATGATATGCAATGGGTTGTTTAACCCCTTAAGGACTCAGCCCATTTGGGCCTTAAGGATATTTTCATCCACAGACTAGTATGAGGGCTTGTTTTTTGCACGACCAGTTTTCCATTGTAATGCCATCACTCACTTTACCATAAAATGTATGGTACAACCAAAAAAATACTATTTGTGTGGGGAAATTATAAAGAAAACTGCAATCTTGCAAATTTTGGAAGGTATATATATATATATATATATATATATATATATATGTGGGAAGCCTTTAAGGCTGAATTTGTGCGAGGGGGCGTGAATTCCCCCCCCCCCCCCACCCCTAGGCCGGGCCTGACGGAGGCACAACTATAAAACGCCCCTCCACCATGCAGGCGGGGCGTACGAGTCATTTTTCTGAAGGAGCGTTTGTGCAGGGGGCGGAGTGGTTCCAGTACAGTTCATAGCAGTCACCCACCTCCTAATGTTCCCCTCACCCATGCGCCTCCACGCGCCATGCTCCCGGTATCCGCCGGGGAACCTTGCCCCGTCAATCACTCCCTCACCCGGCTTCCACTCCCTGGCAGCAGCGGCGGTGTTCACAGCCTCCCCTTACGCTGCCTCGTGCCTCCCGGTAGGCGTCCGGTGGTGCCGCGGCCTAATCGGCTTCCCATGGCTGGTGCAGCGCGGAGGTGTCACGTGGGAGGCCGGTCTCGTGCCTGCGACACTGCTCTGACCTCCGCCGGCGTTCCGTTCACTCCCGCGGCGTGTTCCGGCGTCTTGTTGCTGGGGCGACGCGGCGGGGTCACGTGGTGCGTGCAGGGTGGTTCAGAGCAGCGCAGCCTGCTGGTGAAGTTCGGAATTGGCCAGGCGGGCTGTCGCTCGTCAGCGTGCAGGATACGGACAGTGTCCTCGCTAGTGTGGGGCCTGTCTGTGCCCTGCTTAGGTGTGCTTTGGGGGATGGGCTGCTCCTTGGCATGCTGAGGTGGCCCCCCCAAAGGATACCGTCCCATATTTCTGATGTAGACCACCCAGTGAAGCTCACACTGGTTGTCCTGTTGCACCTTGAATTCACTGCAGAATATTCATCACATGTGCATGCATGAATTACAGAGTCCGTGCCTCAGCATTTGTCCCATAGCTCTCACAGCATGCATACTGTTGGTCATTTATAGCATTCATACCGTGCAGTCATTTATAGCATTCATACCGTGCAGTCATTTATAGCTTTCATGCCGTGCAGTCATTTATAACATTCATACCGTGCAGTCATTGATAGCTTTCATACCGTGCAGTAATTTGTAGCATTTATACCGTGCAGTCATTTATAGCATTCATACCGTGCAGTCATTTATAGCATTCATACCGTGCAGTCGCTCATAGCATTCATACTGTGCAGTCACTTATAGCATTAATACCATGCAGTCTCTCACAGCATTCATATCGTGCAGTCACTCATAGCATTTATACCGTGAAGTCACTCATAGCATCCATAACCGTGCAGTCACTCATAGCGTCCATACCGTGCAGTCACTCATAGCCTCCATACCGTGCAGTTACTAATAGAGTTCATACTGTGCAGTTACTCATAACATTCATACTGTCCAGTCACTCATAGCGTCCATACCGTGCAGTTACTCATAGCGTTTATACTGTGCAGTTACTAATAACATTCACACTGTGCAGTCACTCATAGCGTCCATACCGTGCAGTCACCCATTAGCATTCATACCGTGCAGTCACTCATAGCGTCTATACCATGCTGTTACTCGTTAGCATTCATACAGTGCAGTCACTCGTAGCTTTCATACCGTGCAGCCACTCGTAGCTTTCATAACGTACAATCACCTATAGCCGTGATTCCATGTAGTCACCCATAGCTGTCATATCGGGCAGTCATAGCATCCATACTGTACAGTCACTTTAGCATTCGTGCTGCATATTGCTTATACGCTTCCTATGCTCATATTGGTAACATGAGTACGGTATTCACACTCATAGCATCACTGCTCTTACGACACGCGGAGCGTGCGGTCAGTGTTGGGTGCAGTGTGTGAGCCCATGGTGTCATATACTGTGGATACAGTCAGTGTCGTGTACAGCACATACGCCCGCAGTGTCATGCTTTGGGTAAGAGTCAGTGTTGTACACAGTGTATACATTCTCACTGTCATGCAGTGGGTACAATTTACAGTGTTGTGTAGTTATAGTGTTGTGCACAGTACATACGCTCATAGCGTCACATGCAGTAGGTACAGTCAGTGTCGTATATAATACTTACGCTCGTAATGTTACATACAGTGGGTAATTTGCAGCGTTGCATACAGTACAAACGCTTATAGTGTTCATGTTAGGGGTACAGTTCAGTGCTGTGTATGGCACGCGCTCATGGTGTTATGTGCAGTGGGTACAGTTATAGTACAGTATGCAGTACATATGCTCACAGTGGAATATGCAGTAGGTACAGTTACAATGTAGTATGCAATGCATACGCTCATACTTTCATACGCAGTAGATACAGTTACTGTTGTACACAGTACGCACGATCATAGTGTCATATGCAGCAGGTATGGCCAGTGTTGGATACAGTACATGCGCTCTTAGGGTCACATGCAGTAGGTACAGTTACAGCATGGCATGCAGTACACACGCTCAAAGGGCTATATGCAGTAGGTACGGTCACATTGTTTTATAACAGTACATACGCTCACAGTGTCATGTACCAGTAGGCATGGTCAGTGTTGTGTATAGTACATACGCTCATTGCGTCACATACAGCAAGTACAGTCATATGGTTGAACGCTCATACCACTAGCACCGCTTATGTGCTCGTTGTTGTCGTGTTGCATTCACGTGTGCCTTCCATTCCATACGTGCGGCTATATGGAACGTTCGCTCATAATTGTTGATGTGTCTAGCTTCATACTGTGTTATCGTACACATGCTCATAGCTCATACAGTTCATACACGCATAGCTTCACAAGGTGTACACTACACATAAACTCTTAGCGTCATACTGCTCAGATGTTCATTGCTTGTACGGTACAGTCACAAACATTTACTCTGCACATACGTCTGGCCATTACACTTTCATACGTTGGGTTTTCACGGAACATACGATTGTAGCATTCTATGGTACATACGCTTTTAGTATTGGTTATCACGTTGGTGTTTCCCGGTACATAGCAATGCTGTATATTGTTTTACACTAACATACCTATAGAATTTAAGCACATTTTACAGCATTCTCCAGTCACTGTGTATAGGCTCGCAGCACGCATGTTGTATTTTCACTAAGTTAGTTGGTGTTAGGCATGATTATAGTTATTATACCACTTGTCCTTAGCGTACTGTATAGTAGTAATCAGTGTCATGTTGTTACATTCCATTACTCGCGTACACTGCTACAAGTCATGCATATACGAGACGGCTTCTTCATATTCATCCACATAGTGTTGTCACAAGCTCACTACCATAAGTAACATACCATGCACACATTAGTTTCACTACGCTTATTTGCTCTGCACTACAGCTGATGTACCGGATATTGGTTCCCGTAGCTGACATGATTCACGTACATTACCATAGTAAATGCACATAGTCACAGTTTAAGTGTCCGCATCTCGTCATACACTCACTAGTTACCTTTCATCTTGTCCAAGGGCATGCATAAGTCTTTGTCGCTGAAATATTCTTATGCATAATGTCATGTCTTAAAAATAACACATAGGTGGTTGTACCAGTCATACCTGCCACATCTGTGGCAGGAGGCACTGCTTATTAGTTGTTACAGACACGTCTTCAGAGCTACAACCTCACGATTCATAGGTGGCTTTGTATTCCAGTCATGCCTGCCACACCCGCAGGGGGTGCACTGCATAGTTGTTACTGACTCATCTTCAGAGCAACTACGTCATGACACATAGGTAGTGGTATACCCATCATGCCTGCCACGCCTGCAGGGGGATGCACTGCATTGTTTTTACTGACACGTCTTCAGAGCAACTACATCATGACACATAGGTAGTTGTATACCTGTCATGCCTGCCACGTCCGCAGGGGGATGCACTGCATAGTAGTTTCTGACACGTCTTCAGAGCAACTACATCATGACACATAGGTAGTTGCAGACCCGTCATGCCTGCCACGTCTGCAGGGGGATGCACTACTTGGTTGTTGTTACTGACACATCTTCAGAGCAACGACACCGTCATACTTAGGGGTTCCAAATCGTCATCTCCTGCCACACCTGCAGGGGATTTACAGCATAGTCAATGTTTCCCTTACACAAGTCATAAAGTTTATAAATTTCACGACGCACAAGTGGTCATTGTCTCAAATCAACCGGTCTCCTCCACGCTTGTCAGCGTCACGCAAACATCCGTCACGTCCACAGACACAAGGGTTACTCAAGACCTGTCACACCTACAGGTACGAGGTTCGAATTAGGTTTGTCTCTTCAGGCAAAACGTCTACGCAAAGACCTGTCACAGCTACAGGCACCAGGGTGCTTAAATGCCTGGCAAAATCTACCGAGGGTCGGTCACATAGTCAGGTTGTGCATCACCAACTAACAGTGAAATTTTGCCACTTATTTAGCAGGGAGTGGAGGACATGTCATGCCTGACAAGCTTTATTGGTTTCCCCTTTCTGCAATGGTACAGTAAGCATGTCAACATGCACGAATCAGCTAGTACGTAGTCAGGTCCCGTTTCCAGTGTCGGGCCGTTCGTAGTAGGCATGACTACCATGGCTTCGCAACATCAAGAACTGCCACTTATGTTTGCTAGCCAGCAGGCATAACTCTTTGTTTCTCTAGTTCAGTTAGTACAGTTAGGGGAGATAGATATGACTAGTGTGTGGCCTTGGTCATCATGGTTAGGAACAATGTTATTAATTCTACTTCTTGATTTTTTGCCCTCTATAGGCGTGCCCTCATACGCGGTTTTGGGCACAACTCAACCGCTTCGTTAGTCTTTCTCATTTATTATAGGTGTACAGGGTTGCATGTAAAGTGCAGTCTAAAGTATGAAAGAACTTCAACCACCTGGTAAGTCAATGTATGGCCATGTATAATCTGTATTCAAATGTTGCAACCACGAGCACAAATGTAAGCACTGAGCACAAGTGGGAAGCCTTTAAGGCTGAATTTGTGCGAGGGGGCGTGAATTCCCACGCCCCCCGCACCTCTAGGCGGAGCCATGACGGAGGCACGACTATAAAACGCCCCTCCACCATAAAGGCGGGGCGTACGAGTCATTATTCGGAACCCTCCCAACCCGCCCTTATTTTCATCATTTCACCATAGGGCATGCCCTCTATAGGCGTGCCCTCATACGCAGTTTTGGGCACAACTCAACCGCTTCGTTAGTCTTTCTCATTTATTATAGGTGTACAGGGTTGCATGTAAAGTGCAATCTCAAGTATGAAAGAACTTCAACCACCTGGTAAGTCAATGTATGGCCATGTATAATTTGTATTCAAATGTTGCAACCACGAGCACGAATGTAAGCCCTGAGCACAAATATATATAAACACGTATATCAATAATAAAATAAATATATTAATAAAAAATCGTAGCAAATATCGACTTTTATCATCATAAATTTATAAAATATATAAAAAATCGGTAAAGTGCATAGTGACCACAAATAAAAAAGTACAACATTTCTCTTTCCCTTTAAAGTGTTTATGGTCACAGCGCTAATGTCACCATACACACTTTAAAGGGGAAGATAAATTTTGTACTCCTGGATTACAAATCACTGGATACAGTTAACATACACTGTTGGAACAGTATATAATCTGAACAATTATCTGTTTGTACCCATCCAGGATCCTCTTTATTCCTTTTACTTTTTTATTTGTGATCACTATGCACTTTACCGATTTTTTATATATTTTAGATATTTATTATTATAAAAGTCGATATTTGCTACGATGTTTTATTAATATATTTATTTTATTATTGATATACCTGTTATTTATGCATATCATCTGTGGCACGGTCGACCTACAAGGGCCCTTTAGGTCACAGACCACTATTTATGACTATTATTAAACAACCCATTGTATATCATTTATAAATAAAAGATTTATTTTAAATGTGGTAAGCTTGTGGGGGTGTAGGGTATATGGGGTGTAGCTATGCAGTAACTAAAGGGTGCTGGTTTAACCCTCAACTGTCGTGATGCCAGGGTGAGGGCTCCTCTGTACATGCTTGTCCTATCGCCACCCGTCCCAAGAGCGATAGGGAGGTATAATAAATGAATGTCCACAACCGGAGGTTTCAGAAAACTGTCTGAACTTTTACTGCAGGTTTTATGCAGAATCAAACAGGAACAGTCTTTCTACAATCAGAGTCTATGAGGATCCTGACAGTTGGTTGGGACCTTGTGAGTTTTAAGCTCAGGAGATTTATATGCGCTGTTCCACTGGATTTAGGGGATTGAGTTTAGGTCCAGCAGTCACGCGGACTTTAGCGGGGAGTTGTATTATAACTCACGGTTTGGTATTATCAGGCTTCAGCCTGATCTTGTCTTTGAAAGTTGCACAGATCTCTACTCTCTTCTAGTCCGGAACCCAAGAGAGCGAGGATTGGCTGGCAGCTCCCTTATATGGGCAGGGGCTGGCCTTGAGCTCATTGGTCCATACCATTTGTCATTCACTTTACAAGGAATTATGGTCTAGACATGTGACCACACACGTGAACTAGGAAGGTCCTTTAACATACCTTAATAGAATTAACATTAGTCATGTGACTTAAGGTCCTGCAACACTATATTCACAATTAAACATACAATTAAACATACATATAAACATCACAAAAGTAAAGAAGGAAGCGGTGACTAGATGCTATCCCACAGGAGGACCCTACTGGAACAAAGTAACTCTGACTTTGGGGACCACCATACAAGGTACGGTATACTATACGGTACCGGGACACCACACAAATATTCATAGACCTTTCAGCCCCAATTTCTTTACTATTGCATTTTTGTTTTGACACTGTGGGTTACGTGTTATTTGGGCAGCTCAGGTCGCAGGTCCCTAGCGTGGTAAGAGCCTCTCCAAACCTATTTCTTTGTTTAAAGGACTTCTTATTAGTTGGATATGACCACCAGCAGGGAATCATCCCTTTTCACCGATGCGGCTGGGTACTGGCCAGATTCATGGCAGGGGGAGGTGTGGTACAGTGTAGCAACAGCCTGTCTGCCAGCTCCCCCCCCCCCTCCCCCCCCCCCACCCCAGTGCTCTTCTTGCTGTGACATTAAGCTTTGCTGTGTTTACATTTTAATGTTTGGTTCCGGGGGCAACATGTGCCCGGCATTGAAAATCCGGTGGCTGATGCTTTGTCACATTGACAGGAATTCCGTCGACTTCATCCCCTGGCAAATCCGGAGGGGTGCCCCTGTCCGACCCAATTGTGGGACATCGTGGGGAACCTTTGTTGGGCCTGGTTGGTGCATCTATGGCATCGGCCACTTGGACACATCATGGTAAGGCGTGGACTGAGTGGCTCCAGCCTGCAGGTGGTCAGGAGGTGACGCAGGAGGGTGCTGCTCATTTGGAAGTGATGCTTGACTATCTGATTTCATTGCGCCTGCGGGGTGTTTCTGCTTTGGTTGCGCAGCATCGCATGTCCGGGGTTTCTTTTTATTCCTGCCCCCTCAACTGGCCTGATGCAACCAAGGCGTTTTTGATTTCCCAGTCTAAAAGTAAATAGGTTGGCACCTCAAGGGCGCTAGCGTGGACGCCAGGCATCCAGTGTCTTATTCTTTACTCGGCCGTTTAGTGGATGTTACTAATTTGGTTTGCCGGTCCGCTTTTGAGGCTGCACTTTTTTCAGCTGCTTTTTTTCTCTCTTTTTTCGCCTTTTAAGTCTTTGCGGTGCCTCTCCAGGTCCGCCTGCTCATTTCTCGCTGTAAAAATGACCAGTCCGGTCGGGTTCGTGGGTGCCTCTACTGCTGGTTGATGGTCCTGTTTGCCCGGTGCAGCTCATTTTTTCTTACCTATCTTTGCGTTGGTGGGGTCTGCATTTTTGGACTCACGAGGATTCTTCGCCCCTCACGCGTTTTCAGTTTTCCAACATTGCCTGAAAGAATTGGATTTGGTCCCATTGGAATTTGGCACTCATTCCTTCCGCGTTGGCACTGCAACGGAGGTGGCTTGGGCAGGCCTCTTGGAAAGGTCGGTTCAACAGTTGGGTAGGTGATGCTCAGCTTGCTATGTGAGATATATCAGGCCTGGCTTACTGTTGGACCTTAGATTTCTTTTTGGTCTTCCTCGTCCTACTGTGTGGATGGTGGGTCACTCCTATGTGGCCCGGGTGGTCCAACGAGCTGAAGTTCGCCTTGGAGGTCGCAATTTGGTATTCCTTGGGCTTGAGGTTTTTTGGCGGGGGGGGGCAGTGGTCTGTGGTAGCCATGGGTCCTCATCGAGGTAGTTGACATCAGCTGGCGCATCCAGGGCCCTGCACGCTGGTGGCAACGATCTTTGCCATCTGCAGATGGCTGAATTGTTGACCCTTATGCGTTGTGACCTGGATAGTTTTTACTGTTTTTTCCCCGAGTTGATTGTAGTGTGGTCCGAGATTTTGCCCTGAGTTTTGTGGACTGGTGCCCGTGACGTTGAGGCTGTTGAGCGGGCCAGGGTACGGTCAACGCGTGAATGCCGTGTTTTGTCCGTTTGCAGTCTGGGGTGGTGGTCTGGCACTGTCAGTTGGAAGGGGACAGCAGGGCTCTGATTAGATCCAATGGCGTTCACCTGTCAGACATTGGTCTCAACATTTTCTTTTCAGGCCTGCAGAATGGTATAGAGCAGGCCTTGCACCTCCTTGGTGGGGGACGGAGCCAGGTGTAGGGTTTCCTGGGCTCCTTTGTGGCGGTATGGGAAAGGCGATTTGCACAAGTTATGGGTTTTCCGTGCGTTCGTGCTCACCGGAATCGGTGGAGCATATCGCAATCACCCTATGTTTAACATTTTTGAGTGCCTTTATACGTATTATTTATATATTTATATAAATGCTGTGGCCTACCCCCATCCATTTATAAGTTACAATGTGCCCTGTCATTATTTATGAAGGGTATAGGGGTTTTGTTATTCAGATTACCAAATGTGGGCAGTCTGTCAGGGTCCGGCGATGGCTGTCGCCAAGGTCTATCTGACTGCACAGCATCTCAGTGATCCATCCATTCCCTTTCTCTATTCCCTTCCTAGTCTACCATTTTGTTTCTAATCTCTCCCCATCCTCTCTCCCCCCCCCCCCCACCGCAGAGGTAGCCTATAATATAGGGGCGTTTTTCCCGAGCTTATGGATGCCCTCCTCCTACCTTATATCATGCACAGAAGATTTCTGCATCCATTCTACCCCCACACAGGGTCTCGGAGGTTGTCCTGCCCTCCCTCCCTCCCCTTTTTTCTAGAAGTTTGGACTGTTTTTTGCTGTTTTGGTGTGATTTTTCTGCTTAATCTACAGTGTGTTCCTGATGCAAGTCACAGCGAGACGGAATGGGAAAGGTGATTTGCACAAGTTAGGGGTTTTCTGTGCGTTCGTGCTCACCGGAGTCGGGTGAGCATACCACAATCACCCTATGTTTACAATTTTTGAATGCCTTTATACGTGTTATTTATATATTTAAATAAATAAATGCTGTGGCCTACTACCACCCAAGTTACAATGTTGTCCTGTTGTTATTTATGAAGAGTAGAGAGATTTTGTTATTCAGGTAAGGCTGGGTTCACACTACGGTTTGTATTTACGGTTCCCGTATACAGCTGGGAGGAGGGGGCGGGGCTTAATCGCGGCACACGCACTCAGCCGTATTCGGGAACCGTATTTAATGCATGTCTATGAGCCGACCGGAGTGAACCGCAGCCTCCGGTCGGCTGCGTTTTCGGCCGTATGCGGTTTCCCGACCGTAGGCAAAAACGCAGTCGACCACGTTTTTGCCTGCGGTCGGGAAACCGCATACGGCAGAAAAAGCACCCGACCGGAGGCTGAGGTTCACTCCAGTCGGCTCATAGACATGCATTAAATACGGTTCCCGAATCCGGCTGAGTGCGGGCGCAGCGATTAAGAACCGCCCCCCCTCCTCCCAGCCGTATACGGGATCCGTAGTTACAAACCGTAGTGTGAACCCAGCCTTACCATGTCTGGACAGTCAGCAAAATGTAGGGAAAGTGCAAAATGTAGGGAAAGCTTAGTAAGCACGTGGGAAAAAAACTGTAGGGGATTAAAACCCACAAAGAAACCTACACAACACTACACATCTTTCTTTCTGATGAACAACTCATAGCATATCATTATCATTCTTCAGGTCATGCAGGGAGCTGTAGTTTCATAGCGTGTTTGACTTGACAATAGGTATAGCTGATCAGGGTGTTAATAAATGACAGCTACATACCATACTGCTTACCTCCAGTGCGCCATGTAGGGATTATGCTATGTGTCCCCATAACTGGGTTCTTTATAACTTATTATTTAGCTTTTGTTCAATATTATTTACTTGTACATGCAGTTATGTATTGTCCATCTTGGAAGGAACAGTGCCCAGGTCCCTAACTGCCCACTGCCTACTGGCTTCAAAGGCATAAAGACAACATTGCCAGCAAAGTTAGAGGCAGGCATTGCACATAACTGTTAAAGGGGTATTCCAGGATATCAACTGGCTCCAGAAAGTTAAACAGATTTGTAAATTAATTCTATTAAAAAATCTTAATCCTTCTAATACAAATTATCAGTTTCTGAAGTTGAGTTGTTCTCTTGTTCAAAGAGGTTTGCTATGGGGATTTGCTTGTACCCTGGACAGTTCCCGAGACAGGTGTCATCAGAGAGCACTTAGACAGAAAAGAACAACTCAACTTCAGCAGCTCATAAGTAGTGAAAGGATTAATATTTTTTAATAGAAGTAATATACAAATCTGTTTAACTTTCTGGAGCAAGTTGATATATAAAAAAAAGTTTTTCCTGGATAACCCCTTTAACAGAAGATGCACAGAGGAGGGAGGCAAGCTAAATCTTTGCACCAGGGCAATGAGCCCTTTGCTATGTTCCTACAGTCAATACAACTGGAGAACAGTCAGAACCAAACCTCTCTTTAATAACACACCCACTACATAACATTTATACAAGCAACTTTTATTTTATAATATATCATTTTACAATGTACAACATTTTCAAAAAGAAATAAATACAGTCACAAAAACATAGCAATGTTCCATAGTTATGCCCTAACAGGGACAATGAACATCTCGGTCTGGTGTTCTTAGTAATCGTGAGGGGTTATAATAAAATGCCATTGACTCTCACTTTAGCATGGGGTCTATGATAGAGCACCATAATATTCCCAATAAAAGGGCATCTATGCCAATCTGGTCAAACATACTGCAGAGAAACACACAATAGACCCTATTAAAGACCTTTTCAGTATCCACAGATAAAAGGCAGGACACGATTTTACACTTTTCACACAGAACAATAGAGTGTTTTATTTGTATTGTTGCCATCTTCTCTACTCTTTTTTTTTTATTATAACTTTGTTGATTAATTTTCATAATTTTATAATAAGAAATGGCAAAACAGTAAGCATATCAAAATGCCGCAAACATAATAGGCAGAAGTGGGTAGCGCAGTACCCTAGGTGACTCGCACATTAACCAATACATAAGGAAGGCAGCAAGGTCAACAACTAAGTTCCACTCCCTTCAGCTTCTGCTCTTTATGAAACCGATAGTAGAAAAGAGGAGTGGAAAGTGCTCACCTATCTCAAAAACACCTTGAACTGAGCAATTAACCGTCTTAACACCTATACCCTAGGTGTAAAAAATACTAAAATAGACAAATAGAAAGTGACGGTACTCGAAGTTAAATGAATACTGGGTCTCAATAATTGTAAATGAATGTATTTAACCCCTTAAGGACCACGGGTTTTTCCATTTTTGCACTTTCGTTTTTTCCTCCTCACCTTTTAAAAGTCATAACCCTTTCAATTTTGCACCAAAAAATCCATATGATGGCTTATTTTTTGCGCCACCAATTAATCTCTAATTAGAGCAAAAAATGTTCAAATGTCCATTAACTCCTTGGGGACAGAGGGCGTATGCATACGCCCTCGCGTCCTGTCACTTAAGGACAGAGGGTGTATCCATACGCCCTCTGCATTTCCGATCACCGCTGCTCGCCGGGCGGTGATCGAACCGGGATGACTGCTGATCCCTATCAGCAAGCATCCCGTGGCAATGCCTAGGGGGGTCCTGAGACCTCCCATGTCAGCGATAGCGGCAAATCGTTGGTCAATTCAGACCAGCGATTTGCCCGCGATCCGGGCTAATCGGGTCACTGGTGACCCGATCGCCCGGAAAATAAGAATGATCTGAGCTGTCAGAGACAGCTCCGACCATCCTAAAGGATAGGAGCGAGTTGGCAGTGTTGCCACCCCCCTCCTAACCCCTGCCATTGGTCGGTCAGGCTTACCACCAATGGCAGGAGGGGGGCAGGGGGTTAGAGTTCATTTCCCCCGCTCTGGCCACCGATCGAAGTCGGGGCAGAGCGGGGGGAACACGGGCGGTGAGGTGGGAAGCAGCGGAGGCAGCAGGAGGTGCGGCGGCCGTAAAGTGCAGCGGAGAAGGCTGCAGTGAAGATCGCGTTAAGTGATCTTCTCTGTGGCCTTCTAAAAGCTGCAAAACTACAACTCCCAGCATGACCACACAGCCAAAGGCTGTCTGGGCATGCTGGGAGTTGTAGTTTTGCAACATCTAGAGGGTCACAGTTTGGAGACCACTGTGTAGTGGTCTCTAAACTGTGGTCCTCCAGATGTTGCAAAACTGCAACTTTCAGCATGCACTGACTGTCTCGCCATGCTGGGAGTTGTAGTTTTGCAACATCTGAAGTGGCACAGTTTGGAGACCACAACTTAGCGGTCTCCAAACTGTTCTTCCCCAGTTGTTGCATAACTACAACTCCTAGCATTGTAACACAAATGCAGTACGGTAATACCCCATATGTGTATGTAAAATGCTCTGCGGACGAACTACATGGCTCAGAACTGAGAGAGCGCCATGTACATTTGAGGCCAAAATTGGTGATTTGCCCATGGGTGGCTGATCGGTTACAGCGGTTCTGACATGAACACAACAAAAACACCCACATGTGACTCCATTTTGGAAACTACACCCCTAACGGAACGGAACAATGGGTATAGTGAGCCTTAACACCCTTCAGGTCTTTGACAATTTTTCTTTAAAGTTGGACATGAAAATAAAAAATTTGGTTTTTTTTCCCTGAAATGCTGGCGTTACCCCAAATTTTTCATTTTCACAAGGGGTAATAGGAAAATAAAGCCCCCCCAAAATTTGTAACCCCATTTCTTCTGAGTATATAAATACCCCATATGTGGAAGTAAAGTGCTCTGCAGATGAACTACAATGCTCAGAAGAGAAGGAGCGCCATTGGGCTTTTTGAGAGAGAATTAGGCTGGAATTGAAGGCTATGTGTGTTTACAAAGCCCCCATGGTGCCAGAACAGTGGACCCCCTCCACATGTGACCCCATTTTGGAAACTACACCCCTCACGGAATGTAACAAGGGGAACAGTGAGCATTTACGCCCCACAGGTGTCTAACAGATTTTTTGAACAGTCGTCCGTAAAAATGAAAAATGTAATTTCTCATTTGCACAGCCCACTGTTCCAACGATCTGTCAACTGCCAGTGGGGTATAAATGCTCACTGCACCCATTATTAAGTTCTGTGAGGGGTGTAGTTTCCAAAATAGTATGCCATGTGTTTTTTTTTTTTACTGTTCTGGCACCATGGGGGCTACCTAAATGTGACATGCCCCCAAAAACCATTTCAGCAAAATTCGCTCTCCAAAAGCCCAATGTTGCTCCTTCCCTTCTGAGCCCTCTAGTGCACCCACAGAGCACTTTACATATACATATGAGGTATTTCCTTACTTGAAAGAAATGGGGTTACAAATTTTGTGGGGCATTTTCTCCTATTACTCCTTGTGAAAATGAAAAGTTTGGGGTAACACCAGCATTTCAGTATTAAAAATAAAATTTTAAAACATCTCCAAACTGTTCTTCCCCAGTTGTTGCATAACTACAACTCCTAGCATTGTAACACAAATGCAGTACGGAAATACCCCATATGTGTATGTAAAATGCTCTGCGGACGAACTACATGGCTCAGAACTGAGAGAGCGCCATGTACATTTGAGGCCAAAATTGGTGATTTGCCCATGGGTGGCTGATCGGTTACAGCGGTTCTGACATGAACACAACAAAAACACCCACATGTGACTCCATTTTGGAAACTACACCCCTAACGGAACGGAACAATGGGTATAGTGAGCCTTAACACCCTTCAGGTCTTTGACAAATTTTCTTTAAAGTTGGACATGAAAATAAAAAATTTGGTTTTTTTTCCCTGAAATGCTGGCGTTACCCCAAATTTTTCATTTTCACAAGGGGTAATAGGAAAATAAAGCCCCCCCAAAATTTGTAACCCCATTTCTTCTGAGTATATAAATACCCCATATGTGGAAGTAAAGTGCTCTGCAGATGAACTACAATGCTCAGAAGAGAAGGAGCGCCGTTGGGCTTTTTGAGAGAGAATTAGGCTGGAATTGAAGGCTATGTGTGTTTACAAAGCCCCCATGGTGCCAGAACAGTGGACCCCCTCCACATGTGACCCCATTTTGGAAACTACACCCCTCACGGAATGTAACAAGGGGAACAGTGAGCATTTACGCCCCACAGGTGTCTAACAGATTTTTTGAACAGTCGTCCGTAAAAATGAAAAATGTAATTTCTCATTTGCACAGCCCACTGTTCCAACGATCTGTCAACTGCCAGTGGGGTATAAATGCTCACTGCACCCATTATTAAGTTCTGTGAGGGGTGTAGTTTCCAAAATAGTATGCCATGTGTTTTTTTTTTTTTTACTGTTCTGGCACCATGGGGGCTACCTAAATGTGACATGCCCCCAAAAACCATTTCAGCAAAATTCGCTCTCCAAAAGCCCAATGTTGCTCCTTCCCTTCTGAGCCCTCTAGTGCACCCACAGAGCACTTTACATATACATATGAGGTATTTCCTTACTTGAAAGAAATGGGGTTACAAATTTTGTGGGGCATTTTCTCCTATTACTCCTTGTGAAAATGAAAAGTTTGGGGTAACACCAGCATTTCAGTATTAAAAATAAAATTTTTCATTTTCACGTCCCACTTTAACGAAAGTTCTCAATCACCTGTGGGGTGTTAAGGCTCACTGTACCCCTTTTTATGTGCCTTGAAGGGGTGTAGTTTCCAAAATAGTATGCCATGTGGGTATTTTGTGCTGTTCTGGCACCATAGGGGCTTCCTAAATGCGACATGCCCCCAAAAACCATTTCAAAAATTTGCTTTCCTAAAGCCAAATGTGACTCTTCTGAGCATTGCAGTTCGCCCGCAGAGCATTTTACTCCCCAACATGGGGTATTTCCATACTCAGAAGAGATGGGGTTACAAATTTTGGGGGGCATTTTCTCCCATTACCCTTTGTAAAAATGGTAAATTTGGGAAAAAACTGCACTTTAGTGAACTTTTTTTTTTTCATTTACACATCCGACTTTAACGAAAAGTCGTCAAACACCTGTGGGGTGTTAAGGCTCACTGGACCCCTTGTTACGTGCCTTGAGGGGTGTAGTTTCCAAAATAGTATGCCATGTGTTTTTTTCTTTTTTTTGCTGTTCTGGCACCATAGGGGCTTCCTAAATGTGACATGCCCCTCAAAAACCATTTGAGAAAAATTCACTCTCCAAAATCCCATTGTTGCTCCTTCCCTTCTGTGCCCTCTACCTCGCCCTCCGAACACTTGACATACACATTTGAGGTATTTCCTTACTCAAGAGAAATTGGGTTAAAAAAAATTCTTTTTTTTTTTTGGGGGGGGGGGGGGCTTTTTCTCCTATTACCCCTTGTAAAAATTCAAAAACTGGGTCTACAAGAACATGCGAGTGTAAAAAATGAAGATTTTTAATTTTCTCCTTCACTTTGCTGCTATTTCTATGAAACACCTAAAGGGTTAACAAACTTTCTGAATGTCATTTCGAATACTTTGAGGGGTGCAGTTTTCATAATGGGGTAATTTATGGGGTATTTCTAATATGAAGGCCCTTCAAATCCACTTCAAAACTGAACTGGTCCCTGAAAAATTCCAATTTAGAAAATTTTGTGAAAAATTTTAAAATTGCTGCTGAACTTTGAAGCCCTCTGATGTCTTCCAAAACTAAAAAAATTTCAAACATAACATGCAACATGCAACATACAAACATAAAGTAGACATATTGTGTTTGTGAATCAATATATCATTTATTTAGTATGTCGGTTTTCCTTACAAGCAGATAGCTTCAAAGTTAGAAAAATGCAAAATTTTCAATTTTTTCATCAAATTTTGGAATTTTTCACCAAGAAATGATGCAAGTATCGACAAAAATTTACCACTAACATGAAGTAGAATATGTCACGAAAAAACAATCTCGGAATCAGAATGAAAAGTAAAATCATCCCAGAGTTATTAATGCTTAAAGTGACAGTGGTCAGAATTGCAAAAATTGCTCCCGTCCATAGGGTTATAATGGGGTCCGTCCCCAAGGAGTTAATCCGGCAAAAAATGTTTAAATGTCCATTAATCCAGCAAAATGACCTGCAGATGCTTTTGATCTGGCAAAAAAAGTAGTTTATTTAGCAGTAATGCAATAATGTAACTGCAGAAATGTTACTATCACTGTTCAACAATGTAACTGCAGAAGTGTTACAGTGGTGCTACGCACCTATGTCCGACAAGGAGATAACTGTAACTGTTTTTTTTTTTGGAGTGAATAACAAAATGATGGTGCTGTGCACCTCTCACCTCTCCCTCCGATTGCAAGCGGGAGACGGGAGTGTAGATCACGGCAGTGATTTTCGCAGTTCCTGGAGTCAGCGGCGTAACTCCGTTAGTCCAGGCTGTATGGAGCTGGCTCTGCCTTGGCGCAAGTACAGCAGCGAATGCTTACATCTCCTGGAGTTGCCAGCCCAACTCCAATGTGGCGGTGCTGTAGTGCTGTTTCCTTAAAGATCCGTGTAGGTCAAATTCACGGTGATGGATCTCTGCTCTGCGGCAGAGAAGGATAACTTCAGCGTCCTCGTGTAGCAATTGAGCACGAGGAGCTCGCAGATAGACAGAGTATTGTTTGTCAAGTAAGATTAAAATCTGAGCAAGTGGAAATTGCTCAACAGCAGCAGACCTCGCTAGATAGTGATAAAGGCTGGACTCATTTCAGGATCGCCATAGAGCCTTTCCTCAGCAGCAAGGGTAAAATATGATAGAAGCTAGTCATTTTCAGAGTATATATAGGCACATCTTTACCAAATTACAAGGCACATCTTTCCCATATTAACAAATTAAGCACGTCATGTGGGTTCATACTAAAACCCTGGTGTGGCTTGAATGGTTACTTGGATGTCAGACATATCAAGGGGCTCTCCTAAAAATACGGAATACTATGTGATAACTATTAGTTTGTGCATGCTTGCAATTTAATGCACATTAATTTAATGCAATTTAATACTGTTCGTGGACGCTTGTGTTATAATACGGTTGGTACTCTCATGGCATCTATTTGATATGATAGGGGCTTCGTTGTGCATACACTCATGATGTTCATACTGGGCACACGATCATAGAATTATACTGTTCATACGCTCTGGGTGTTTGTACTGTTTCACACGCCTGTTCATGTTGTTCACACACTCAGGGCAGGTATACGATCATACTCTTATAGCAATCATACTGTCCATACGCTCTTGATATACTGTTGACACATTTACAGCATGCATACTTTTCATACGCTCATGGCATCTATACTATTCATTTGCTCGGGGCCTCATACTGGTTACGCTTGTGGTGGTCACAGCATTTTAGGCTCACTGCATTTATACTTTTCATACGCTCAGGGCATGTACAAGTTCAGGCCATTGATACTGTTCATATGCTTACAGCAGTCATATTGTTCAGACAATTTGGTGTTTACACGATTCTTATGCTCATGATATACGTGTCTTAGACTCGTAGTAATTCATACTGTTTCTACATTCATGGTGTTCCACTGTCATTACCCTCGTGGCATTTATAATGCCCTTATGATCTTGGCAATTATACAGATCATATGCTCACGGCACTCATTTCGTTATACGATATTGTTCACACGCTTGTAGTATACATACTGTTCATACATTCTCAGCAGTTACTGGTCACGTACTCATGGCATTCATGCTGTTCTTATTCATGGCGGTCATACGGTCTTGCAATCAGGGTATTTACACTGTTCGTATGCACCCGTTCTTCTTACACTCATAGCTCTCAGGCGGTGCGTGTACTCGTGGTGTTTGATGCTGCGCATGCGCTTGTGCATTTGTTCAGGCTCTCAGGGTATTTATATTGCACATGGCATTATACAGTTATACGCTCATGGTATTATGGTTGTTTCCCATCATGCCTGCCACTTCTGCAGGGGGTCAGTCGACATTGTTGTTCATTTCTGACACATATTCAGAGCAGTAGCATCACGACACATAGGTGGTGTACACCCCTCATATCTGCTATGACGGCAGAGGGATACATTGCATAGTCATTGCTACTGACACGCTTTCAGAGTGACAATATCACAACACATAGGCGGTTATATACGCAGCATATCTGCCACGTCTACAGGGGGATACAGTGCATAGTTGTTTGTTACTGACATGTTTTCAGAGCAAAAACATCACGTCACATAGGTTGTATACCCTTCGTACCTGTCATGTCTGCAGGGGGGGATGCACCACGCTGTTGTTTGTTACTGACACGTCTTCAGAGCAACAACATTTTGACACACAAGTGGTGTATCCTTCATACCTGCCACATCTGCAAGGGGATACATTGCATAGTCGTTGGTACTGACGCATACTCAGGGCAACATCATCATCACACATAGGTGGTGATTATCCTTCGTACATGACACCTCTGCAGGGGGATGCACCACGCAGTTGTTGTTACTGACACGTCTTCAGAGCAACAACATCACGACACATAGGCGGTGGTATACCCATTATACCTGCCATGTCTGCAGGGGGACCCATTGCATAGTTGTTGTTACTGACATGTTTTTCAGAACGACAATATCATCACACATAGGTGGTTATATATTGATCATATGCGACATGGTTGCAGGGGAATTCACTGAGCAGTTGTTGCTATGGTCATGTTCTCAGTACAATAAAATCACGTCACTTAGTCGGTGGTATACCATCATACCTGCCACCTTTGCAGGGGGAGACAGTATATAGTTGCAGTTACTGACACGTTTCCAGAGGGACAACATCAACGCACATAGGTGGTTGAATGCAGATCATACGTGACTCGGCTGCAGGGGAATTCACCGAGCAGTTATTGTTGTGGTCATGTCCCAGAACAATATCGTCGCAACACATAGGCGATGGTATTCCCATCATATCTGTCACGTCTGTAGGGGATACACCGCATAGTTGTTGTTTCAGATATGTTTCAGAGCAACAATACCATGACTCATACATCTCACCTGCCATTTGTGCAGAGGAATACACTACGCAGTCGTTGTCACTGATACGTCTTCAGGGCAACAACAGCATGACTTAAGTGTGGCTGTATACTCTTTATATCTAACAGGGTTGGAGGAGGATGCACTACGGAGTTGTTGTTAAGGACACGCTGAGTAACAACGGCATGGCGCATAATATGTAGTCCCTTCATACCTGCCACACCGCAAGTGGCATACACTATGTAGTTATTGTCATTTACACGCTTTCTGAGTTATAGTTTCATGACTCAAAAAAAAAAGAGATGGCGATACCAGACCTGTCATGTGTACAGCAACAAGGGTATGCAAAGAACCGTCACACAGGTACGATGATTACGAAAAGACCTGTCACGTCTACAGACACGACGGTTATGAAAAGACCTGGTAAAGGTTCAGGCATGGTGGTTCTCGAATAGAACTACAGGTTCGAGGGGTACGCAAGGCACTGTCATGGTCGAAGTCATGAGGGATATGAAGTTATCTGTCAATCGTGGCAGCACGTCACCCCAGAGTTCAGTTTGGGGCAGTATTTCGGTGGTTTTAGGTTAGCTCGGTGTTCAGGATGGGGTTATTTGAGTGTAGTTGATGGCTCATTGTCTGCGCATAGTCCTGGTCTGTCTACAAGCCCGATGGCAATGCAAGGTCCGATTACTTGCAACAGGCCAATGCTTCGGAGTTCAGTGGGTAGATAGTCATGGTATGGCTGTCGGACAGTTCGGGTATTCGTCAGGTAAGCTTCTCGAACTTAGTTCTGGTTATTGGTAAATTTGTACATCATGGTCAAGGTCTGTCATGGGGTCAGGTTACTGTGTGTCATTTGGCCAACAGTTTGGGTTTGGCCTCTAAAATAGGGATCGTATAGTGTAGTTTGGGCCTGATAGGCAGCTATCAGTTCTCTCGGTTTAATGACACACGTCAGTGTATTTAGCTTGTATACTAACATGGTCTAGAGACAGGGCTGGTTTATTCTTCAGAGTAGGTATAGTGCTTATAGCTATCCATCACTGGGTAGAGCCTTTGTTCATAATTAGTTGGTTGGTGCTACTGGCATAGGGTCTGTATTAGGGTTTTCAGTGGCAGTGAAGTTAGGGGGTGGGGTTGTTTATGAGGTCATGCATTTTACTACTTAACCTGCCAGTTCAGGTGTTTTGCCCGCTAAAGGGCCGCCCTCGGTCACGACTGTGGGCACGGTTTTGCCGCTGTTGTTAGGTTAACCTTCCATGCAGGTCCGTATGACGTTGGTGAACATGATGGGAAGTTTGCTCTGACCACGTCACAGTTCGTTTCTCACACAAGGTCATTGATCACCACTTGGGAAGATAATCATCGGGAATCCTCAGGTCACCCTTTTTGCATTGGGGCAGCATCGGCAGCATCACGACACAAGGTCCCCCCGCACATTATACAGAAGTTAGGCAGATGGAAGTCTGGCTGCTATGCTACCTATTTCCCAAATTCCCACAACAAAATGGACGATGCCTTCAGATACTTGGTATTGCAATTCCAATAATTTATTTTATTCCTGCACGGTTTTTGTGTTTTGCCCACTAAAGGCTAACCCTTGGTTGCGGTTTTTGAGCACAGTTCAACCACTTTACTATTCAGTGTTATGCATATATATTAGTTTAATTACAGGAACCACCGAAGAAGTATTATCTAGTGTAGGTAAGTCTTGCCGGTCACGTATGGAGCCCTGACCACAAATTAAATATGTGTATAATGTACAAATAAAAAGCAAATAATAATAATAAACATAATAAAAATGAAATAATAAAAATAGAATAAAAATAGAAAAATAAAAATAGAAAAATAAAAAATAAATAAATAATAACGACTATAAATAGAAATAAAAATAGAAATAAAAATAAGAATAAAAATAAAAACAGCAACATTTGTGGGTATAAATGTTTTGATCGAAGAAATAGGAGGTAAGGGACCATCTAAGGATCTGTCAGAGTGCTGGTAAAACAGCCTGCCTCTGATGGACCGTCAGATTGGGACCGGTCAGTGGTCTAGGAAGCTGAACAGTTTCAAATCCGAATTCAGACCTCTCGGCATAAGTGACTCAAACTCAAAAATTTTCTTCGATTCTGCTCTGGACATTTTGCTAATGTAGTTTCCTCCACGCCAGTCAGGTTTGACTGACATGATTGCTGAATAACTTAACTGGTTAGGGTTGCTATTGGAGAAATCCCTAAAGTGTAAGAATAAAGGGTGTTTATCATGTTTCTTTTTAATATTGTATCTATGCTCAAGAATACATGTTTTAAGTTCGTGTGAAGTTCTGCCTATATATTGTTTATGGCAAGGACACTCTATGATGTAAATCACTCCTTTGCTCATGCAGTTCAGGAATTATTTAATTTTGAATTCAAAGTCATTAACAGTGCTTGTGATTTTGGTATTTATTTATTTTTTTTTTTGGGGGGGGGGAGGGAATTAGTCGCCTCACAGTTTGGACATTGTCCACATCTAAAGAATCCATTAATGTTTAAAACCGTTGTATCTTTATTTTATATTTTTTTGTTTTTTTTGTTCTGGGGGCCTTGGTGTAAATAATAGGTGGTTTGTCTGGTAAAAGATCCCCCTACATTTTATCCTGGCGTAACAATGGCCAATATTTTCTTATCACTTCTTCTGTTTTCCTGTGTTGCGAGTTAAAAGGGATAATCAATTTTGGTGTTTCGGAGGTTACTGTATTACCTGTGGTGGTTATAGGTTCAAAAAATGATGACCTATCCAGCTTATGAACTTTATCAAGTGATAAAATAAATTCAATACTTTCTAAAATGAATAAAATTTGGTCTGCATGTAAATCCATTTTGGTGATTTATTATTGTATACAGTCAGCTTACGTCTAATGTGCCATTATTGGTAACAACCAATCAGGATTCCATGTGATAGATTCAACGATTTGTATAATCTGGGTTGTGTCTCGGAGAAGGTGTAAATTTAACGTATGGTTGCAAAAAGTTGTCTATGTACTGTGATAGATTCGCCGTTAAAGAGCCGATGCCGGATACAATTGGCCTTCCAGGAGGGTAAGTGGCATCTTTATGGATTTTTGGTATAGTATAAAACATAGGTATTCTTTTTTGGGTCCCCAAAATAAAATCATATTCTTGTTTTCTTAAGAATCCCTTTATCCAGTGCTTTAGTGCACGTCCTCTAGTTTTTTGGTGAAATCTATACTTAGATCTCCTTTTAATTTGATGTATGTTTTAATGTTGTTTAATTGTTTGATGCATTCTGATTTGTATTTCTCAGTATCTAAAATGACAATGCCACCCCCTTTGTCCGCCAGTCTAATTGTAATAGATAGATCTTGTCGAAGTTGCTTGATTTCCCCCAGAGTTAGATTGCCCCATCTGTTTTTTTTTGTGTTTTAATGTCTCTAATGTCTTTTTCTACCGCTATTTTGAAAGCCATCATATCTCCACTTATCTGCTTTTTTGGGTAAAATTGTGATTTAGTTCTAAGATCTATATGTTTAAAATTGGAAATAGTTGATGTCAGATTTTTACTGGGGTCCAATGGGTTTTTCATAAAAAAAATTTAGGCATAATTTGCGAATGTGTCTTTCAATGCCAATATAGGTACAAAATTTTTCTAAACATTGACTCAGGGTAAATTTAAGACCCTTATTCAGGAAGTTTGGCTGATTTGCGGTTAATGATTTGGAACTTAAATTAAAAACAATGTTGTCGGATTTTATGCTCTGTTTATCTTGGTTTTGGATTGTTCTATGATTTCTATTGTGTCTACCACCTCGGCGTACTCTCTTTTTCTGGAGTGGGTTTCTTTGTTGGGTGTTGCTAGTAGTGATGGTGTTTGTGGGGTTGGGTGTATTTGTGCTGCTGTTTCTATCTGGGGTCTTTGAGGAAGTGGCTGTAGTGTCATGGGTCTGTGTTCTCTTAATGGTATGGCATTGTAATGGGTCTGATAGGTGGTCGATCTGTGTGGATACTGGTTTGGCTGAAATCGGCTGTGATAGTGAGTTCGATTGTGATGCTGATAATTGAGAGGAGTGTGATGATGGGTTTGAGAGTGACGGTGTCTGTTGGGTGGATGTCTGCAGAATGGTGATTGTGTGCGTTTGGAATAGTGAGTGGTATAGTGGGGTGTTTAATGTTGGTGATGATCCTGGTGTGGGTGGTGATTGTGTTGTATGGGACGTGACGTTAAAAGAAAAATTGAGAGGGTGGAGAATTTATTGGATACTGGAATATTGTATTGTACAGTGTTGTCTGTTTCATTATTCGCTTGTGTTGTCTTAGTAATATTCCATAAATGTTTTTTTTCTTTACGTGAAATTATATCTTGTTCAACATTATCTAGTTTTCTGCATAGACAGTCTTGGAACCTCAAATATTCTGTAGATTTATCCAAAGACTCAAGTGTGGTACGTATGTTGGAAATTTTATTGTCCAACTCTGCAAGCATTTCTTGTCTGCGTTCTATTACTAGCCTAGTAGCTCCAACTGAAACTTCCTTAAAGTAATTGTCCCACTTTTGTCTGAATTCGGTGTTCTCTAAATCGTTAGCTGGTACTCTGTAAACTGATAACCCTTTGGCAATATTCTGTGAATCTATTAAATGAGATAGGCTTTTTATTTCCCATTGTTGTTAGATTTTTTAAATTAGCATATATTCTAATGTGTCTGACAAAGATTTAGACATTTGTATGGATGTAGTGGTATTTGGTTTATCATAATTTGCGCCATCTGTAAACTTAAAAGTTTCTATGTTTTGGACTTTGGTAGCTAAATGAGACCAAATATCCATGGTATTAGTAGGTAGGGAGCAACTGACCTGGGTAGAGCAATAAACAGATAGTAGAAAAGAGGAGTGGAAAGTGCTCACCTATCTCAAAAACACTTTGAACTGAGCAATTAACCGTCTTAACACCTATACCCTAGGTGTAAAAAATACTAAAATAGACAAATAGAAAGTGACGGGGCTCGAAGTTAAATGGATACTGGGTCTCAATAGTTGTAAATAAATGTATTTAAAAATTTTTATTTATTAAAAACATAGCTTTTAAAAATATATCGATGTTACATATATATATATATATATATATATATATATATATATATATATATATATATATATATAGATATATATATGATGCAGATAAGGTCAGGCTGCTCACCACTCTCGTGTTTGCTGCACTATCTCGTGCTACGGACACCGGTACCGCTCCCGGCTTAGTAGAAATCTCACAGAAAAGAAAACGTCCGGCACTCGGGAAGATGCAGATAAAACTTGTCAATGGCTTTATTCACACGCTTAGGCAGGACACAATCTGACGCGTTTCGCACACTCAGGTGCTTAGTCGTAGATAGACATACACTCAATGATGCAGGTTAAAATACACATGAGTTTGGTCACATGACCACATGAATCTTAATTAAAAACAGTTGGTTACAAAACATGGCATTGGGAATCATGAACACATTTGATCGTTCGGAGAGAGTTCACACAAGGATGCAGACACTGCGGCTTTAGATTTCAAATTTTGAGTAACATTTAAATTTCAATCTCGAATGGTCTAAAAGCTAATTTAACAATACTACCGATATTCATATCGATTTGGAGGTACATATTTATCGAAATAAACAATTTGAACTATATCTGCACATCAAGATCCGAAATATTTATATATAAATCAATAATCGCATAGTGTGCATCTCACCGTGTGAACATCCCCCTATAATTTGCGACAATTCAAAATTTATTATATGTGCACAAGAAACGAAGAATGCATATTGGACCGGAGACTAAACATACGTGATTAATAATAAATTGTATACATCAACCATATTCTCTTATTCAATTTATGCACACGTTAACATTAAATCCAATCTTTTGTTTAACCCTTGCGGGAATCTTGTTCCCAAGAGGAACATCCAATGTGCCTCTCTATTGTATAATTTCTTTCTTAGATCGCCTCCCCTGGGTCCTAAGGTGACTTTTTCTACCCCCAATACTCGTAAATGGGTAGTGTCCCCTGAATGGGACTCTCTAAAGTGACGTGACAGCATAGATATGTTTGTCAAACTACTTTTAGCATCCGTAATATGTTTCCTAAACCTCACTTTTAATGAATTACCCGAGCATCCTACATATTGCAAATTACACGTAATACATGTTGCTACATATATAATGGATTTAGTATTACAATTGATATACTGGTGTATATTGTATGTCCTATTTGTTGTGCAGGACGTTACGGTATTGGAATTTACCATGTGTGTACATGTGATGCATCTAGTATGACCACATTTGCGATTACCTATATTCCTCAACCAGTCCCGGTCCTTTACACTTTCCTTTTGACTAGTAAATAGACTAGGTGAGACTCTAGTTCCAATAGTGGGGCCTCTCCTAGACACAATAGAAATACCTTCTGATAATAAGTCTCTTAATATTGGATCTGTTTCTAATACCGGAATGTATCTATTTATTATTTTCTTAATCTGTCTTAACTCAGTACTCAATTCAGACAGATTAAGAAAATAATAAATAGATACATTCCGGTATTAGAAACAGATCCAATATTAAGAGACTTATTATCAGAAGGTATTTCTATTGTGTCTAGGAGAGGCCCCACTATTGGAACTAGAGTCTCACCTAGTCTATTTACTAGTCAAAAGGAAAGTGTAAAGGACCGGGACTGGTTGAGGAATATAGGTAATCGCAAATGTGGTCATACTAGATGCATCACATGTACACACATGGTAAATTCCAATACCGTAACGTCCTGCACAACAAATAGGACATACAATATACACCAGTATATCAATTGTAATACTAAATCCATTATATATGTAGCAACATGTATTACGTGTAATTTGCAATATGTAGGATGCTCGGGTAATTCATTAAAAGTGAGGTTTAGGAAACATATTACGGATGCTAAAAGTAGTTTGACAAACATATCTATGCTGTCACGTCACTTTAGAGAGTCCCATTCAGGGGACACTACCCATTTACGAGTATTGGGGGTAGAAAAAGTCACCTTAGGACCCAGGGGAGGCGATCTAAGAAAGAAATTATACAATAGAGAGGCACATTGGATGTTCCTCTTGGGAACAAGATTCCCGCAAGGGTTAAACAAAAGATTGGATTTAATGTTAACGTGTGCATAAATTGAATAAGAGAATATGGTTGATGTATACAATTTATTATTAATCACGTATGTTTAGTCTCCGGTCCAATATGCATTCTTCGTTTCTTGTGCACATATAATAAATTTTGAATTGTCGCAAATTATAGGGGGATGTTCACACGGTGAGATGCACACTATGCGATTATTGATTTATATATAAATATTTCGGATCTTGATGTGCAGATATAGTTCAAATTGTTTATTTCGATAAATATGTACCTCCAAATCGATATGAATATCGGTAGTATTGTTAAATTAGCTTTTAGACCATTCGAGATTGAAATTTAAATGTTACTCAAAATTTGAAATCTAAAGCCGCAGTGTCTGCATCCTTGTGTGAACTCTCTCCGAACGATCAAATGTGTTCATGATTCCCAATGCCATGTTTTGTAACCAACTGTTTTTAATTAAGATTCATGTGGTCATGTGACCAAACTCATGTGTATTTTAACCTGCATCATTGAGTGTATGTCTATCTACGACTAAGCACCTGAGTGTGCGAAACGCGTCAGATTGTGTCCTGCCTAAGCGTGTGAATAAAGCCATTGACAAGTTTTATCTGCATCTTCCCGAGTGCCGGACGTTTTCTTTTCTGTGAGATAGATATATATATATATAGTATCAATGCAATAATCTCTAATTAGAGCAAAACATTTTGAATTGTCCATTAATCCACCTTAAAATGCTAAAATGTCCATTAATCCGGCAAAATGACCTGCAGATGCTTTTAATCCAGTTTCTTTATGAAACCCACATGGCCATCATTACCAATTGAGTGTGGCAAGCGAGAGATTCATCATGCTATCATTTTGGCATACATTTCCAGGTCTACATTTATCAGGGAGATCTGGTGAAAATTAGAACAACATGTGGGATCTGTGCCCAGATTGGATAACACTCAGATGTGTATGCTTCCATTGGTTAGGAAAGGGCACCATCTGGGAACTCTTAAAAGCCTGTCCAAGCTTTTTCTTCCCAAAAAGCTCCTTCTTTTTAAGTGAGTGTTCATGACATAGAACCGGAAGAGCAGTTTCATAATCATATCCATTTTAACAATAAAACAATTCTTTGTGTTAACCAGAGCTGGGATGTGTTAACTAGCTGATTCACTGAATTTTCCCAAAAAATGTGTTATGTTCCGAATTTATTTGCGGCAAATCGCTATGAAAAAGCGCTATTTCTGGCCTACAAAGTGCCTCAATAGGGGTGTAGAACACTTTGCCTTGCTGTAACATGCATTGAGTGTGTGCTGAGTTAGTGAAATATTACTGTTATTCAGTATGATATTCAGATCAGAGGCGTCGCCATTAAAATCACTGTCACAGAGCGGCACAATGACAGAGCCTGGAGGTGGCATCAGTATGAGGAGACCATATAGTGGCTGAATGACACAGCGTGGAGGTGGCGGCAGCATAAGGAGACCATATAGTGGCTGAATGACACAGTGTGGAGGTGGCAGCACCATAAGGAGAACATATCGTGGTTGAATGACACAGCCTGGAGTTGGCGGCAGCATTGAATGACACAGCCTGGAGTTGGTGGCAGCATATAGTGGCTGAATGACACAGCCTGGAGGTGGCGGCAGCATGAGGAGAACATATAGTGGCTGAATTGCACAGCCTGGAGTTGGTGGCAGCATCTAGTGGCTGAATGACATAGCCTGTAGTTTGTGGCAGGATGAGGAGAACATATAGTGGCTGAATGACACAGCCTGGAGGTGGTGGAAGCATGAGGAGACCATATAGTGGCTGAATGACACAGTAAGGAGGTGGCAGTAGCATGAGGAGACCATATAGTGGCTGAATGACACAGCCTGGAGTTTGTGGCAGCATGAGGAGAACATATAGTGCCTGAATGACACAGCCTGGAGGTGGCGGAAGCATGAGGAGACCATATAGTGGCTGAATGGCACAGTGTGGAGATGGCGGCAGCATGATGAGACCATATAGTGGCAGAATGACAGCGTGGAGGTGGTGGCAGCATGAGGAGACCATATAGTGGCTGAATGACACAGCCAGGAGTTGGCAGCAGCATGAGTAGACCTCATAGTGGCTGAATGATACAGCCTGGAGTTGGTGGCAGCATATTGTGGCTGAATGACACAGCGTGGAGGTGACGGCAGCATGAAGAGAACATATAGGGGCTGAATTACACAGCGTGGAGTTGCTGGCAGCATGAAGAGACCACATAGTGGCTGAATGACACAGCCTGGAGTTTGCAGCAGCATGAGGAGAACATATAGTGGCTGAATGACACCGCCTGGAGGTGGCAGAAGCATGAGGAGACCATATAGTGGCTGAATGGCACAGCCTGGAGTTTGCGGCAGCATGAGGAGAACATATAGTGGCTGAATGACACAGCCTGGAGGTGGCAGAAGCATGATGCGACCGTATAGTGGCTGAATGACACAGCGTGGAGGTGGTGGCAGCATGACGAAACCATATAGTGGCTGAATGACACAGCCTGGAGTTGGCAGGCGCAAATAGTGGCTGAATGACACAGCCTGGAGTTTATCTCAGCATGAGGAGAACATATAGTGGCTGAATGACACAGCCTGGAGGTGGCGGAAGCATGATGAGACTATATAGTGGCTGAATGACACATTGTGGACATGGCAGCAGCAAGAGGAGACCACATAGTGACTGTATGACACAGCCTAGAGTTGGTGGCAGCATATAGTGGCTGAATGACGCAGCCTGGAGGTGGCAGAAGCATGAGGAGACCATATAGTGGCTGAATGGCACAGCCTGGAGTTTGCGGCAGCATGAGGAGAACATATAGTGGCTGAATGACACAGCCTGGAGGTGGCAGAAGCATGATGCGACCGTATAGTGGCTGAATGACACAGCGTGGAGGTGGTGGCAGCATGACGAAACCATATAGTGGCTGAATGACACAGCCTGGAGTTGGCAGGCGCAAATAGTGGCTGAATGACACAGCCTGGAGTTTATCTCAGCATGAGGAGAACATATAGTGACTGTATGACACAGCCTAGAGTTGGTGGCAGCATATAGTGGCTGAATGACAGAGCCTGGAGTTTGCATTGTGGACATGGCAGCAGCAAGAGGAGACCACATAGTGACTGTATGACACAGCCTAGAGTTGGTGGCAGCATATAGTGGCTGAATGACAGAGCCTGGAGTTTTCAGCAGTATGAGGAAAACATATAGTGGCTGAATGACACAGCCTTGAGGTGGCAGCAGCATGAGGAGAACATAAGGTGGCAGTATGAGACAGCTTGAAGCTGGCATCAGCATGAGGAGAACATATGGTGGATGTCTGAGACAGCTTGGAGCTGGATTCAACATGAGAACATTTGGTTGCAGAATGAGAGCCTGGAGGTGGCATCAGCATGAGGAGAACATATGGTGGCAGACTGAGACAGCCTGGAGGTGGCATCAGCACGAGTAGAACATACGGTGGCCGAATGAGACAGCCTGGAGGTGGCAGCAGCAGCATCAGGAGTCCTGAAAGTGACCCGATGAAAGAGTAGTGCTGTGGGTGGCAATACCAGTACCCGGTGACGAAGGTGGGTGACAAAAGGAGAACTTGGCATCAGATGTGTGGCATCAGGCAGGTGACAGGACCAGAATAGTAGCTGAGGCAGAAGAAAACGGTCTATTTTGTAAAATTGTTAGTGTGCACAAGCAAGTATTGAGGTTATGCATTACGTAAAATTTAACTTTTAATAATATGCTTAGGATAAAATATATGGAACCAAAAATGTTTTTTTAAATCAAACTAAAGGAAAGGTGTGCAAAAAAACACCAAGTGCTACCTACACCACCAAGTAACATAGTAACATAGTTCATAAGGTCGAAAAAAGACCAGAGTCCATCAAGTTCAACCTATAACCCTAATGAGTCCCTACCTAGTTGATATATATCTACAATCCATAACCTGTAATGTTATTATTCTTCAAAAATGCATTCAGACCCCTTTTAAATTCTTTTACAGAGTTAACCGTGACCACCTCCTCTGGCAGAGAATTCCACAGTCTCGCTGCTCTTACAGTAAAGAACCCCCCTCGGTGCTGGTGTAGAAACCTTCTTTCCTCTAGACGTAGAGGATGCCCCCTTGTTATAGATACTGTCCTGGGTATAAATAGATCATGGGAGATATCTCTGTACTGCCCCCTGATGTATTTATACATAGTTATTAGGTCTCTCCTAAGCCTTCTTTTTTCTAAACTAAATAACCTTAATTCTGATAATCTTTCTGGTACTGTAGTCTTCCAATTCCCTGTATTACTGTGGTTGCCCGTCTTTGAACCCTCTCCAGCTCCACTATATATTTCTTGTACACTGGTGCCCAGTACTGTACACAGTATTCTATATGTGGTCTGACTAGTGATTTGTACAGCTGTAGAATTATTTCCTTCTCGTGGCCATCTATGCCCCTATTGATACACCCCATGATTTTATTTGCCTTGGCAGCAGCTGCCCGACACTGATCACTACAGCTAAGTTTACTGTTACCTAAGACTCCTAAGTCCTTTTCCATGTCAGTTGTCCCAAGTTTTCTCCCATTTAATACATAATCTCAGCCCGAATTTTTACTCCCCATGTGCATTACCTTACATTTATCAGTGTTGATCATCTGCCACTTCCCAGCCCAAAACTCCTACCTATCCAGATCCATTTGTAACAGTGCACTGTCCTCTATTGTGTTTCATGCTTTACGGAGTTTAGTATAATTTGCGAAGATTGCAACTTTACTATTCAACCCCTCTACAAGGTCATTAATGAATATATTAAATAGAACAGGATCCAAGACTAACCCCTGTGGTACCCCACTAGTACCAGTCACCCAAGCAGAATAAGTACCATTAATAACCACCCAGTAACTTACCCACTTGCACACATTTTCCCCCCAGTCCAAGCATCCTCATTTTATGCACCAATCTTTTATGTGGCACCGTATCAATTGCTTTGGAAAAATCCAGATATAGGACATCCAGCGATTGCCCCATGTCCAGTCTGGTGCTCACCTCTTCATAAAAGCTATTCAGGTTAGTTTGACAGGACCTATACCTCATAAAGCCATACTGATATGGAGTCATGCATTTATTTTTATCAAGATACTCCAAAATAGCATCCCTTAGAAAACCCTCTAACAATTTACACACAACTGCGGTTAAACTAACAGGCCTATAATTCCCGGGGGTCACCTTTTGACCCCTTTTTAAATATTGGCACCACATTTACCATGCACCAGTCCTGGAGAACAGTCCCTGTTACTATAGAGTCCCTGAATATTGAAAATAGGGGTCTGTCTATTACATTGACGTGATGCAAAGACCTCTAAAAGGTGGAAGGGAACAATGTATGGTCCATTGTAACCCGTGGGGGTAAAAACTTCCCCTGTAAGGCCCTACTCTCGCATTATTAATTCCCTTCTTGGCAAGTGTTACTCGCCCTAAAAATGGCGGCCCCCACACAGGAACCTCTCCCTATTTCCACCTACAAACACTGCCATTTCCCAGGCTTTTTAGGTGGGAATAGGGATTGGTTCCTGTGTGGGGCCGCCCTTTTTCAGACGAGTAACACTTTCCTCGAAAAGGTGGAAGGGAACATGTATTGTCCATTGTAGCAGGTGGGGGTAGAAACTTTCCCTATAAGGCCCTACTCTCGCCCTATTAAAGTGGTACTCCGGTGAAAACCTTTTTTCTTTTAAATCAACTGGTGCCAGAAGGTAAAACAGATTTGTAAATTACTTCTATTAAAAAATTGTAATCCTTCCTGTACTTATTAGCTGCTGAATACTACAGAGGAAATTATTTTCTTTTTGGAATTCTCTCTGATGACATCACGAGCACAGTGCTCTTTGCTGACGTCATTATAATAATAACAATAACTCTTTATTAATTGTTGTCCTTAGTGAGATTTGAACCCAAGGCCCCAGCACTGCAAGGCAGCAGTGCTAACCACTGAGCCACCATGATGCCCTTAGCATACATCTGCTATGCACGGTTGCTAAAATGGACAGAGATGTCAGCAGAGAGCACTGTGCTCGTGATGTCATCAGTGTTCCAAAAAGAAAGGAATTTCCTCTGTAGCATTCAGCAGCTAATAAGTACTGGAAGGATTAAGATTTTTTAATAGAAGTCATTTACAAATATGTTTAACTTTCTGGCACCAGTTGATTTAAAAGAAAAAAGGTTTTCACCGGAGTACCCCTTTAATTCCCTTCTTGGCAAGTTTTACTAACCCTAAAAAGGGCAGCCCCACACAGAATTTATTTCCACCTAAAAAACCTGGGAAATGTCAGTGTTTGAAGGGGGAAATAGGGAGAGTTTCCTGTGTGGGGCCGCCCTTTTTAGGGCGAGTAACACTTGCCAAGAAGGGAATTAATAATGCGAGAGTAGGGCATTACTGGGGAAGTTTTTATCCCCACCAGTTACAATGGACCATATGTTGTTTCCTTCCACCTTTTAGAGGTCTTTGTATCACACCAATACTTAGTGGTGTAGGTGGCACATGGTGTTTTTTGCACACCTTTCCTTTTGTTTGATTTAAAAAAAAAAATTGGGTCCATATATTTTATCCAAACAATATTATTAAAAGTTAAGTTTTACGTAATGCATATTCTCAATACTTGTTGTCTGATGTGGAGCAATGTCTGTAACTGGGGAGCAGCACCTTAAATGTGTTTAGCACTATCCATATTTGTGAAGTGTTGGTGTGGCACCATGTCATTCTACTCTGATGCATCAGGCATTGGTGGGTGGAAATCTTGGATGATCCATGCCGAATTCATCTTTACAAAGGTATATCTCTCCACATTTTTCATGGACAGACGAGTTCTCCTATGGGTTACTATGGAACCTGCCGCACTAAACACCCGCTCGGATGGCACACTACTGGCTGGGCAGGACAGCTTTTCCAGGGCAAACTCTGCTAGTAGCGGCCACAAATCAAGTTTGGCTGTCCATAAATCCAGCAGATTTTAAAGGTGTGTTGGCATGGTCATGTCAAGGTATGCCACCACCTGCTGGTTCAAGTCCTGCTCCAGGTCTACCTGCTGCTGATGAGTTGCTTAACTATGCGGGTGAAGAAAGCTACTCATCAGCGACTGTAGACTCAGGCTGCTGCTGATGGAGCAGGTACTGCTCCTGCCACCCCTACTCAGCAGCCATGGCAATGGAAGGTGAGCACAAAGGCCCCCCCCCCCGAGTCAGACCTGCGAGAGGATGGATGATGGTGCAGATAGGCATCGGCCAATTGACTACGTAGGATGTCTCTGTAGTAGGTCAGTTTGTCCTCCCTCTCAGTGGGTGTAAAAAAAGGCCCCCATTTTGTGCTGGTAGCAAGGTTCCAATAAGGTGGATAGCCAGAAGTCATCCCGCTGCTGAATGGTGTCAATTCGGCGGTCACTACGCAAGCAAGTGAGCATGTGTCGTGCCATTTGTGCAAGTGAGGGACTTCCTGCCTCCATCTCCACTGCATACTGCCATGGTGTGTCTGGGTCCTCTGTCTCACCTTTCTCATAACCCTCTAGCTCCTCCTGTTCCTCCTCTCCTGTCGGATGACTTGAAAAACTGCCCATCTCGCGAAACCTAAACTGTGCTCCACTGTGCCATCCCCCTCCTCCTCCTCCAGTTAAGCCTCCCAGGGCTCATGTGGCCGTGAGATGTAGGCGCCATGTCTCCAGTGCCCTGACCAGCCATCGTTTCCAACATGTGTTGTAATAGATGAAGCAGTGGAATGAAGTTGTTCATCCCGTAATCCTGGTGACTGACTAATAATGTGGCTTCCTCAAAGGGCCTGAGCAAATGGCAGATGTCACGTATGAGCTGCCACTGGTTCACATTGAAGTTACACAGGGGAGTCCCCCTATCTGCATAGATCATCAAGAAATCGGTGATGGCTTTTCTCTGTTCGTATAGTCGGTCCAACATATGGAGGGTGGAATTCCAACATATGGAAACGATGCAAATCAGACTATGTTGTGGGATGCCATTCTGACGCTGCAGCTAGAGGAGGGTGTGCTTTGCGGTGTATGAGTGGCTGAAGTGCATGCAAAATTTGCTTCCCATTGTAAGGATGTCTTGCAGATAGGGGAACACTTCAGAAACCGATAGACAACCAGATTGAACACGTGTGCCATGCAGGGCGCATGTCTCAGGCTTCCTTGTCACAGAGCAGACAAGATGTTCTTCCCGTTGTCGGTCACCATGGTTCCCATTTCCAGTTTTCGTGGAGTAAGCCATGATTCAATTTCTTGATAAATGACTTTTAGCAATTCCTCCCCTGTGTTACTTCATTTGCCAAGGCAAACTATGTGAAGAACAGCACGACACCGCCGTGCCCTGCACACATTGTATGCTGGAGGGGCACTGAGACTTGTCCATGCAGTGGAGGCGTAGTTACAGCTGCACACATCGGGGCTGCCGTGCACTTTGGTACACACCGACAGGCTCAAGGACTGGCCCACCTTCTATTCCACAAAATTGTGCAGGGCTAGTACTGCCTTATTCGCAAAGAAATGACAGCTTGGGACTCTCTACCTCGGCTAGGCACAAGCCATGAGTTCTCTGAAAGGTGCAGAGTCCACCACTTGAAACACCAGCAACTTGGACAGGAGCACATTCAGCTTCTGTGCCGTTGGATGAGTGGGCACATACTGTTGTCTCTTGGACATGGCTTCACTGATGGATTGCTGGTGAAATGACTGACTCAAAATAGGAGGTGCAGGAGCATCTGGAGCGACAGAAGATTGGTATGACACATAGCTGCCTTCGGCTGAGGTGGTGGAGCCTTGGCTGGCGGAAACAGAGAGCGGCGTGCCACTGGGTGAAGCAACAGACTGGACCACCACATCGGAGCCATGGTTCTCCCAGGTTATGGTGACACTGCATATGCTGACGCAGGGCCATGGTGCCAACATTGGGACCCTGGTCACGCTCATCTTCTGCCGACACATCTTGCATATTGTCAGGTTAACATCCTCCAGTTGCTTGATGAAAAACTGCCACACCGTCGAGTATCTGATTTTCTCACCAACAGTCCGCACTGGTTGACTGCTACTGCCGCAGACTCCAGGAACCCCTGTTCCACTACCTCCCAGGAAGGTAGGCTGCCGCGAAGCAGGTGGTTTACCCCTGACATGTTTGGCTCTAGACTTTCCACTTCTGCCACCATGCTGCCACCTTACTGGCTCAGCTGCTGCCTCATGGGCAACCTGAAACCCTCTTCTCCTGATGATGATGAAGCCCCTTCTGCACCTGGCTGCCAAGTGTGATCTGCTTCATCATCATCGAGTTGTGTCTGCACGTCACTGATGTCCTCCTCAGGTTCCTCAACAGTGTCTGCTTCAGGAGCCTGAACACTTGCAACATGACCTACCTCATCACTACTTGCCCGCCTAGCGGAGGAAGTGGCAGATGTCTCCTCCACTTTTTGGCTAGGCAGTAGCTGCTGACTGTCCTCTAGTAGATCGTCCTCACTAAATAGTGGAGCTGAACCCAAAGCAAAAGATACTTCTGTGGGGGAGGAAACAGCCAATGGGAGGACAGGGACTGATCCCGGGCCATGCCAACTGAGGGTTGTGTCTGAGGAACTCACCGACTGTTGACTGGGGGTGTCAGATGTCACTTGTGATGAAGTGGATGACCGTGTTAACCAATCGAATAGACACGACCGCTAGCTCATACTGGGAGCAAAGGCCTCTTGCTGCGCCTCCTGCTGCCACTCACCCATAGTCTGCTGCAACCTCTGCCTGATGAATTTAGGCCTCTGCCACCCCTCTGTGCATGCCCTGGCACTTCTCTGCCTGACATACTTAGTGCTTATATGAGGGGAGTACAATATGCTCCACTACGATTAAAACAGTGTTTGTCTACAACACCAGCAGGTGTGTACTTTTGGCTGGCCTTTTTACAGTATCTATGCCCTTAAGACTTTAACAAAATAGTACACCATAGATGTATGTATATGGTATGCACTTATGAGGGGAAGACAATGCACTCCAGTGCTCTTAAAACAGTATTTGTCTACAACACGAGTAGGTGTGTACTTTTGGTTGGCCTTTCATGGTATCATGTGACTGGGATGTGAATTGCTGCTGTAAAAATGCTTTTCTGTGCAACACACACTGCTCTCTGTCCCTCTCTCTCTCTGCAACAGAATGCTGATGTGACTGGGAGGTAAATCGCTAATGTAAAAATGCTTTTCTGTGCAACACACAGCGCTGTCTGTCCCTCTCTCTGTAATAAAAGGCTGAAGTGACTGGCCGCAAGATGGCTGCCAATTATATAGGGCTGGGACATCACAGGGGTGGCTGGCTGCTGATAGGCTGCATGCTGCATGTCATTCAGGGTCATCCCGCATACACACCTTCCGAGGATTCTTTGCCCCATGTCCTCACATGTGGATCTGCCATTTTAGACGCCCTGGAGCCTGGACCGCACTAAATGGAGTTTACTGAAGCGATTCACATGATCGAATTGCAGCAATATTTGCATTAGTTGCAAATCAAATTTTTTGTTAAATTTTTAAAGAATTCGGATTCGACAGATTCAATTAGCTCATCCCTAGTGATAAAGGGGTACTCCGGTGATTAAGATTTTTGGCTACATTGCATCTTCTTTTAATGTTCATGTTTTTTGCAATTGACATGTATTATATGTTTTTGTAGCATGTGTCTTTTTTTCTTACCTGCTTGTGAGCCAGGAAGTTCTGTAGTTCTGTGTTGGATCTCTTACTGTTGTCCACATGTTAGGATTAGGCTGTGGACAACATGTCATGGCTTTTTTTTTCTCTGTTCTTTCAGAACTGCATGAGAGAGATAAGCCAAGCCCCCTCATCTCCCCCTCCAGGTGGTCGCAGGTGTGTATGAGAGAGATAAGCCACGCCCCTCATGTCCCCCTCCAGGTGGTCACAGGTGTGCATGAGAGAAAGAAGCAAGAGCAGAGAGAGAGGACCTACACAGCTCCTTTTCTCCCCACCCCCTGCTCTGCCTTCTGAGGACGCAGGTCTGCACTGAAAGAAGACAGAGAAGATAAGAGTGTTATGTGAAGGGGAGGATAACAAAGTGTACGGGCTGGGGATGTATAGACTGCGGGGGGGTGATTTCTATGTGTGAAGGGGGGGGGAAACTCCTGAATGACACATGCTGGGAGTTGTAGTCCCTGTTATGTGTGTGTATGCTAGTGTTTACAAACCAGTGTGCCTCCATCTGTTGCAAAACTATAACTCCCAGCATGCCTGGACAGACTTTGGGCATCCTGAGAGTTGTAGATTTGCAACAGCTGGAGGCACACTGGTTGGGAAACACTGCCTAGCCTATTCAGCATACACATCATGTTACACCAGTGTTTCTAAACCAGTGTGCCTCCAGCTGTTGTGAAACTACAACTCCCAGCATTCCCTGACAGTCTTTGGGCCTGCTGGGAGTTGTAGTTTTGCAACAGCTGGAGGCACACTGATTGAAAACCCTGCCTAGCCTATTCAGTATATTACAAACAAAGTGCATTCTTTCCCAACCAGGGTGTCTTCAGCTGTATCAAAACTACAACTCACAGCATGCCCGGACAGCTTTTGGCTGTCCGGCCATGCTGGTAGTAGTAGCTTTGCAACACATGGAGGCACCCTGGTTGGGAAACACAGGTGTATGCCCTATAGAGATGTGGTGAACTACAACCCCCAGGAGACTACAGAGGCAGCATGCTGGTGTTATACCACAGACTGAAGACTCCTGAATGACACATGATGGGAGTTGTAGTCCCTTTTGTGTGTGCATGCCAGTGTATCCCAACCAAGGCTGATTTATATTAGTGTGCTGTGTAGAAGAGGGCCGACCCAGGAAAATAGTAGGTTGGGTAATAGGGCGGAACAAAAAAAAAAAAAAAGGAGCCGCCCCAAACCAGTAAGGCATGTGGCATGCTGGGATTTCTAGTTTTCAGCAAAGCAAGAAAAGTAGATTTTTTTTACTTACCGTAAAATCTCTTTCTCAGAGCTTCTATTGGGGGACACAGGACCATGGGTTATATGCTGCTGCCACTAGGAGGCTGACACTAGGCAAAACAAAAAACAGTCAGCTCCTCCCAGCAGGGTATATAACCCGCCTCTGGACACAGCAACCTCAGTTTTGTACCAAAGCATAAGGTGAAGCTAGGTCTGAAATAAAGAGAAAACATCTGACCACCAAAAAATACCCCTTCCAGGAAGTGGAACACCAGGTGAACACAAACCAACCAATGGGTGGGTGCTGTGTCCCCCAATAGAAGCTCCGAGAAAGAGATTTTACCGTAAGTAAAAAAAAATCTACTTTTCTCGAGCACTTCATTGGGGGACACAGGACCATGGGACGTCCAAAAGCCGTCCCTGGGGAGGGGAAAAACTCAACCCAAAAGAAAAGACATCTCAGGCAGACGACTGAACTGCCGCCTGCAAGACCCTGCGGCCTAAACTGGCATCAGAGGACGCAAAGGTGTGCACACGATAAAACTTAGCAAACATGTGAAGAGACGACCAGGTGGTAGCCTTGGAGGCTGGAAGTCCCTTCCGCCGACCATCAGGGAGCACGAACAGGGAGTCACAACGCTGAAAGGAAGAAGTGACCGACAGATAGGTCCGAATCGCTCGAACCAAGTCCAGCTTGTGAAGCTTGTGCTCCCTCGGATGAGAAGGGGAAGGACAGAAGGAAGGCAAGATGATGTCCTCATTCAGGTGAAAGGAAGTCACCACCTTGGGCTGAAAGGAAGGTACAGGGCGAAGTACAACCTTGTCCTGGTGAATAACCAGGAAAGGAGAACGGCAAGAAAGAGCCACTAATTCAGAGACGCGGCGAATTGAGGTGATCGCCACGAGGAAGGCCACTTTCCAGGAAAGGAAGCGGAGTGAGACCTGACTCAAAGGTTCAAAGGGATCGCCTTGCAGGGCGTCCAACACCAGGTTAAGGTCCCAAGGAGCTGTAGGGGACCATAACAGAGGAATCTCGTGAGCAACACCTTGTAAAAAAAGTGCGAACATGGCGATCTGTTGCAAGAGGGCGTTGAAAAAGAACGGAAAGAGCCGAAACTTGCCCCTTAAGGGAACTGAGGGCGAGACGTGTCTCCAGCCCAGATTGTTAGAAGGACAAGAGATTAGGCAAGAAGAAAATGGTGGGAGAGAGAGAGCAAGCCTCACACCAACGGAAGTACGCCTGCCAAGTACGGTGATAAATCTTGGCAGAGGAAAGTTTCCGAGCACGGAGCATGGTCCGAATTACCTGAGGGGAAAACCCCCGTGCCTTCAAAACCGTGGTCTCAACAGCCACGCCGTCAAACGAAGCGGAAGTGAATTGGGGTGGCAGAAGGGCCCCTGAGAGAGAAGATCTGGACGATCCGGAAGACGGAAGGGAACATCTGCCACGAGACTGGCCACGTCTGCGTACCACATGCGACGGGGCCAATCCAGAGCCACTAGAATTGCCGAGACCCCCTCTGCCTTGAGCTTCTGCATCACCCTGGGGAAAAGCAGAAGTGGCGGAAAGAGGTAAGGGAGGACGAAGGGAGTCCAAGGGACGACGAGCGCGTCCACCCCTAGAGCCAGAGGATCCCGGGACCTGGATACGAAGTGATGGACCTTTCTGTTGCTACGTGACGCGAACAGGTCGACGTCCGGAATCCCCCACAGGTGGCAAATCTGATTGAAAACTTCCGGGTGAATCGACGATTTGCCCGGATTGGCGGAGGAGCGACTGAGAAAGTCTGCTTCCCAATTGTCGACCCCGGGAATTTGTACTGCGGAAATGGCTGGAACGTGAAGTTCCGCCCAACTGAGAGTCTTTGATGTCTCCTTCATGGCCCGTCAGCTGCGGGTGCCTCCCTGGTGGTTTATGTATGCCACGGCCGTGGCGTTGTCCGTTTGTACTCGGACCGGGAGACCCTGAAGAAGGGGGCTCCAATGTAGGAGGCACAGGAAGATCGCTCTGAGCTCCAGGATGTTGATATGGAGCCTGGCCTCTGAAAGAGTCCAGCGACCCTGGACCATCTGATCCCGAAATATGCCTCCCCACCCCAGCAGGCTTGCGTCTGTTGTTAAGACATGCCAATTGAGAGGCAGGAAGGAGCGACGCCCTCCCCCCCCCTGGATGAGGGGGGAGTGAAGCCACCAAAGAAGAGACCGGCGAACCTGAAGAGAGAGACGGATGCTCTGGTGGAGGGACTGCAGAGATTTGTCCCACTGAGAGAGAATGGCCCACTGAAGTGGGCGATAACGAAACTGTGCCAAAGGAATCGCCTCCATTTGCGGTGACCATCTTGCCGAGGATGGACATGCAGGTGTGGATAGTCACCTGCCCTGGTCGCTGGAGAAAATGAATCTTGGAGAGGAGCTCCTGTTGCTTGTTCTCCGGAAGGGAGAGGCGAGCTGATGCCGTGTCGAAGTGAAGTCCCAGAAATACCAGGGACTGGGATGGGGACAGGTTGGACTTTGCACGGTTGATAATCCATCCGAACCTGGTCAGAGTGTCCCGGGTGATGTCTAGACTGACCTGGTTCTGCTCCCGAGAGGGTGCCTTGATAAGCAGGTCATCCAGATAGGGAATAATCGAGATGCCCCGGGAGTGGAGAAGAGCTACCACTGTGGCTAATACCTTGGTGAATACCCGGGGTGCCATTGTCAGACCGAAGGGAAGTGCCGCAAATTGAAAATGACCCGCAAGAACCGCAAACCTGACAAAACGTTGGTGGGCTGGAAAGATTGGGATGTGTAGATAAGCATCCCGAATGTCCACAGAGGAAAGGAACTCCCCCTGATCCATGGAAGCCACCACGGACCGTAGGGATTCCATCCGAAACCGTCGCAAATGGATATGGCGGTTCAAGAGTCTGAGATCGAGAATCGGGCGGACCGCTCCATCCTTCTTGGGGACAACAAAAAGGTTTGAGTAAAAACCCAAAAACCGTTCCTGCGGAGGAACAGGTATGATCACACCCTGGGACAACAGAGAATGAAGGGCCCCCTGAAAGGCTACTGCACGCTCGGGGGACCGTGGAGGACAGGACCGGAAAAACGGATTCTGGGGAAAAGAAGTGAACTCTATGTGATAGCCCTGGGAGATGACCTCCTGAACCTAGGCATCCTGAACCTGCGCCAGCCAGACATCCCGAAAAAGAGACAGGCATCCCCCCACCCGAGGCGATGCCTCGGATGGGGGCCCCCTTCAGGCAGAAGGGGGCTTACGAGGTCCGAGCTTGGAAGAAGCAGGGCGGTTAGAGGGGCCCGACTTCCAGGAGCGAGTCTTGAAGGAAGGGACCCTCCTTTCCTGGGGGGCCGCCGGTTTATTCGTACGCCCTGAAAAGCGAAAGGAGCAAAAGGGAGGAGCTTTACGCCGTTAGTCAGAACGGCGTGGAAGATTTTGGGGCAAAAAGAAACTTTTGCCTCCTGTGGCATCAGAGATGATATCATATAAGCCTTTACCAAAGAGCCGAGATCCTGTAAAAGGAAGCTCTGTGAGGGAACGTTTTGAAGCTGGATCAGCGTTCCAAGCCTTAAGCCACATGGAACGCCGCTTGGCCACCAGGTTACCCGTGGAGAGGCCATGCAGCGAGCGGAATCCAAAGAGGCCACACAAAGATATTCCCCAGCTAAAGAGACCTGCTGAGTTAATCAAGTCAATAGCGGAGGCGCCTGCCAAGATTCCCTGGCGTAATTGGCTGGCCCAGGCCGAGAGGGCTCTGGCAACCCAGGTAGAAGCGAAAGCAGGGGACAAACCGGATCCCGCTGCTTCGAAGGCGAATTTCGCCAGATTCTCAATACGTTTATCTGACGGATCCTTAAGGGACACCGCATCAGCAAGAGGTAGAATAGTGGTCTTGGAGAGCCGTGATACGGGAGGGTCCACCTGAGGAGGTGAAGACCACCTGGACACAAGATCCGGAGGAAAGGGAAACAAAGTCCTCATCTTTCTGGTTCCGTTGAACCGTCTATGTGGATGCTTCCATGCCACCTCTAATAGCTCCTCAAATTCAGCATGAGGGCTAAAAAGAGGGGTAGCCCTGGTAACCGGGCGGAAGATTGACTCCGGTAGTAGCCTCGGAGGCGTTAGGGTCCTGAAGGTGGAAAGTGTCTCTGACTGCTGACACCAGAGTTTCCACCATGTCTGACATACGGGAAAGTTCTTCCGAGTCAGCAGAGGGTTCTGCGTCTGAATACTCTAATTCACCCGGAGACCGGGAACGCCCCGAGAGGGTCCTGGACCAGGAGGAGCAGGGAAGAGGAGAACGAGAGCGCTCCCTGGGAGAAGGCGTCCGCTGATCCCGAGAGGGACTATGGCGGGAAGATCCCACCTGGACTGGCTCAAAAGAGGAAGGAGAGGAGAGGTGCCCTGGACAGTCCCAGGAGGGACGTAGGGTAGGGCGAGAGGTAGAATCCGAAGTGAACTCCCTGGGGGCCGAGGGCATGGAAGACTGCCCCATGTCCGAGACCATGACCTGGTAAACCTTGGCCAAGTTAGAGATGGATTGGGCAAGAGAGGCGACCCATTCTGGCGGTGGGTCAGACCGTCCGCCAGTGGGGGGCCCGTCCTGAGCGGCAGCCAGGGAGGGGGTGGCACACAAGGACTTACAGGATAGGCAAATAGGATTATCCGAACCGCATGGGAGTTTATCTAAACCGGTAGCACAGGTATAGTAAGTGACCAAGGGAATGGTCACCTGCCTGGAGGGAGGGGGGTCAGGTCTGGAGTCTGATATCAACTCAGTGGACACAGCAAAACTTACGGGTCCTGTGTCCCTGGAGAGTAGCGCAGCCCAACTGTGTATGCTGTCGGCTTCTGAATTGTGCTGCGGAGGCGCCGGGGAACCGGGAGTGAGCGGAACTGCGCTAACTCCCGACAAGGGAAGCCCGAGCCGCAGGCAAAGTTCCGCCTGCGACTCGAGCCGAGATACTATGCTGTCTGCCCTGCCAGGAGCTCCGTTTCCTCCCCGCTGCAGGGGAGACAGTGCAAGCCGGCCAGGCTGAGGTTCTTCTAGCTAAGAGGAACCTCAGCCTAGTAGTTCTAAGAATAATAAAAAATAAAGAACTCCCTATTCAACCCCTGTTAACCCCTTAATCCCTAGCCAAAGCCCACGGGGGGGGGGGGAGAGGGGGACCATACTCACCTAGGGTATTTACCTCAGGATCTCCATCTGACTTTGCCAGCCTAGGACCCCTGCCTTTAGCCCCAAGGGGCGAACAGGGGTCTTGGGGAACCCGGACCCAGGGTGTACACCTGTCGCTGGCCGTTTGCGAGGAGGGGTTAACGGGTCATTCAGAAATGCCCGTGCCCCTAGCTCGCAAGTGGGGGATCAGGTAGCGCCATGCTCCAGTCGACCCACGCTAGAGAAAATAAAAAAGGGAAAGAAAATCTAACTTTGCCCTAACTAAGAAAATAATTTAAAAAAGACCAGGTCTGGAGCACCTGTGTCTGCCTCGTTGACACTAAGCTCAAAACTGAGGTTGCTGTGTCCAGAGGTGGGTTATGCACCCTGCTGGGAGGAGTCGACTGTTTTTTGTTTTGCCTAGTGTCAGCCTCCTAGTGGCAGCAGCATATAACCCATGGTCCTGTGTCCCCCAATGAAGCGCTCGAGAAACAGGAAATAGAAGAAAATATAGGAAAACAAAGTGGGGGATAAAAAGACAACAAAGAACGGAAATAGAGTTGCCTAAACAACAAGAATAGAAATGAAACAAAACAAATAGGGTAATCAAAAACGGAAAAACACGTTGACCACCGGAGTACCCCTTTAACAGCTTAGTGGACTATAAGTTACTTAATAGCCTATGTAAGTATACTTATAGAGGGAGATTTATCAAAACCTGTGTAGAGGAAAAGTTGACCAGTTGCCCATAGCAACCAATCAGATTGCCTCTTTTAATTTTTAGAGGCCTTGTTAAAAATGAAAGAAGCAATCTGACTGGTTGCCATTGGTAACTGTTCAACTTTTCCTCTACACAGATTTTGATAAGTTTCCCACATAGTCTTTTTTAACCGAAGAGAAGAAGGGAAGGGAACACAACCCCCCCCCCCCCCCCCCTCCATTCTTTACAAACACAGAATAATACTTGAAGTCACATTTTGACCTTATTTTTAGATTTGCCCAACTGGTATTGGGGGGGGGGGGGGGGCAATAAGCTGTATTAGGGCATTTTTATAGAATTGAAGAGTTCTATCCCAGGGGCATCCATATAACCGCTTAGCAATAGAAATAATCATTCACAAGTTAAAGCTGTCAGAATTTTATTAATAACTGCCGGTACATGGCTAATGGATTTACCACTTGTTTTCTAGAATTTTCCTCTTAACAAAATTGAATAAAAGTCAGGTGGTAAAAATTCCATGTTTAGGACATGTGAAAATACCATCACTTAGGATTTATGAGCAGATTATGAAATGTTACCATAGTGAACAATTGGCCTCTTCACCAGTTATGCAATACTTTTTCTGGCTATGTTAGAAATGCTAGGCTTTATTTCCTTTCAAAATGAGTTTAAAACTTGACCATATTAATATGTAACTAAATATTAAATGAGCTTTCTGGCAAGTCAGTGATATTCATTTGTCTCCGAAGTATGAGAACACATAAAGATTTTCCATTAGCTATTAGAGATAATGAAGAGTTACATGAAAAGAGAAAAGAACAGAAGAGAAAGGTTTATATGACAGGAGTGGACTGTATGATGATAAGGGTAGCTTCATTTTGTTTCACAGTGCATAGGAATTTACTTAAAGGGTCACTCTCATTAAAACAAATGTTTTCTATTGCACTCCTTATGGTAAATAAAAAATATTTCTAATATACTTTGTTTAAAAAATGAAGTTTTCAATGTTTTATTTGTGCTTAAAAAGCTCAAGAGCAAATTTTCCCCATCTCATACAAAGACTTGGAGTGCTGAGGGAGGTGTGTCCAACCAACAGCATATGGCAGTTAAGTGTGAGAGGAGCTATGATTTGATGAGGCTGGACACACCCCCCTCAGCACTCCAGACTACACTTCCTGTGTTTGGGCTTCGATCCAAAGTCTGTGTATGAGATGGGGGGAAGTTTGCTCCTAGCTTTTTTAAGAACAAATAAAACATAGAAAACTTCATTTTTCTAAACAAAGTATATTAGAAATACATTTTATTTGCCATAAGGAGTGCAATAGCAAAAATTAGTTTTAATGAGAGTGACCATTTAAACATCACTGCTTTAATGGGATGTAAAAAAAAATGCTCTGTTAAAATAAAGTAAAAAAACATTATTTCATGCATATTGGCAATGGAATATCTTGTACAATGGAATACCTTGGCAATGGAATACCTTAGCTAGGCCACCTGTACCTTGGACATTGTTATAAGATTGCTGCCTTAGCCTTAGGGGTGAAAAACTTTTTTTTTTTTTAAATCAAATGGTCCCAGAAAGCTGAACAGATTTGTAAATGACTTCTATTAACCCCTTAACGACAAGCGCCGTAAATGTACGTCCTGGTGAGGTGGTACTTAACGTCCTAAGCATAACCGCGTGCATCGGAGCGATGGCCGGGTCATGCGCGGCAGGTCCCAGCTGCTGATCACAGACAGGGACCCGCCCGTAATGGCGGACACCCGCGATCCCGCGGATGTCCACCATTAACCCCTCAGATGGCGTGATCAATACAGATCACGGCATCTGCAGCATCGCGGTCACTAAAATGGATGATGGGATTGCCCGCAGCGCTGCCGCACAGATCCGATCATCCAGCACGGCAGACGGAGGTCCCCTCACCTGGCTCCGCTGCCTTCCCGACGTCTTCTGCTCTGATCTGCCTTCCCGCAGACCAGAGCAGAAGATGACCGATAACCCTGATCAGTGCTCTGTCCTATACATAGCACTGAACAGGATTAGCAATCGAGTGATTGCTATAAATAGTCCCCTATGGGGACTATTAAAGTGTAAAAATAAAAGTAAAAAAGTAAAAATATAAAGTAAAAAAAATGTGAAAAACCCCCTCCCCCAATAAAAACGTAAATTGTCCCATTTTCCCTATTTCACCACCAAAAAGTGTTAAAAAAATATTTTCTATACATATTTGGTATCGCCGCATGCGTAAATATCTGAACCATTAAAATAAAATGTTAATGATACCGTATGGTGAATGGCGTGAACGTAAAAATACAGTCCAAAATAGATGCTTTTTATAACATTTTATTCCCAAAAAAATATATAAAAAATGGATTAAAAGTTCTATATAAGCAAATATGGTATCAATAAAAAGTACAGATCACGGCGTATTATACGGAAAAATGAAAAAGTTATAGGACTTCAAAATAGGGGGATTTTAAATAGAGGTGAGCAGTAAATTCAGCAGTTACAGTAAATTCGATTCGTCACGAACTTCTCGGCTCGGCAGTCGATGGCTTATCCTGCCTAAATTAGTTCAGCTTTAAGGTGCTCCCGTGGGCTGGAAAAGGTGGATACAGTCCTAGGAGACTCTTTCCTAGGACTGTATCCCCCTTTTCCAGCCCACCGGAGCACCTGAAAGCTGAACTAATTTATGCAGGATAAGCTACCAACTGCCGAGCCGAGAAGTTCGTGACAAATCGAATTTACTGTAAGTTCGCTCATCTCTAATTTTAAATATACTAATTTGGTAAAAAACGTTTGTGATTTTTTTTAAGCACAACAGTAATAGAAAAGTAAGTTATCATGGGTATCATTTTAATCGTATTGACCAAAAGAATGAAGAACACATGTCATTTTTACCGTAAATTGTACGGCGTGAAATCAAAACCTTCCAAAATTAGCAAAATTGCGGTTTTCTTTTTAATTTCACCACACAAATAGTATTTTTTGGGTTGCGCCATACAGTTAATGGTAAAGTGAGTGATGGCATTACAACGGACAACTGGTCGCTCAAAAAACAAGCCCTCATACTAGACTGTGGATGAAAATATAACAGAGTTATGATTTTTTGAAGGCGAGGAGGAAAAAACTAAAACTTAAAAATTAAATTGTCTGCGTCCTTAAGGCCCAAATGGGCTGCGTCCTTAAGGGGTTAAGAAATCTTAATCCTTCCTGTACTTATTAGCTGCTGAATACTAGATTGGAAATTCTGTTCCGTTTGAAACACAGAGCTGTCTGCTGACATCATGAGCACAGTGCTCTCTGCTGACATCTCTGTCCATTTTAGGAACTGTCCAGAGTAAAAGGAAATCCCCATAGCAAACGTATGCTGTTCTAGACAGTTCCTAAAATGGACAGAGATGTCAGCAGAGAGCACTGTGGTCATGATGTCAGCAGACAGCTCTGTGTTTAAAAAAAAAGAATTTCCACTGTAGTATTCAGCAGCTAATAAGTACAGGAAGGATTATTTTTTAATAGAAGTAATTTACAAATCTGTTTACTAAAGGGGTGTTCCTTTATCAAACAATTGCATTTAAATAAAACTAGCACCCAAATACAGTATATATAACATACTAAGATAGTGTCATCACGAATTGTGCAGGCTTTAGCATGTTTTTGCTATACCCCTGGGAAAAAGTTGTATAGTTCTTTCATTGTGGTGTTGCCTCAGCAATTATCTTGCTCCTCCCTGTAAGTTTACATAAACAATTTTTTTTCTTAAATGCGCCCCATAGTGTGTTCCAGAATTTGGTACAATTCATGGTGTTTTTAAAGCCAAGACCCTTTCCAGTGAAGCCATACACAATTTTTTTTTTTTAAAAAGCCCCTTTTGTGGATGAGACGAAGTGTCAAAAGAAGTGTGGCAAACGCATAGTAAATGAGGCAGAAGTCCTTTAAGACAGTTTTTCAGCAAACTGCGCCAAAATTCTGGTAAGTTTCTTTAAGTAAATCACAGCCCTTTTCCTTCATTTTGCATTTTCCTACTGTCCTTCTTACTACTGTTATACCAAGGGAATCATGGTAAGATACAATAAGGTTCTTATTTTGGCACAAATCATGTGTGTGTGTCTGCATGTGTGCGCGTGCGTGGTGTATTGCAGTTATTACTCCTATTTAGTGCCCCAAGAATACTGTTCCCCGGGCAACTGCCCCCATAGCCCCCCCTAATATGCCCCTGGTTTACATTGAGTACATACGATGCATGTAAAAGAGCCTGGAGGTACTATGGTGGATGTTATGCTGCCTGCAATGTCATCCAATAAGACTGGTTTGTCAGTGGGTGAAGGGAATGATATCCTCTCCACTGTCAGGCTGGGTTCACACGACGTTTTTGCAATATAGTTCCTGTATGAGGTTTTTGATAAAAAACGGATTCCTCAAAACCTGACTAAACTGTATCAAAACGTGTATACAAATTTTTATCTGTATACGGTTGAAAACCATATACGGTTTGAAAAATGAAAAATGGTTGCATCCGTTTTTTTAAGAAAAAAAAAAGTATACGTTTTTAACTTTTCACTCCATTATGAATAAAGTTTTACTTGTTTGATTGAAATTCCAAGAAAAAAACTGAGCAAAGCCAAAAACCGTATGGTGAAAACCGGAAGGAACCATACGCACATACGGTTCTGTGCGGTTCCCATTGACTCTCATGTTAAACTCCTTACTGGAGCAGACAACCCCCTGGCGGTCAGAGGCAGAGTCCTCCTGCAGTACTGCTAGTTCAGAAATGGCAACCCCCTCCTCTGCCAACCAGGTAAACTTGTTGGAATGTGCTGGTTCAGAACTAGCCTCCCTGACACTTTTCCCTCTACCCTGTTTTCTAACTGTAACCCAGCTAGCTGCCTGACTGTTCTGCACCTCTGTCCCACTATCCTCCCCCAACTCTACCCCAGAGAGTGCTTGCTCAGCGAGCAGGAGACTCCTCTCCAAGTTGTCAATTAGTCTCAGTGTTGCCAGTTGCTCCTCTTGATCCAGGATCTGGGCTTTCAAATGAACAACTCGCACACATCTCGCACAATAATATGCACCCTTAAACTGCTGTTCAAGGATTACATACATGCGATGTACACTGGACTGCATTTTCCAACATGGAGGCCATCTTGATTTGGGGGATTGTAAAAATAAACAGTAAAAAACAGAAGCAAAAATTTCAATTAAACTCCCTGATTTTAAAGTCCCTTAATTTTAAGTCCCACTCACTTTTATACTTTCACACAATTGTATACTTTCACACGATCGCTAGCTCACACAATTGCTTATTGTACTTGCTTTTATAGTTACCACCTATCTGTTGCACTGCCTTGAAGTGAATGCAAAAGGTTAAGTATGGCAAGGTTATATTCAGAGGCGCAGAGGGGAATAGTACTATATTCAAAGTGCGTAGTGTGTGGTGGTATTTTATTTAGAGAGTGCAGTGTGTGGTAGTATTATATACAGAGGATATAATGTGTGGCAGTATTCTATTCAGAGGGCACAGTGTGGGGTAGTGTTATATACAGAGGATACAATGTGTGGCAGTATTATACTCAGAGGGTATAGTTTGTGGTAGTACATTCAGAAGGTACAGTGTGTGGTAGTATCATATTGAGAGAGTGTGGTGTGCAGTAGTATTATATTCAGAGTATACAGTGCGTGTTCGCTCCGGGACTGATTACAGGCGACCACCGGGCCGGCGGCGTGTGATGTCACGCCTCCGCCCCCGTGTGATGTCATGCTCCGCCCCTCAATGCAAGCCTACGGGAGGGGGCGTGACACTGTGCAGTGGTCTCTAAACTGTGGCCTTCTAAATCTTGCAAAACTACAACTCCCAACATGCACGAACAGCAAACGGCTGTCTCGGCTTGCTGGGAGTTGTAGTTGCGTGCCTCTAGCTGTTGCATAACTACATCTCTCAGCATGCCCTTTTGCGATCAGTACATGCTGGGAGTTGTAGTTTTGCAACAGCTGGAGGCACACTGGTTGGAAAATACTGAGTTAGGTAACAGAAGGGAACTCAAGGTTTTCCAACCAATGTGCCTTCAGCTGTTGCCAAATGTACAATTCCCTGCATCTACGGTCTGTCAGTGCATGGTGGGAGTTGTAGTTTTGCAACAGCTGGAGGTTTTGTACAGGGTACATTCACACGGACGGGGGTTTACAGTGAGTTTCCTGCTTCAAGTTTGAGCTGCAGCAAATTTTCTGCCGCAACTCAAACTCCTAGCGGGAAACTCACCGTAAGCCGTCGACAGTGTGAATGTACCCTAAAAATACTACACTACACTACCACATAATAAAGGGTAAAACACTACATATACACCCCCTTACACTGTCCCCCCCCCCCCCCCCAATAAAAATGAAAACATATTGTACGGCAGTGTTTCCAAAATGGAGCCTCCAGCTGTTGCAAAACAACAACTCCCTGCATTTCCAGACAACCACTGACTGTCCAGGCATGCTGGGAGTTTAGCAACAGCTGGAGGCATCCTGTTTGGGAATCACTGGCATAGAATACCATATGTCCACTCCTATGCAATCCCTAATTTAGTCCTCAAATGCGCATGGCGCTCTCTCACTTCGGAGCCCTGTTGTATTTCAAGGAAACAGTTTAGGGCCACATACTCAGGAGAAATTGCACTACAAATTTTGGTGGGCTTCTTCTCCTTTCACTAAAAAGCCCCCCAAAATTTGTAACCCCATTCCTTCTGAGTAAGAACATAGCCCATATGTGGATGTAAAGTGCTCTGCGGGTGCACTACAATGCTCAGAAGAGAAGGAGCGCCATTGGGATTTTGGAGAGAAAATATGTCCGGAATTGAAGGCTACGTGTTTACAAAGCCCCCATAGTGCCAGAACAATGGACCCCCCCCCCCCATGTGACCCCATTTTGGAAACTACACCCCTCATGGAATGTCATAAGGGGTACAGTGAGAATATACGCCCCACAGGTGTCTGACAGACTTTTGGAACAGTGGTCCGTGAAAATGAAAAATTTAATTTTTCATTTGCACAGCCCACTGTTCCAAAGACTTGTCAAACGCCAGTGAGGTGTAAATGCTCACTGCACCCCTTATTAAATTTTGTGAGGTGTTTAGTTTCCAAAATGGAGTCACATGTGGGGGGTCCACTGTTCTGGCACCATGGGGGGCTTTGTAAACGCACATGGCCCCTGACTTCTATTCCAAACAAATTCTGACTCCAAAAGCCCAATGGTGCTCCTTCTCTTCTGAGCATTGTAGTGCACCAGCAGAGCACTTGATGTCCACACATGGGGTATTTCCATAGTCAGAAGAAATGGGATTGCAAATTTTGGGGGCCTTTTTTCCTTTTACCCCTTGTAAAAATGTAAAATTTGGGGAAAAACTGCATTTTAGTGATACAAATGTTTTTTTTCATTTACACATCCAACTTTAACAAAAAGTCGTCAAACATCTGTGGGGTGTTAAAGCTCACTGTACCCCTTGTAGTTTCCAAAATAGTAGGCCATGTGTTTCTTTTTTGCTGTTCTGGCACCATAGGGGCTTCCTAAATGCGACATGCCCCCCAAAAACCATTTCAGCAAAATTTCCTTTCCAAAAGCCAAATGTGACTCCTTCTCTTCTGAGCATTGCAGTTCGCCCGCAGAGCATTTTACGTCCTAACATGGGGTATTTCCATACTCAAAAGAGATGGGGTTACACATTTTGGGGGGGCATTTTCTCCCATTACCCTTTGTAAAAATGGTATATTTGGGGGGGGGGGGGGGGAAACTGCACTTTAGTGAAATTTTTATTTATTTACACATCTGAATTTAATGAAAAGTGGTCAAACACCTGTAGGGTGTTAAGGCTCACTGGACCCCTTGTTACATGCCTTGAGGGGTGTAGCTTCCAAAATAGTATGCCATGTGTTTTTTTTTTTTCTGCTGTTCTGGCACCATAGGGGCTTCTTAAATGTGATATGCCCCTCAAAAACCATTTCAGAAAAATTCACTCTCCAAAATCCCATTGTCGCTCCTTCCTTTCTGAGCCCTCTACTGCGCTCGCCGAGCACTTCACATACACATATGAGGTATTTCCTCACTCGAGAGAAATTGGGTTACAAATTATGGGGGGCTTTTTCTCCTATTACCCCTTGTAAAAATCCAAAAACTGGGTCTATAAGAACAAGCGAGTGTAAAAAATGAAGATTTAGAATTTTCTCCTTCACTTTGCTGCTATTCCTGTGAAACACCTAAAGGGTTAACAAACTTTCTGAATGTCATTTTGAATACTTTGAGGGGTGCAGTTTTTTTTAATGGGGTCATTTATGGGGTATTTCTAATATGAAGGCCCTTCAAATTCACTTCAGAACTGAACTGGTCCCTGAAAAATTCCGATTTTGAAAAGTTTGTGAAAAATTTGAAAATTGCTGCTGAACTTTGAAGCCCTCTGATGTCTTCCAAAAGTAAAAACATGTCAACTTTATGATGCAAATATAATTTATTTGGAATGTCTATTTTCCTTTCAACCAGAGAGCTTCAAAGTTAGAAAAATGCAACATTTTTAATTTTTTCATCAAATTTTTGAATTTTTCACCATATTTCACCATTCGCATATGCGAATTTTCACGCACATTGATCCCTCTCTTCTTTTAGATTTTATCAAGGGATATTGCGCATACGCATGCAAATTGCATGGTGATGCGCATGCAAATTTTATGGCGCATAGTAAAAAAAAGCAGCAAATTTTGCGAATATATGATGAATATTCGTCCATATATTCGCAAAATATTATGAATTCGAATATGGCCAATGCCGCTCAACACTAGTTTGAATATTCGCATATGCGAATTTTTGGGCGGCCGCCAGTCTGACACAGTAACTAGTATTGGAGCCTTGTTTACACCACAAGCTGGAAGCAGGGAGGGATGATCACTGTGATGTGTACTGTGAAAAAAAAAAAAAGCTAATATTCGTAATTGCGAATACTTAGCGCTATATTCGCAATATTCACGAATTTGCGAATATGCAATATTCGCGATAAATATTCTCATTGCGAATATTCGCGCCCAACACTATTGTTTATATGATTATAACAAACTGTCCGAGCACAGAATAAATCACATATATAGAGTAGTTATAGTGTCCGCCACATATATTGTATCTTTCAATGTACCTTTTTAAAGTGCATATAGTAACTGCAGACATTTACCACTGTGGATCATCTGTACATAAGATTTATATTAAAGTATTGCTAGAACCATACAATATGACTTGAGAGGCAAGCGTCTACATGCCATAAAGTACAGAGTAAATGCAAGTAAGTGCGCAGGCAGTGCATAGTAGTTTTAGTACGATCAAAGTATAACCTTACCCTTTATGGGATCACAACCAGAACCCCGACCCCTACGATCGTTTCAGTTTCCCTTTCTCAAGAGCTACTGACTATGTGAGTGATTACCGGGCTATATATGGTCCTTTAATTAAGTAAATTACTTACAGCAGTGTTTAATCTTGGCGATGCCTGCGTCACACCTTGCCAGAACAAGTGCTGGCCCCACTTCTGGCGTCTCCGTCCCAATGCGCAGGCTCAAGGGAACTTATTTCCGAGCGTGCGCATAGGAACCTAGTCGCGTCGGAGGGCCGCGTCACTAGCGATAAGTGCGGCGCAGGTGCACTGAGTCACAGTGCTGCGTATTATATCTAAAGGATGCCTGCATTTACTGTGCTTCTTACCACATGCGTGGAGGCAGATATAAAGTGTGATTACCATACAAGCCGTGCAAAACAAAACAAAAACTATTGTGAACAAAATACAAAGTGCTAATCGCACCAAAGAGGTTACGAAAATCTGAAAAATAATACATATTATATAAATCAAGGTATCCAATGTGGCAAAAAGTCATGTAAAACAATATACTGTAATATAAGTGAGTATATCTTGTGACATTGCGACGTATATTACCTCAATATGTGTTGAGATTATAACTGTGCTGTGATATGTGCATAATAAATGGAGATATGTGTATATATTACCATATACTCCATATCAGGACAATAACAAATATATTAGTGAGATGATCTTATCCACCAAGCATAATGGGCGAGCCACTGTAATATGCATACATCCTTGTTCTAGTCACTATATTTAACTAAGTGATAAGAATAAATTATACTAATAATATACCACATACTATACCCGATGAAAAACTACCGTTAAGAACCATGTGATATAGGATCCTGAAAAACAAGCTGAAAATATTCATTAAAACATGACTCACTGTTAAAAATGAAATTGTATACCACACATGGCATACATTTAAAAATTGGAGACAGACGGATCCGTGACCCTAGAGCTACCTAAATATAAATATAACAAGGGGACTCACTACACAAGAGACCCTACCTAGATGACACAAATGCAATATACTGTAATCAATAGGGACCCACTTCCTAGAGAAGAAGAATTTCTACAAGTTGGAAGTAATCACTATATACTAATTAGAATCTAACCATTGGTTGATGACACAATCTTTATGATGGATCCATATTTTAAATTTAAAAAAAAATCAAAAAATTAGATATTTGACCAAATCATTCCATTAAAGTTACAGGCCAAGAGAGAGAACATGAAAATACAGATGACACTATCACAGGGAGAGAGTTGCTAAAATCAGGATCCCATATCAATGGAACTTACAAGAAAGGAGAGAAACTAAGTTGTTCGTTTAACCCGTTGGGAATCATTGTGTCTAGCACAACGATCCAACGGCATTTTTTTTGTGCCAAAATCTTTTTCAGATTACCACCATGGATGCCACTCTCTATTTTCTCTATCTCTCTCACTTTTAACCCTTTTTGATCACATCCATGTTTTTCTCTAAAATGTCTAGGCAGTGTTGAAGTTGAAACATCAATACAGTTTTTGTCCGACAGTATTTCTCGCGCATGTTCGCACACACGAATACGTAGTTGTCTTGATGTTAAGCCAATATAAATTTTGGCACATATAGCATAATAAACAACGTGTGTGCTACTGCACGAGAGATACTGTTGGATTGTGTATTCACGCCAATCACTTGTTGAGGAGAAGGTTTTGGCTCTAATGATGTTAGAGTTACAGCAGGCTAGGCAGTCCCCACAGGGGTAGCACCCCACTCTTGGTATTGTTTCTGTCAATGAATGGGAAATTTTCGGTACATAATGACTCTTAACTAAGAGATCTCTCAAGTTCCGACTCTGTCGTGTGGTCATAGGAACTTTATCTGTTACTTTAGTTGCTAGTACTGGATCCATTTTTACAATTCCTATGTGTTTTTGTATGGCATCTCGCATATTCTGCCATTGACAGTTAAATGTTGAGATGAATCGTGTCTGTTCACCACCCCTACTTTCTTGTTTACATCTTTTTGTGATCAGAAGTTCATCCCTGGGGGTATGCCTAGCCCTCCTGTAAGCTCTTTTTATACATCTCTTACTATACCCTCGCTCCTCAAACCTTCTACTCAACTCCTTACTTTGTTCTTCAAATTTCTCCAAAGTGGAGCAAGTCCATTTTAAACATAAGAACTGGCCAATAGGCACCGCATTAATCGTAGATGGCATGTGTAAAGAACTTGCGTGCAATAATGAGCTTGTGGCGGTCTCCTTCCTGTAGATGTCCGTTGCCAGATGTCCATCTGACTGACGTTTTATCTGGATGTCCAAAAAATTTGCTGATGTGGAGCTGTAAGTATATGTTAACTTAAGATTAATGGAGTTGTCATCTAAATCTCTCATAAACTTTCAACAATTCTACTGGGCCCTGCCACAGAAATAGCACATCATCGATATAACATAGCCAACACTGCACATGGGCAACACGCTGCGCTCCGCCGCACTAAAAAACCTCCCTCTCCCAGTACCCCAGAAAGAGGTTGGCGTATGTCGGAGCTAGGCCGTGCCCCTGGCAGTGCAGCATTTTTGCAAATAATAAGAGTTTTTGAAAATGAAAAAATTATGTGTTAATACAAACTCCACTAACTGTATGATCAGCATGTCATCTTCCACAAAAATCCCATCGATCCTCCCAAGCATGTCCGTAGTGACTCATATATATGATGGTAAATTCTCAACCATTGGCTTGAGGTATAGGTCAATAAATTTACAGGTAAGATCACAAATCCCTTATATTCCTGACACAATCGGACGGACGGGAGGATCGAGGGGATTTTTGTGGATCTTGGGTAATAGGTAAAAGGTAGGTATCTGAGGATATATTAATATTAGAGCATCCATTTGTCTTTTTGATATAATTCCTTTATTCAAAAAATGATGCAAGTATCGACGAAAATTCATAAAGTAGAATATGTCACGAAAAAACATTCTCGGAATCAGAATGAAAAGTAAAAGCATCCCAGAGTTATTAATGCTTAAAGTGACAGTGGTCAGAATTGCAAAAAATGCTTCCGTCCTTAGGGTTATAATGGGCTCCGTCCCCAAGGAGTTAAGGTCATAATGGGCTGTGTCCTTAACCCCTTCACGACGAGCGACGCACATGTACGGCGCCGCGAAGTGTCACTTGGCGCGCGGCGACGTACATGTACATCGGGGGTTCCGGGAGCGCCGCGTTACCGGTAGCTGTGATCGGACCGGGATGACTGCTGTTATTTAACAGCAGGCATCCCGGCACATTGCCGAGGGGGGTCCTGAGACCCCCCATGACCGCGATGCGCGCAAATCGCAGGTCAATACAGACCTGCGATCTGCGCAATTCCGGGTCATACGGGTCACTGGTGACCTGGTGACCCGGAAAATAAGAGGGATCGGGGGTGTCCGAGACACCCTCGATCCCCCTAAAGGGATAGGAGTTTGGTGGCAGGGGTGCCACCCCTCCTATTCCTGCTATTGGTCGGCCGAGCGACCGACCGATAGCAGACCGGGGGAAGGGGGGGTTAAAGTTCGGTTCCCCCGCTTTGCCCACCTGTCGGTGTCCGGGCAAAACGGGGGAACCGTCCAGAGAAGGTCGGCGCCGGAGGTCCCTTACCTGGATCCCGGATCCCCATTCACGATCCTCCCCCACGTGCGGCTGCGGCGGCAGCAATACTTCCGGGTACTGCTAGGTGAGTTGTTGCCTAGCAACATCCGGAGGGCCACAGTTTATAGTGGTATCTAAACCGTGGCCCTCCGGATGTTGCAAAACTACAACTCCCAGCATGCCCAGACAGCTGTTTGCTGTGTGGGCATGCTGGGACTTGTAGTTTTGCAATATTTAGAGGGCTTCAGGTTGTAGATCACTAAGTGGTCTCAAACTGTAGCCCTCCAGATGTTGCAAAACTACAACTCTCAGCATGCCCAGACAGCAGTTTACTGTCTGGGCATGCTGCGAGTTGTAGTTTTGCAACATCTGGAGGGCCACAGTTTTGAGACCACTGGACAGTGATTTACAACCTGAACCCCTCTAAATCTTGCAAAACTACAACTCCCAGCATTCAGGAACAGCATAAGGCTGTCTTGGCATGCTGGGAGTTGTACTTGCGTACCTCCAGCCATTGTATAACTACATCTCCCAGCATGCCCTTCCGCAATCAGTACATGCTGGGAGTTGTAGTTTTGCAACAGCTGGAGGCACACTGGTTGGAAAATACTGAGTTAGGTCATAGAACCTAACTCAAGGTTTTCCAGCCAGTGCGCCTCCAGCTGTTGCAAAACTACAACTCCCAGCATGCATGGTCTGTCAGTGCATGCTGGGAGTTGTAGTTTTGACCCCCCTCTCGTGTGAATGTACAGGCTACATTCACACTGGCGGCAGATTACAGTGAGTTCCCCGCTACAAATTTGAGCTGCGGGAAATTTTTCGCCGCAGCTCAAACTCCTAGCGGGAGACTCAGTGTAATCAGCCGCCAGTGTGAATGTAACCTAAAAACACTAACATAAAATAAAGAGTAAAACACTACATATACACACGTACACTGCCCCCCCTACCACCCCCTTCCCCAATAAAAATTAAAAACGTATTGTATGGCAGTGTTTCTAAGATGGAGCCTCCAGCTGTTGCAAAACATAAACTCCCAGCATTTCTGGACAGCAATTGACTGTCCAAGCATGCTGGGAGTTTAGCAACAGCTGGAGGCACCCTGTTTTGGAATGACTATGTCCACCCCTATGCAAGTCCCTAATTCAGGCCTCAAATGCGCATGGCGCTCTCATTTTGGAGCCCTGTCGGATTTCAAGGCAACAGTTTAGGGCCACATATGGGGTATCGCCGTACTCGGGAGAAATTGCCTAACAAATTTTGGGGGGCTTTTTCTCCTTTTACCCCTTATGAAAAGGAACAGTTGGGGTTTACACCAGCATGTTAGTGTAAAAAAATAATTTTTACACTAACATGCTGGTGTTGCTCTATACTTTTCATTTTCACAAGAGGTAAAAGGGAAAATTACAAAATTTGTAATGCAATTTCTCCCGAGTACGGAGATACCTCATATGTGGGCGCAAAGTGCTCTGGGGGCGCACAACAAGGCCCAGAAGGGAGAGTGCGCCATGTACATTTGAGGTGATTTGCACAGGGGTGGCTGATTGTTTAACGCGGTTCTGACAAACGCAAAATTTGCTCTCAAAAAGCCAAATATGACGCCTTCTCTTCTGAGCATTGTAGTTCGCCCGCAGTGCACTTCAGGTCCACTTATGGGGTACCTCCATACTCAGAAGAGATGGGGTTACAAATTTTGGGGGGTCTTTTCTGCTATTAACCCTTTAAAAATGTGAAATTTGGGGGAAAACCAACATTTTAGTGAAAATTATTATTTTTTTTTTACATATGCAAAAGTCGTGAAACACCTGTGGGGTATTAAGGCTCACTTTATTCCTTGTTATGTTCCTCAAGGGGTCTAGTTTCCAAAATGGTATGCCATGTGTTTTTTTTTTTTGCTGTTCTGGCACCATAGGGGCTTCCTAAATGCGACATGCCCCCCAAAAACCATTTCAGAAAAACGTACTCTCTAAAATCCCCTTGTCGCTCCTTCGCTTCTGAGCCCTCTACTGCGCCCGCCGAACACTTTACATAGACATATGAGGTATGTCCTTACTCAAGAGAAATTGGGCTACAAATATAAGTATACATTTTCTCCTTTTACCCCTTGTAAAAATTCTAAAATTGGGTCTACAAGAACATGCGAGTGTAAAAAATGAAGATTTTGAATTTTCTCCTTCACTTTGTTGCTTTTCCTGTGAAACACCTAAAGGGTTAAAACATTTACTGAATGTCATTTTGAATACTTTGGGGGTGCAGTTTTTATAATGCGGTCATTTATGGGGTATTTCTAATATGAAGACCCTTCAAATCCACTTCAAACCTGAACTGGTCCCTGAAAAATTGCGAGTTTGAAAATTTTGTGAAAAATTGGAAAATTGCTGCTGAACTTTGAAGCCCTTTGGTGTCTTCCAAAAGTAAAAACTCGTCAATTTTATGATGCAATCATAAAGTAGACATATTATATATGTGAATACAAAAAAAAAATATTTGGAATATCCATTTACCTTACAAGCAGAGAGCTTCAAAGTTAGAAAAATGCAAAATTTTAAATTTTTTCAGCAAATTTTGGGATTTTTCACCAAGAAAGGATGCAAGTTTCCACAAAAATTTACAGCTATGTTAAAGTAGAATATGTCACGAAAAAACATTCTCAGAATCAGAATGATAACTAAAAGCATTCCAGAGTTATTAATGTTTAAAGTGACAGTGGTCAGATTTGCAAAAAAGGGCTTCGTCCTAGAGGTGAAAATGGGCTCCGTCCTTAAGGGGTTAATGGGTTAAGGGGGTTATCCAGGCAAAAACTTTTTTTTATATATCAACTGGCTCCAGAAAGTTAAACAGATTTGTAAATTACCTCTATTAAAAAATCTTAATCCTTTCAGTACTTATGAGCTGCTGAAGTTGAGTTGCTCTTTTCTGTCTAAGTGCTCTCTGATGACACTTGTTTTGGGAACTGTCCAGAGTAGAAGCAAATTCCCATAGCAAACCTGTTCTACTCTGTGCAGTTCCCGAGACAAGCTGAGATATCAGCAGAGAGCAGTAAACTTCAGCAGCTTATAATTATTGGAAGGATTAAGATTTTTTAATAGAAGTAATTTACAAATCTGTTTAACTCTCTGTAGCCAGTTAAGATAAAACTTTTTTCTGGAATCCCTCTTTTAAGCCAACATAGAAGAACTTATTACAATCTCAATATGTATGGCATATGCACAGGCTGTGCCGTTAATTTCAGAAAAATGTGGGTCAAAACTATCCTGCGTGCGGGTCTGGGAGCCTTAAAGAGCTGAGCGGGTTACTTTATGCATTTTGCAACCTCCTGTTGACTTTAATAGGAGTTGCATAAACAGAATAGCATGGCAAGCTACTCATTTTATGTTATTGACAGGGCTTGGAAACCATCAGTTTCACGATAGGTGCGGGTCCCAGAGGTGGTATCTACATCCTGTGACTATGCAATACATTTTGTAATGGGAATACCCCTTTAATTTGTATGAAGAATACCATAAATTGTTCCACTGTATTGTAGGCCTTTGAAAGAAAAAATATTGCAATATCTGCCAAGAAATTTCATTAAGTTTAAAAGACACTTGCACAATCTTGCCAACAAAACAGTTATCCTCAGAAGGGATCTAAGTAAAAGCAACCTTCCCTTTTGGGATATAGAAATCTCTAAATACTGAAAGGATCAAATATATTGTTGATAACCTTCCAGAAATGTAAAGGATTTAAAGCATTGTGTGTGACTAAAGACTAATTTGGCTATGCTAATTTGTTTAGTACATGTGTTCTGCATATGTTTCCCATGGATAGGAGAAAGAAAGATCTTTTGCATGTGGCTGCCAACCCAGCTGCAAGACCACCATCTGAGTACAGGCACCTGTTACTCTGGAGCCTCTTACTGCGAGGCAAGCTCCAGTATGGCATTGACTGTGCATCTTCTGCTACATTTAACCCCTTTTTATAAGTCTAATATTTTCTATTTATTTATGTCATAGCTAATAATCTATCTTTACATATATATCAATTTTATTATTAATATTAGTAGTAATATTTATAAATAGTGTTGCTCGCGAATATTCGCAATGCAAATTTTATTCGTGAATATCGCATATTCGCGAATATAGCACTATATATTCGCAATTACGAATTTTGTTTTTTTTTTTGGTTTCACAGTACACATCACAGTGATCATCCCTCTCTGCTTCCAGCTTGTGTGGTGTAAAGAAGGCTCTAATACTACTGTGTGAGACTGGCATACGAATTTTCGCATATGCGGAAATTTGCATATGCGAATTGGCGCATATGTGAATTTTCGTTAATGCTAGTTTTCGCATATGCGAATTTTCGCATATGCGAAAATAAATGCGAATATTACAAATATGCGAATTTAGCGAATATATGACGAATATTCGTCCATATATTCGCAAAATATTGCGAATTCGTATATGGCCTGTGCCGCTCAACACTATTTATAAAGCACCATAAACTTTTTACAGTACATTCAGACATGGTAGATTTTTATGAAAACGTTCTGTGTAGAATCCAGTACAGTACAATGCTAACTAATGAGTTGTTATAATCCATATATGTCTCTTAATACCTTAAATATAAAAAAGTTTTAGCACCGGCGCACTGGGATAGCTAACTGAGCAGCCTAAATACAACAAGGTGGACCCCTGTAGTTTCACTCCGAAAGGGGTTAACAGTAATAGAAATCTGTGTATCAGCGCTTATAAATAATGGAATAAAACTAAGAACTTTAGTTTATCTAATATAACGTATAGATAGCACTTTCTTTAACTGATGGCATAAATTCAAATAATTGCAGGGAGTAAAGGGTGTAGCACTCAGTGTTCACTGCAAAAAGGAGATGTACCCAATAATTGGTCCGTAAAAAATCCTCCAATGCTGTTATAAGCACAGTCTTACTTAATTAACAAAGTGGCACGCTGTTAATAAACAACACTATAGTATTGCAACACCGGTATTACCTGTACTGTAGATATCGGTACTGCAGACTTTCTGTGAGGTCCTGTCCAGTCTCCTGGTATACTCTGGTTTGCTTCTGTAACACCTTCCGCTGTCTGGAGCGGTTACAGGTGATCAGGTGCAGTAGTGACATCACCAGCAAATCTCGGGTCACGGCTTTAGTGCAGTAACGTCGTGGAAGCCAGCCGGTGAGACGCTTCCGGCCGGGGCAGATCTCCCGGCAGTCCTCTCCCTAGCATTGTGGAACTCCAGCTCTCGTTTAAACCCTGCACCTGATCACCTGTAACCGCTCCAGACAGCCGAAGGTGTTACAGAAGCAAACCAGAGTATACCAGGAGACTGGACAGGGCCTCACAGAAAGTCTGCAGTACCGATATCTACAGTACAGGTAGTACCGGTCTTGCAATACTATAGTGTTGTTTATTACCAGCGTGCCTCTTTGTTAATTAAGTAAGACTGAGCTTATAACAGCATTGGAGGATTTTTTACGGACCAATTATTGTGTGCATCTCCTTTTTGCAGTGAACACTGAGTGCTACATCCTTTACTCCCTGCAATTATTAGAATTTATGCCATCAGTTAAAGTAAGTGCTATCTATACGTTATATTAGAAAAACTAAAGTTCTTAGTTTTATTCCAAGCGCCGATACACAGATTTCTATTTCTCTTAATACCTGCTGCATCTAAAGACTTGTAATGACATACATGTTATACATCCTAATAAGTCTCCTTAATTGAAATGTTCATTTACCAGCATCCAGGTAAGTGATGCCCTTAGCCTTCTTCCACCTGCACTATAGACTATCAGAGCCATAGCAGGCCACTCATAGTGAATCTACAAGCCCTTACTGCTGCCTGCCATAAATGCAATATAACCTTGGGGCTTCAAGCCTACACTTGCCCTAAGACCAATCCTTGAGACACAATTAAAAAAAAGGCTCACGGTATTCTTAAATTCTTCTCCAGAGCTGACCACCAGATGCACTGTTAAAATCTACTGCAGAGTTGATAGACACCAGTCTTGGGCGCTGAGACAGGTCACAATGTCTCAAGTTGTGGCCTAAACTGTTCTTGTAGCAGAAGAGCTGATCTACTGTACCTCTTACTGTACTTCCTCACCAGAAATACAGACAGAGAACACCAGCTGCCCTAATACATTTTGCCACTCTGACCCTTCCCAAAGTTAGGTGTGCACAGAACAGCACTGTGACAGGACTTGTTAGGACTCCACATAGCAGTGATTCATCATAGTCACAACATAGGTGAAGGGTTATCTATAGACAAACTTTAAGGTTATATACACCTAAAGGGATCTACTGCAGTTCAGTGTATGTCTTGCATGATTTATGCAATCCTTCAACAGCAGTTCCCCAGGACTGGCGCATAGCAAATGTGGTGCCAATATTTAAAAAGGATTTGCAAAGCATTTGATACAGTGCCACATAAAAGGTTGGTGCATAAAATGAGAAGGATTGGGCTGGGGGAGAATGTGTGTGAGTGGGTAAGTAACTAGCTCAGTAATAGGAAACAGATGGTGGTTATTAATGGTACTTATTCTGATTGGGTGACTGTTACTAGTGGGGTTCCACAGGGGTAAATTTTGGGTCCTATTTTATTCAATATTTTTATTAATGAGTGTGTCAAGGGATTGTATAGTACAGTAGCAATCTTTGCAGATGATACTAAACTCTATAAAGTGGTTAACACAATAGAAGACAGTGCACTGTTACAAATGGATCTGGATAGGTTGGAGGTTTTGGGCTAGGAAGTGGCAGATGAGGTTCAACACTGATAAATGTAAGGTTATGCACATGTGGAGGAAAAATCCGGGCTGGGATTACGTATTAAATGGGAGCACACTTGGGACTACTGACATAGAAAAGGACCTAAAGGGGTTATCCACCATAAGGGTATTTTAGTACATACCTGCCAGACAGTAATGGACATGCTTAGGAAGGATTTGCACTTGTCTTGGGGCTAAATGGCTATGTTCTGAGATTACCATAACACTGTGGCTAGCTTTTTGTGAACTGGTATTTCCCGTTTCAATTTTCTTTTTTTGACTACAAATCCCATAATTCCATTTTCCTCCCTCCCACACATTGGCCACCCTACCCATTGAAACATAAATTAGCTGCATCCATTCAAAAGACCTGTGGTTTCCAATCAGGGTGCCTACAGCTGTTGCATTAGTTGCAGATTGATCTCTCTCCCACCAAACGATCCCTCCACCCATTGAAGCAGACAGGCTCCCTGTCATCAGCTGACTAGTGAGTCAGGTCTTGGCTGCACTGCAATCTGGGAAAAATCTGAGACAACAGTCATTTTGTATGCTGTTAAAAATACATATTGGGGTGAAAATCACATAAGAATTGTGAGAAAACTGTCACTCACAGGTGCAGACACTATATTATGAACTACACTAACATTACAGCCCCTGTAGCATAGTCAAATAAAAAAAAATCCTGGAATACCCCTTTAAGAGTCTTATTTAATAGTAAATTTAGCTGTAGCAACCAGTGTTGGATAGCTGCTGCCAAGGCAAATACAATCATGGGCTGCATCAATAGGGGCATAGATGCCCACAACAAGGAAACAATTCTACCGCTGTACAATTCACTAGTCAGACCACACATAGAATACTGTGTACAGTACTGGACACCAGTGTACAAGAAAGATATAGTGGAGCTGGAGAGGGTTCAAAGAAGGACAACCATAATAATAAGGGGAATGGGAGGACTACAGTACCCAGAAATGTTATCAGAATTAGGGTTATTTAGTGTGGTAGCCCTTGGGGGTGTATGGTAGTGATGGTATGATATCGATATATAAGGGGTTAATGTTAACCCTATAGTTCGTGACGCCAGGCTGAGGGCTGGTATGCTGAGGCAATGCTCCGGCCTATCGCCGCCCTTCCCAGTAACGATAGGTGCATGAAATGATTGAAGGTCCACAAAGAGATTGAACTTGAACAACTTTACTTAAGTGCTTGCGATACATCCAAGGCACAGTAACAGTCTCGTACAAACAGTCCTTATATTTCTCAGTGACTGACAGTTGTTGCGGACCTTGAGCTATTTAGAAAGTCTCTGAATTTAGGGTAGATATTTGCAGATCCGTCCGGATTTAGGGGTTATATTAGGTCCGGTGATGCTGCAGAGTGTCTGGTAGATTGATACACTCTCTATTCTTAATTACTCAGCCGTTGCAGCAAGGCTCGGCCTAACTCACTGCGATAGTTGCTACGCAGATCTTTCTCGTTTGACAGCCCAGGAACAAGAAAAAGAAAAGATGGCCGCCCCTCCCTTATATGGGCAGGGGGCGGGGTGAATCCGATTGGTCCGAACATCTGTCACTCACCATTACACAGAGTAATGGGATTGCATACGTCACAGGGCCTCTAAAGGTCCTTAAAGAAGAAGTATCATGGACCAAGTCACAAATATTTTTTCTATCATGTGAAAGTGCCTCAGCTCACCATTCTGACAATCTGCTCCTCATGTATCTCACCCTCTCCCTTCTCCTGCAATCCCCTCTGAAAGATCGCTACTTCCTGGTACATGGAGGTCCCTGACTTCCTGTCTCCCATAATGCCTTTCAGTTCATCATAGAAGTAGCCCAGCCTAGACTAGTGCTTCCTAACCAGGGTGCCTCCAGCTGTTGTGAAACTACAACTCCCAGCATGCCTGGGAGTTTTAGTTTTGCAACAGCTGGAGGCACCCTGGTTGGGCTACACTGACCTAGACACTGATCACTTTCCTAACAGCAGGCTCAGTGTTTCCCCTCCCCCTGCTTCTATTCTCAGGACATTGTTCTTTCAGACTGACCTGCTGTCAGATTGTAATCAGTGCAGGGGAAAGCAGGGATCTCCCCCTCCCCCTCTGCTTCTTCTCGGGACATTGGGACATCGTTCTTGCTCTTATAAACACTGAGCTGGCTGTCAGATGCTTCCCTGCCGAGGAGATGAAGACACGTGAGCTCAGCTAACTGGGGCTTCTATGATTGGCTGAAGCTGCACATGGGAGGTTCCCTTGCCGTGCACAGAGCTGGCTAAGCTGCAGAACTATGGGAAATTGTGACATCACGGCCCCCAGCATAATGCAGCTCAATGGGGGGTCGCAAGTCATCAGAACAGGGAGCTGCTGAACTTCCTCTCTGAACAAATAAGCTAAAAAAAACAGGTTTTACTTACAAGATGGGTGAAGTCAGTGATTTACAAAGTGATATAACTTTTGCTTCTGCATTTAAAACACAATACTTTTTCTACATGGGACTTCTCTTTTAAGCAAAATACCATAGAGTTTACCTAGTCACGTGACCCGGAGGTCCTGCAACGCTATGGAACCAGTAATTAACCATTTATTTACATATATATATTACTATATTTACATTACCCTTACATAAATTACTAGGCTATTAGTTGGAGGCGACAAGGGGCAGGCTACACAACAGGGATCCCTACGTCCTTGGGACTCTGGCTACGGGGACCCACACATACATAGGTACCGTATAAGATGCGGTACCGGGACACCACAAACCCCCTTACTTAAGATAAGTTGGCCTCGACGTCTGTCCCCTGAGACAGAGGGACTAGGACTAGAACAGGATGCTATAGAACAGGATGATCTGTACTTTTGCTATACATCCTAAGTAGCTTAAACACATTTACATTCTTGTGATACCTTTCCTAGTATCTGGATTAGGCAATTAGAAATCTATCTAGACATATAATGCTATCTAGACATTCAATGCTATCTAGACATTTAATGCTATCTAGACATTTAAAGAAGCTATCTATCCTTTAGTTTCTAGCCTCCTATACAACTTTATCAAACGTATTATATATTTGAAGCTTACTAGACAATTAGGCAGCTATCTGACATGTAGTTGCTAGCTCCTAAGACACTTTATTAGCTCTCTATACATTTTTATGAGGCTAAACTGAACATTAGCACATACTTCTATACATAAGGCTAACTAGACATTAGTACAGCTTTCTATACAGTTAGCTTCAAGCTGACTAGGCATTTGTATTATCTCACACATTCTATTTGCCAACAATAAGTTACCTGTTAGTTAGTACACGAAAGGTATACTGGCTAGCCGGAAGCTAGGTCACAGTAAGGGTGGCTGCTAGGGTCCATCAACACGCTACTTATCCCTAGAGCACTTTCAAAACAACCTATTACGTTATCCTTAGAATTATGTGTTTATTATTTTTTTTATTTGCAAGAGCACCTACTGGCCAGGCAGAGCATCTCACACATGCAATGAAAAAAAAGAAGAAGTGTACCTAACAGTGGCAGGAATTGGGTATCAAAATGCTACAATTCCTTAAGTGTTCTCTTAAGTGAGATATTTATTTTGATGTATGTACTAGAGAAATTTAGAGGTAGTACATTTAAGTGAGTAATCTAGGGTACTATGTGTACAAGTACTAGTTTAAGGGGAATTCTCCCTACTATTTTTGGTTGAGACAGGTGTTAGCGATGGGCGACAGCAATAATACTACCCTCCGAGGAGCCGAGGTGTCCCCTATTGAGTTACCTACTAAACACCTTTAGCATTCTATACATTTATATGTACAAGAATTAGTTAGGTTTTTAGTGTTGAGTGTACACGTGCAGTGCGTCGATATTTTCTGTGTACAGCTCTAACTTACTTTCTATGTACATAGACATTGGACTATTTTCCTATGTACAACCTTTACTTACTACTTATGTACACAGATACAAGGATATCTTCCTGTGTACAGAACCATATATATATATATTTACTATACATTTATCAACACTCCAACATGTTTCCCAGATGCATTCATCCGATAAGTGCAACATTTATCATAAGAGTTCTTATGAAGCTGGTGGTATAAACATGAAGCAGACGTGTAAGGATCAGCAGTCCACCTACACTAAGAGTCCAAAGAAAATATACAAATTGGTGTGTAAGGATCAGCAGTGCACCTACAGGAGTTCATAGGAAGGGAAAGGTAAACATGGCCTTAACCACAACTCAGCCGGGTACAGTCCTTAATGAATCTCCTACAAGCTAGGAGTCTCTTGACTTAATAGTCAGGCACAAGCTTAGTGGTTACGTTGCTGAACTTTGAACTGGAACAATCTTAGCACAGTCCTTCTAGGCACTATTCTTGAACTTGGTGTGGCAGTGTGGCAAGGAAAGGGTGCATTTCCTTGGCTCCCCCTGCAGAAGCTCTCACCTGCTTCTTAAGTAATGAGGCAGGAGGGAAGGGAGGTGTGTATATGAGATGGAGACTCAGTCTAATGTGGGCTCTTCCTAAGAGACAGCATGTGGGCTGTAGGGAAGAGACAGAGCCTGCTGAGGAGTATACAGCCCGAGCTATGAGGGGCTCAAAGAGAGTGACATTGTGAGTAGAAGGTTGCAGGGGACATATGTTTAACCGGCTGAGGGAAGCTCAGTGGTTGTTAGTCAGGACAAGCTGATCTGTTTAGTCAGTGACCAGACGGTCTAGGATTTTGTTTTGTTCCTGCTTTTTGTTTATTTCTTTCCCTGCAACCTGTCTAATAAAACTGGCAAGGTGCCAGATTTGCATTATAAGCGTTTGTTTGCTGGTTTATTAAGAAGAAACGCATCCTGTGACGTGGTCCAGGACGATCCCAGAGCTAATCCCCAAGACGGATCGTCACATTGGTTACTGTAAGACAAAAATGGTTAGACAGAAAAACAATATGACATTACTTTAGAGTCTCTTTAGAAGATGTTCTTCTTTACTCTTGTAGTGCCTCTTCTGGTTCCTCTATATCTGCCAACATCAGGGGCAGGATTAGACTTAACATAGCTTTGCCACACCACATTGGTGAGGATGGAATTGTGGAAGGCAGCTTGAGAAGGGGTTATAGGCTTACTAGCAGGGATCACAGTGGGGCAATAGGGCTTGAGCACCATCTCCAAATTAGGAGCAACCCATGACCCTTTCGTTGGTACCTTAGGAACTGGCAAACTCTCACTGCTCCGAGAGGGCCCTGGTACATCTGTGGGTACCCCAGGGTTAGACAAACTCTCCCTGCTCCGAGAGGGTCTAGGTACCGACTTGGGTGGCCGCAACTTTGGCCTGTTTTCTTCACCCTGTACAGAACTTGACTCTCGACGGTATGAAGAAGATGATGAACTTGACTCTTTGCTGTATATAGAAGATGACGAACTTGACTCTTTAGGCTCCTCCTCCTTGGGTACGCTGGTGGGGGCTTTAGGAGCAGACCTCGTCGGCCTCATGTTTAAGGGATCGGACTCCGAATCCGTCGACGGAAAATATTTGAAAGGAAGCTGTGTTGGGGCTGTTGGTCTGGTGACCGCTGCAACCCATTCTCCACGAAGGCTCTGGACGGTGGTGTACTCCACAATTTCACCCACCTCCAAGGTATAGAATTTCTTATGGAGATATGGCCTTTGCACTGCTCGCCGGTTTACGAGGATGGTCTGCCCAGTGTGGCAGTCAAAGAGTGTCCCATAACCTCTGACCTTGTCGAACTTGGCCACAGTTGCTCTTCTTCTTTCTAATGGCTCCTCCCCTTCTCGGGGTTGATCCCATTTACAGATGTACAACGGTCGTGCACTTGGCAAGCTCGATCGAGGAATGACCTCAGGGCTGGAGGAGGAAAAATAGGCTGCCTCTGGCGGGGTACTCACAGCAGACTCCTCCGACGGGATCACGGCCCACGAGCCCCAGGTCCTGTGGTGAGGGGACAATCTCACCGGTGACGCACCTCCAGGTGTCCCTGCACTGTTCGCTAGAGGTGTCTCTGGCCAATTGTCGTCATCATCAGGCAGTGGGGGAAGATTGCAGGCCCCCTCTTCGTCTAATGACACCCGCTGCAGACGATCAGCAAGCTCTTGAAAAAGTTGGGCTGCGACTGCCACAACTTTCCGTGTTTCCGGCACCATTTTGCCAACTTGACCACGTGGAACGCTGCTCTCCGCCATGTCTGTACTCTCCGGCTCTCTCTGCAGACTGAAGAGGTTGCTCTGCGTGGCGTCTTTTATAGTAGGCTTCTCCAAAATGGTGCTGGGCAGGAAGGACGCTATCGGTGCAGCCCCGACTTCCGGTCCCTCCAGAAACGACTCTTGCATCTCTGAGTTCCCTTTCAGCGGTGATACAGCAACTTGGTGTCCACGCCCAGGGGCGTGGCTTGGCGCAGCGCGGGCTTTCTTTGCGCGCTTTTCCGGCAGCAGTTCAGCTCCGCCTGTGCCGACCGGACCAGAGGATCACAGCATGAACTCATTGCGCAGTTTACACATTTCAACTGTAGACAAATATTCGCCTCCCCCCTTACTTTTCTCTTGGCTCCCTTATTTGGTGCCCCACAAGCACCGCTCTTGTACACAGCAACACATGAATAAAGTTTGCTTTCTGGGGGGGGGAGTACACTTTCACTAGTGGCAATAGCAGGCACACACCCGAATCCTGTTCGTGCAACGCCAAAAAGGCTTTGTGGTAGCCCTTGGGGGGTGTATGGTAGTGGTGGTATGATATCGATATATAAGGGGTTAATGTTAACCCTATAGTTTGTGACGCCAGACTGAGGGCTGGTATGCTGAGGCAATGCTCCGGCCTATCGCCGCCCTTCCAAGTAACGATAGGTGCATGAAATGACTGAAGGTCCACAAGGAGATTAAACTTGAACAACTTTACTTAAGTGCTTGCGATACATCCAAGGCACAGTAACAGTCTCGTACAAACAGTCCTTATATTGCTCAGTGACTGACAGTTGTTGCGGACCTTGAGTTATTTAGAAAGTCTCTGAATTTAGGGTAGATATTTGCAGATCCGTCCGGATTTAGGGGTTATATTAGGTCCGGTGATGCTGCAGAGTGTCTGGGGGATTGATACACTCTCTATTAGGCTCAGGTCTAACTCACTGCAATAGTTGCTGCGCAGATCCTTCTCGTTTGACAGCTCAGGAACAAGAAAAAGAAAAGATGGCTGCCGCTCCTTATATGGGCAGGGGGCGGGGTGAATCCGATTGGTCCGAACATCTGTCATTCACCATTTCACAGAGTAACGGGATTGCATACATCACAGGGCCTCCAAAGGTCCTTAAGCAAAATACCATAGAGTTTACCTAGTCACGTGACCCGCATGTCCTGCAACGCTATGGAACCGGTAATTAACCATTTATTTACATATATATTACTATATTTACATTACCCTTACATAAATTACTAGGCTATTAGTTGGAATAGAGGCGACAAGGGGCAGGCTACACAACAGGGATCCCGACGTCCTAGGGACTCTGGCTATGGGGACCCACACATACATAGGTATCGTATAAGATGCGGTACCGGGACACCACATTAGTTTAGAAAAAAGAAAGCTTTGGGGAGACCTAATAACTGTGTATAAAAATATCAGGGGACCATACAGAGATCTCTCCCATGATCTATTTATACCCAGGACTGTACCTATACTAAGGGGCATCCTCTACGTCTAGAGGAAAGAAGGTTTCTACACCAGCACAGACGAAGGTTCTTTACTGTAAGAGCAGTGAGACTGTGGAACTCTATGCCAGAGGAGGTGGTCATGGTTAACTCAGTAAGAGAGTTCAAAAGGGGTCTGGATGCATTTTTGGAGAGTTAGAACATCACTGGTTATGTATATTCGATTTATAGGGACAGAAGGTTGATCCAGGGATTTATTATGACTGCCATATTTGGAGTCAGGAAGGAATTTTTACCTCTAGTATGAGGGTTTTTTGCCTTCCTCTGGATCAACTCAGTAGGGACTCAATAGGGTTATAGGCAGGGGCGTACCTAGAGCATTTGGCAACCGGGGCGGACCCTTTGTTTGCCCCCCCCCACCCCCACCCCTTTAATTACACCCCCCTACCCCCCCCCCCCCTGAATCACACCTCCTCCCTCCCCTCCCCCCAGGGGTGGACTAACAACACTCGGGGCCCTCAGACCAAAAAATAGCAAGGGCCCTTGCTAGGCTCTTCAGCTCGTCAATCTTCTGCCATGCACCTATTCCACCCAAATCCCACACACAATAAACTAAAATTTATATATGTAAGAAACACTTTAACGTAGGTAAATTTCCATGATCAATAATACTGATATACAAGGAGTAAATATATACCACCACTCAATAACTGGATAATAGGATAATACGGCCGTACTGAATAAAACCACCATACACAGACCAGTACACTATAAAGGATCTGTATACAATATGTGATTATATACAGGACCATATGGCGGTAGATATCAGCTATACACAGGATGCGTATACCATATAAGCGATTACAGTTATATTTTGGGACTCACAATTTCGTCTTTTCTGATTACAGCATCCTTTTGGTTTTCTTCTCTGTCTGGATAAGACCGCCATATGGATCTTAACATCTGCAGGACAAAAATGTCAGACTCTGAATTTTTCCAGTGCTCTCCCCTCCTCTACAATCTTTCCATCTATAGACCTACAAACTATAATAATGCCCTCCTTGGTGTCCTGCACAGTAAAATGGCAGGTAGGTAGGTAGCCAGGTAAATAGGTAACTAGGTAGGTAGATCAGGAAGCCAGATATGTAGGTAGGTGACATGTTAGGTAGGTAGGGGACTAGCTAGGTAGTTAGGCAGCCATGTATGAAGGCCAGGTATGTACATAGTTAGGTAGCTGGGTATGTAGGTAAGTAGTTAGGCATCCAGGTATGAAGTCAGGTAGCCCCCCCCGTTCCCTGTAGGTATATGCAGCAGAGTTAACCCCTCCCCTTCCCTGTAGGTATAGGCAGCAGAGTTAACCCCCCTCCCCCAAAGGTATAGGCAGCAGAGTTAAACCCCCTTCCCAATAGGTATAGGAACAGAGTTAACTCCCCTTTCTCTTTAGGTATAGGCAGCAGAGTCCCCCCACCCACCACCCCCTTTCCCCGTACGTATAGGCAAAATTACACCTCCCCTCCTCCTTTCCCCATAGGCATAGGCAGAGTTCCTCCCCCCTTTCCCCATTGGTATAGGCAGAGTTACCCCACCCCCCTTCCCCATAGGTATAGGCAGAGTTACCGCCCGCCCCCCCCCCTTTTCCCATAGGTATAAGCAGGTACACCATACCCTCTTTCCCATAGGTATATGCAGTGAGTGTTACCCCCCCCCCCTTTCCCATAGGTATATGCAGTTACCCCCCCCCCTTTCCTATAGGTATATGCAGAGTTACCCCCCCTCTTCCCCATAGGTATATGCAGAGTTACACCCCCCTCTTCCCCAAAGGTATATGCAGAGTAACTCCCCTCCCCCTCTTTCCCATAAGTATATGTAGTTACACCCCCCTCTTTCCCATAGGTATATGCAGTTACCCCCCCTCTTTCCCATAGGTATATGCAGTTACCCCCCCCTTTCCCATAGGTATATGCAGTTACATCCCCCCTCTTTACCATAGGTATATGCAGAGTTACAACCCACCCTCTTCCCCATAAGTATCCCCATAGGTATATGCAGAGTAACCCCCCTCCCCCCTCTTCCCCATAGGTATATGCAGAGTAACCCCCCTACCCCTCTTCCCCATAGGTATATGCAGAGTAGCCCCCTCCCCCCTCTTCCCCATAGGTATATGCAGAGTAACCCCCCTTCCCCCTCTTCCCCATGGGTATATGCAGAGTAACCCCCCTCCTCCCCATAGGTATATGCAGAGTAACTCCCCCCTCTTCCACATAGGTATATGAAGAGTAACCCCCCCCCCTCTTCCCCATAGGTATATGCAGAGTAACCCCCCCTCCATAGGTATATGCAGAGTAACCCCCCCTCTTCCCCATAGGTATATGCAGAGTAACTCCCACCTCTTTCCCATAGGTATATGCAGAGTAACCCCCCACCCCCTCTTCCCCATAGTTATATGCAGAGTAACCCCCCCTCCATAGGTATATGCAGAGTAATCCCCCCTCCCCCATAGGTATATGCAGAGTAAACCCCCCTCTTCCCCATAGGTATATGCAGAGTAACCCCCCCATCTTCCCCATAGGTATATGCAGAGTATCCCCCCTCTTCCCCATAGGTATATGCAGAGTAACCCCACCATAGGTATATGCAGAGTAACCCCCCCATAGGTATATGCAGAGTAACCACCCCCATAGGTATATGCAGAGTAACCACCCCCATAGGTATATGCAGAGTAACCCCCCCATAGGTATATGCAGAGTAACCCCCCCATAGGTATATGCAGAGTAACCCCCCATAGGTATATACAGAGTAACCCCCCATAGGTATATGCAGAGTAACCCCCCATAGGTATATGCAGAGTAACCCCCCCAGGTATATGCAGAGTAACCCCCCATAGGTATATGCAGAGTAACCCCCCCAGGTATATGCAGAGTAACCCCCCCCGGTATATGCAGAGTAACCCCCTCAGGTATATGCAGAGTAACCCCCCATAGGTATATGTAGAGTAACCCCCAGGTATATGCAGAGTAACCCCCCCTCTTCCCCATTGGTATATGCAGAGTAACCCCCCTCTTCCCCATAGGTATATGCAGACTAACCCCCCTCTTCCCCATAGGTATATACTGAGTAACTCCCCCAGGTATATGCAGATAACCCCCTCTTTCCCATAGGTATATGCAGAGTACCCCCCTCTTTCCCATAGGTATATGCAGAGTAACCCCCCTCTTTCCCATAGGTATATGCAGAGTAAACCCCCCCCTCTTTTCCATAGATATATGCAGAGTAAACCCCCCCTCTTTCCCATAGGTATATGCAGAGTAACCCCCCCTCCCCCATAGGTATATGAAGAGTATCCCCACCTCCCCCAAAGTTATATGCAGAGTTGGGGGGGGGAGGATGCTCACCTGATATCCCATGCAGCGATCTCCTCAGCAGCAGGGGCCTGCATCTTCTCCCCTCCACAGTACAGGCGCCGGATGAGTGACGTTACTGGCGCCTGTACTGTGTGCTGCGTGGGGGCGGAGGTCACGTCTCCTCTGTGTAAGCTGCAGATGCGTCTCACACAGAGGGAATGCCTTTTCCTGTATGTGCGTGTATCACGCATACAGGAGAAGGCACCGCTGTTTGCTGGGGATCTGGGACGAGTGCCCCGGACCTCAGTAGCGGCTGCGGCGGGTCAGTCCGCCCCTGGCACCCTCCTTGTGAGTGGCACCCGGGGCGGGCCAGCCCCCCCCCCCCCCCCTTGGTACGCCACTGGTTATAGGTTGAACTTGATGTAGTCTGGTCTTTTTTCAACCTTATAAACTATGTAACTATGTAACATACTTAATACTGGAGATTGTTTTTCCAGATAGGTACTGTTTTGACTCACATGCTATAATCTATTAAAGTCTCCTCTGGGGACGCTGTCAGTACAGACAGCAGAAACACATGGGGAGCATTGTTTGCAATGACTAAGACCATCTCAATAGATTACTTTCTTCATTATATTAACATAACTGGTAACAGCAATATTTACCCATCACTCACAAGTGCATATTGCAAGATACAGAACATCAAACCTTATTTACCTCACAATTTGTACGGGTAATGCGTCGAATAGTCTCTGGTAATTAGCCAATGGGCACTGCCTGGTGTCCTTACAGCGGTAGTAGGCACACTGAGCTACATAAGTCAGAGTTATCAATTTTGTTTTTGTTTTAATTTTATTTGCTGACTTACGGGACTACATTTTAGGGCACTTCTATATTTCTATATTCCATTGGTACAATGGTAATGGTTGAGAATAAGCCTAAATTATCTGATCTATGTTGATTCACTGTCTATACAATATTACATGGTATAAGCATGCCATTATGGTACAGGAACAAGTTAATGCATTGTAGTTTATTACAAGAGATTAGCGAAGTTACAGTAATTCGATTCGTCACGAACCTCTCGGCTCTGCAGTTGCTGACTTTAACCTGCATAAATGAGTTCAGCTTTCAGGTGCTCTGTTGGGCTGGAAAAGGTGGATACAGTCCTAGGAGAGAGTCTCCAGTCCACCGGAGCACCTGAAAGCTGAATAATTTATGCAGGCTAAAGTCAGCAACTGCAGAGCCGCGAGGTTTGTGACGAATAGTATCACTGTAACTTCGCTCATCTCTATTTATTACCCTTGCATTTTTTAAAGTGCATGTTTCTGTTTTATATAAAACAGTCCTGACATGTACTGTATTTCTTAAGCTTATGATAGCAGGCCAGATAAATTAGTATGTAGTGTTTGCATTGGATGGATATGTGAAATATTAGTAACATCTAGGATGAGTAATATACTAGTCTAAGTGTTGATCTAGGAATGGAATCACAGTATTTTGCTGTACCTCTGTGATTTGGTTGTTTGTTGAAATCAATGTGGCTTCTTACGAACGACAATGATAAATAAAATCTTGCAAAACTCTAAGAGCACTTAAAAGACATAAAAGACATTAGAGGGATAATACAATTATCTGCTATGAATCCAAATATATACAGTTTGAAAAGACATTGGTGATTTAAAGCAAACAGTGGAAATGTACTAGGGTAATTACCTCAAGTGTGGAGGCACTTTAGGGTTTATGTCATGCTGACCATGTCTATTGCCACTGACATTATGGCTTCCGGTCTTTGCTTTTATTCAGCTTGGCTGTTCTGGACGCACTTCAACTTTGTTGTGTTTCTGGCCACACCCGGCTGCTACTCTGTACTCTTATAGCTATTTATAGGGGTACTCCGCCCCTAGACATCTTATCCCCTATCCAAAGGATAGGGGATAAGATGTCAGATCGCCGGGGTCCCGCCGCTGGGGACCCCCGCAATATAGCAAGCAGCACCCACCTGTAACTGCTTCCGGAAGCGCTGGAGGCTTTCAGGCTAATTCCTCCCAACCACGAGGACGGAAGATTGTGACGTCACGACTCCGCCCCGTGTGACGTCACACCCCGCCCCCTCAATGCAAGTCTATGGGACGAGGCGTGACGGACGTCCACGTCCACTTGTGGGGCTGTGCCGAAGAACCAGAGAGGCCTCCCTGCTATTTTTTTTCAGACACCTATGCCCAAGGGTGAGTCCCATGCCCTTCCCAGGGAACATCTGTTGCTGGTCAGGTATAAGGATAAAAGGGATGTCCTTATGCTGACCACAATTCATGGTAACGGCAGCTACCCTGTCCCTGTGCGAGGTACCACAATAATGGTCCTCAAGCCCGATTGTATTCTGTATACAATTGGTATATGGGGGAGTTGATCTCTCTGATCAAGTCCTGAAGCCATATAACACCGTGCGAAAAACATAGGTATGGTACAAAAAAGTTACGGTCTACATGGTCCAGGTTGCCATGTACAACTCTTTTGCACTGTCCCAGTGCGCTGGCAGCACAGGGAAATTCCTTCAGTTCCAAGAAGAAGTTCTAAAGGCCATGATCTTTGGTGGGAAATTGCAGGCCAAAGTTCCCAAGGAACTGGAAATATAGGTGCCAGGAAAAAATGAAGAGTGTGTCACAAGAGGGGCATACGGAAGGACACCATCACTCAATGTGACACTTGCCCCGATCATCCGGGCCTCTGCATTAAAAACTGCTTCAAGGAGTATCACACTTCAATGGAGTACTGAATGTTTAGTCCTTTTCCCTTTTCATTTTAATTTCCCATAATTCGACCCCAATGTACCAGTCCATCTGAGTACATTCCAAATTTTAACCCTATAATCCACAAAATTGCCCAAAAACCCTTTCATCGAAATAAAAAAAAAAAACTTTTGTGGGATTTTTTCCAAAAATGGGTCATGGGTCACTGAGATACTATCATCGGGGCTTTTTTATGTTGCCTCAAACGTGCAGCGCTCTCTCTCTCCACCTTAGCAGTGTGCGCATTTGAGGCAACAGGTTAGGGATGGCCACACACATCACATTCCTAGAATGATGATTCAGCATAGGGGTTGCATAGGGGCATGCATAATTTTTAGTTGTAGCTATGCTCTGGGTCATCATTCTGGGAACATAATTGGCATATCAGTATTAAAATTGGAATTTTCATTATCCTACTTCATCCATCCCTGGAAAATAAATTTAGGGAACACCCATCCTTTCCAAATGTCCACTTCACCCCTATACACCTTCCCCAGGGGGTATACTGTCTGTAATAGGCTCACATGTGGGTGTTCCTTTCTTTTCTTTTCCTCTGAATGTATGTAACCGTCAGCTTCTGATAGGTACGTAAGGAACATAGGCCTCAAATGCGAACAGAGTTCCCTCTAACGAGCCCTGTCCTATTTCCAGGCAACAATTTGGGGTCACATGTTAGTTGTTCCCAGAAAGATGAAGCAGAGCATAGGTGAAAATTGCAATTTTCATTTTTCCCAAACTAAACTTCATACATTCCTGGAAAATAAGTTTAGGAAACACCTGTGCGTTCAAAATGTCCACTTGGTAGCTCTGTACACAATCAAGGCCCCTGACTCCAGCAAAATTCTCCAGAAGCCAAATGGCGGTCCTGAGACCTGGTGTGCACCCGCAGAGCAGTTTACATCCAAACATGAAATATGTCCATACTCTGAAGAAATGTATTTCCAAATTTTGGGGGATATTTTCTCCTTTTACCAATTGTGAAAATGAAAAACTTGGGGTAACCCCAGCATTTTAGTGTAAAAAATCAAATTTTTCCTTTTCGCATCCCACTTTAATGAACATTTATCAAACACCTGTGGGGTGTTAAGGCTCACTGTACTGCTTGTTACATTCCTTGAGGGGTGGTAGTTTCTAAAATAGTATGCCATGTGTTTTTATGCTGTCCTGGCACCATAGGGGCTTCCTAAATGCAACATGTCCCCCAAAAACTATTTCAGCAAAATTTGCTTTCCAAAAGCCAAATGTGACTCCACACATGGGGTATTTCCATACTCAGAAGAAATGGGGTTACACATTTTGCGGAGCATTTTCTCCTATTATCCCTTGTAAAAATTGTAAATTTGGGGGGAAATAACAGAATTTTAGTGGAAATTTTTTTTTTCATTTACACATCCGACCTTAATGAAAAGTTGCCAAATACCTGTGGGGTGTTAAGGCTCACTAGACCCCTTGGTACGTGCCTTGACGGATGTAGTTTCCAAAATAGTATGCCATGTGGGTGTCCTGGATCCCCAATAGCGGAGTGAGCGCCTGTCCAACCGGGGCATGTGTGCCAAGGGTTGCCGACCCCTGCACTATGCATTACGGCCACCATCTTGGACAGACAAGCTGAGCAGTGAGCAAACAAAGAACAACCCACTGTTAAACGACAGAGCCTGGCAATAGAAAGCTTGCACACTACAAGCTATTTCAACAAAGCATTGTGAAGTTGGCTGGGTTGACTTGAATTACAGTGTCCAGTGATTCTGCTGGCCTACATTTCCCAGGCCAGTAGTGTGACTGCAGAACGAGCGCAAAAAAAGTTTCCACACAACAACACGCTGTACACGCTTGTTTTCACGCTGTACACTTTCCGGTAAAAATTACGTTTTCTTTATTCTGTGGGTCAATACAATGAAAATGTTACCCATATTTATATGCTTTTCTATAACTGTACCACTGTACCACAAAAAATCTCAAACAATTTTAACAAAATTAGTATGTTTGAAATTGCCCTATTTTGACCATATATAACTTTCTCATTTTTCCATATATGGGGCAATATGAGGGCTCATTATTTGCGCCATGATCTGTAGTTGTTATCATTACCACTTTTGCTTCGGTTTTACTCTTTATAAAAATTTTTGGGAATAAAATGTGACAAAAAAGCAGCAATTTGGGGCTTTTTTAATTTTTGTAAGTTAACGCCGTTCAATGTACGGGATAATTAACAATATATTTTAATAGCTCAGACTTTTACGCATGCAGTGAAACCAAATATGTGTATTAATTATTTTTTTAATGCTTTTTCTGGGGGTAAAATGGGAAAAAAGGACGTTTTACTTTTTTATTGAGGGAGGGGATATTTTAAATTTTTTTACTTTTTTATTGTACATTTTTTTACTTTTTTTTTTACACTTTTTATGTCGCCATAAGGGACATTCATAGCAATCATTTGATTGCTAATACTGTTCAGTGCTATGTATAGGACATAGCACTGATCAGTATTATCGGTGATCTTCTGCTTTGGTCTGCTCGATCTCAGACCAGTTATATACAGGTAGATGATGTGGTATCTACGGACCAGTGTAATTAATCAGCTCCCAAAATTAAATTGGAAAAAATGGGGGGAGTGTGCATAAAATATAACTTTTAATAAGCACCTCTAAAATATTATAATAATAATGATGAATTATAATCAGCCATTTGACCCAGATAAGGGCCTCTTAGCAATAGTACGCCAAAGCTATGCTGCTAAAATATAGACCAGGGGACAAAAGTTCCCAAATATATACAACAAGATATCACATCCAGGATACAATCTGCCCAGAGGGACTAGATGTATCCCATGACACAACGGCCCTACGCGTTTCGGCACAAAGTAACATGTGTCCTCCTCAGGGGCTCAACAAATGGATGCCATGAAACAAAAAATCATTTATCCACAGTGAATTATTGTATAATGGTCTATAGCCAGGATGTGGCTCGAAGTATCTGAAGCGCTTCCTTCACCCTTCCCAGATTCCACCTGTAGACAAGATTCAGACAACAAGAAACCATATTCAGTACAACATGTTGTAGCTGGGAAGGGGAGATGCCTAGCCACAGTAAAAAAAATTTTTTTTTTTTTACACTCACGGTCCTGTCTGGACTCGACGTGAAACCTGTAATAAAGCATAGAGGAATATATTGTTCTCCACCTATCCCTTATGGTAGTTATGATCAATACCTGCAAGGGAAGATATTTACTCACGGTTCTGGCGCAAGAGGTGAGTGTGAAGCGTTCCGGACAGTGTGTGTAACCCGCAGTGGCGGGGAGCCGAGCTGTATGCCGGCTTCTCACACACATGTCCGGAGCTAACGGCCTCTGACGTCTTATCCGCTTCCGGAGCCATGGGAGGAGTCTCCGTCTGTCCGCCGTCTCCATGCGAATGCCTGACACTGGAGGGCGTAACCTACACACCGCTCGTATCGCGGGGTAGCGGGCAAAGAACAGTTAACCCTTTAAGCTCCGTGGGACAAGTACGGTTAATGGGTCAGAGGTAAGCTGGCCCATGAACTAAAAAAGGCTTTATTTGGATAAGTCCAGATTACACCAAAGAGAAAACCCAGAATTAGTAATGATGAGGAAAGTGTTGCCAAGTGATCTTATTGATACTGAACAAACATATCCAATCAGATTAAAGTAGTGGACCTCCAACTAGTCAAAAAATGTGTAAGGAGGAACGATGCAGGCAGAGGGACCTCAGGGGAAAGGCACATGAAAGCCCATATCTTAATGAGAAATTGCGCATAGATTTTACAAGTAAGTAAGATAAAAAACAGCTGTAATTGAGGCGTAAATAACCGCTGGGGAGAGGGGAACCCCTAGCTTAAAAAGGGGGGGGAGGGAGAATATGCGGGGGCCTAGTGGACCTAGATACACGCTATTAGACCCTAAAACTAGTCCCTAAACCTAGGCGGGGTGGCCGCCCTAAAAAGGGCGGTCCCGCACAGGAACCTAGTCTAGGATGCCCTACACATCCCTAGTTAAGGGGTGTGTCCTAGCTCAAAGGCTGACTACAGCCCCCACTAACTACCTATAGTCACCCCTAGAAATATCCCCAGTGGTCAAAGCCACAATTAAAGGAAACTGGTATAGCACAATTGCTCATTAAGTCCCTTGGGGGTTACTGAATCTAAAGTATAAATCCAACGTGTCTCACGTTGAAGCAGCATCTGGTCCAGATTACCTCCTCTCGGTGAGGGTCGCATCTTTTCTATGCCAAAAAATTGCAGATGTTGAGGATCACCCCCATGAGATTCATTAATATGCCTCGCCACTGCTGTGTCCCTTTTATTGCGGATGTCACCTATGTGCTCAAGCACTCTACGGCGCAGTTCTCTGATAGTTTTGCCTACATATAGTAATTTGCAGGAGTGATCGGACAGTGATACTTTCCGTTTTCCTCATAAAGGGGCAGGCCTTACAGTGGCCGCATTTTAAGATCCATTCGTCGTACCACTGCCCAGCCATGTCTTAGAGGGTGAGGGGGGTGCTAGATGACTTTGAGTGATGTTATCCCCTACACTTCTACCTTTTCTATACGTAATTAGTGGGTAATTGCCCACTAAAGGTGCTATATCTTTGTCCATCATTAAGATACTCCAATGCCTTTGTAAAATTTCTCGGACTTGTATAGATTTATTATCAAAGGTTCCTATCACTCTACATGTCTGTGATTTTTCAGGTTGGATTTTAGGGACTAGCAATTCCTGCCTAGGAGTCGTTGCCGCATGTTGAAAGGCTGGGGTAAGCACCTGATCAGGGTAGCCACGTTCTCTGAACCTCTCCCTAAGATCCCTCGCCTGCACAATAAAATCTCTCTCCTGTGAACAGTTCCTCCTGAGGCGGAGGCATTGCCCTTTGGGGATCCCCTTTTTTAGGGGCCCCGGATGGCAACTCTCCCACCTCAGGAGGCTGTTCGTTGCAGTAGCCTTGCGAAAAACATTAGTGACTAGACCACCGTGATCATCCTTCTTGATGGTCACATCCAAGAAGTCCAGATGTGAAAGGCTGAGTGTATATGTAAACTTCAACCCTATATCATTAACATTAATTGAGTCCATAAACTGTTTAAAGTCACTCTCAGTGCCCGTCCATAGGATGAAGACATCGTCAATGTAGCGTGTCCACAAAGGGACATATTCCAAAAATCTTTCTCTCTCTTTCGATCTCAGACCAGAGCAGAAGACCCTGGGAGACAGGCGGAGCCAGGTGAGGGGACCTCCGGCTGCCATGCTGGATGATCGGATCCCCGCGGCAGCGCTGCGGGCGATCCGATCATCCATTCAAAGTACCACACTGCCGCAGATGCCGTGATCTGTATTGATCACTGCATCTGAGGGGTTAATGGAGGACTTCCGCGTGATTTCGGATGTCCGCCATTACCGTCGGGTCCCTGGCTGCTGATAGCAGCCGGGACCTGCCACGCATGACGCGAGCACCGCTCCAGTGCTCGTGATCATGGCGGCACGTAAATGTACGTCATGGTGTGTTAAGTACCACGTCACCATGACGTACATTTACGTCCATTGTCGTTGAGGGGTTAAGGACCAGGCCGTTTTGCACTTTTGTTTTTTCCTCCCCATCTAAAAATCAGAACACTTTAAATTTTGCACCTACAGACCCATATAACAGCTTGTTTTTTGTCACCAATTGTAATTTCTAATGACACCACTATTTTACACTAAAATCTGCGGTGAAATTAAAAAAAAAAAACACCATTTTGTACGTTTTGGAGGCTTCCGTTTCTATGCAGTGCCCTTTTTGGTTAAAATTACACCTTATCTTTATTCTGTAGGTCCATACGGTTACAAGAATACCCAATTTATATGTATGTTTTATTTTTCTACTTAAAGGAGTACTCCGCTGCTCAGCATTTGGAACAAACTGTTCCGAACGCTGGAGCTGGCACTGGGAGCTCATGATGTCATAGCCCCACCCCCTCATGATGTCACAACCCGCCCCCTCAAAGCAAGTCTATGGGTGGGGGCGTGACGGCTGTGTCAGCTCCAGCATTTGGAACAGTTTGTTCCAAACACTTAGCAGCGGAGTACCCCTTTAACCCCTTAAGGACTCAGCCCATTTTGGCCTTAAGGACTCAGAAAATTTAATTTTTACGTTTTCATTTTTTCCTCCTCGCCTTCTAAAAATCATAACTCTTTTATATTTTCATCCACAGACTAGGATGAGGGCTTGTTTTTTGCGCGACCAGTTGTCCTTTGTAATGACATAACTCATTATATCATAAAATGTATGGCGCAACCAAAAACACTATTTTTGTGGGGAAATTAAAACGAAAAACGCAATTTTGCTAATTTTGGAAGGTTTCGTTTTCACGCCGTCAAATTTATGGTAAAAATGACGTGTGTTCTTTATTCTGAGGGTCAATACGATTAAAATGATACCCATTATTACATACTTTTATATTATTGTTGCACTTAAAAAAAATCACAAACTTTTTAACCAAATTAGTACGTTTATAATCACTTTATTTTGATGACCCCTAACTTTTTTATTTTTCCGTATAAGCGGCGGTATGGGGGCTCATTTTTTGCGCCATGATCTGTACTTTTTTTTGATACCACATTTGCATATAAAAAACTTTTAATACATTTTTTATAATTTTTTTAAATAAAATGTATTAAAAAAGTAGGAATTTTGGACTTTTTTTTTTTCGTTCACACCGTTAACCGTACGGGATCATTAACATTTTATTTTAATAGTTCGGACATTTACGCACGTGGCGATACCAAATATATCTATAAAAAAACGGACGTTATACTTTTTTATTGGGGGAGGGGATTTTTCACTTTTTTTTTACTTTTACTTTTACATTTTTTTACATTTTTTTTTACACTTGAATAGTCCCCATAGGGGACTATTCATAGCAATACCATGATTGCTAATACTGATCTGTTCTATGTATAGGACATAGAACAGATCAGTATTATCGGTCATCTTCTGCTCTGGTCTGCTCGATCACAGACCAGAGCAGGAGGCGCCGGGAGCTGCATGGAGGAAGGAGAGGGGACCTCCGTGCGGCGTTATGAATGATCGGATCCCCGCAGCAGCGCTGCGGGCGATCCGATCATTCATTCAAATCGCGCACTGCCGCAGATGCCGGGATCTGTATTGATCCCGGCACCTGAGGGGTTAATGGCGGACGCCCGCGAGATCGCGGGCGTCGGCCATTGCCGGCGGGTCCCTGGCTGCGATCAGCAGCCGGGATCAGCCGCGCATGACACGGGCATCGCTCTGATGCCCGCGGTTATGCTTAGGACGTAAATGTATGTCCTGGTGCGTTAAGTACCACCGCACCAGGACGTACATTTACGTCCTGCGTCCTTAAGGGGTTAAAAAAACATATAACCACATGCACCAAAATTAGTATGTTTAAAATTGTCATCTTCTGGCCTCTATAACTTTTTTATTTTTCTGCACACGTGGCTATATGTGGGCTCATTTTTTGCACCGTGATCTGTAGTTTTTATCAGTACCATTTTTTTGGGGGGGACTTTTTAATCACTTTTTATTAATTTATTTATGCTATATAAAGTGACCAAAAATTCACAATTTTTTTACGTGTTCTTCAACTAACCTTATATTTTTATAGTTCAGACATTTATGCATGCGGCGTATAGTACCACATTTTTCCTTTTTATTACATTATTTTATTAAAATATGGGAAAAGGGTGGGATTCAAACTTTTTTAGGAAGGGGTTAATTCACTTTTATTAACTTTTTTTTACACTTTTTTTTTTCTAGCTTTGCCTCAGCATTGATCAGTGTTATCGGTGCTCTGCTGCTCCAGCCTGCTGAGACTTCCTGGAGCAGCAGAGGACCGATTGGACGGCAAGGAGGCATGTAAGGGCCCTACCGGGATGGTCCCCATCAGCTCCGCAGAGCTGCCGGGATCGTTAACCCCGCATTTTAAACCCCGCAATCAAAGGCTTCTAAAGGGTTCATGCCGGTACAGGTACGCGCTTGGTCCTTAAGGAATTAAACAAAAAACAGCATTTCTTGCTGTGGGAGTAAAACTTGACTTCACCTAGAACGCCATGTATGGCCACTTCCACACTGCCGTTTGTGCCCGGCAGTGTGATGGCCGTTAGAAGATAGCGGGAGAAAAATTTGTGCTTGTGCCGTCTTTTTCTCCCGCTATCTTTTAGCGGAATAACGGCCACAATAACGGATGTCAGAGAATCCCATTCAAGAGAATGGAATTCTCTGTGCCCGTTATGCCTCCCATTAGGCTCCATTACAATAACCGACGTTAATGATGGTAAAAGAAAAAAAAAAAAAGAGCCCTTAACTAACGTCCGTTTGTAAGGGAGCCTTTCACATAGTGTGAAAGTAGCCTTACCTGTATTTTCTAGCTTTAATCAAAAACAGAGCATTTTTTTCTGGTTTTTACACCCGGCATTCATTTAGAGTGTCGGGTGCAGCGCCGGAGGCTCGTGACATCACTGCCTCGTCCCCTCAATGCAAGTCTATGGGAGGGGGCCCGACAGCCGTATCACCCCCCTTGCATTGAAGGGGTGTGGCCATGATGTCACGAGGGGGGCGTAACCGTGACGTCACGAGCCTCTGCCTTACATCGCCAGTCATCTGGGCACGGAGCGAACTTCGCTCCATGCACCGGATGTCTGGGGTGCAGCAGGGAGATTGCGGGGATCCCCAGCGGCGGGATCCCAGCGATCAGACATCTTATCCCGTATACTTTGTATAGGGGATAAGATGTCTAGGGGCGGAGTACCCCTTTAATTTATCTATCATATCTGTGAAGTTAACTTAAAAAATGGAAGCAATGGAAGCAACCTGACTTTTACAATTTTACCAAGCATGTGTAATATGTATGCATTTAGTGCTGTTAGAGCTATATATCAGAGGCGGCTCTACCATTAGGCCATTTAAGCTGCCACCTAAGGCCTCGCTCTGGTTGAGGCCTCGCTCTGGCCCTGGCCACCGCAAGTTCAACAGCGTTTCTGCATCTGACCAGTCCTTGCTACCCCTCTGCCACTTTAAGAGAGGTGGCAGTTGGGGCTGGTCGCATGCCGCACGCAGGCTTTTCTGATATGTACCTGCCTTTCCCTGCCCCCACCTGCTCACCAGAGACTCCAAGACAGAGAAGAAGACAGTTGCCGCGTCATAGCTTCTGCTTCTCCCTGCCAGGGGCTGACAGTGCTCCGTTTGGCTTGGTAGCTGGCTGCCTGTTGTTTCAGGTCAGTTGCAGTCCCTGGCTATGTTTAGCACACGGCCCCAGTGCCTGGCTGCCCATGCCTGAGTGAGTGCCTCCACCACTACTCTGCACTCTGCAGGTATCGTCCGCCAGCCGGTGAACATAAAGGGCCCAGCCGACTATCTGAAAATGTGTATACATGCTGCCCACTGACCAGGCTGGCCCATGCTATGTATATATCCCGCACCATCTGAGAAACCTTGGCGTGGTGTGCGGGCTCAAGTGTGTCCTTCATATAAGGATATACTGGCTAATGTCTCAGTTTTACATCAGTTTTGAGGGTTAGCTAATGTCATTGTTTACATTAACCACAGTAGTGAAACCATATTGTGATCCATAGGTGCAGGTCCTCCACTCCAACGTAGGTGCACAACTGCACTTGGGGTTGAGCACCTTGTATCACCTTAGATCACGTCAATCTAAATATATATATATATATATATATATATATATACACACTCTACAACAGTACTACTACTCACCCCACATGCACACATTGCCGTCAGTTGTACACTCACACTCTGTCAATACTGTAATGTGATGTCACTGTGTTTAACCCTGTACTTTGACATCACTGTATATGTAATCTCCTTACTGTGACATCACTGTGTATTATCCCTGTACTGTGACATCACTGTGTATATTGTCCCTGTACCATGACGCCACAGTGTTTATTAACCCTGTACTGTGACATCACTGTGTATAATAACCCTGTACTGTGACATCACTGTGTGTATGATCCCTGTACTGTGAAATCAATGTGCATATTAACACTGTATTGTGACATCACTGTGTGTATGATCCCAGTACTGTGACATCACTGTGCATATTAACTAGGGATCGACCGATATCGTTTTTTTAGGGCCGATACCGATAATCGGTGGAGGTTAGGGCCGATAGCCGATAACTTATACCGATATTCCGGTATAAGTTATCGGCTATTTATCCCCCTGTGACACCGCTGCAGATCATTGATTTAACCCCTTCAGGACCAAGCCCATTTTGGCCTTAAGGACCAGAGCATTTTTTGCACATCTGACCACTGTCACTTTAAACATTAATAACTCTGGAATTCTACTTTAACATAGTGGTAAATTTTTGTGGTAACTTGCATCCTTTCTTGGTGAAAAATCCGTAAATTTGATGAAAAATTATAGAATTTAGCATTTTTCTAACTTTGAAGCTTTCTGCTTGTAAGGAAAATACGAATACATTTTTTTTTTATTCACATATACAATATGTCTACTTTATGTTATTTAACCCCTTCAGGACCAAGCCCATTTTGGCCTTAAGGACCAGAGCGTTTTTTGCACATCTGACCACTGTCACTTTAAACATTAATAACTCTGGAATTCTACTTTAACATAGTGGTAAATTTTGTGGTAACTTGCATCCTTTCTTGGTGAAAAATCCGTAAATTTGATGAAAAATTATAAAATTTAGCATTTTTCTAACTTTGAAGCTTTCTGCTTGTAAGGAAAATACGAATACATTTTTTTTTTTGATTCACATATACAATATGTCTACTTTATGTTTGCATCATAAAATTGACAAGTGTTTACTTTTGGAAGACACCAGAGGGCTTCAAAGTTCAGCAGCAATTTTCCAATTTTTCACAAAATTTTCAAACTCGATATTTTTCAGGGAACAGTACAGTTTTGAAGTGGATTTGAAGGGTCTTCATATTAGAAATACCCCATAAATGACCCCATTATAAAAACTACACCCCCAAAGTATTCAAAATGACATTCAGTCAGTGTTTTAACCCTTTAGGTGTTTCACAGGAATAGCAGCAAAGTGAAAGAGAAAATTCAAAATCTTCATTTTTTACACTCACATGTTCTTGTAGACCCAATTTTTGAATTTTTGCAAGTGGTAAAAGGAGAACATTTTTACTTGTATTTGTAACACAATTTCTCTCGAGTAAGCACATACCTCATATGTCTATGTAAAGTGTTCGGCGAGCGCAGTAGAGGGCTCAGAAGGGAAGGAGCGACAGGGGGATTTTGGAGAGTACGTTTTTCTGAAATGGTTTTTGGATGGCATGTTGCATTTAGGAAGCCCCTATGGTGCCAGAACAGCAAAAAAAAAAAAAAAAACATATGGCATACCATTTTGGAAACTAGACCCCTCGGGGAATGTAACATGGGATAAAGTGAGCCTTAATACCCCACAGGTGTTTCATGACTTTTGCAAATGTAAAAAAAAAATAAGAACTTTTAACTAAAATGCTTGTTTTCCCAAAAATTTTACATTTTTAAAAAGGGTAATAGCAGAAAATACCCCTCATAATTTGAAGCCCAATTTTTCCCGATTCAGAAAACACCCCATATGGGGGTGAAAAGTGCTCTGCTGGCGCACTACAGGTCTCAGAAGAGGAGTAGTCACATTTGGCTTTTTGGAAGCAAATTTTGCTCTGGGGGCATGCCGCATTTAGGAAGCCCCTATGGTGCCAGGACAGCAAAAAATTTGTTTTCCCAAAAATTTTACATTTTTAAAAAGGGTAAAAGCAGAAAATACCCCCCAAAATTTGTAACACAATTTCTCCCGAGTACGGCGATACCCCATATGTGACCCTAAACTGTTGCCTTGAAATACGACAGGGCTCCAAAGTGAGAGCGCATGCACATTTGAGGCCTAAATTAGGGACTTGCATAGGGGTGGACATAGGGGAATTCTACGCCAGTGATTCCCAAACAGGGTGCCTCCAGCTGTTGCAAAGCTCCCAGCATGCCTGGACAGTCAAAAGCTGTCCGACAATATTGGGAGTTGTTGTTTTGCAACAGCTGGAGGCTCCGTTTTGGAAACAGTGGCGTACCAGACGTTTTTCATTTTTATTGGGGAGGGGGGCTGTGTAGGGGTATGTGTATATGTAGTGTTTTTTACTTTTTATTTTATTTTTTGTTAGTGTAGTGTAGTGTATTTAGGGTACAGTCGCACGGGCGGGGGTTCACAGTAGTTTCTCGCTTGCAGTTTTGTGCCGCAGCTCAAACTTGCAGCCGGATACTTACTGTAAACCTCCGCCCATGTGAGTGTACCCTGTACGTTCACATTGGGGGGGGGGGGGGGGACAGACATCCAGCTGTTGCAAAACTACAACTCCCAGCATGCGCTGACAGACTGCACATGCTGAGAGTTGTAGTTTTGCAACAGCTGTAGGCACACTGGTTATGTATCACTGAGTTTGTGACCTAACTCAGTGTTTCACAACCAGTGTGCCTCCAGCTGTTGCAAAACTACAACTCCCAGCATGTACGGTGCATGGTGTACGGTGACTGCTGAGAGTTGTAGTTTGCAACAGCTGGAGGCACACCGGTCGTGAAACACTGAGTTAGGTAAAAAAAAACTCTGAGTTTCACAACCATTGTGCCTTCAGCTGTTGCAAAACTACAACTCTCAGCAGTCACCAACAGCCAACGAGCATGCTGGGAGTTGTAGTTATGCAACCCGCAGATGCACCACTACAACTCCCAGCATGCACTTTAGCTGTTTGTGCAAGCTGGGAGTTGTAGTTATACAACAGCTGAAGGTACACTTTTCCATAGAAAAAATGTGCCTCCAGCTGTTGCAAAACCATAAGTCCCAGCATGCCCATAAGGGAATGCTGGGAGTTGTGGTTGTCTGCCTCCTGCTGTTGCATAACTACAGCTCCCAGCATGCCCTTTTTGCAAGCTGGGAGCTGTTGCTAAGCAACAGCAGGAGGCTGTCACTCACCTCCTGCTGCTGCTCCGGGACATAGGTCAGTCCCTCGCCGCCGCCGCCGCCACTCCTGGGGCCCCGATCCCAACATTGACGCCGTGGATCGGGGTTCCCGGGGTCCACACACGCAGCAGGCGCCCTGACGAATCAGGGCGATCGTGAGGTAGCACCAGTGCCACCTCACCCCTGCAGGCTATGGCTGTTCGGGGCCGTCAGAGACTGCCCCGATCAGCCAGTAATTCCGGGTCACCGGGTCATTGGAGACCCGATTGACCCGGAATCGCTGCAGATCGCTGGACTGAATTGTCCAGCGATCTGCGGCCATCGCCGACATGGGGGGGGCATAATGATCTGCCGGCAGCAGGCATCCAGCTCCGGTCTCCAACCGGCTAGCGGTGGGGATCGGAATTCCCACGGGCATATGGATACGCCCTCGGTCCTTAAGGACTCGGAATGCAGGGCGTATCCATATGCCCTATGTCCTGAAGAGGTTAAAGCGGGCGTTTTAAATCAATGCACTGCAGTGGCTTTTGCGGTGCCATAGGCCGCCGCCGCCACCACCCGCTTCTCTCCCCCTACCTGTCAGGGTGGTCCGGGCCATCCATCCTTCCTGTAGTGTCCGGTGGCATTCCGGGTGGAGGGTGAACCGGTCCAGGCTGTCCTTCTTCTCCGGGGGTCATCTTCTCCACTCCGGGCAGGCTCCGGCCTAGTAACGCAGCATAGACGCAGCTGCGCAGTGATGCCCGTGCGCAGCGACGCACCTGACTTCACGGCGTAGCGGCGTCTATGCAGCGTACTAGGTCGGAGCCTGCCCGGAGTGGAGAAGATGACCCCCGGAGAAGGACAACCCAGACCGGTTCACCCTCCACCCGGAATGCCGCCGGACACTACAGGAAGGATGGATGGCCCGGACCCCCCCCCCCCCATTACGGGTTTAATTTTAAGTTAAATTTTTTTTATTGACTCGGACGATGGGGGAGGGGCCCGACCGGTATAGCGGTATGGGAAAAAATCCATACCGTGGGAGAAAAAAAAACGGTATCCGGTTCATACCGGTATACCGCCCAGCACTATGGTGGGGGGTGCGGTGCAGTGGGTCGGGGGGGGGGGGCGGTCGCAGTGCGGTGCGGCGGGGGGGGGGGGCAGTCACGGTGAGGTGGGGGCGGTGCGGGGGGGCATATATGCTTATAGGCAAGGTCATTGCCGATACCGATAATGCCCAAAATCGTGATTATCGGGCGATAATATCGGCCATACCGATAATTGGTCGATCCCTAATATTAACACTGTATTGTGACTCACAGTACAAGGTAAATATACACAGTGACTTCACAGTACAGGGATAGTGTGCACAGTGATGTCACAGTACAGGGATAATATACAGTGAGTTCACCGTATGGGGATAATACACAGTGATATCACCGTACCGAGATAATACACAGAGATGTCACAGTACAGGGATAATACAAACAGTGATGTCACAGTACAGGGATAATGTACACAGTGATGTCACAGTACAGGGATAATGAACACAGTGATGTCACAGTACAGGGATAATAAACACAGTGATGTCACAGTACGAGAATAATACACAATTATGTCACAGTACAGGTATAATAAACAGAGTGATGTCACAGTACAGGGATAACACACACAGTGATGTCACAGTACAGGGATAATAAACACAGTGATGTCACAGTATGAGAATAATACACAATTATGTCACAGTACAGGTATAATAAACAGAGTGATGTCACAGTACAGGGATAACACACACAGTGATGTCACAGTACAGGGATAATACACACAGTGATGTCACAGTACAGGGATAATACACACAGTGATGTCACAGTGCAGGGATAATACACACAGTGGTATCACAGTACAGGAATAATACACAGTGATGTCACAGTACAGGGATAATACACAGTGATGTCACAGTACAGGGATAATACACACAGTGGTATCACAGTACAGGAATAATACACAGTGATGTCACAGTACAGGGATAATACACAGTGATGTCACAGTACAGGGATAATACACAGTGATGTCACAATACAGGGATAATACACAGTGATGTCACAATACAGGGATAATACACAATGATGTCACAATACAGGGATAATACACACAGTGATGTCACAGTACATGGATAATACACACAGTGGTATCACAGTACAGGAATAATACACAGTGATGTCACAGTACAGTGATAATACACAGTGATGTCACAGTACAGGGATAATAAACACAGTGATATCACAGTACAGGTATAATACACAGTAATATCACAGGACGGGGATAATACACAGTGATGTCACAGTACTGGTATAATAAACACAGGGATATCACAGTACAGGGATAATAAACAGTAATGTCACAGTATAGGGATAATACACAGTGATGTCACAGTACAGGGATAATACACAGTGACATCACAGTACAGAGATAATACACAGTGGCATCACAGTACAGAGATAATACACAGTGGCATCACAGTACCAAGGGGTAGATTTATCAAAATCTGTGCAGAGGAAAAGGTGACCAGTTGCCCATATAAACCAATCAGATTGCTTCTTTCATTTCTGAAAAGGCCTCTGAAAAATGAAAGAACTGATCTGATTAGTTGCTATGGGCAACTGGCCATTTTTTTTTTTTTGCACAGGTTTTCATAAATCTACCCCTAAGTGATTATTTATGGTTTATTTTTATTATCGCTTGCATGTATTATGTTCATGGGGGCCTCATGTCCAAGTTTTGCCTAAGGTCTCAGAAAGTCTAGAGCCGCCTCTGTTTATATACAATCTATGGTTCTATTATGTGCATCACTTTTGCTCCTTTTTAACCCTCTTCTTCTCTCCAGTTATTCTCTTTCTACAAATATCGACATATGCCATCGCAAATATTGATGTAATATCCCTATTATGAAAGCAAACTAAATATTCCAGAAATCAGCCCATAATTGTAGGAAGTTCCTGGAAGTTTAAATGAAAAAACAAACAAGCAGATAGACTGCAGTAACAATATGACTGATATATCTAAAGCCTGGGAATACTTGTAAATCATAACATACACAGTTATTGTGAGAACAGGTTCTGTAAATATCCATCTGTATTTCAATTGCTTCTGCTTAGATAGATAGATATGATATGAGATAGATAGATAGATAGATAGATAGATAAAAAAAAAGGATAAGTTGGCCAGCACATACCGATACCAAACTACTGCATGGAACCGGCATACAGGTTCACGCTGCTAGGCTAAATATACATAAACAGGAGAATATAGCAGCACACTGCTAGCACAAGATACAGATAAAACATGAAATGCTATATTGCTACAATGCAAAAAATGAAAAAATGTAGGTGCTTTGCTCACCATTTGGCAAATAGTTTGGACCATCTCACCGCGATAAGGTGACCTCATTGGGACACACCCTACAATGTCAATGTGCCTCTGTGCAATCAGTTACCATCAGTTTTATCTGTATCCTTGTGCTAGCAGTGTGCTGCTGTATTCTCCTGTTTATGTATATTTAGCCTAGCAGCGTGCACCTGTATGCCGGGTCGATGCAATAGTTTGGTGTCAGTATGTGCTGGCCAACTTATCCATTTTTGTGTTATACATATGGGGGAGTGGCTACCTCCATGTTGGCTCCTGCACCCCACCCATCTTATATGGTGCTGGATGTTCCAGACCTTACAAGCCTGGTAACTGAATGCACAGAGGCACATTCACAGTGTAGGGTCCATCCCAGTGAAGTCACCTTATCGCGGTGGGATGGGCCAAACGGTGAGCAAAGCACCTGCATTTTTTCATTTTTTGCATTGTAGCAATATAGCATTTCATGTTTTATCTGTATCTTTGTGCTAGCAGTGTGCTGCTGTATTCTCCTGTTTATAGATAGATAGATAGATAGATAGATAGATAGATAAGATTCCACATTGTAATGCTAAACTATTGTTACTTTTGGATTATTGAATGATGTCAGGTTAAAACATTTATAGTAGATAGATATTAGAGATGGTTGAGGTTATTACATCATTTCTACATGTGATCCATATACAAAGCAATGTAAAGAAAATATGCTGGAATGTGTAGCTGTGCAACAACTGTTGGCACACTGATATAGATCAAGCTATCCCTGTTGTTCTTAGGTTTACAGGTTAAGGCCCTATGCACACCCAGTAAAAAAAATCCATATATCGCTAAAAACTGTAGATGTACAAAAAATGTATGCAAAACAAAATGGGGCTTTTTATGGTGTATTGCCATGGCCTAAGACTGGGCTCTCACATTATAAAATGAAAAGAAAAAATAAAGCTAACACTGACATGTTATCTTTATTCTGTGGGTTAAAGTGATTAGAATGATACCCATATTTACATAGCTTTTGTATTATTGTACCACATTTTTCATTTTTACACTTTTGTATTTTTGTCCTCCCCTTCTGAAAATCATAACACTTACAATTTTCCACTTACAGACCCATATGCGCGCTTGATTTTTGTGCCACCAGTTTTGATTTGTAATTACATCAATCATTTCACTACAAAATCGACAGAGAAACCCCAAAAAATAATTTGTCCACGCAGTGCACTTTTTGATTAAAATGGCACCTTATATCTGTAGATCTATACGATTAAAATTATACCCTACTTATATAGGTTTGATTTTGTTTTACTTCTGTTAAAAAATATATAACTTTTTGTAAGAATATTAGCATGTTTAAAATTGTCATCTTCTGACCCCTATAACTTTTTCTTATTAATTTTCAATATACAGGGATGTGTGAGGACTAATTTTTTCCCCCATTTTCTCTAGCTTATATCGGTACCATTATTGTATTGATGGGACTTTTTGATCACTTTTTATACATTCTTTTCGGGTATACAAAATGACCAAAAATACGCAATTCTGGACTTTGGTATTTTTTTACGTATATGCCATTGACTGTGCGGTTAAAGCAACATTAGACTTTTATTGTTTGGACATTTATGCACATGGCGATACCACATATATTTATGTTTATTTTTGTTAAAATAATTTTTTATTGGGAAAAGGGGGATGATTTTAACTTTTATTAGGGAAGGGGTTAAATCACTTTTATTAGCTTTATTTTTACTTTTTTTTTTTTTTACACAATTTTATATTCCCCATAGGGGACTATTACATGCAATTTTCAGATTGCATACACTGTTAAATGCTATGCTATAGCATCGAGGGTCAGATCGGATGGCGAGGAGGCAGGTAAGGGCCCTCCTGCCATCCTCTCAACTGAACGGGACACCGCAGTTTCACCACAGTGTTCCCGATCAGCACCGCTGGGCAGCCGGGATGTGGTTTTTAACACTTTAGATGCCGCATCTAAGAGTTTAATGCCATCCATCACCGTCATCGGTGATATCCGGCACTAGACACGGGTCCTGGACCACCCCGCTATGACCCGCGTTCAGCTCCTGAGCACCAGCCATAGAAAGGGAGCGGAACAAGGGTGTACAGGGACTAGAGGTTAATATGCCATCAATAAATTTCTAACACTGAATAATGCTTTGATACTGATAGTCTGCCATGGAACCTTGACACCCTGGTGTGTTTAGGACCAGGCAGCCAGCGCATACAGGTACACTCTGTGTTACCTGCAGGATGGACTTATGTGATCCATCCACTCCCTCCTATATAAGTCTCCTGGCACCGCAGAGACAGTGATTGAAAGCTTTATATGGAGACCAGAGAAAAGCTTGCATTCTATAAGACACATATGTTAGGTATTGTTTATAGGAAATGTCATGTATGAATTTCTAAATTAAATAAAATTGCAGCTAAAGTAATGCGTGGTGTGTTATGTAAACTGAAACCCAATAAACCCCATAAAAGTCAAGAGGGCCCATTCGGTCAATTTGTGTCTGACATGTAAGGTGTGGTCTCCCGATACAGTATTGCATACCGTACCTAGTGTAGAGGTCCCCAAAGGCAGAGTAACTACATTAAGGTAGGGTTCCTCAGGTGGGACAGCCCCTAGTCGCCTCTCCTCAAGTCTATCTCTAATAATAATATATATGTATATATTTAATAATTATATATATTTTATAGTAATGTATAGTACTTACCTTGTTCGGCGTCGCAGGACCTTCGGTATTGTGACCATGCTAATAACCTCTATGTTATGTTGGAGGACCTTTGGAGGTCCTTGGGTCACGTGTTACCCACAAATCTTTGTAATGGTGATTGACATCAGTATGGACCAATTAGCATTAGTCCAGCCGCTGCCCATATAAGGGAGCTGCTTCCAATTATCGCTCTCTTGGGTTGCTGCTCTCATGGATGCCGGACTAACAGGACGGTGCTTCGCAACTTTCAAAAACACGCTAGGCCTCAAAAACCTGCCGGACTCAGCTGAACCAAAACCGTGAGTTCAAATCTTAATACCCGCCAATGCTAGCGTGACCACTGGACCGCAACTAAACCCCTAAATCCAGTGGAATAGCGCACAGTACTAAAATACTCTAAATGCTAAAGTCCCAACCTTTGTCAATCTCCAAGGAAAGCTGTTGTTATGCTGAGAGACTTATGTTATTGAAGCTTGCAGAAAACCTTCAGTAAAAGTTAATACTGTTTCAGAAAACTCTCCAGTTGTGGACAATCTATTCTTATTATCTACCTCCCTATCGCTCTTGGGAAGGGTGGCGGTAGGAAAAGTGTTGTTGTGGAGCCCTCACCCTGGCGTCACGAATAGCAAGGGTTAACAAGCACCCTTTAATTGCTGCACAGCTACACTCCCCATATCCTACATTCCCCAGGCTATCACATAGCTTTTTGGCGTCTTACGAACAGGATACGGGTGTGTGCCTCCAGCTGTTGCCACCAAGTAAAGTGTACTCCCCCTAGGCAAAATACTTTATTGATGTATTGTGAATCTCCTGCTAAACTACGGGACTGTGTTGCTGGTGCGGTGTGCAGAAAGAGAGCACGAAAAGTAAGGGGGGACGCGAAAAATACTGTGGAGCCGCAATTCGCAGCACAAGGGGTTAAGGGCACAGCTAGTCCTTCCCGCGTGCGCGATCCTGAAACTCCGCCCACCGAGGTCTCCGGAGCTGCGGCGGCCATTTTGGCAGAGCCTCGGACAGAAAACCTGCAGAATAGCCTAGCTGGTGCGAAATGGAAACGCAGAGCTGGGCTGAAGACCAAAAGTCTTAAAGAGCCAGTACAGTGTAAAACCCTGAGGCACCAGATCGCTAAGCTGAAGTCTTGGCTGAATTCTATTCAACTCCCGATCGTCGCACCCAAGTTCCAGCTCAGCGCACTCAATTTCCAGATCAATTCACTCAAGTTCCAGATCAAAGAACAGCTACGTCTCTTAAAGGGGCCGGCGTTCCCGAGCTTCATTTAAAGGTACAATTCCGTTTGCCAACATGTCGGATCCAGCAGTTGCAATACCGCTTCCAGGACCTGCTCCACCACCGGATCCTGCTCTGGTACCTTCCCCAGCGTCACCTGCACCCCCTAGTCAACAAGCGGAACCAACACAGCCGGCAGGACAGGTCCAACCGGATTCATCTCCAGCTGCTGCATTAATCTCCAGGACACCTGCTGCCGCACCTGTCTTTCTGGGGAACCCTGTTCTCCCACATTATAGTGGTAATCCGTTTACACTGAGGGACTTCAAGGTGAAGATCTCCAGCCTCTTCGCTTTTTATGCTTTCTCCTCTCATCTACAGGTGCAGTTACTTACTGGACAGCTGCAGGGACCTGCATTAGAGGATTAGAGCACATGGCCATCGGCCGACAAGGCTACAGTGGAGAAAATCTTTGAGGGGCTCTATCAAGTGTTCGAGTCTCACTCCCCCCCCCCGAGGTGCGTCTAGGACTGTATGAGCGACGTCAGAAACCAGGTGAGACTCTTAGGGCCTATGCTGTAGCCCTGCAGAACGCATTAGAAGCGGTACAAAAGCTAGATGGCATCACGCCCGATCAGGGTAACCGGGTGTTAATGGACATATTCATAGATGGGGCCCAGAATTAGTGGGATAAGGTCCAACTCAGGATGTTGGCGGCTCAAAACCCCGATATGGCTTTCCCCGCCTTTAAGAGGTTGGCCATTAAAGTAATTGAGTCAGGGCCCAAAGCCAAAGAAGTTAGTTCCCTTTCTACTGAGTCCTCTGGAGCCCCGGCCCCGGCCATAACTACACCCCAACCTGCCGCTGTGTCATCTCCCTCTAGTCCCTGGGCTAATGACTTACAACACATACGACAGGACATTGACAAGTTAACTAAAGCTGTCAAAGAGTTGCTGGGCAGGGCTAACTCCCCTTCATCCAAAGAGACTGCCCCTCGTCCTTCCAGGCCACCTAATAACCCTCCAGTGTGGCCCCCTGGGACTCAACGGCCTGTTTTTAGCCATTGTAACAAGACTGGACACTGGAAGAGCCAATGTTGGACTTTAAATGGGCATCCCCTGGGGTCGAGGACTGCACCCCGGGAGTAACCACAGGAGGTCCGGAATCAACCAGCACCAACTGTTAGCCTCAATCCTTCAGTGTCACACTCTACCCTTACTAATGTGGTGTGGGAGAGCCACATTAACTCTTTGCCTGCTCGTGATTCTGAGAGGGGTAGAGGCTCTAGGCGAGGAGCAGGACGACATCGCAAGAGTTTCATCTGAGCTGTGACAATTATATTGCTTTAAAAGTTTTTGTTGTCTTCACAGACTTTTCTGCAACAGTTCAAGAAGTGTGCCTAGCAGGACTATGCTAAGACTGTTCAAGCTGTAACATAACCATTAAGCTTTTGTGCCTGGTCCTTAGACCAAGAGACTCCTAGCGGTAGGAGATTTGTAAGTGTGTGCCTGGCTAGAGCTGGTAGCCGTGAAGTTTAGACTCTTAGTGCAGGTGGACTGCTGATCCTTGCACGCTTGTTTACGTGTATATATCTCAATAGTAACGTGACATTCTTCGTGAAAGTTGCACTTATCAGGTGAATGCATCTGAACCCTGTTGGAGTGTTTAATAAATGTTTGTGCTAGAGTAACTAAATGTAAATGGTTCTTGTACACAGAAAAATTAGCCTTGTACATGTGTACATAAAAAAAGTGTAAATAATAGGTAGTAGTTGCTAGTAGATGATTTCCTCAGCTCCTCTGAGGAATAATAATTTTGTCACCCATCACTAACACCTTCTCAAAGGTCCACTCAAGGGAAACTACCCCTAAGGTATCAAGACTGACTTTGCACATAGTACTACACACATAGTACTTCCAAAACAATCACTTAAGTGTACTTACCTCACTTAAACTTAGTACACCCAAAAACAAACAAAAATGTCTCACATTAAAGTAAATGTCTTGGGAATTGTAGCTAATGTAATTTTCCAATTCCTGTTATGTACACTAATTCTCTCTTTTCTTATACGTGTGCGAGATGTTCTGCCTGGCCAGTAGGTACTCTTGCGAGCTAAAAGTAATACACGAAATTAAAGGTAACCTAGGTAAGGTTTATCTGTTGTGTTCTAGGGATAAGAGCGTGTAGCCAATGGACCCTAGTAGCCAGTCTTATTGGTAGAAAGCCTCAGGCAAGCCAATATACCCTCAGTGTACTAAACAGGTAGCTAACATGGCAAAAATGTATAGTGAGATTTAAATTGTCTAGCGAGCTTAGGAAAAATGTTTAGTAGGATGTATCTCATGTGAATAATATCATCCTGTTACTAAATTCATGAACCAATCCTGTTCGTGAGTTTACCCAAACCAATGTATGTACATCAAAGAAAATGTTAAGTAGCTTTCTAGTGTTGTACCCGATCTTCACTTCGTCCCTCTGTCTTAGGGGACTGACGTCGAAGCCGACTTATCTTAAGTAAGGGGGTTTGTGGTGTCTTGGTACAGTATTGCATACCGTACCTAGTGTAGAGGTCCCCAAAGTCAGAGTAACTACGTTCAGGTAGGGTTCCTCAGGTGGGATAGCCCCTAGTCGCCTCTCCTCAAGTCTATCTCTAATAATAATATATGTGTATATATTTAATAATTATATATATTTTATAGTAATGTATAGTACTGACCTTGTTCAGCGTCGCAGGACCTTCGGTCATGTGACCATGCTAATAACCTCTATGGTATGTTGGAGGACCTTTATACCCACAAATCTTTGCAATGGTGATTGACATCAGTATGGACCAATTAGCATTAGTCCAGCCCCTGCCCATATACGGGAGCTGCGTCCAATTATCTTGGGTTGCTGCTCTCGTGGATGCCAGATTAACAGGACGGTGCTACGCAACTTTCAAAGACACGCTAGTCATCAAAAACCTGCCGGCCTCAGCTGAACCAATACCGTGAGTTCAAATCTAAACCCCCGCTAATGCTAGCGTGACTACTGGACCGCAACTAAACCCCTAAATCCAGTGAAATAACACACAGTACTAAAAGACTCTAAATGCTAAAGTCCCAACCTTTGTCAATCTCCTAGGAAAGCCGTTGTTATGCTGAGACTGTTATGTTATTGAAGCTTTCAGAAAACCTTCAGTAAAAGTTAATACTGTTTCAGAAAACTCTCCGGTTGTGGACAATCTATTCTTATTATCTACCTCCCTATCGCTCTTGGGAAGGGTGGCGGTAGGAAAAGCGTTATAGAGGACCCCACACCCTGGCGTCACGAATAGCAAGGGTTAACAAGCACCCTTTAATTGCTGCACAGCTACTGTGGCACCACCATTATTTTTGTTATTCCTATGAAGTAACAACAATATCATGTAACAGCTAAATAAAACAAGAATTTACATTTGTAGCAGGTTACTTTTTTTTTAGCTATTGCATTGGTAGCTCTACCCAATGGTGAATGGAATTATTTACAACTATACATGTAGATGCAAGGTCCTATTATTAAATGTACATAGTCATTGTACATATACAAGTGGTTGTTCTGCCTAATACATTGATTTACAGTACAAGATTTATTTTTACATCCATTAGTAATATGACTTACATAGTCTAAGGAAAAGCTTTACGTCATGAAACCTAATTCCACACATTCAAATGCTTTTTGAAAACCTGGGTCACCGTATTCCAACTAACTGTGCTCTACTGATAGTAGTCCAAAGAAAACCCTGCTGACACTGAAATATGTGAAAAAGATGCCCACTTAGACTAAAATTAAGCCTTACAAAAATATTGAAAACATCTCCTTGGCAACAAAGGTGCACATATGTTTTAGATCTGCTTGGCTCTTAAATGCCTAAATTCAGGATTGAATAATTACACTAAGAAGAAATTTGTCATTATAAGTAAGATACAAAAGTAATATAAAACTCATGTAAAAGGCTGAAATTTAAGTTTTATAATTATTGCCTAATAATGCACATAAAATACTGCACGTATTTGGGGCATTAGGTTTTACTTGTGAAAAGAAAGGGATGTAACAATATTTTTTATCGGAGTATAGGGGTGTGGACTACTCTCAGGACATTGTAAAGTCACACTTAGGAGATCACCAGAATAGGACAATGAGACAACCGGCATAAAACAGCAATAAAGGATTCAAATTGTTAAACTTCAGGTTTAATGGATCCTGGAGTAAACTGATATTTTATTTTCTGGTTCAATATGTAATCCTATTAGTGGAGGAAATAAAGCAAGGTCTAACGTAATAAACAGAATGTAATTAAGGTTCTTCATCCACATTATATTCTCTTTCTTTCCTTCTCCTGTGTATATAGATATAATGATGTAGTCATACAGTCATGTTCTTTTGCTGTCTGTAGCAGTTAGTCATTCAACAATAAACATTTTTGTTTTGATGGTTTGTTGTTATGTATTTGATCAATGTTATACCCTCAGACACCATTTACCAGATCATCTCACGGGAACTAAAGTTTGTCACAGTTCAGAAAGTTTGAGATAATGCTAAATCCAGACTAGAAGCACTGATATGGAAGGGAGAGAGATTGAGAGAGAAATGGCAATTTTAGGTGTAGTACACAGCGACTGTGTGCTGCAGCACTGGTGTGTACAACAAATAAAAAGCCAATAGTTAGAGATGAATGAATCGAAGCTGATGAACTCGAATTCGTTAAGAATTTCAGGAAATATTAGATTTGCAATGAATGCGAACATCGCCACGATTCTATTGCGTAAATCGCTTCATTAAACTCCATTTACTGTGGTGCAGGCTCCAGGGCATCTAAAATGCCTATGATGTCACAACCCTATATAATCGGCAGCCATCTTGCGGCCAGTCACTTCATTACAATACACTGCAATTGCAAGAATCATAGGACACAGAGCCTGTTTGTGTGTGTTACAGCAGAGAAGAGCCCAGTCCAGCAGTGTTTAACATCCTCCTAGTCACATCAGTGTTCTTGTGGACGGAGAGCATTGTTTTTATTACTGAAAAGGATTTTTACTGCAGCTGCAGGCATTAACCTCCCAGTCACTTTCTTCGGCATAGTATTACAGAGAAGGGCAGATAGTTTTGTGTTGCCTCATACATTTCAACAAGCTGCTTCAACTTCATAAACCTTAGCAGAGGAGGCAGGAATAATTTTGTCATCTGCTGGTTATACTAGTCTGTAGACGGTATAATTCACAGCAGTCCATTCCTAATAGTCTTTGACAGAGTGCATTTTTGTGTTTAGTACACAGCTTTTTTTTGGCTGCAGCACTGTTATGTACTGCTGGTGTTTTACAAAGATTCTTTTTTTTTAAGGGTACTGTAGCGTATTTTTCTGCCCTCATAAGTGCATACCGCATACGTACATCTAAGTATTGTACTATTTTGTACCCGTTAACCTGTCAAGGGCCTACATACTGTGAAAGGACAGTCAAAAATAATCAACAGCTGGTGTTTAACAAAAATACAGAGTTTTTAAGCGTACTGTAGCGCATTTTTCTGCCCTCAAAAGTGCATACCGCATATGTACATCAAAGTAATGTACTATTTTTTACCTGTTAATCTGTCAAGGGCCTACATACTGTGAAAGTCCAGGCAAAAGTACTCACCGGCTGCTGTTCTAGACAAATACTGTTTTAAGTGTAGTGAAGCGTATTGTACTCCCCTCATATATGCACTAAGTATGTCAGGCAGAGAAGTGCCAGGACATGCACAGAGGAGTGGCAGAGGCCTAAATCCTTCAGGGAGAGGTCACAGCAGACTAGGGGCGAGTGGCTGCAGGAGTCGCATCGAGAGGCCTGAGCTCCCGTTCTCAGCTAGCGGTCATGTCTTGACCAGCAACCGATCTGCTGTCGTCGATTGGTTAACACGATCATCCACTTCATCACAAGTGACATCTGACAGTCGGTAGGATCCTCAGAAACAACCCTCAGTTGGCATGGCCCGGGAGCAGTCCCTGTCCTCCCATTGCCTCTGTCCCATTCTGTTCCCTCCCCTAAAGAAGTATCTTATGCTTTGGGTTCAGCTCCACTATTCAGTGAAGACGATCTAATAGAGGACAGTCAGCAGCTACTGCCTAGCCAAGAAGTGGAGGAGATATCCGCCGCTTCCTTTGCTAGGCGGGCAAGTAGTGATGATGAGAGTGATGTGGGAGGCGGTGTTGCCAGGGTCCTGAACCAGACACTGTTTAGGAACCTGAGGAGGACATCAGTGACATGCAGACACTTGTTGATGATGATGAAGCCAATTGCAATTGGGAGCCGGGTGCAGAAGGGGCTTCATCATCATCAGGAGAAGAGAGTTGCAGGTTGCCGATGAGGCAGCAGCTGAGCCAGCAAGGTGGTAGCATGGTTGGCAGTGTGGTGGCACAAGTGGAAATTCTGGAGCCAAACGTGCCCGGTGGAGACCCCCTGCTTCGTGGCAGCCTACCTTTCCGGGAGGATGTGGAACAGGGGTTCCTGGAGACGGCGGCAGTAGCAGTCAATTAGTGAGGACTGTTGGTGTGAAAATCAGCTACTTGGCAGTGTGGGAGTTTTTCATCAAGCATCTGGAGGAGGTTCACATAGCCACGTGCAAGATATGTCGGCAGAAGGTGAAGCGTGGCCAGGGTCTCAATGTTGGCATCACGGCCCTGCGTCAACATATGCTTTGCCACCATAAAGCGGCCTGGGAGAACCGTGGCTCCGATGTAGTGGTCCAGCCTGCTGCATCACCCAGTGGCACGCCACTCTCTCTTTCAGCCAGCATAGGCTCCACCACCTCAGCCGAAGGGAGCTGTGTGTCATACCATGTGTGTCATACCCTTCTGTCGCTCCAGATGCTCCTCCTACTTTTAGTCAGCCATTCCGCCAACAATCCATCCGCGAAGCCATGTCCAAGAGACATCAGTATGCGCCCACTCATCCAACAGCGCAAAAGCTGAATTTGCTCATGTCTAAGTTGCTGTTGCTTCAGTCCCTTCCTTTTCAAGTGGTGGACTCTGCACCTTTCAGAGAACTGATGGCTTGTGCCGAGCCGAGGTGGAGAATGCCAAGCTGCCAAGAGTCACACAGGGGAGGAACTGCTAAAAGTAATTCGTAAAGAAATCGGAGCATGGCTTACTCCACGAAAACTGGAAATGGGAACCATGGTGACTGACAACAGGAAGAACATCTTGCATGCGCTGCGACTGGGAAGGCTGAGCCATGCACCCTGCATGGCACACGTGTTTAATCTGGTTGTGAAGCAGTTCCTGAAGTGTTCCCCCCGTTTGCAAGACATCCTAACAATGGGAAGGAAACTTTGCATGCACTTCAGCCACTTGTACACCGCAAAGCACACCCTCCTTGAGCTGCAGTGTCAGAACGGTATGCCACAACATAGTCTGATTTGTGACGTTGCCACACGTTGGAATTCCACCCTCCATATGTTGGACCGACTGTCGCAGGTCTGACTCGGGGGGCCCCCTGCGCTTACCTTCCACTGCCATGGCTGCTGGGGAGGGGAGGGGTGGCAGGAGCACTACCAGCTCCATCAGCAGCAGCCTCAGTCTACATTCGCTGATGAGTAGCTTTCTTCACCCGCATAGTGAAGCAACTTATCAGCAGCAGGTAGACCTGGAGCAGGACCTGAACCAGCAGGTGGTGACATACCTTGACATGACCATGCCAACACACCTTGAAGATCCGCTGGACTTCTGGGAAGCCAAACTTGATTTGTGGTCGCAACTAGCAGAGTTTTCCCTGGAAAACCTGCCCTGCCCGGCCAGTAGTGTGCCATCAGAGCGGGTGTTTAGTGTGGCGGGGGACATAGTCACCGCAAGGAGACCTCGTCTATCCACGAATAATGTGGAGAGACTGATCTTTTTGAAGATGAATCAGGCATGGATCAGCCAGGATTTCCAACCACCAATGCCTTATGCATGAGAGTAGATTGACCATGGTGCCACACAACACTTCACAGGTATGGATAGTGCAAAACAGATTTAAGGTGCTGCTCCCCAGTTACAAACATTCCTCCGCATCAGACCTTTTTTTACCCACCTTCGTCACCGTGTATTGGTATTGCCACCCACGGCACCACTCTGTCACCGGGTCACTTTCAGTACTCCTGATGTTGCTGCTGCCACCTCCAGGTTGTCTCATTCAGCCACTATATGGTCTCTTCTCATGCTTCAGCCAACTCCAGGCTGTGTCATTCAGCCACTATATGGTCTCCTCATGCTTCAGCCACCTCCAGCCTGTGCCATTCATCCAATATATGGTTTACTGATGCTTCAGCCAGCTCCAGTCTGTGTCATTCAGCAACTACATGGTTTAGTGATGCTGCTGGGCCTAGGACATTACCTATACATGTTTATGGTAGCACTAGGTACCATACATATTCAATGGAAATGTCAAAATTCATCTTTTATTCTTAGAGATTGTGAGACCCTATTGTTTCCTCATCTGCCGCCAACTCCAGGCTGTGCCATTCAGACACTATATGGTCTCCTCCTACTGATGCCGCCTCCAGGCTCTGTCATTGTGCTGCCATGTGACATGTGACTCCTTGTTAGATTAGGTCCTTAGTACCCACACGCCGGGGACACTAAAACTTGGGAGTTAAGAGTTCAATTTCAAAACCCTCAATTTCAATAAAAAAAAATCTTAAATTTCTATTTAAAATACTTTAATTTCAATAGTCTTCTCATGCTTCTGCCAACTTCAGGCTGTGCCATTCAGATACAATATGGTCTCCTCATGCGTCAGCAAACTATAGGCTGTACCATTCAGGCAATATGTGGTTTACTGATGCTGCTGGGCCTGGGTCTGGGAATAAAACTTTTGTTATGGTAGCACTAGATACCCAAAATCTTCGGTTTAAATTTCAGAAATCAACTTTTAATCTTAGGGCTTGTGAAGTCCTAGAGTCTACTCATGCTGCTACCAACTCCTGGCTGTGCCATTCAGACACTATTTGGTCTCCTCATGCTTCAGCCAACTACAGGCTGTGTCACTCAGCCAATATATGGTTTACTGATGCTGCTGGGCCTTGGTCTGGGCCTAAAAAAAAATTATGGTAGCACTAACTACCATAAATCTTCAATTTAAATTTAAAAATGTCATCCTTTAATCTTAGGGATTGTGAAGCCCTAGTGTCTACTCATGCTGCTGCCAGCTCCAGGATGTGTTATTCAGCTAATATATGGTCTCCTTCATGCTGTCAACACCTCCACACTGTCATTCAGCCACTATATGGTCTCCTCATGCTGTCAACACCTCCACGCTGTGTCATTCAGCCACTATATGGTCTCCTCATACTGATGCCACCTCCAGGCTTTGTCATTATGCCGCTCTGCGGCAGTTATTCTAAAAGCGATGCCTGTAATCTGCATATCATACAGAATAACAGTATTATTTCACTTCCCCAACACACTCCATATGCGTGTTAGAACACAGCAAAGTGTTCTACACCCCTATTGAGGTTCTCTGTAGGCCAGAAATAGCCGTTTTTAAAATAGATAACATTTTTCAATAGTTCGCTCATCTCTAAACATTATGAAGAATTGTTTCACTGAAGTGTTAGATGCCTTGCATGCATCTCTTCCCCATATGTTCCTGACAGGCCAGCAGGCTTCACAGCACCACTTGAAAGTTCTACAGTTCCCCTTTGCCAACAAGCAAGGTGAAATCTGCATAGTACGAGTTCAAGACATCAGGTCAGTGACCTTACAACCCAATCATCTGGTGTCGTGCACGTCCCAGAGTCGAGAATAGGGACTATCAAGCCCTGCTCGAACCTGTGCAATTGGAATATCATCCTCTTGTTTGAGCTGCGAGAAGCCTTGTCACTGTCACCAACGAGAGAGTCCCAGTTCAGTTAGTAAACCTGTCTGATTCTGCTACTGTCTTACACAAATACACTCTTGTAGTCAGCTGTACCTCCTAAAGTCAAAAGACATTGTGACAGAATGTCTGGTGGCCCAACAGCGTGCAGCTCAAGTGGCCGAAAGATCCAGTGTGAGCCCTCCAGAGCCCTGGTGGGCGCAACGCCAGGTTAGAGATGACACTACCCCAATGGATCAAGTCAATGAAATCATCAAAGCCGTCAAGAGGTACCATGAGGCTTTCAGCAAGCACCCCACAGACTTGGGGCAGACTTCAATAATCCAGCACCGAATCCTCACAGGTGACATCACCTATCAAGGAAAGACACCATCCGGACACACAAGGCATGTATCAGACTGTCAAAAAGATGCTGGCCGACATGAAAGAGAAAGACGTGATTCAAGAAAGTCAGAGCCCCTAGGTGGCGCCACTTGTCCTGGTCAAGAATAAAGATGGAATCATCCACTTCTGTGTCGACTACAGGAAACTAAATAATGTAACACATAAGGACACCAACCCGTTGGCAATGATTGAGGAGTCACTCACTTTTGGTGAAGAAGGTACCAACCCGTCTACGCCGGGCCAAGTGTGATAATGAGCTGAAACGTCTGTGGCAACAGAGGAAGCGACTGTTTGTGTACAAAGGACTGTTGTACTGAAATTCTTTGGCTCTGGTCTCTGGTGATCAACTTCACCAGATTCTGGTTCCCCGAAGAGATGCGACGATGGTCCTCAACACATACCATGACCAGTCGGGACACTTTGGAGTCCAGAAGACTGAAGTTACTCTCAGGTAAAGATTCTATATGATTGGAATGTGGAGTGACATTGAGAAATGGTGCAGCGAATGTGCTGTCTGTAACGTCACCAAGAACGTGCGCAAGGACGCAAGAGCACCTCTCCATTCCATCCAGAGTGAAAGGTCTAACCAGTTGGTTGCACTAGTCCATGTCAAGTTGTCTCCTACCCGGTCACGGTACACTTATGCTCTCACCATGGTGGATTACTACTCTAAATGGGTTGTTGTTCTATCTGTTAAAGGCCTCAAAGCCGAGACAGCGGCCCAGATGTTCTCCAATTGGGTGCAAACCCTTGAGTGTCCGGAGTCTGTTCTAACGGACCGGGGAACGGCCTTTGAGGCCCAACTCTTCCAAGAGCTGTGTCAATTCCATGCCTGCAAAAAACTCTGGAATACTGCTTACCACCCCCAAGGGAACGGGCTTTGTGAGCGCATAAATCAAGTCTTTATCCACATGTTGCGAGCAGCCTCTGTGTCAAGACAAGAAGAGTGGCCCTGAACTATTGAAGATCTATAACAACAGTCCACTGTTCTACGGGGTACACCCCTTTCTACTTGATGATGGGGCGACATGGCAGCTGCCTAAAGACCGAGCATTTGGGCTCCAAGCACCGTTCAACCACTCTCCACAAGCTTCTCTGGAGTGGGTCTCTGACCACCAGAGAAGAATCCACAAGGCCAAAGAAATTGTCAGCAAGAAGATGGGCGAGGCCCAGCAGAGACAACAGGAGGACTATAACCGTCATGCCTCTGTCAAACCACTTCAATTGGGTGATAAAGTCTGGCTGCGGAAGTTTCCAAGGAGACCGAACCATACACGGTGACAGCCGTACCCTATCCGGAATCTTATGTATACGAAGTACAAAAGCCTGGGTACGAGCCGCAAGTTGTTCACCGAAACAGAATCAAGTTATGTCACAAAGAAGATCTACCAGTGCTCCCAGCACCACCTCCTCCAGCTGCCAGATCTGCAAGAGAGTACGTCCCGGGCGAGGGGATCCACCCATCCATGGATTTCCCCATAGTTTCTCCAAGTCTGCCTGCAATCTTCATTGTCTCACCAATAGCGGGCTGGTTCAACACACGCTAGTCTCCACGCCAGTTCAGTCTTGTCACCGTTGGCTCCAGCATATATACCAGTCTCTAGAGTGCCAACCATGTCACCAGCCTCTCCAGCACAGCTGCCAGCAACTTTGGTTCCAGCCAGTCCTGAACTCATACCAGCTCCTAAGTTTGCCGAGGAAGAGCCAGCCGCAGCTCCAGAAGTTCCAAGAGCTCCAGAAGACGCAAGAGTACCAGACTCTCCTGAGGGGGTGTTGCGCAGGTCCCAAAGGTCAGCACAAGGACAAATTCCGGCTAGGTACAATGAGTAAGTCACACTACATTGTATAAAGTTGTACCACATATAGTCAGTATACATATATATATATATATATATATATATATATATATATATATATGTAACTCAGTCTGGTCACATGTAATGTCTAGATTAGATTAGGACTGTAGCCAAGTGTATATTTTCAGTCCACAAGTGTCAAATGTATACATATGTCTAACATCTTTTCCTGTCCATGTGTACAGGGTACTCTACTGGCCAGACGGTTCCCCTGAAAAGCTAAAGTAAGACACGTATAGAGACAGAGTTCAGTATGTAAAGGTTGGTAATGTAATGTTGTTGTACAGCATCACAATATCTATTGAGTTCTGGGGAATAGTGGTTAGTGCCGATGGACCCCTGCAGCTAAGACATTGGGTAGAGAGCCTCCGGCAGCCCAATCCGCAACTTATGTATTTTAGTGTCTCAAGTGTGTTACTAAAGCAGTTACAAAGGTCCATCAACCCCACATGTTTAATACCCTAAAATACAAGAGCCTGTATGGAGATTTTCTGTACGATGCTACATGGACTCGTTTCTATTTTGTTTTCCCCAATCAGACCTGTGAAGGACATTGTGGTGGCCCAGTACGGGAGGTATTACCCTGTACTCTTGCTGCCCTGTCATGCAGCCTCTCTTCCTCTCTTCAGTGTCCCCTGGGCCCCCTTGCATCTGCCTCCCATGTAAATATGTTTATTATGTATTATACTGTGTAATGTGTGAAGAAAGTGTTGTCACTTAAAGACTGTTTACCATGTGATTTGTCATGTGATTGTTACCCAGGTTGTATCAGTGACCAGGTGACTTAAAGGAGTAGTCCAGTGGTGAACAACTTATCCCCTATCCTGAGGATAGGGAATAAGTTTCAGTTCACAGGGGGGTCCGACCGCTGGGGCCCCCCTCGATCTCCTGTACGGGGCCCCTACAGCCCGCTGGGAGACCACTGGACGAAGCGGCGACCGACACACCCCCTCAATACAACTCTATGGCAGAGCCAGAGCACTGCCTTCGGCAATCGCCGGCTCTGCCATAGCGATGTATTGAGGAGGGGTGTCGGCCGCCGCTTCGTGCGGTGGTCGACACCCGCTATCTGGTTGGAGAGCCTGGCCCCCGTACAGAGAGATCGCAGGGGGCCCCAGTGGTCGGACCCCCGCGATCTCAAACATATCCCCTATCCTTAGGACAGGGGATAAGTTTTTCACCACTGGATTACCCCTTTAAGGGTGACCAATGGGACCCCCAGACTCTCCCTCATATAAGCCCTGGGTGGAGCCTCTGCTCTCTCTCTTTCTTCCTGCTGAGGTCCAGTCAATTCGTGCCTAAGTGTGTGTCGAGAGTCATAGGAGGCCTCAAGTCCAGTCCACAAGCTACCAACCTTCAAGTAAGCCACAGTCACAGTCTTGTCAGTCACAAGTCAGTCAAGTTACAGTCATCTGTCTTGTCAAAGTGGCCTGCACTAAATTGTCCACATCTACTACAAGTCCCAGCAAGCCCTTAAGGTCTCTGAAGTCACTGGTCACCTCCATTGGCCTGGCTGAACTGTATAGACTTTTCCACCTGTCTAACCTCAGTAAAGCTACTATTGTCCATAACTTGATGTCGGAGTCATTATTGCCCCCGTGCCTAGCCCAGGATCCAGCGGTATATCTTCGGGTGGTATTGAGCATAAACCACTCCCCTAGGGTAATTCCATCTGCCTTTTGCATCACACCATCTACCACAAGTGTTATCAGACAGGAAAGAGCACAGAGGAGTCCTATCAGAAAGGAGAGAGCACAGAGGAGTCCTATCAGACAGGAGAGAAAGCACAGAGGAGTCCTATCAGACAGGAGAGAGAGCACAGAGGAGTACTATCAGACAGGAGAGAGAGCACAGAGGAGTCCTATCAGACAGGAGAGAACACAGAGGAGTCCTATCAGACGGGAAAGCGCACAGAAGAGTGCTAGCCCACCCTCACTTACTGGACTTTGTCCATGCCTGTGCTTCAGCTTGGATAAAGCCATGATTTTATAAGCCATGATTTCTATAAAAAGGAAATAACATTTTCTTATGAACAGGGCTGCCATCAGAAATTTTGGGGTCCCTTACACAGCTTGTAGTCTGGGCCCCCCCTCCCCACGGCACACACTAGATTTTATCTTAGTATCGGGCTTAGAAACATAAATGTTACGCCGAGCGCTCCGGGTCCCCGCTCCTCCCCGGAGCGCTCGCTACACTTCCCTCACTGCAGCGCCCCGGTCGGTTCCACGGACCCGGGGCGCTGCGTTACCACCTCCGGCCGGGATGCGATTCGCGATGCGGGTAGCGCCCGCTCGCGATGCGCACCCCGGCTCCCGTACCTTACTCGCTCCCCGTCAGTTCTGTCCCGGCGCGCGCGGCCCCGCTCCCTAGGGCGCGCGCGCGCCGGGTCTTTGCGATTTAAAGGGCCACTGCACCGCTGATTGGTGCAGTGGTTCCAATTAGTGTTTACACCTGTGCACTTCCCTATATCACCTCACTTCCCCTTCACTCCCTCGCCGGATCTTGTTGCCCTAGTGCCAGAGAAAGCGTTCCTTGTGTGTTCCTTGCCTGTGATTCCAGACCTTCTGCCGTTGCCCCTGACTACGATCCTTGCTGCCTGCCCCGACCTTCTGCTACGTCCGACCTTGCTTCTGTCTACTCCCTTGTACCGCGCCTATCTTCAGCAGCCAGAGAGGTTGAGCCGTTGCTAGGGGATACGACCTGGTCACTACCGCCGCAGCAAGACCATCCCGCTTTGCGGCGGGCTCTGGTGAAAACCAGTAGTGACTTAGAACCGATCCTCTAGCACGGTCCACGCCAATCCCTCTCTGGCACAGAGGATCCACCACCTGCCAGCCGGCATCGTGACAGTAGATCCGGCCATGGATCCCGCTGAAGTTCCTCTGCCAGTTGTCGCTGACCTCACCACGGTGGTCGCCCAGCAGTCACAACAGATTGCGCAACAAGGCCAACAGCTGTCTCAACTGACTGTTATGCTACAACAGTTACTACCACAGCTCCAGCAATCATCTCCTCCGCCAGCTCCTGTACCTCCTCCGCAGCGAGTGGCCGCTTCTGGAATACGACTATCCTTGCCGGATAAATTTGATGGGGACTCTAAGTTTTGCCGTGGCTTCCTTTCCCAATGTTCATTACACTTGGAGATGATGTCGGACCAGTTCCCCACTGAAAGGTCTAAGGTGGCTTTCGTAGTCAGCCTGCTGTCTGGAAAAGCCCTGGCTTGGGCCACACCGCTCTGGGACCGCAATGACCCCGTCACTGCCTCTGTGCACTCCTTCTTCTCGGAGATTCGAAGTGTCTTTGAGGAACCTGCCCGAGCCTCTTCTGCTGAGACTGCCCTGTTGAACCTGGTCCAGGGTAATTCTTCCGTTGGCGAGTATGCCGTACAGTTCCGTACCCTTGCTTCAGAATTATCCTGGAATAATGAGGCACTCTGCGCGACCTTTAAAAAAGGCCTATCCAGCAACATTAAAGATGTTCTGGCCGCACGAGAAATCCCTGCTAACCTACATGAACTCATCCATCTTGCCACTCGCATTGACATGCGTTTTTCCGAACGGCGTCAGGAGCTCCGCCAGGATATGGACTCTGTTCGCACGAGGCGTTTCTTCTCCCCGGCTCCTCTCTCCTCTGGTCCCCTGCAATCTGTTCCTGTGCCTCCCGCCGTGGAGGCTATGCAGGTCGACCGGTCTCGCCTGACACCCCAAGAGAGGACACGACGCCGCATGGAGAATCTCTGCCTGTACTGTGCTAGTACCGAACACTTCCTGAAGGATTGTCCTATCCGTCCTCCCCGCCTGGAAAGACGTCCGCTGACTCCGCACAAAGGTGAGACAGTCCTTGATGTCTACTCTGCTTCTCCACGTCTTACTGTGCCTGTGCGGATGTCTGCCTCTGCCTTCTCCTTCTCTGCTGTGGCCTTCTTGGACTCTGGATCTGCAGGAAATTTTATCTTAGCCTCCCTCGTCAACAGGTTCAACATCCCGGTGACCAGTCTCGCCAGACCCCTCTACATCAATTGTGTAAACAATGAAAGATTGGACTGTACTATACGTTTCCGCACGGAGCCCCTTCTAATGTGCATCGGATCTCATCACGAGAGGATTGAACTGTTGGTCCTCCCCAATTGCACTTCTGAAATCCTTCTTGGACTTCCCTGGCTTCAACTCCATTCCCCAATCCTGGATTGGTCCACTGGGGAGATCAAGAGTTGGGGGCCCTCTTGTTCCAAGGACTGCTTAAAACCGGTTCCCAGTAAACCTTGCCGTGTCCCTGTGCTTCCTCATGTAACCGGTCTCCCTAAGGCCTATATGGACTTTGCGGACGTTTTTTGCAAAAAACAAGCTGAGACTCTACCTCCTCACAGGCCTTATGATTGTCCCATTGACCTCCTCCCGGGCACTACTCCACCCCGGGGCAGAATCTATCCTCTGTCCGTCCCAGAGACTCTTGCCATGTCTGAATACGTCCAAGAAAATTTAAAAAAGGGCTTTATCCGTAAATCCTCCTCTCCTGCCGGAGCCGGATTTTTCTTTGTGTCCAAAAAAGATGGCTCTCTACGTCCTTGCATTGACTACCGCGGTCTTAATAAAATCACGGTTAAGAACCGCTACCCCCTACCCCTCATCTCTGAACTCTTTGATCGTCTCCAAGGTGCCCATATTTTTACCAAACTGGACTTAAGAGGTGCTTATAATCTCATCCGCATCAGAGAGGGGGATGAATGGAAAACGGCATTTAACACCAGAGATGGACACTTTGAGTATCTGGTCATGCCCTTTGGTCTATGCAACGCCCCTGCCGTCTTCCAAGACTTTGTTAATGAAATTTTTCGTGATCTCCTATACTCCTGTGTTGTTGTATATCTGGACGATATCCTGATTTTTTCTGCCAATCTTGAAGAACACCGCCAGCATGTCCGTATGGTTCTTCAGAGACTTCGTGATAATCAACTCTATGCCAAAATAGAGAAATGTCTGTTTGAATGCCAATCTCTTCCTTTTCTAGGATACTTGGTCTCTGGCCAGGGACTACAAATGGACCCAGATAAACTCTCTGCCGTCTTAGATTGGCCACGCCCCTCCGGACTCCGTGCCATCCAACGTTTTTTGGGGTTCGCCAATTATTACAGGCAATTTATTCCACATTTTTCTACCATTGTGGCTCCTATTGTGGCTTTAACAAAAAAAAATGCCGATCCCAAGTCTTGGCCTCCTCAAGCGGAAGACGCCTTTAAACGACTCAAGTCTGCCTTTTCTTCGGCTCCCTTGCTCTCCAGACCTGACCCATCTAAACCCTTCCTATTGGAGGTTGATGCCTCCTCAGTGGGAGCTGGAGCTGTCCTTCTACAAAAAAACTCTTCCGGGCATGCTGTTACTTGTGGTTTTTTTTCCAGGACCTTCTCTCCGGCGGAGAGGAACTACTCCATCGGGGATCGAGAGCTTCTAGCCATTAAATTAGCACTTGAGGAATGGAGGCATCTGCTGGAGGGATCAAGATTTCCAGTTATTATTTACACCGATCACAAGAACCTCTCCTACCTCCAGTCTGCCCAACGGCTGAATCCTCGTCAGGCCAGGTGGTCTCTGTTCTTTGCCCGATTTAATTTTGAAATTCACTTTCGGCCTGCTGATAAGAACATTAGGGCCGATGCTCTCTCTCGTTCCTCAGATGCCTCTGAAATTGAACTCTCTCCTCAACACATCATTCCTCCTGACTGCCTGATTTCCACTTCTCCAGCCTCCATCAGGCAAACTCCTCCAGGAAAGACCTTTGTTTCTCCACGCCAACGCCTTGGGATCCTCAAATGGGGTCACTCCTCCCATCTCGCAGGTCATGCGGGCATCAAGAAATCTGTGCAACTCATCTCTCGCTTCTATTGGTGGCCGACTCTAGAGACTGATGTGGTGGACTTTGTGCGAGCCTGCACTATCTGTGCCCGGGATAAGACTCCTCGCCAGAAGCCCGCTGGTTTTCTTCATCCTCTACCTGTCCCCGAACAACCTTGGTCTCTGATTGGTATGGATTTTATTACTGACTTACCCCCATCCCATGGCAACACTGTTATTTGGGTGGTCGTTGATCGATTCTCCAAAATGGCACATTTCATCCCTCTTCCTGGTCTTCCTTCAGCGCCTCAGTTGGCTAAACAATTTTTTGTACACATTTTTCGTCTTCACGGGTTGCCTACACAGATCGTCTCGGATAGAGGCGTCCAATTTGTGTCTAAATTCTGGAGGGCTCTCTGTAAACAACTCAAGATTAAATTAAATTTTTCTTCTGCATACCATCCTCAATCCAATGGACAAGTAGAGAGAATTAACCAGATCTTGGGTGACTATTTACGACATTTTGTTTCCTCCCGCCAGGATGACTGGGCAGATCTTCTACCTTGGGCCGAATTCTCGTATAATTTCAGAATCTCTGAATCTTCCTCCAAATCTCCGTTTTTCGTGGTGTACGGCCGTCACCCTCTTCCCCCCCTTCCTACCCCCTTGCCCTCTGGTCTGCCCGCTGTGGATGAAATTTCTCGTGATCTTTCCACCATATGGAAAGAGACCCAAAATTCTCTCTTACAGGCTTCTTCTCGCATGAAGAGATTCGCAGATAAGAAAAGAAGAGCTCCTCCCATTTTTTCCCCTGGAGACAAGGTATGGCTCTCCGCTAAATATGTCCGTTTCCGTGTCCCGAGCTATAAGTTGGGACCACGCTATCTTGGTCCTTTTAAAGTTTTGTGTCAAATTAATCCTGTCTCTTACAAACTTCTTCTTCCTCCTTCTCTTCGTATCCCTAATGCCTTTCACGTCTCTCTTCTTAAACCTCTCATCCTCAACCGTTTTTCTCCTAAATCTGTTCCTCCCACTCCTGTTTCCGGCTCCTCGGACATCTTCTCTGTCAAAGAGATTTTGGCCTCTAAAAAGGTCAGGGGAAGAACTTTTTTTTTAGTGGATTGGGAGGGTTGTGGTCCAGAAGAGAGGTCCTGGGAACCTGAGGACAATATCCTGGACAAAAGTCTGATCCTCAGGTTCTCAGGCCCCAAGAAGAGGGGGAGACCCAAGGGGGGGGGTACTGTTACGCCGAGCGCTCCGGGTCCCCGCTCCTCCCCGGAGCGCTCGCTACACTTCCCTCACTGCAGCGCCCCGGTCGGTTCCACGGACCCGGGGCGCTGCGTTACCACCTCCGGCCGGGATGCGATTCGCGATGCGGGTAGCGCCCGCTCGCGATGCGCACCCCGGCTCCCGTACCTTACTCGCTCCCCGTCAGTTCTGTCCCGGCGCGCGCGGCCCCGCTCCCTAGGGCGCGCGCGCGCCGGGTCTTTGCGATTTAAAGGGCCACTGCACCGCTGATTGGTGCAGTGGTTCCAATTAGTGTTTACACCTGTGCACTTCCCTATATCACCTCACTTCCCCTTCACTCCCTCGCCGGATCTTGTTGCCCTAGTGCCAGAGAAAGCGTTCCTTGTGTGTTCCTTGCCTGTGATTCCAGACCTTCTGCCGTTGCCCCTGACTACGATCCTTGCTGCCTGCCCCGACCTTCTGCTACGTCCGACCTTGCTTCTGTCTACTCCCTTGTACCGCGCCTATCTTCAGCAGCCAGAGAGGTTGAGCCGTTGCTAGGGGATACGACCTGGTCACTACCGCCGCAGCAAGACCATCCCGCTTTGCGGCGGGCTCTGGTGAAAACCAGTAGTGACTTAGAACCGATCCTCTAGCACGGTCCACGCCAATCCCTCTCTGGCACAGAGGATCCACCACCTGCCAGCCGGCATCGTGACAATAAAATAATATCGCTACTCTGTATTAATTTTGCTGTGTAAGGAAATATAACTGTAAGGAAATAAAAGTCACTATACGCAGACCAGTATCACTAATAACACCCCAATACAAGGGACATATAATTCCGCCACACCAAGACCACTACCATGACCACTGACTAATACTCCTATATTGTTATTGAATAAAAACCACTATACAAATACCAATATCCCCCATACAGTGACCATACAGAAATAGATACCGGCTGTACACAGGGGCTGCAGACCATATAAGTTATATAAAGTATAAATTATAGTTACATACTCACGGGGGCGTCTTCTCTGATCTGAGTCGTTCATTTTTCTCTTTCTTCTCCATCTGTCCTGGGTCATCGTGAAGATTTCTCCCGATCACGATTTGTCTTCACCGAATCTGCCAGACAAACATTTTAGGCTTCTCGCTACAGAAAAGTCCTCACCTCTATACAAACCCCCTATATGTATTACACTGCCCCATATAGTATTAGATCCCTCTGTGCAGCTATATACTATTAGGCCCCAACATTGTCCTTATAGATTAGCAGGCCCAAACATTGCCCCCATTCTATTTTATGCCCCTCATATTGCCCCCATAGTATTTTATGCCCCTCACATTGCCCTTTACTGTACATTATGCCCCTCATTTTGCCCCCATTGTATATTATTCCCCTCATATTACCACCAATTGTATATTATCCCCTCATATTGCCCCCATTGTATATTATCCCCTCTCATTTTGTCCCCATTGTATATTATGCTGCTCATAATGCTCCACCTTTCTATATTACCCCCCTCATATTGCTCCCCAGGGGCGTAGCTTGAAACCACAGGGCTTCGATGCAAAAAATGTCCCTGGATAGTGTAGTAGGTAGCTAGCCAGTCAGGTAGGTAGGAAGACAGCCAGGTAGGTACGCAGTTAGGTTGCCAGGTAGTTAGGTAGAGAAATAGCCTGGTAGCCAAATAGGTAGGTTGCTAGGTTGGCAGGTAGTTTGGTAGAAAGATAGCCAGGTAGGTAGTCAGGTATAAAAACAGGTAGGTATAGCCAGGTAGGTAGATAGATTGCCAGGTAGGTATGAAGACATGTAGGTAGGTAGATAGCTAGTTTGCCAGGTAGGTAGGTAGCCAGTTAGTGTACTATGTTGCCCGGTAGGTGGGTAGCTAGGTAACAAGACAGTAAGACAAGTAGATACGTAGGTGGAAATACACTCAGGTAGGAAGGCAGCAGGTTGTGGAATAAAACTCTCAGAAAGTAGCATGGGTAATACAGTGTTTCTCAACCAGGGTGTCTCCAGCTGTTGCAAAACTACAACTCCCAGCATGCCCCGACAGCCAAACGCTGTACGGGCATGCTGGGAGTTGTAGTTTTGATACAGCTGGAGACAACCTGGTTGGGAAACACTGCTCTTTGTTTGTGAAATACTCAATTGGCTAGAACAGTGTTTCCCAATCAGTGTGCCTCCAGCTGTTGCAAAACTCCAACTCCCAGCATACCCTGACAGCCTTTGGGCATGCTGGGAGTTGTAGTTTTGCAACAGCTGGAGGCACACTGGTTGGGAAACACTGTCCTAGCATATTCAGCATGCATACACATTGTGTTAAACCAATGTTTCCCAACCATTGTGCCTCCAGCTGTTGCAAAACTACAACTCCCAGCATGCGCAAAGGCTGTCAAGGCATGCTGGGAGTTGTAGTTTTGCAACAGCTGGAGGCACAGGATGAAGTCGGACAGGAGCTTTGTAAACATTTTTTTTTTTTTTTTTAACCGGTGAGTGGGCGGGCGATAGGGAGGGATTAGTAGTTTGACCTTCCGCCGTCCACTGCAGATTTAAATAGGCAGTGACCGCAGGCATGTGTGGCAGAGGAGCCCTGCTGCATTCTGACTAATTGGCTGACTGTATGTAGTCAGTCTATCAGTCAGCAAGCAGCGTACAGTGGCGGGCCCCCAGCGGTCAGTGAGTGACAGACACGGTCACTCACTGACAAGCAAAAAAAAAAAAAGGACAGGGCCGGCCGGGCTCCCCTGAAGCTCTGGGCCCCTTAAAGGAATATGGGTTGTACCCCCCCTAATGGCGGCCCTGCTTATGAAGTATATTAGAAAATGTATGTTTTGCCAAGATATGCAACATATAAAAAGTTTTTGTACTTGATAGTGCCCATTTAAGAAGTCTTAATCACAGCCCTGTTGAAAACCCTAGTTTCAAATAATATTTAAGAACAGTATTTTATTGGTATGCATTAAAATTGTTATAACACCCAATTGTGATAATTACTCGTGAACACCAAGAACAAAAAATATTATAATAATAATAGTAATAATGAGGTGCTAGACCAATAATAATTCTGTACCTGTTTTTCAATAAATAAAGTCAATCTTGACTAATATTGTGTGGACCAACAGCCGACCGGGACGCTGATCGGGCTGATGTCTCTTTGACAGTCAATAGGAGTAAGGTAGATCTATGCTGAACTTGTGCCAGTTGTAACTCCTGACACTAGTCCCTACCTATGGGACATCCATGTCACATGTTCCTTGACAAATCCCGTCATCTAGGGAAGAAACGCGTCAGAACTATTGGACCATTAAAACTGTAAAGTAGACTTTATCATATCTTTCTCATCAATTTCTGCCCATGAGGTGAATGTGAAAAATTGTACCCTATTTATGGTGAGTTTAGCCCTTTATTGCCTAAACTTAAGTAGCGTTATCTGTCTGAGAGGACATTAAATACATCACGCTGGTAAGTTTGGGCTAATAGAGGGAGTAAGGTGTTACGCTTGTTCTGTCTGTGCAGCTTGGAAGACAGCGAAGCGCTAACCTCTCACCTGTTTCATGATCCTTTGAAATATTAGTCAAGGTTGACTTTATTTATTGAAAAACAGGTACAGAATTATTATTGGTCTCGCACCTCATTATTATTATTATATATATTTTTTTTTGTTCTTGGTGTTCACGAGTAATTATCTCAATTGGGTGTTATAACAATTTTAATGCATATCAATAAAATACTGTTTTTAAATATTATTTGAAACTAGGGTTTTCAACAGGGCTGTGATTAAGTATTTAAGTGACCCTTTGAGCTATCTTTCTGAGTGCTATATACCATTTAAGAAGTCTGTCAGATTTTTGTCCGATTAGCAGCTCAATGGAAGGAAATGTGAAATGAAGACTATTTTGCATTCAGGAACCAAATAACAACAAACAAGGACTAGCACCCTCACTCCTCTTTGAATAAAGAGGAGTGAATAAATTAGTTTGTAATTCTGTCATGTCTAATTATGTATCCCAAAAATTGTAAAGTGTGTAGGGAACAGTTTACACGGTGGGGTCGGCAATGACAGTATTCACACAGGCAGCAGGTTTCAAACGTCCAAGAGGATGTTTTATTTAAATGATTTTAGGCACAAAGCATAGTGCAAACAAAACCTAAACCTGTAACTAAACATCAGGATACCTCATTATCCTACTGTGGGCCTAATGTCTTGCCCCAAGCAAACTCACAAAAATGTCCCGGTAGGTTTGAGCTGCAGTCCTGGCTGTGTTTTTGTTTTACAATCTTTTTATTGGGTTTTCAAAACATAAACATAACAGACATTTATAACATAGAGTTAAACAGTCATAACATCTCTTACATGGGGGATCCGTCACATAATATAATATACATGCATATTACAAGGATATTATTGCAAGATTATGCGTATGCGACAGTCAACCCCTGGCTGTGGCAGCTTCTCATCTCAGTCTCTCTCTAGCAATCAGGCCGGAGGCCTCACCTGAGAAGACCTTACATAAAGGAAACTCGTAGTGGACTAGGGGTGCGGACTGGAGCACTCCCACTTCCAACCTGTGCTCCAGTCCAGGAAATCCAGCCCATGCAACATAAACAAAATAGCCCCAGCAGACTAGGCTCTGCTAAAGCAACATAACCTTCTGGATTTCCTTTATCGTTCCTGGCAGAGGAAACCAGGTGAGATATACACCCCATCCACCACTTTCCCATACACTTTACCACAAGTGCTACAGAATATCTGGACACTATCAGGGAGTTTTTTTTGCTTACAAAAGTCGCACAAAAAGTCGCACCCAAGGCACTCACGGTATTGCGGTTTCTTTTACTTTATTTTCAGTTGGGTCAGAGTAAAAGTTGGCCAATGGGCCGTTTCTCGCTCACAACAGTGCTTTCTCAAGTACTTTCACATTCAGGGCTCCAGGCGGGAAATATGAAATTACATTGCCTTACTTTAATATTTCTGTGAGTCGGCCAGCTCTGCTCCCCAGCCACCCGCCCCCATCTGCCACTTGCCCACTAGCTGTTCAACTACAACTCCTAGCATGTCCTCACTATAAGGGCATGCTGGGAGTTGTAGTCTTGCAACAGCTAGCCCGTGCAACCCGCTAGCTCTTGCAAGACTGCAACTCCTAGCATGCCGTTACAGGGAGGACATGCTGGAAGTTGTAGTTGAAGAAGCTAGTGGGCAGGTGGGAGATGCGGGCGGGTTGCCGGGGAGACATTTTAACACCAGGGTGCCTCCAGCTGTTGCTAAACTACAACTCCCATCATGAGAGCTGTAGTTTAGGAACATTGAGACTCCAGCTGGTGCTTAACCTCTTAAGGACGCAGGACGTAAATGTACGTCCTGGTGCTGTGGTACTTAACGCACCAGGACGTACATTTACGTCCTAAGCATAACCGCGGGCATCGGAGCGATGCCCGTGTCATGCGCGGCTGATCCCGGCTGCTGATCGCAGCCAGGGACCCGCCGGCAATGGCCAACGCCCGCGATCTCGCGGGCGTCCACCATTAACCCCTCAGGTGCCGGGATCAATACAGATCACAGCATCTGCGGCAGTACGCGATTTGAATGAATGATCGGATCGCCCGCAGCGCTGCTGCGGGGATCCGATCATTCATAACGCCGCACGGAGGTCCCCTCTCCTTCCTCCGTGCGGCTCCCGGCGTCTTCTGCTCTGGTCTGTGATCGAGCAGACCAGAGCAGAAGATGACCGAAAACACTGATCTGTTCTATGTCCTATACATAGAACAGATCAGTATTAGCAATCATGGTATTGCTATGAATAGTCCCCTATGGGGACTATTCAAGTGTAAAAAAAAATGTAAAAAAATGTAAAAGTAAAAGTTAAAAAAATGTGAAAAATCCCCACCCCCAATAAAAAAGTAAAACATCCGTTTTTTCCTATTTTACCCCCAAAAAGCGTAAAAATTTTTTTTATAGACATATTTGGTATCGCCGCGTGCGTAAATGTCCGAACTATTAAAATAAAATGTTAATGATCCCGTACGGTTAACGGCGTGAACGAAAAAAAAAAGTCCAAAATTCCTACTTTTTTAATACATTTTATTAAAAAAAATTAAAAAAAAATGTATTAAAAGTTTTTTATATGCAAATGTGGTATCAAAAAAAAGTACAGATCATGGCGCAAAAAATGAGCCCCCATACCGCCGCTTATACGGAAAAATAGAAAAGTTATAGGTCATCAAAATAAAGGGATTATAAACGTACTAATTTGGTTAAAAAGTATTTTTTTTAAGCGCAAAAATAATATAAAAGTATGTAATAATGGGTATCATTTTAATCGTATTGACCCTCAGAATAAAGAACACACGTCATTTTTACCATAAATTGTACGGCGTGAAAACGAAACCTTCCAAAATTAGCAAAATTGCGTTTTTCGTTTTAATTTCCCCACAAAAATAGTGTTTTTTGGTTGCGCCATACATTTTATGATATAATGAGTTATGTCATTGCAAAGGACAACTGGTCGCACAAAAAACAAGCCCTCATACTAGTCTGTGGATGAAAATATAAAAGAGTTATGATTTTTAGAAGGCGAGGAGGAAAAAATGAAAACGTAAAAATTTAATTGTCTGAGTCCTTAAGGCCAAAATGGGCTGAGTCCTTAAGGGGTTAACTGGAGGCTCGGTGGTTAAATTACAACTCACATCTTTCCCAGACAGCCTTGATGGGGGGGTGTAGTTTAGCGACAGCTGGAGGCTCCCTGTTTGGAAAAACCCTACTTTATGGGCGTTCTCCCCAGGGGAGAGTGCCATAAATGTAGTAACCATTTTTTTGTGTTTAAGCACTAAGCTGTAGAGCGACACTGGCACCAAAGTCTTTTGAATAGCAAATTTCCAAAATTCTTCAGACATCAAAGTAAACAATCTCGATAATATGTCTGTATGGCTCGTGTCACACAGTTCACATTGGATGGAAATACCGCAAGGAGAAATGAAATAATGGAGCACTAACCCACATTTGAAGTCTTGAAAGGGTAGTTTTATTCCAGCCTAGGCATCACATTACACGACAAGGAGCGCAGTTGGGGGTACGGACATGAGGCAAGAGGTGGACGGACAGGTGGAGGAGCGACAATTGTTTCACGCTGTGTAGCGCTTCATCGGGCTCCAGACTAACGTCACTACGTTGAAGCACGTATTATATGCAACAGGTAGACGTCACTCAAAATTAGCATACCCAGGTGAGTGAAAAGATAAACACAAATAAATGTATGCGAACAAAGTCAGTGGCATTGCGACCCGGGTGCGGGGGGTGCTGCCCGCATCGGGTGACACCAACCTAATGGGGTGACACCAAGATGCTCCGCAGCACCCCCTATCTGTGCCCGACTGGCTTTGCGTCCTTCAGCAACCCCCCTCCTTCACCTGCGCTGTCCGTCAGGTGCACCGCACAGCGCTGCCTCCTGCTCCTTTTTGTGCCCCTGAAGTTGCTGCCTACTGCTCCTTTTTGTGCCCTGCCCTGCTCCGCTCTGGCTCACCTTCAGTTGGTCCGGGATTTGTATTTCTGCGCGTCACTGCTGTCACATGACCATCATGACGTCACGCTGAATTCAAGGATGCCGGCCCCAGAGCGTGACGTGTCACGTGACGGTACGCGGCTCGCAGGATTACCGTGCTGAGTGAGTGAATGTTATTTCAACCTGCCTACTGGGTCTGGGGGAAGGGGTTAATCTGTGGCACCGTACTATCTTCCTACAGGGGGGAGAGGGTTAATCAGGGGGTACTGCATTCCTACAGGGGGGGGAGGGGGTTAATCTGGGGGGTACTACCTTCCTACAAGGGGGGGGTTAAACTGGGGGTACTACCATCCTACTGGGGGGGTGTAATCTGGGGGTACTACCTGCCTACTGGGGGGGAGGGGGTTAACTTGCCCCCCCAGTAGGCAGGTAGTACCCCTAGATTAATCCCCTCCCTCCAGCAGGCATTTAGTACCCCCAGATTTACCCCCCCCCCAGTAGGACGGTAGCACCCCCAGATGAACCCCCCTCCTGGGTTAATCTGGGGGTACTACATGCCTGCTGGAGGGAGGGGGTTAATCTGGGGGTTACTACCTGCCTACTGAGGTGGGAGGGTTAATCTGGGGGTACTACCTGCCTGCTGGGGAGGGGGTTAATCTGGGGTACTACCGGCCTATCGGGGGGGGAGGGGGTTAATCTGGGGCCCCGAGTAGGCAGGTAGTACCCCCAGATTAACCCCCTCCCCCCAGTAGGATGGTAGTACCCCCAGATTAACCCCCCGGGTAAGAAGGTAGTACCCTCAAATTAACATTCTCTTCCCCCAGTAAGAAGGTAGTACCCTCAAATTACCCCCCTCTTCCTGCCAGTAGGAAGGTAGCACCCCCAGATGCTTGGGGACTCCATGTCTATTTTGCTTTTGTGGGGAACTGTACTGCACCTAATGTGGGGAATTATACTGCACCTAATGTGGGGGAACTATACTGCACCTAATGTGGGAACTATACTGCACCTAATGTGGGGGAACTGTACTGCACCTAATGTGGGGAACTATACTGCACCTAATGTGGGGGGAAACTATACTGCACCTAATGTGGGGGAACTGTACTGTACCTAATGTGGGGGAAACTATACTGCACCTAATGTGGGGAAACTATACTGCACCTAATGTGGGGGAAACTATAGTGCACCTAATGTGGGGGAACTGTACTGTACCTAATGTGGGGAACTGTACTGCACCTAATGTGGGGAACTGTACTGCACCTAATGTGGGGGAACTGTGCTTCACCTAATGTGGAGAACTAAACTGCACCTAATGTGGGGGAACTATACTGCACCTAATGTGGAGGAACTATACTGCACCTAATGTGGGGGAACTATACTGCACCTAATGTGGGGGAACTATACTGCACCTAATGTGGGGGAACTATACTGCACCTAATGTGGGGGAACTGTACTGTACCTAATGCGGGGAACTGTACTACACCTGATGTGTGGAACTGCACTGCACCTAATGTGGGGAAACTATACTGCACCTAATGTGGGGAACTATACTGCCAACCTAATGTGGGGAACTATACTGCACCTAATGTGGGGAACTATACTGCACCTAATGTGGGGGAACTATACTGCACCTAATGTGGGGAACTATACTGCACTTATGTGGGGAACTATACTGCACTTATGTGGGGAACTATACTGCACCTAATGTGGGGAACTATACTGCACCTAATGTGGGAGAACTATACTGCACCTAATGTGGGGGAACTGTACTGCACCTAATGTGGTTGAACTGTACTGCACCTAATGTGGGGGAACTGTACTTCACCTAATGTGGGGAACCATACTGCCAACCTAATGTGGGGAACTATACTGCACCTAATGTGGGGGAACTATACTGCCAACCTAATGTGGGGAACAGGTTTATGTTTACTATTCTATGGTTAGTATGTTATTATGTTTTATCATTTATTTTATGTACATTTTGTACAAAATTTTTTCAATGCCCTTTTGCACATTTTATTTATGTTCAGTAGCTCTTTCTAAGGGAACTTTCTAAAGGTATTTTCATGTTCAGTACTGGGGCGGGTGTGGCGTCAGGCTGGGGGGGGGGTGTAGTCGGGCTGGGGGGGGTAGGAGCACTGGCACCTAATAGAGTACCGGCACCTCTTTTGGTCCACTTAAAGCACTGTGTATGACTCTGTGTGTGTATGTGACTCTGTGTGTGTGTGACTCTGTGTGTGTGTGTGACTCTCTGTGTGTGTGTGACTGTGTGACTTTGTGTGTGTGTTTGTGCGACTGTGTGTGTGTTTGTGTGACTGTGTGTGTGACTGTGTGACTGTGTGTGTGTCTGTCTGTGAGTGTTAGTCTCTCTGACTGTGTGTGTGTGTTTGTGTGTGTGTCTCTCTGTGTTGTATGTGTATTTTTTTTTGTGGGGGGGGGGGTGGTTTGAACCAGCGATCTAATGTGGGGAGACTTTGACCCATTGTGGGGAACCTGCAGCCTAATGTGGGGAAATTACTACCAAATGTGCGGAGTCTGTGCTACCTGATGTGGGAAGTCTATGCTACCTAATGTGGGGAAACTGCTACCTAATGTGGGGAATCTCTGCTACCAAATGTGGGGAGTCTATGCTACTGAATGTGGGGAATCTGTGCTACCGAATGTGGGGAATCTGTGCTACCGAATGTGGGGAATCGGTGCTACCTAATGTAAGGGAAATTGCTACCTAATGTGGGGTAACTGGTACCTACCTAATGTGGGGGAACTGGTACCAAATAAGGGGAATCTATGCTGCCTAATGTGGGGAAAATATGCTACCTAATGTGGGGAAACTGCTGCCTACCTAATGTGGGGGAACTGCTGCCTACCTAAAGTGTGGGAACTGCTGCCTACCTAATGCTACCCCCCTGGCAGTAGCACCCTCATCATCCACCAGCAACACCCCCCCCCCCAGCAGTAGCACCTCCATCAGCAGATCCTGATGGTGGATGATGGTGGTGCTCCTGCCAGGGGATGATCCTGCCGATGGATGATGGGGGTGATACTGCCAGGGGGGATGGCCAGTAGCACCCTTATCATCCTCCAGCAACACCCCCCCTGTAGTAGCACCCCCATCATCCACTAGCAACACCACCAATACCCCCCTCCCGTGGTAATAGCATCAGCTCATGGATGTTGAGGAGTGTTACTGCGGTTGTGGTGTTATATTCAGAGGGTGCACTGTATGGCAACGTTATATTCAGAGGGCGCAGTTTGTGGTAGTATTATATTCAGAGGGTACAGTGTGTGGCGGTATTATTTTCAGGGGTACAGTATGTGGCAGGTTTATATTCAGAGTGTACAGTATGTGTTGGTATTATATTCAGAATGTACAGTGTGTGGTAGTATTATATTCAGTATGTATGGTGTAGGGAAGGTTTATAATCAAAGAGTATAGTGTATAGTAGTATTATATTTAGAGGATACAGTGTCTGGCAGGTTTATAATAATACTTGTTTTCATATAGAGGATGCGAATGCGCTGACATAGTGAGGAGACGTCTGGGCGTCACATTCTGCAGAGAGAAGTTTTAGTTGCAAAAAGTCCTGGCGGTATGTACCATCTGAATTAGATAAGGAAAGACTATAGAGAAGACGTAACCTGTAATCACTGATATCATTTTGTAATCTCCTCACTATAGAGAAGACTTCACCTGTAATCACTGATATCATTGTGTATTCTCCTCACTATAGAGAAGGCGTCACCTGTAGTCACTGATATTATTGTACATTCTCCTCTCTATGTCCTATCAGAGCTGTAGTCGCTTGTCAGTTCTACAGTTATGGTGAGTGAAACTACAACTCCCAGCATAACCTCACCACTGCTCAAAGGGGTACTCTACTGGAAAAAAAAATGTTTAAATCAACTGGTGCTACAAAGTTAAACAGATTTGTAAATTACTTCTATTTAAACATCTTAATCCTTACAGTACTTATTAGCTGCTGTATAAGCAATTCACAGGAAGTTCTTTTCTTTTTTAATTTATTTTCTGTCTGACCACAGTGGTCTGTGCTGACACTCTTTTTTATTATAAAAGTACAAAACTTAACAAAACACAAAACAAGTTCATTTCACTGTAACAAAATTAACAAAAATTAACATAAAAACAAACTATCTGTCTCAAAATAACAACTTAAACCTTCCTAACCGGCCAGCCCAGATAAACCAAAATAAATAAATAAATTTAAAAAAAATTTAAAAAAATCATTACCTACTACAGTCCAACACACACACACACCTAATGAACATAAATAAAGCTTTCTTCGCTGTGATAAAAAACTAAAAATATCCAAACTAGGAAATATAACCTCACACATTTTTTTCCCCCTCCCCGTAACAAAACAAAAATATGGCTAGCTACAGTAACTAAAATAATCCAACTTGGAAAACAATTTTTTTTTTTTTTTTAAACTAAGAATAAAGTGCCCCGATCTCGGCCACCCAGGGTCCTGAATGAACGAAACCTCCCTCTTGACTAGGTTCATTCTGTTCCCCCATAACAGTTGGAAAAACAGGCTGTAGATCCTAGTGTAGTAAGCCTCTGGCAAGATACATACGGCATCCTGGAGCTTACCATCCCAGTTTTTGGTGGGATAATCATCCTGGCCGAATGTGATGCCTAAGACTTTTGCTGATTCTTGGGGCCCTGGGAGGGTGTCCAGGAGATCAAACGAAAATAGTGACATCATCAGCGTACGCCACCACTCTCTGGGTGACATCCAGCTCCGCCAGACTCATCCCGACTCCCACCAATGGTCCACGACTCACCCTCCTAAGGAAGGGATCGATCGCGAACACATATAAGAGCGGGCTCAAAGGACAACTCTGACGGACTCCGGACCCCGCCTCAAAAGAGCGGCCAGACCACCCATTCACCCGCGGGAAACTCTCTGCCCCTGCTTACAAGATCTTAAGCCAATTAACAAAAGTACTCGATAAGCCATATCTCAGGAGGACGGACCAGAGGTACTCGTGGTTCACCTGATCAAATGCTTTGGCCTGATCCAAGGACAGCAAGTACCCCTTCCAGAGACCTGCACTACTCCGCTCCACTGCCTCCCTGACACTAAGGACAGCACTTAAGGTGCTTCGAACTGGAACAGTGCAGTGCTGGGCCTCCGAAAGGAGCCGGGGTGCAAACTTCACCAGCCGATTAAACAGTATCTTGGCCAGAAGCTTCCTGTCCGTATTGAGAAGAGCTATGGGCCTCCAAGTCTCAATACTGCTGGGATCTTTACCCAGAAGAATCGGGGCTTACCTCCTCATTGACTTCGGCAGAGTGCCTGAGGAGAGAGTCATTGAATACCTCAGTCAAGAGGGGAGCTAAAGACTCCTTATAGGTCCTGTACCACTTGGATGTTAAGCCATCCAGACCTGGCGACTTCTTAGGGGCAAGCCCCTCGATCGCCAGTCTCACTTCCTCTTCCCTGATTTCTTCTACCAAAACATCAAGAGAGGGGTCTACCCCTGGCTCAGGAATGGTTTCAGTCAGGAAAACCGACATCTTGTCTCGATCTAGATCTTTCCTCCCCAAGAGGTGTGAGTAGTAGTATCTGACAACCTCCAAGATTCCTGATCTGGACCGATTCAGAGATCCTGTACTATCAATCAGTCCTGAAATTATTTTACTACTCACTGACATCTTACAGTTTCTGTAAGGATCGGGCGAGTGGTACTTCCCGAAATCCCTCTCAAAAACCAAAGATGCGTGCCTATCGTACTGACACCACATCAGCAAGGATTTCACTCTGGAGATATCCTCTCGGCTACCTCCAGTCGAAACGAGAAGCTCGAGTTTCCTCCTCAGACCCTGATACAAGCGATACCTGTTCAGAGACCTGAGGCTTGAGAGCTGGCGGAAGAACCCCGCAACCCGCTTCTTGAACCTCTCCCACCACTCTGACTTACTACTACATAGGCCCAGTAAAGGTACCTGACTGTGAAGAAAATCCTCAAAGGACTGTCTTATCTCCGCTTCCTCCAGGAGGGACGAATTCTGCTTCCAATAACCTTTTCCCATCCGGGGGGTCTCCAAAACATTCGGGGAAAACAAAATCATACAGTGATCGGAGAACTCCACCTCAACCACGGACACTGCGGAAGAGACGGCTTCCTCCTTTAAATAAAACCTATCTATCCTAGACATGCGACTACCTTGATGATAGGTGAAACCCACGTGGCCTGAGGGGCTCCGGATGTGGGCATCCTCTAGGCGAGCTTCTCTAGCTATGCTAATCAGTGCCACACTATCGCAAGTCAGCGGACCATTGGAGCCTCTCCTATCTTGGGACCTTGTGACATTATTGAAGTCCCCTCCAAAGATCACCTGCCGACTCGTAAAAAGAAAGGGCTTAATCCTCATAAAGAGATCTTTACGACCCTGTTTAGTTTGCAGGGCGTAGATGTTAATGAGCCGGAGCTCCTGTCCCTTCATGGAGACATCTAAGATTAGGCACCTCCCCATTTCTAATTCAATAACCTGTCGGCATTCAACAGGAGCGGTAAAAAGGACCGCCACCCCACTATACGGCTCAGCCGCAAGAGACCTGTGGGAGGGGCCGCGCCTCCACTCTCTTCTGGCTTTTACCAGAGAGGCTAGATCTGACAACCTGGTCTCCTGTAAAAAGAAAATGTCGGCTTCAACACGGCCGAGAAAATCAAAGGCTGCGAATCTAGCCGTATCCGACTTTATGCTGGCACAATTAATAGATGCCAGCGTCAATGGGGTGAGTGCCGCCATACAGGGTGATTAAATTAGACGGCCACACCCTTTACCTTTGCTTCCCTTTCTTTTTGGTCCCCTCATCCCCGGAAGAAGATGAGAGGGCAGGACCACTCTTAGTTCTTTTTTTAGATTCAGATTGATCCATATGGTCCCCTTCTCCGTCCGGCCCTGGTCGAGCCCTGCCCTCTGAGGAAGGTGCCTCAACAGGACAGGGCCCAGTTCCCCCCAGAGGCTCCTTCTCCCTTGGCACCTCGCCTTCCCCCTCCAAGGAGGGAGAGGAGATGGTATCGAGGACGAGGTACCGGTTTGAAAGGTCTCAGAGGGGGGGCAGTCAGGCTTCCGTTTTGGACCTGGTCCGCAGTACAAGGAACAGAGGGCTCTGACCTCTTCTTTCTCCCTTTCCTTTTGCCCTTAACTTTCTTTTTGGGTCTCACCCCACTCTCTTCCTCCACACTTTCATAGTGGGAGGAATCAGAAGGGTCGGCCATATTGCCATCCTCTCTGTGAAGTCTCCTGATCTCCTCATCCAGCACATTCTCCTCCAGGGCTTCAGCAATTACAGGGCCAGCTTCAGGAGCAGGGTCCGGAGCTACCCCCCATCACCTGGGCACTCTCCAGCTCCCTACTCCTCCTCCGATTTTCTTCCCGCCTTAGTTTGGCAGGGCCCTTTTTCCTCCTCACTAGCCCTGTTGCGCCCCCATCCCTGCTCGTACCCTCTCCAGCCGAGGCAACTTCACAGCTCTCCTCAGCCGGAGTGGCCGCTGCACGGGCAAAGGCGCTAGGACAACCACACAGGTGGCACCTGATCTGTCTACAGGAGGCGGCCAGATGACCCACCCCACCACACAAAGCGCAGACCTGCACAGCACAGGCTGCGCTAAAGTGGGTGGTTCTGCCACACCTGTGACAGACCTTTGGCGGCCCCTGGTAGAAGGCGGCTGACGGAATGTGGGCAACCGTACTCCCTGAACGCTTGAGTTTGACGGAAAACGTCCAGGCCCTGATCCCGTGCTCATCAAAGTTTTTCTTGGACATGTCCCTCACATCCCCATACCGACCGAGCCAGGTCATGATGTCATAACAAGAAAGCGACTCGTTACGGGTCAAAACGGTCACTTTCTTGACAGAGTTCTGACGGGAAATCGCCTTAACAGCGAAATCACGCCAGCCGGGCTCATTCTTCGCCACTTCGTAGTTTGACCAGAAGAGTTCAAGACCCTCCGGCCGAACGAAACTGACGTCAAACTCAGACGATCCGTAGGGGTGAATCAGGGCAAAGATGTCACTCGCCCTGAATTCCATCTGGAGGAGGAGCTCAACCACTTTAGAGCGAGGTGGACACGCATCCTCGCCCCTCCAAATCAGACGGACCACATTCCTACGGTTATTGTCCTGCCCGGGTGTCAGGAGGGACCAGACCACCTTCCCATTCTGCTCTCGTAAAGCCCCCAAACCGTGCCTCTCTATCCAGAAAGACAGGTCGACCTCACCCCTTCCCTCTACCTGGATCGACCTGTCACCCCTGCGTAGAGCCTCCAGGAGGCCCCCAGGGCCGGACAGAGATGGGGACCCCCCTGAACCCCCGGCAGTGACATTATCATAGCTCCTAGGAGCAGTCACTACCAGGGGGGGGCAGCCGGACCAGACCCAGAACCTGACCCAGAACCACTAATAACACCATTCACAACACTACTCTCATCATCTTTCTTCCTATCCATACCAGACTTTCCATTCATACCACTACTACTCCAACCATCATTCACTGCACTGACACTCCCGCATACACTCCTCTCATCCGCAACACTTCCACACTTAGCATTCTCACATCCTGCACTCTTATCCTGACTAACAGATTCTGGGCTGGCTGGGACTTGTGGTGTTGCAGGTTTTATTACACTCTTCTTTACTGGCTTAGCTGCCGGGGTTGATGCTGGTGGTTCCTTCTCCATAGCTGAAGTCACTTCCGGAGTCTGGGGCTGCCCCTCCGGGCGCACCCCAGCTCCTCCCACAGTGCCAGCACCCGTTTTGCCCGACTGCACGGGTTCTGGGGATGATGCCGGCGCCCGGACATTCCCCCCCCCCCCTCACAGAGGAGTGCCCCGCAGCGCCCACAGAATACACAGTACTCGGAGGACTGCCCCCCAAGCACACAGACCTACCACTCTGCTCCACCGGCACCCGGACACTCCTCCCCCCCCCCCTCACAGGGGAGTGCCCCGCAGCGCCGGTAATGCCCACAGCACTCGGGGAACCGCCCCCCAAGCACACAGAAGCATAGCTTACCTCGCCACTGCCCACCATGAGCCCATCCTGCCCCTCCCTACTGGCAGGATGCGTGGGCTTCACATCTATTGCATCCACAGCTTTACATGCTAGCTCCATTCCACCACAGAAACGGGGTCTGGCAGTCTGGGGGCCCAGCCTTCTGAACCAGCTTTGCAGCTGGCCCAGACTGCTGGAAAGGAACAAACACATATTTTATGGATTCCTGGATCTTCTGCCTCTTTGACCTGAGCTTTACTGCCACATCCTCGCACAGGTCATCACCAAAAGTAAAATTCTGGAGGTGGGCTGGGGACTCCTGCATCACTATAGCCCTCAGCAATCCCCCAGCCTCACTCTCCATATCTTCCTCTTCGCTTTCACTAAGCGGCAGCGCCACCTGTGCCGGCTCGATGTAACTGTCCTGAGTCCGGGTGTCACAGGGAGCAGGGACAGGCAATGTGTCCTTATCTTCCACAACCTTCACACTTTCCCCCAACTTCTCCTCCTCCTCCTTTACACCATCACCACCATCCTCCCTTTCTTCACCGACACTTCTCTCCCCAGCCTCCACCTTACCTGGGGATTTCATGGCGGCAAACCGGTCTCTATTCTCCAATTTCTCTCAGAAGAGACTGCTCCCCTCCAGGATCTCTGCCCTGCTTTCCTCCAACTTCACGATTTCACTTTTCAGTGCCGTGACTCTTCTCTTCAACTCAGGCCGGTTCTTTTTGGAACACGTGTTTGCAAGATTCTGTGCCCCATGCAGGTCCTCTCTGGCCAGCCTGAGCTCTTTACCACACTGCTCATAGTCCGCAAACCGTGCGGTCATGCAGGAGCAGTATGTCGCACTTGTTTCCTTGGGTCCTCTTTCAGCCCACAACTCCAAGCTTTTCCTCCTTGCCTTCCTTCCACCGCCGGATCTCTGGCTGGCACCCATTGCTGGGGGAGCAGAGCCTGCATTACTGCAGACTCTGCCAGATCTTCTCCCCCCGGCCATAAAGGCTGTTGCTGTTTGCTCTACACCCCCCGACAGCCTTGAAGAACGGGAGGTGGAGGCCAGGGACGCCATGCAGGGAGGCTTTCCCGAGGAGGCTGCCACACTTCTGGGGAGGCTGATGAAACACCTGCTCTGGTCTGCTGGAAGTCTCTGGAGTACACACAAAGAGACACACCCGTATGAGCTGCACACTGAACTGCTCTGAACTACAGGATGTGCTCTGTGCTGACACTCTTTTTTATTATAAAAGTACAAAACTTATACAAAAACGCAAAACAAGCTTAACCAGCTATAACATAAATAAGAAATATACTGGTACCAAAGAACAAAAACAAAACCCTGCCTAACCGGCCAGCCCAGCTTTACAAAAACCTAAAATATGCCAACCCACCTAACCGAACCAAACAACACACTCACACGCATACCAAAAATGAACATAAAAATAGCACTTGGCTTATCAAAATATGAAAATAAAATTTAGCACTACCTGGCTACAACTCAAAACCATCCATATTCGGGAAACACAACAAGAAAAATAAATAAATAAAAAAAATAAAAAAATGCACAATTTGGCAAAATATAAACATAAACATAAAATTTAGCACTACCTGGCTACAAAAAAAAATAAAAACTCAAATAAACAACGTAACAACATATAATAAACTCAAATAAACCACGTAAACCATGTACCATAATAACTGGTCCGACTGCCATAACTACTGTAATGCTGTAATATAAAAAATAATATATATATATATATATATATATATATATATATATATATATATATAAACAATATACATACAAAATCACATGAACATAATAATATAGTATTTAACTAAAAATAAATATATATACACTACACAAAACCTACAAAAACAATAGAAAACCCTACCAAAATCCCTACACTAAAACTGTACCCTCTCCCACACCACCCCTCCTGCACATGGGTCAGAGTCCATACCGTTCGTACACAAAGTCCTGTCCCTAACTGACCCATGTCAGGTCCCCAAAAGAAAAGCAAAACACCACCACCCACAAATACACCCTCCCCACCTAGCACTCCTCCCAACCAACTTACACACAAACTTATACATACTAACATATACACACTGAACCAAAGCTACCTTAGGCCCAAGTTCGGTCGCCTGTAAGCCCTTCATAGCATATCAGCTTAAAACAAAACAAAAAGCTAGCGTGCACATGCATTAGCCCTCCACCAGGAACAAGGATGGCAGACTTGATACATGAAAATTTTAAACTCATTCCCTAACTCCCCCCCTACAATTTTCCCTAATTGTATCCCTCCATTAAAACTGACCCTGCTCTCACCCTATCACTATCCCTATAACACTGCCCCTAACCAAAATAAAGGAACTCTACCTAAAAAGGTCTAGTACCTAGGGCACATCAAAAGAAAAACCTCTCCACAGGAGAGAAGCCCTACTGGTACCAAGACTGCCATACTCCAAAGACCAGATCTTCCGGAGGTCACCGGTGATGTTCATACAGACCTCCACCTCAGAGAGGATTTTCTGTTGGGTCGACACTAAACACCGTGCATTCCACGTTTAGTACCTAACCACTAAACTAACTAAGAATAAAGTGCCCCGATCTCGGCCACCCAGGTTCCTGAATGCCCCATAAGCCCACTCCGGATAGGTTAGGCCGGCAAGTTGACTCCAGCCGATGGAAGCACCCACCCTGTTGTAAACCCCTATATTAAAGGGACAATGAAGCAGGAAGTGGTCCATGCTTTCCAGCGTGTCCCTGCACTCTTCTTGGGGACATCCCCGGTCATCAGAGTTCCTGCACTTCAGGTTGTCCCTTACATATAGCTTCCCCTGAAAGCAGCGCCAGGCCAAGTCCCAAAACTTCTGGGGGATCCTTTTCATGTTTAAAAGGTACAACCCCACCCTCAGATCCCGACCTGGGCAGTCCCTGAGCGCCAGAGGCTTCTGGAAATGGGTCAACAGAACCCGTTTGTCAAGGAAATGCCTTGACTGGGTCCTGATCTCCCACACTCCCAGACCCCACCGACGTATCACCTTCAGAGTCGGGGTAGCGTAAGCCGGAAGATATCCATGGGGCGTACGGAGGTCCTTCACTTGCCCTCCTGTCTCCCATTCCTGGAAGAAAGGCCGAAACCATTCCCTGCAGGAGATTACCCACGGAGGAGCCCTCTCTTTCCAGAGGTTTGCGATGTTAGCTTTAAAGAAGGTGTTCGTAAAGAACACCACAGGGTTTACCATAGATAAACCCCCTAGTCTCCTCGTGTGGTACGTAACCTCCCTCTTGACTAGGTTCATCCTGTTCCCCCGTAACAGTTGGAAAACAGGCTGTAGATCCTAGTGTAGTAAGCCTCTGGCAAGATACATACACTGCCCAGATAGATAAACAAGGGGAGCAGGTACGATTTGATAAGGTGTACCCTTTCCCTGAGGATCATAGACCAACCCTTTCACTGGTCCACCTTCTGAGCGGCATCCTGGAGCTTACCATCCCAGTTTTTGGTGGGATAATCATCCTGGCCGAATGTGATGCCTAAGACTTTGCTGATTCTTGGGGCCCTGGAAGGGTGTCCGGGAGATCAAACGTGGGATCCCCCCCTCCCAGCCAGAGACTCTCACACTTATCCCGGTTGATCTTAGACCCGGATGCCTCCAAGTAGCGGTCCACCTCCGACATCACCACATCGACCTCCTCTCTCGAGGAGACGAAAATAGTGACATCGTCAGCGTATGCCACCACTCTCTGGGTGACATCCAGCTCCACCAGACTCATCTCGACTCCCGCCAACCGCCCACAATCTACCCTCCGGACGAAGGGATCGATTGGGAACACGTATAAAAGCGGGCTCAAAGGACAACTCTGAAGGACTCCGGACCCCACCTCAAAAGAGCGGCCAGACCAACTGTTCACCAGCGGGAAACTCTCTGCCCCTGCATACAAGATCTTAAGCCAATTAACAAAAGTACACAGTAAGCCATATCTCAGGTGGACGGACCAGAGGTACTCGTGGTTCACCCGATCAAACGCCTTGGCCTGATCCAGGGACAGCAAGTACCCCTTCCAGAAACCCGCACTACTCCGCTCCACTGCCTCCCTGACACTAAGGACCGCACTTAAGGTGCTTCGGCCTGGAAAAGAGCAGTGCTGAGTCCCTGAAAGGAGCCGGGGTGCAAACTTCACCAGCCGATTAAACAGTATCTTGGCCAGAAGCTTTCTGTCCGTATTGAGAAGAGCTATGGGCCTCCAATTCTCAATTCGGCTGGGATCTTTACCCTTTGAGAGAAGAATCAGGACTGACCTCCTCATTGACTTTGGTAGAGTGCCCGAGGAGAGACACTCATTGAATACCTCAGTCAAGAGGGGAGCTAATGACTCCTTAAAGGTCCTGTACCACTCGGATGTTAAGCCATCCGGACCTGGCGACTTCTTAGAGGCGAGCCCCTCGATCGCCAGTCTCACTTCCTCTTCCCTGATTTCTTCTGCCAAAACATCAAGAGAGGGGTCTACCCCTGGCTCAGGAATGGTTTCAGCCAGGAAAGCCGACATCCTGTCTCGATCTAGATCCTTCCTTCCCAAGAGGTGCGAGTAGAAGGATCTGACGACCTCCAAGATCCCTGATCTGGACCGATTCAGAGATCCCGTACTATCAATCAGTCCTGAAATGACTTTACTACTCACTGACATCTTACAGTTTCTGTATGGGTCGGGTGAGCGGTACTTCCCGAAATCCCTCTCAAAAACAAGCGGTACCTGTTCAGAGACCTGAGGCTCGAGAGCTGGCGGAAGAACCCCGCAACCCGCTTCTTGAATATCTCCCACCACTCTGACTTACTACTACATAGGTCCAGTAAAGGTACCTGACTCTGAAGAAAATCCTCAAAGGACTGTCTTATCTCCACTTCCTCCAGGAGGGACGAATTCAGCTTCCAATAACCTTTTCCCATCCGGGGGGGGGGGTCTCTGAAACATTCAGGGAAAACAAAATCATACAGTGGTCGGAGAACTCCACCTCAACCACGGACACTGTGGAAGAGACGGCTTCCTCCTTTAAATAAAACCTATCTATCCTAGACCTGCGACTACCTTGATGATAGATGAAACCCGCGTGGCCTGAGGGGCTCCGGATGTGGGCATCCTCTAGGCGAGCTTCTCTAGCTATGCTAATCAGTGCCACACTATCGCAAGTCAGCGGACCATTGGAGCCTCTCCTATCTTGGGACCTCGTGACATTATTGAAGTCCCCTCCAAAGATCACTTGCCGACTCGTAAAAAGAAAGGGCATAATCCTCATAAAGAGATCTTTACGGCCCCGCTTAGTTTGCGGGGCATAGATGTTAATGAGCCGGAGCTCTTGTCCCTTCATGAAGACATCTAAGATCAGGCACCTTCCCATTTCTAATTCAATAACCCATCGGCATTCAACAGGAGAGGTAAAAAGGATCGCCACCCCACTATACGGCTCAGCCGCAAGAGACCAGTGGGAGGGACCGCGCCTCCACTCTCTCCTGGCTTTTACCAGAGAGGCTAGATCTGACAACCTGGTCTCCTGTAAAAAGAAAATGTCGGCTTCAACACGGCCGAGAAAATCAAAGGCTGCAAATCTAGCCGTATCCGACTTAATGCTGGCACAGTTAATAGATGCCAGCGTCAATGGGGTGAGTGCCGCCATACAGGGTGATTGAATTAGATGGCCTCACCCTTTATTTCTTTTTACCCTTCTTTTTAGCCCCCTCATCCCCCGAAGACAACGAGAGGGCAGGACCACTCTTACATCTTTTTTTCGACTCTGATTGGTCCATAAGGTCCCCGTCTCCGTCCGGCCCCGGTCTAGCCCTGCCCTCCGAGGAAGGTGCCTCGACAGGACAGGGCCCAGTTCCCCCCAGAGGCTCTTTCTCCCGAGGCACCCCGCCCTCACCTTCCCCCTCCTAGTAGGGGGAGGAGATGGTATCGAGGACGAGGTACCGGTTTGACAGGTCAATCAGAGGGGGGGGGCAGTCAGGCTTCCGTTTTGGATCTGGCCCACAGTACAAGGAACAGAGGGCTCTGACCTCTTCTTTCTCCCTTTCCTTTTGCCCTTGTCTTTCTTTTTGGGCCTCTTCCCACTATCCTCATCCACACTTTCATAGTGGGAGGAAACGGAAGGGTCGGCCATATTGCCTTCCTCTCTGTGAAGTCTCCCGATCTCCTCATCTAGCACGTTCTCCTCCAGGGCTTCAGCACCCCCGCCACCTGAGCACTCTCCAGCTCCCTACTCCTTCTACGATTTTCCTCCCGCCTTAGTTTGGCGGGGCCCTTTTTCCTCCTCACTAGCCCTGTTGCGCTCCCATCCCTGCCTGTACCCTCCCCAGCCGAGGCAACTTCACAGCTCTCCTCAGCCGGAGCGCCCGCTGCACAGGCGAAGGCGCTAGGACAACGGCTAAAAGGGTGCCCGAGGACACCGCACAGGTGGCACCGGATCTGCCGACAGGATGCGGCCAGATGACCCACCCCACCACACAAAGCGCAGACCTGCACAGTACAGGCTGCGCTAAAGTGGGTGGGGCTGCCACACCTGTGACAGATCTTAGGTTGCCCCTGATAGAAGACCTGAATCCTATCACATCCAAGGAAGGCGGCTGACGGAATGTGGGCAACCGTACTCCCTGAACGTTTGAGTTTGATGGAAAACGTCCAGGCCTCGGACCAGATCCCGTGCTCATCAAAGTTTTTCTTGGGCATGTCCGTCACATCCCCATACCGACCGAGCCAGGTCATGATATCATAACAAGAAAGTGACTCGTTACGGGTCAAAACGGTCACTTTCTTGACAGAGTTCTGACGGGAAATCGCCTTTACGGAGAAATCCCGCCAGCCGGGCTCGTTCTTCGCCACTTCGTAGTTTGACCAGAAGAGTTCAAGACCCTCCCGCCGAACGAAACTGACGTCAAACTCAGACGAACCGTAGGGGTGAATCAGGGCAAAGATATCACTCGCCCTGAATTCCATCTGAAGGAGGAGCTCAACCACTTTAGCGTGAGGTGGGCACGCATCCTCCCCCCTCCAAATCAGACGGACCACATTCCTACGGTTATTGTCCTGCCCGGGTGTTGGGAGGGACCAGACCACCTCCCCATTCTGCTCTTGGAAAGCCCCCAAACCGTGCCTCTCTATCCAGAAAGACAGATCAACCTCACCCCTTCCCTCTACCTGGATCGACCTGTCACCTCTGCGTAGAGCCTCCAGGAGGCGCTGTTGCAAGTGGCCTCCAGAGCAGGACGGAGACGGGGACCCCCCTGAACCCCCGGCAGTGACATTGGCATAGCTCCTAGGAGCAGTCACTACCAGGGGGGCAGCCGGACCAGACACACACCTAGACCCAGAACCAGAACCATTAATACCACCATTCACACCACTACTCTCATCATCTTTATTTCCTTTCATGCTAGACTTCCCATTCATACCTCTACTACTACTACCACCAACATTCATTCCACTGACACTCCCACATACACTCCTCTCATCCACAACACTACTACACCCATCATTCTCACATCTTGCACTCATAGCATCCTGCCTAACAAATTCTGGGCTGGCTGGGACTTGTAGTGTTGCTGGCTTTAAATAGATTTTCTGTTCTGGCTTAGCTGCTGGGGTCAACGCTAATGGCTCCTTCTCCATGGGTGATGTGAATTCCGAAATCTGGGGCTGCCCCTCCGAGCGCACCCCAGCTCCTCCCACAGTGCCTGGACTTAGTTTGCCCAGCTGCATGGGCTCTGCCGCTGATCCTTGCGCCCGGACACTCCCCGCCCCTCAAAGAGGAGTGCCCCGCAGCGCCCGCAGAACACACAGTACTCGGGGGACTGCCCACCGAGCACATGGACCCACCGCTCTCTGCCACCGGCGCCCGGACACTCCCCCCCCCTCACAGGGGAGTGCCCTGCAGCGTCGACAATGCCCACGGCACTTGGGGAACCGCCCCCCGAGCACACGGCAGCATAGCTTGCCTCGCCACTGCCCACCATGAGCCCATCCTGCCCCTCCCTACCGGCAGGATGGGTGGGCTTCACATCTATTGCATCCACAGCCTTTCCTGACGCCATGCTGTATCCCCCATGCTGGCTCCGTTCCACCACAGAAACGGAGTCTGGCAGTCTGGGGGGCCAAGCAGCCTGAACCAGCTTTGCAGCTGGCCCAGACTGCTGGAAAGGAACAAACACGTACTTCACTGATTCTTGTGTCTTTTGCTTTTTCCTCTTAACTGCCACATCATCACAGAGATCATCACCAAAGGTGAAATGCTGGAGGTGGGCTGGGGACTCCTGCATGACTATCGCCCTTAGCAATCCCCCAGCCTCACTCTCCACATCATCCTCCTCGCTCTCACTTGAAGGAAGAGCCACCTGGGCCGGTTCAATATAGCTGTCCTGGGTGGCCTGGGTGTCACAGGGAGCAGCCACAGACACAGCGTCTTCCTCCACATTCTCATCCTTTTCCTCATCACCACCATCCTCCCTTTCTTCACCGCCACTACTCTCCCCATCATCCCCCTCCACCTTACCTGGGGATTTCGTCGTGGCAAACCGGTCTTCATTAATCAGCTTTTCCTGGAAAAGACCGCTTCCCTCCAGGATCTCATCTCTCCTCACCTCCAGCTTCACAATCTCGCTTTTCAGCGCTGTGATCCTCTTTCTTAGCTCTGGCCTGTTCTTTTTGGACCCCGTGCTCACCAGATTCTGAGCCACACGTAGCTCCTCCCTGGCCATCCTCAGCTCCTTACCGCACTGGTCATATTCCGCAAAGCGTGCGGCTATGCGGGAGCAGTATCTATCGTTCGACTCCTTGGGCCCTCTCTCGACCCACATCTCCACTCTTTTCCTCCTCGCCTTGCTTCCTCCAGATCTCTGGTTGGCCCCCGGTCGCTGTGGAAGCAGAGCCTGCATTGCTGCAGACTCTGCAGGATTTTCTTCCTCCTGCCGGAACAATGGCTGTTGCAGTTTTCTCTCCACCCCCCGCCAGCCTGGAAGAACGGGGAGTGGAGGCTCGAGATTTCCGGGGCTCCATGCAGGGGAGGCTCTCCCCAGGAGTCTGCCACCCTCCTGGGAAAAGCAGTTAGAACACCTGCCTCTGTAGTCCTCTTGGAAGTCCTGGAGAGCTCAAACAGGGACACACCCGCACGCTTCTCACACTGAACAGCTGTGTTTCACAGGATGTGCGCTGTGCTGACACCTCTGTCCATGTCAAGAACTGTCCATAGTAGGAGCAAACCCCCATAGCAAACCTATCCTGCTCTGGACAGTTCCTGACATGGACAGAGGTGTCAGCAAATAGCACTGTGGTCAGACTGGAAAGAACTACACAACTTCCTGTGGAGCATACACCAGCTTATAAGTACTGTAAGGATTAAGATTTTAAATAGAAGTAATTTAAAAATCTGTTTAACTTTCTGGCACCAGTTGATATAAAAGAAAATGTTTTCCAGTGGAGTACCCCTTTAAGTAATTCTGGGAGCTGTATATTTAAATGGTGAAAACTTCTTTAACACTTTCCTATTCTGTGGCAACTGGTATATCTGGTTATTATACTGGAATTTCTCATAATGTGCTACAACAGTGGTGTCTGTCATAACAGGCTAAAAACTTGCTGGGGGGAGGGGGTAAGTATGGGGGTGACACCATTTTCTACCGCACCGGGTGACACCAACCCTAGCCTCGCCACTGAACAAAGTGACTGGTGCAGATAATAGGCAGTGCTAAAACCAATGTTTCAATTCAGCATTTTAAATGACATCTCCTAGCTCATTTTTATCATTAAAGCCTAGAGGTCCCATGGCTTCAAGGCAAATTATCCATTTGGCTTCTGCCTGCAATAGTGCCCTGTGTCTATCGCCGCCTCGCACGGTTGTATCCACCCGTTCGATGACGGCGAATTTTAGACATGATATATTGCCTGCATGGGTATTCCTGGTGTGGTGTATAAGATTTTGCACACCTATCCCTGTTTGGATAGAAAGTAAATGTTCTTTAATACGCACAATCATCTGCCTCTTGGTCTTCCCAATATAGAAAAAACCACAGGGGCAGATAAGACAATACACTACATTAAAAGTCTTGCAAGTTATGATTTGTTTAACTTGTATATAGTTACCTCCCAATTTCAGAATATTATTGGAAATAATATTATTTGTACTGTTAATTAAGTTCCTAAGAGTTTTGTTTCTATGATAGGTAATAATCGTTTTTTGTAAGGAGGCATTCTTCAAATCGTCATCCTGTTCTAATATAAACCAATTTTGTCTTATAGTTTTTCTCATAGGAGAGTTACTAAAAGAGAAGGTGAGAATCTTTGTGGACAATATTTTTGTTATTTGGGATGGGAGTGAAGACGAATTTTCCAATTTTGTGTCCCATCTAAATAAAGTTAATGACGTCAGCATGACCTTTACTTCAGTTTTTAGGAATCTATCGCTTGATTACCTTGATGTAAACATAAGCATTATAGAGAATAAGATCATTACTTCATCTTATAGAAAATTTACCTCCAAAAACACACTGCTGCACTTTGAAAGCTCACACCCAATGCACATCATTAAAGAATTAATAATGATAGGGATACTTTTTTTTAAAACAAGCACAAGAGCTTTCTACTCGCTTCCTAGAACGGGGCTATCCCGCGACAGTGATTAATGAAGCTTTTAAAAAGTGGAATAAAAAAACAGAAAAGAACTTCTACGCAATAACAAAAAAGTTTTTAAAAGTAAAAAACAATCAGACAGATTCACCTTCTCTTTTAATAACTCTCCTATGAATGCAATTATTAGAAAAACTATAAGACGCAATTGGTTTATATTAGAACAGGATGACGATTTGAAGAATGCCTCCTTACAAAAACAGATTATTACCTATCGTAAAAGCAAAACTCTTAGGAACTTAATTAACAGTACAAAAAGAAAGTGTAAACAAAAAAAAGTAACTGGTTAGCCGATTCAAGACCAATAGAAAACATTAAATGTGGCAATTGCTCCCCATGTCATTCTAATATTTCCAATAATATTCTGAAATTGGGAGGTAACTATATACAAGTTAAACAAATCATAACTTGCAAGACTTCTAATGTAGTGTATTGTCTTATCTGCCCCTGTGTTTTTTTCTATATTGGGAAGACCAAGAGGCAGATGATTGTGCGTATTAAAGTACATTTACGTTCTATCCAAACAGGGATAGGTGTACAAAAACTTATACACCACATCAGGAATACCCATGCAGGCGATATATCAGCGAGTCGGCGATAGACACAGGGCACTAATGCAGGCAGAAGCCAAATGGATAATTTGCCTTGAAGCCATGGGACCTCTAGGCTTTAATGATAAAAATGAACAAGGAGTTTTGATTTAAAATGCTGAATTGAAACATTGGTTTTAGCACTGTTTGTTATCTGCACCAGTCACTTTGTTCGCATACTTTTTTTAATGTGTTTTAAATATGTGTTTTTCTTTTCACTCACCTGGGTATGCTAATTTTGAGTGACGTCTACCTGTTGCATATAATACGTGCTTCAACGTAGTGACGTCAGTCTGGAGCCCGATGAAGCGCTACACAGCGTGAAACAATTGTCGCTCCTCCACCTATCCGTCCACCTCTTGCCTCCATTATTTCATTTCCCCTTGCGGTATTTTTTTGTGTTTGTTTTTCTTTTCATTTCCGTTCAGTGTATGCAGAGGACTACTTCAGATTTGGTGGACTACGACGATGACAGGAATGTTTTTTGTTTACTGTTAATAAAATGGTTAACGAAGGCTTGTGGAGGAGTGTTTTTTGGAATAAGTTTTTAAAACATGTTGTGTTTTTTTATTTATTTATTTGACAGGCTTAGTAGTGGAAGTCATCTTTTAGACGGAGTCCATTACTAAGCCAGGGCTTAGCGTTAGCCCCAATTACAGATAGCGCTGTAATGAACTCACCCCACGGAGGAACTGCGCTCGGACGTCCGAGACACCCAGTACGGGAGGTTTATGTGTGCGGCTTAAAACGGAAAGTGGTTTGGATCAGTCAGATAGGGTGTGGAGGTAGGTAACCAGGCATCAATTGGCCAAGTACATGGATGTGTAGTCCGTGGAGGTAAGGAATAAGGTCCAGGGACGCCATACTGTGACATATTTAGCCAATTGATTAGGGGAGTCCGCAAGCAGCTCCTCCATCCTATGTAGGTGCACCACTTCCCAAAGCCAGGGTGGATGGGGGACTTCCACAGACTAGCTAACTTCACAATTCTAGCTGCCAGGTGGAGGAAAGAAATTAGTCTGGCTGTACCCCGTGGCAATTGCGACGGCAGTATGGAGAGGAGCCGGGTTTCAGGTGTATGTGGTAAGTTTATGGACGTAATACGGGATATTATCTATCAAACATGTCTCCAGAAACTAGAGAGTAGGGGGCACGATAACCAGGTGTGGAGTATCGAGCCACCAGTGCCCCCGCACCTCCAGCACGTGTCGGGAACTCCGGGGTAAAATTTATTTTTCATTTATGCTGTAACTGATAAATATAGGGGGAATTTCTGTTAGAACCTATAACTATAGGGGTAATTTATTATTTCCTGCACCAGTGCAGAGTGGCAATTTTGCACAAGTTTTTTTGTGCGTAAGCTCAGTTTTGCGTAACATTTAATGCACAAAGTAGGAATATGCACAATAAGTAGAGGCTTGCGCATAAAATTCTGCACAATTTTCAACTCTGTTGGTGCACGGAGTGTGATATCATATATGACTTTATATATTCTTTATAATCTATGTAGCAGCTGTTACAGCTGCTGATGAACTTATTAAAAAAAGTACATATAGTCAATCATCAGATGGTACGGGAAAGGGAACTTCCTGCAAAAATGATCTACTGTGTGAGACTCATCTCTTTATAATTTTCAGATTTTGACTTTAGAATACAATCTTTACACAAATTATTTGTCGATGAAACTTTAACAAACAAATAAATGAGCAAATTGTAAAGGTGTTTATGGGACTTATATAAAACTGGTCTTTGCCCTAAACGTGTAAAATATTGAACTGTGTCCCAACTAAATCAACATAAAGACTGTGTTTCTGCCCAGTATTGCATTAAATAAATGTTCAATGTATTTCACAAAATGTTCATGTTCCGTAAAAACAAATATTTTATGTCATTAAAGCAAACAATGGACAATAATTCACTTGCATTTTACTTAAAATAATTATATTCCTACTAAAGTGACAGAATACATGTTGCATCATTTAGTAAAAAAAAAAAAACCCCAGGATATGTTTTTCTAAGGAGAAGGAAGCAAACCAGATGAAAAAGAAAATAAAGGAAATTTGCAAAGGTTTGCAATATGTGGCCTTTTGTTAATCTAGACTATGTTTATAAAGAAGCAGTGAGTATGTCTGATGTCTCTGTTTGTCCACAGTCTTCTGTAGACCAACTATAAAATAGCCAATCTGCATATCATTCAATGTCTTGAAAATTTCTGTGCTGAAGACTAGCCAGGATAATACCTAGAGATCAAAAGAGAAGCACTCCATGGTGTGACAACTTCCAAGCAGATGAGTGAGCCAGTTTTGAAGCCACTTATAACCTCATGCACAACAATGGTACTCATATGTAGAGGCAGGGGCATTGTGAAGGGGAGGGGGGGGGGCTAACAGGGCTATAGCCCCAGGTGTCAGGCCAATAGCCCTGGGTTTCAGGCCAGAGCTTTTTTTTATTTATTTATAATTAATGCCCCCACTGCTTTAAGACAGCTTCTGGGATGATAAGACATAGCATGACACGTCAGATGCTGTGCAGGAGCCTCCCTCTGGGCCATTACACTGGCCCCCAAGTCCCATGAGATCGGGATGAGTAGCCTTAGGCAGGGGAATGTGTGACAAAGGAGCCTGTAGGAGGACAGAGGAATCTGGAGGAGGAGGAGGACAGAGGAATCTGGAGGAGGAAAGAGGAGCTGGGAGAAAGATTAAGGTGTCTGTAGGAGGCGGACAGAGGAGTCTGGAGGTACCGGACAGAGGGGTCTGGAGAATGTGGGGGCAGAGGAGTCTGCAGGACGAGGACAGAGGGGTCTGGAGGAGGTGGACAGAGGAGTTCGGAGGTGGTGGACAGAGGGGTCTGGAGGAGGAGGTGGACAGAGGGATTTGGAGGAGGACAAGAGGGGTCTGGGGAAGGGGGCAAAGGAATCTGGAGGAGGCGAAGGACAGAAGGGTCTGAAGGAGGAGGACAGTGCAGGGGTGGGATTTATCCAAGCTAAGAAGAAATAGTGTGTGGCAGTATTATTATTATCATTGTTATTATTAATATGGGTACAGTGTATGGCAGGGGGCACAGTTTCAGGCAGGGTTTTATTCAGGGGTACAGTGTATGGCATAGTTATATTCAGGTGGTACCGTTTCTGTCAGGGTTATAATAATTTTTTTCATACAGAGGATGAGGATCTGCTATCAAAGTGAGGCACCAATGATGTCCAGGTGTCAGACTCTACAGAGAAGATAAAGCTGTAAGAAGTCCTGGTGCCTGGACCAGATAAGAAAAAAAGGAAAGACAACAGAGAAGACGTCACTCAGGTCACTTATACTATTGTGTATTCTCCTGACTGTCCCATCACTGCTATAGTCACTTGTAAGTTCTGCAGTTATGATGGGTGACAATGTACTCCAATCTGTGGCTCCCTAGCTGTTACAACACAACTCCCATAATGCCTGAGGCTCTCCAGGCATGCTGGGAGCTGTAGCTTTGCAACAGCTAGTGAGCCACTTGAACTAAGGTGATCAGTTGCGGTCTCTGCAGTCAGACCCCCACTAAAAGATGACATGTTCATTCTAAAATGCCTATTTCCCAGTCTTACCCTGCCTTGTAAGTCTCTATGACTATTACTTAAGAGGAGTGGAGCACACCACAAACATAACACAGGGACCCAAGGGCATCAGCAGTATGCTCACACTCACCAGTCACAACAGGTACAATGTGACTGTCATATTTTTAGTACTATCACCCACATCATGCTATACCAGTGCTACATGTATCAGTCATACTACTAGTAGTAGTAGGACAGATATTTATAGTGCTGGTAAAGCATGATGTAGATGATAGTAGTAATAGTATGAATGACACATATTGCTCTAGTATAGTATAATGGGATAGTCTACTAATATTATCTCCATTATACTATTGTAGTGCTAGCTGGGTGTGTGTAGTTACATAGTTACATAGTTACATAGTTACATAGTTAGTACGGTCGAAAAAAGACATATGTCCATCAAGTTCAACCAGGGAATTAAGGGGTAGGGATGTGGCGCGATATTGGGGAAGGGATGAGATTTTATATTTCTTCATAAGCATTAATCTTATTTTGTTCCAGGAATGTATCTAATCCTGTTTTAAAGCTGTTAATTGTTCCTGCTGTGACCAGTTCCTGAGGTAGACCGTTCCATAAATTCACAGTCCTCACGGTAAAGAAGGCGTGTCGCCCCTTGAGACTAAACTTTTTCTTCTCCAGACGGAGGGAGTGCCCCCTCGTCCTTTGGGGGGGTTTAACCTGGAACAGTTTTTCTCCATATTTTTTGTATGGGCCATTAATATACTTATATACGTTTATCATATCCCCCCTTAAACGTCTCTTCTCAAGACTAAACAATTGTAACTCCTTTAATCGCTCCTCATAGCTAAGATGGTGTATACTATAGAAGTGCTGGCTCAGTGTGTGTATATATATATATATATATATATATTTATATATATTTAAAAAATTATATATATATATATATATATATATATATATACTGTATATGGCCTGTGGTGGTAAAAATGGTGGTTGTTGTCAGTCTGTCAGTATACTAGGTCCTCCTAAGCTCAGGTGGCAGGCTGATAACGTGTTTACTTCAGAGGTTCTCCCAAAAGTGAAAGTGTTGGTCGCGTGCATGCAGTGTACAGTACAGGGAGACTATTAACCTGTTGGGGACCACGGGCGTATGGATACGCCCTTGAGTCCTGATACTTAAGGACCAAGGGCGTACCTGTATGCCTGTGGAAATTTCGATCCCCGCCACTAGGCGGACGGGCATCGGAAGGGGATGCCTGCTGAAATCATTCAGCAGGCATCCAGTGCAAATGCCTGGGGGGGGGGGGGGGTTCAATTCAGATTGGCGATTCGCGGCTATTCTAGGCTGACCGGAAAATAGGGATGATCGGAGCAGGGGTGCCACTTCCTCCCATCCCCTGCGATTGGCTGATGTGGCCATTCAGCGAATTGCATGGCAGGAGCCGGGGGGGGGGGGGGCGTGCAACGTTCATTTTCCCTGCTCTGCCCGGCCCTGGATGTCGGGGGAGAGCAGGGGAAGATGGCGTCGATGTGCGGGGGCCGTTGCGGGGACAGGAGGCGCAGGCAAAGTAAAGTGATCTTCACTGCTGTATCTAGGAGTTTCAAAACTACAACATCTGGAGGGCCACAGTTTGGAGACCACTCTCCTTCCAGATGTTGCAAAACTACAACTCTCAGCATGCCCAGACTGTCCAGGCATGCTGGGAGTTGTAGTTCTGTAACATCTGGCCCTTCAAATGTTGCCGAATTACAACTCCCAGCACGCTTGGACAGTCTCGGCATGCTGGGAGTTGTAGTTTTGCAACATCTGGATGGGCACAGTTTGGAGACCACTATACAGGGGTGTCGAAACTGTAGCACTCCAGATGTGAATTCAAAGCATGCCGAGACTGTCCAGGCATGCTGGGAGTTGTAGTTCGGCAACATCTGGCCCTTCAGATGTTGCCAAACTACAACTCTCAGCATGCCTGGCCAGTCTGGGCATGCTTGGAGTTGAAGTCTTGCAACATCTGGAGGGCTACAGTTTGGAGACTGTAGCCCTCCAGATGTTGCATAACTACAACTCCCAACATGCCCATCAGCTGTCTGGGCATGCTGGGAGTTGTAGTATTGCAACAACTGTAGGCGCACTGGTTAGGAAACATTGTCTGTTTCCTAACTCGGTGTTTCCCAACCTGTTTGCCTCCTGTTGTTGCAAAACTATAACTCACAGCATGCACTGACAGACCATGCATGCTGGGAGTTGTAGTTTTGCAACAGCTGGAGACACATGGGTGGGGAAACACTGAGTTAGGAAACAGACAGTGGTGCGGAAACACTGCGGTCTGTTACCTAACTCAGTGTTTCCCAATCCCAACCAGTGGGCCTCCAGCTGTTGCATAACTACAACTCCCAGCATGCATGGTCTGTTAGTGCATGCTTGGAGTTGTAGTTCCCCCCCCCCCTCTCCCACATGAATGTACAGGGTACATTCACACGGGAGGGGGTTTACAGCAAGTTTCCCGCTTCAAGTTTGAGATGCGGCAAATTTTTCGATGCAGTGGGAAACTCACTGTAAATCTCCGCCCGCATGAATGTACCCTAAAAATACTACACTACACTAACCCTAAATAAAGAGTAAAACACTATATATACACTACACCCTTACACTGTGCCCCCCCCCCCCCCAAATAAAAATAAAATACATCTTGTACGTCAGTTTTTCCAAAACGGAGCCTCCAACTGTTGCAAAATAACTCCCAGTATTGCCGGACAGCCATTGACTCTCCAGGCATGTTGGGAGTTTTGAAACAGCTGGATGCACCCTGTTTGGGGAAAACTGACGTACAGTATTTTTGGTGGCGGAGGCAAGTGTAACGCTTGCATCCGGGTACACCCCTATGAAAATCCCTAATTTAGGCCTCAAATGCGGATGGCGCTGTCTCACTTCAAAGCCCTGTCGTATTTCAAGGCAACAGTTTAGGGCCACACATGGGGTATCTCCGTATTCGGGAGAAATTGCGCTACAATTTTTGGGGGTCTTTTTCTCCTTTTACCCCTTATGAAAAGGTAAAGTTGGGGTCTACACCAGCACGTTAGTGTTAAAAAAAAATTATTACTCTAACATGCTGCTGTGGCCCCATTCTTTTCATTTTCATAAAAGGTAAAAGGAGAAAAAGACCCTCAAAATTTGTAACACAATACCCCATATGTGGACATAAAATGCTCTGCGGGCGCACAACAAGACTCAGGAGTGAGAGAGCGCCATGTATATTTGGGGCCTAAACTGGTAATTTGCACAGGGGTGGCTGCTGGTTACAGCGGTTCCGACATAAGCGCAAAATAAACTAATACCCACATGTGACCCCATTTTGTAAACTACACCCCTAATGGATCGTAACAAGGGATATAGTGAGCCTTATCACCCCACAGGTGACTGACAGATTTTAAGAATGTAATTGTTCATTTGCACAGCCCACTGTTACAAAGATCTGTCAAATGCCAGTGGGGTGTTAATGCTCACTGAACCCCTTGTTACGTTCTTTGAGGGGTGTAGTTTCCCAAATAGTGTGCCATGTGGGGTGTTTTTTGCTGTTCTGACACCATGGGGGCTTCCTAAATCTGACATGCCCCCCAAAAACCATTTCACCAAAATTCGCTTTCCAAAAGCCCAATGTCACTCCTTCCCTTCTGAGTCCCCTAGTGCACCCGCAGATCACTTTACATCCACATATGAGGTATTTCCTTACTCAAGAGAAATGGGGTTTCAAATTTTGGGGGACATTTTCACCTATTACTCCTTGTGAAAATGAAAAATTTGGGGTAACATCAGCATTTTATAAAAAAATAAAATTTTTCATTTTCACGTCCAACTTCAACGCAAAGTGGTCAAATACCTATGGGGTGTTAAGGCTCACTGTACCCCTTGTTACGTTCATTGAGGGGTGTAGTTTCCCAAATAGCATATCATGTGGGGTGTTTTCCGCTGTTCTGGCACCATGGGGGCTTCCTAAATGAGACATGCCCCCCAAAAACCATTTCAGCAAAATTCGCTTTCCAAAAGCCCAAAGACGCTCCTTCCCTTCTGAGCCATCTAGTGCACCCGCAGATCACTTTACATCCACATATGATATATTTCCTTACTCGAGAGAAATGGTGTATTAAATTTTGGGGGACATTGTCACATATTACCCCTTGTGAAAATGAAAAATTTGGGGTAACATCAGCATTTTAGTGAAAAAAAATAAAATGTTTCATTTTCACGTCCAACTTTATTGAAAATTCGTCAAACACCTGTGCCATGTGGGGTGTTTTTCGCTGTTCTGGCACTGTAGGGACTTCCTAAATGCGACATGCCCCCCAAAAACCATTTCAGCAAAATTCGCTCTCCAAAATCCCATTGTCGCTCCTTCACTTCTGAGCCCTCTAGTGCACCCACAAAGCACTTTACATCCACAAATGAGGTATTTTTCTTACTCGAGAGAAATTCAGTTACATATTTTGGGGGCATTTTCTCCTTTTACCCCTTGTAAAAATAAAAAATATGGGTCTACAAGAACATGTTAGTGTAAAAAATTAAGAATTTTGCTGCTATTCCTGTGAAACACTTAAAGGGTTAACAAACTTTCAGAATATCATTTTGAATATGTTGAGGAGTGTAGTTTTCATAATGGGGTCCATTATGGGGTATTTCTAACATAATGACCCTCAAATTCACTTCAAAACTGAACTGGTCCCTAAAAAAATTCACATTTTGAAATCTACTAGAAAAATTGGAAAATTGCTGCTGAGCTTTGAAACCCTCTGGTGTCTTCAAAAAGTAAAAATATGTCAACTTTATGATGCAAACATAAAGTAGACATACTGTATATGTGAATCAATATATAATTTATTTGGTATGTCTATTTTCCTAACAAACAGAGAGCTTCAAAGTTCTAAAAATGCTACATTTACTAATTTTTCATGACATTTTTGCATTTTTCACCAAGAAATGATTCAAGTATGGACGAAAATTTACCACTTACATAAAGTAGAATATGTCACGAAAAAACTATCTCTGAATCAAATTCATAAGTACAAGCATCCCAGAGTTATTAATGCTTAAAGTGACAGTGGTCAGAATTGCAAAAAATGATCTGGTCCTTAGGGTCAAAATGGGCTCGGTCCCCAAGGGGTTAAATAAGGAGATTGGGTGTGGTTAGGGGGCATGCTTGAGGGTGTTGTTAGGGGTATGGCTGAGGGTCTGGTTAGGGGTGTGGCTGAGGGCATGGTTAGGGGCATGGCTAAGGGTCTGGTTAGGGGTGTGGCTGGGCTTTGGGCTCTAGACCTGAGTCTTTTGGAGACCTAGCAACACCCCTGTGTAGAGGTATACTTGGGTCCTATCTGCATCCTTCCTGCTCAGAGTATATACAGGAGCAGAAAGGAACTTCACAACCAATGAAGGAATATTTCATCGCTGTCCAAGATCAACGCCTGAGGAAGCTGTCCATGGGCAGTGAAACGCATTGCATGACGAAAAATGTAAGTTTATTCTACCATTCCTGATGCGTTGGTCCTGGTCAGCGCCGAAATATGCCCTAGCTTTGACTCACACCCTAATCGTCATACCATCCAGGACATAATCATTTCCAACTGCAGCATCCTGTTATTCCCTGCTAAAGCACAGTCTAAGATAAAGTGTATGAAGTGAGGGCGAGACTTGCACTCATCAATGCTTACTACTAGAGATGAACGAATTTTTCGCCAAATTTTCCCCCAAAATTTGTTTTGGTCCGAATTTATTCGCGGTGACTTGCGATTAAAAACAGCTATTTCTGGCCTACAGAAAGCATCAACAGGGGTGTATAACTCTTTGCCTTGCTGTAACACGCATAGGGTGTGTGCAGGGTTAGTGAAATAATACTGTTATTCAGTATGACATGCAGGTCAGAGGTGTCGCTATTAGAATTACTGTCACAGAGCGGCACAATGACAGAGCCTAGAGGTGGCATCAATATGAGGAGACCATATAGTGGCTGAATGACACAGCGTGGAGGTAGTGGCAGCAGGAGGAGACCATATAGTGGCTGAATGACACAGTGTGGAAGTGACAACAGCATGAGGAGACCATATAGTGGCTGAATGACACAGTGTGGAAGTGACGACAGCATGAGGAGACCATATAGTGGCTGAATGACACAGCATGGAGGTAGTGGCAGCAGCATGAGAAGACCAAATAGTTGCTGAATTACACAGCCTGGAGTTGGCGGCTGCATGAGGAGACCATATATATTTGCTGAATGACACAGCCTGGAGTTGGCGGCAGCATGAGAAGACCATACAGTGGCTGAATGACCCAGCGTGGAGGTGGCGGCAGCATGAAGAGACCATATAGTGCCTGAATGATACAGCGTGGAGGTAGCGGCAGCACGAGGAGACCATATAGTGGCTACATGACACAGCGTGGAGGGGGCATCAGCATGAGGAGAACATATAGTGGCTGAATGACAAAGCCCGGAGTTGGCGGCAGCAGGAGGAAACCACATAGTGGCTAAATGACACAGCCTGGTGTTGGCGGCAGCGTAAAAAGGCTGAATGACAGAGCCTGGAGTTTATGGCAGCATGAGGAGAACATATAGGGGCTGAATGACACAGACTGGAGGTGGCAGAAGCATGAGGAGACCATATAATGCCTGAATGACACAGCTTGGAGGTGGCTGCAGCATGAGGAGAACATATAGTGGCTGAATGACACAGCCTGGAGTTGGAGGCCGCATGAGGAGACCATATGGTGGCAGTATGAGACAGCTTTGAGCTGGCATTAGCATGAGGAGAAGATTTGGTGGCAGAATGAGACAGCTTGGAGCTGGCATCAGCATGGGGAGAACATATGGTGGCAGAATGAGACAGCCTGGAGCTGGCAGCAGCAGCATCAGGAGTCTTGAAAGTGACCCAGTGACAGAGTGGTGCGGTGGGTGGCAATACCAGTACCCGGTGACGAAGGTGGGTGAAAAAAGGAGAACTTGGCATCAGATGTGTGGCATCAGGTGGGTGGCAGGATTAGAACAGTAGCTAAGGCAGGTATGCAGAAGAAAACGGTTTCTTTTGTAAAAGTGTTAGTGTGCACAAGTAAGTATTCAGGATATAAAATAAAGTAACACAATTCTAACCCTATACCTCAAGGGGAATACCAGGGTTACTGGAACATGATAGAAATTATAGAAATATTAATGTATGAGACTGTGCTTCAATTAATGTATTTTATTAAAATTAAATATGTGTAAAGTTAGTGCCTCCTATCACAGGGCCTTTGTGGCAGGGATAAATGCACAACTATAAATACACATATTAGTACATAAAATAACAGAACAAAAAATTAAAAGGACACTTAATTAGAATCCAGCGTGAGCAAAAATGAAGAGTTCTATAAATTATCCTGATAAATAGTTCATATGCAGGAGTTTCCCCTATCAATGGTATTAGTAATTGTCTGCCGATATTACCTGCAGAGTTAGATGCCCCGTATGAAGAGATGGTGTTAGTAGCTTAGTTCGGCACGCTGGATAGTGCTGGCGGGCGCAGCTGAGGTTTATTTAGGATCCAACCGCAGCTGCGCCCGCCAGCACTATCCATCCAGCGTGCCGAACTAAGCTACTAACACCATCTCTTCATAGGGGGCGTCTGATTCTGCAGGTAATATCGGCAGACATTTGAGGTATAGGTGTAAAGCATAGTACACCTTGGAGAATTAATTGTGAGCTGCACTCCCCCCAAAAACTTTCTTTTAGTATTGGGGATATGCATTACATAAAAAGGTAACTTTTAACAATATGCTTAGGATAAAATATATTGACCCCCAAATTTTTCTTTTTTTAATCAAACAAAAGGAAAGGTGTGCAAAAAACACCACGTGCCACCTACACCATCAAGTATTGATGTGATGCAAAGACCTCTAAAAGGTGGAAGGAAACAACGTATGGTCCATTTAACCGATGGGGGTAAAAACTTCCCCTGTAAGGCCCTGCTTTCGCATTATTAATTCCCTTCTTGGCAAGTGTTACTCGCCCTAAAAAGGGTGGCCCCACACAGGAACCTCTCCCTATTTCCACCTACAAACACTGCCATTTCCCAGGGTTTTTAGATGGAAATAGGGAGAGTTTCCTCTTTGTGGACACCCTTTTTAGGGCGAATAACACTTGCCAAGAAGAGAATTAATAGGGCAAAAGTAGGGCCTTACAGGGGAATTTTCACCCCCACCTGTTACAATGGACAATACGTTGTATTACTCGTGTTACTCGTCTTAAAAAGGTTGGTCCCACACAGGAACCTCTCCTTACTTCCACCTAAATACCCTGGGAAGTGTTTGTAGGTGGAAATAGGGAGAGGTTCCTTTGTGGGCCCACCCTTTCTAGGGCGAGTAACACTTGCCAAGAAGGGAATTGATAATGCGAGAGTAGGGTCAAACAGGGGAAGTTTTTATCCCCACCAGTTAAAATGAACTATACAATGTTCCCTTCCATCTTTTAGAGGTCTTTGCATCACATCAGTACTTGATGGTGTGGCAAGTATTATTCGCCCTAAAAAGGCCGGGCCCCACTTAGGAACCTCTCATTATTTCCACCTACAAACACTGCCATTTCCCAGGGTTTTTAGATGGAAATAGGGATTGGTTCCTGTGTGGGGCCGCTCTTTTTGAGGCGAGGAACACTTTCCTTGAAAAGGAGGAAGGGAACAACGTATTGTCCATTAAAGCAGGTGGGGGTAAAAACTCACCCTGTAAGGCCCTACTCTCGCCCCTTTTAATTCACTTCTTGGCAAGTGTTACTCATCCTAAAAAGGGCAGCCCCACACAGGAAACTCTCTCTATTTCCACCTACAAACCCTGGGAAATGGCAGTGTTTGTAGGTGGAAATAGGGAGAGGGTTCTATGTGGGGCTGCCCTTGTTAGGGCGAGTAACACTTGCCAAGAAGGGAATTAATAAAGCGAGAGAAGGGCCTTACAGGGGAAGTTTTTACCCCCACCAGTTACAATGGACCATACGTTGTTCACTTCCACCTTTTAGAGGTCTTTGCATCACATCAATACTTGATGGTGTAGGTGGCACATGGTGTTATTTGCACACATTTCCTTTTGTCTGTCCCTATCTATTTCTCTGCAGTGAAAGGCTGAAATGACTGGCCACAATATGGCTGCCAATTATATAGGGCTGTGACATCACAGGGGTGACTGGCTGGTGATAAGGCTGCATGTGATTCAGGGTCATCCTGCCTACCCTTGTTCCAGCCTTCCCAGGATTCCTTGCCCAATGTCCTTACATGTGGAACTGACATTTTTGATGCCCTGGAGCTTGGACCGCACTAAATTGAGTTTAATGAAGCGATTAGCACGATTGAATTGCAGCGATATTCACATTCGTTGCAAATGTATAAATATATAATATATATATATATATATATATATATATATATATAAAAGTATTAAATAAAAATATATGTAAAATAAACAATAAATAGGGATATAGTGTATCGCAAATATATATGTAAAATATAGAGAGGGATTACAGATGCATAAAATATTCAAAGTATAATATATAGAGAAAGGGACCACAGATATATGGAACCTATATATGTGCTATATAAAGTATTATAAAGGTAATTATGAACCAAATACAAATAGGAGTGAGCAGGTACAATAGATATACAGTAGATCTTAAATGTATCGATGATGGAGGGGGTTGTAAATGCTGTCTTTAGGAAGGCTCGGGTAGACAAATAGATACACATGATAATAATAGGGGTGTGGAGGTACGTAATAAAAAAATTTGAGGAAATATCATAAAGAGCATTCTATAAGCTCATTTAAACCGGCCGGTTCGCAGTTTGTAGATCCAGAAGTTTTCTCTTCTACGAAGCGTTTTAAACTTCTGGGGATTATCTACTGTGATCGCTTCAATGGGAGTTAATAGGATGCACTTGAAATCTTGGTTGTGGTGTTCTGTTACTTGCCTAGATACACTGTGAAGGAGAAAACCATTGGTAGTATTTCTTCTGTGTTTGTTAATTCTTTCTCTAAGGCATCTAACAGTTCTACCCACGTATTGGAGTCCACACAGACATTCAAGCAGGTATATGACTGTCACGATTCGGCAGGCTGGAGGTGGATCCTCTGTGTCAGAGAGGGTTTGGCGAGGACCGTGCCGGTGGACCGGTTCTAAGTAGCTACTGGTTTTCACCAGAGCCCGCCGCAAAGCGGGATGGTCTTGCAGCGGCGGTAGCAACCAGGTCGTATCCACCGGCAACGGCTCAACCTCTCTGACTGCTGAGATAGGCATGGTACAAGGGATAAGGCAAGAGCAAGGTCGGACGTAGCAGAAGGTCAGGGCAGGCAGCAAGGATCGTAGTCAGGGGCAACGGCAGGAGGTCTGGAACACAGGCTAGGAACACACAAGGGAACGCTTTCACTAGGCACAAGGGCAACAAGATCCGGCACGGGAGTGCAGGGGAAGTGAGGTATAAGTAGGGAGTGCACAGGTGGAAACTAATCAAGCTAATTGGGAAGATTGGGCCAGGCACCATCATTGGTGCACTGGCCCTTTAAATCTAGAGAGCTGGCGCGCGCGCGCCCTAGAGAGCGGAGCCGCGCGCGCCAGAGCATGACAGCCGGGGACCGGGACAGGTAAGTGACTTGGGACGCGATTCGCGATCGGGCGCGTCCCGCTGCGCGAATCGCATCCCCGATGGCCATGTCAGTGCAGCGCTCCCGGTCAGCGGGACTGACCGGGGCGCTGCAGGGAGAGAGACGCCGTGAGCGCTCCGGGGAGGAGCGGGGACCCGGAGCGCTCGGCGTAACAGTACCCCCCCCCCCTTGGGTCTCCCCCTCTTCTTGGAGCCTGAGAACCTGAGGATAAGACTTTTGTCCAGGATGTTGTCCTCAGGTTCCCAAGATCTCTCCTCTGAGCACTCAAGTACAAAGGGTCCAAGATAACATGGTCCGAGATTAAAACTGGGGACACGGAAGCGGATATACTTGGTGGAGAGCCACACAAAAACAGGAGGAGTTCTTCTTTTTTCTTCGGCAAGCTTCTTTACCCGGGATGAGGCTAGTATGAGGGACTTTAGAGTCTTTTTCCAGATGGTGGCGAAGCCCCGGGAAACCACATCAACAGCGGGCACACAAGAAGGCGTGGGGGTGGGGAGGGAGGGAAGAGGGTCAAGCTTGGTACGGGGCAGAGTGATAACAGGACGGGGGCTGTGAGGAGGAGACACAGCATAGTCTAGATAGGCCTTGGGGAGACCAGGTAAAGGGGGAGACACAGAGGTTTGACTGACGGGAGTGGGAGCAGACGTGAGACATTTTCTTTGGCAAGAAGCACCCCAGCTCATGATCTCCCCGGTGGTCCAGACAAGGGTAGAGGAGTGGCGTTGGAGCCATGGCAGACCGAGGAGGAGTTCAGAGGAGCATTTGGGCAAAACAAAAAGTTCCATGCTCAAGAGCAGGGGTTCTGTGCGATAACGCACAGTGCAGTATAGAAGTAAATCTTCTTTCTTTCTGCGGCGAGTCCTCTCTTCAGGGGTCAGGCGAGACCGATCCATTTGCATAGCCTCCTCGGCGGGAGGCACAGGGGTGGATTGCAAAGGATACTGTGAGAGAGGTGCTCCGGGCGGTGTGGCACATGGCAGGGCCTTCCCAGGCAGGAGACCACGGCAGAGTCTAGAGTCCCCATCAAATTTGTCCGGCAGGGACAAGCAGGGGTTAGGAGCGGCCGGTCGCTGCGGAGGAGTTGCAGGAGCCGGCGGAGGAGATGGTTGTTGCAGCTGCTGTGTCTGTGACTGAAGTTGCTGTATCTGCGGCAGCAGCTGCTGTATCTGTGACTGAAGTTGCTGTGTCACGGTGGTCAAGTATGCCAGCTGGTGATTTCGTTGGGTGATCATTAGGGATTGCTGGGCGATCACCGTGGAAATGTCGGCAAGACTTGACAGCGGCACCTCAGCGGAATCCATGGCCGGATCTACTGTCACGATTCGGCAGGCTGGAGGTGGATCCTCTGTGTCAGAGAGGGTTTGGCGAGGACCGTGTCGGTGGACCGGTTCTAAGTAGCTACTGGTTTTCACCAGAGCCCGCCGCAAAGCGGGATGGTCTTGCAGCGGCGGTAGCAACCAGGTCGTATCCACCGGCAACGGCTCAACCTCTCTGACTGCTGAGATAGGCATGGTACAAGGGATAAGGCAAGAGCAAGGTCGGACGTAGCAGAAGGTCAGGGCAGGCAGCAAGGATCGTAGTCAGGGGCAACGGCAGGAGGTCTGGAACACAGGCTAGGAACACACAAGGGAACGCTTTCACTAGGCACAAGGGCAACAAGATCCGGCACGGGAGTGCAGGGGAAGTGAGGTATAAGTAGGGAGTGCACAGGTGGAAACTAATCAAGCTAATTGGGAAGATTGGGCCAGGCACCATCATTGGTGCACTGGCCCTTTAAATCTAGAGAGCTGGCGCGCGCGCGCCCTAGAGAGCGGAGCCGCGCGCGCCAGAGCATGACAGCCGGGGACCGGGACAGGTAAGTGACTTGGGACGCGATTCGCGAGCGGGCGCGTCCCGCTGCGCGAATCGCATCCCCGACGGCCATGTCAGTGCAGCGCTCCCGGTCAGCGGGACTGACCGGGGCGCTGCAGGGAGAGAGACGCCGTGAGCGCTCCGGGGAGGAGCGGGGACCCGGAGCGCTCGGCGTAACAATGACATATTGAGTGGAGCAGTTAAGAAATGATTTTATCTGGAAGGACTCTCCTGTAATCTTTGATGTAAATGTTTTACACCAGTTGTTAATGATGGTACAGCATTTGCACTAATACCACACAACTGCTGGTTGTGGATAGAACGTTTGAGCTCTTGGATGCAGTGGTTCTTAGCTGACTGGGGGCTATGATGTGGCGTAGAGTTTTTCCTCTCCTAATGGTGATTGATAGCTTAGGTGGAAGTAGGTCATCGATATAGAGTTCTTGTAATAGTATCTCCCAGTGTTTAGACAAGACCTTTTTAATTTGCCTCTGTTCAGCAGAGAAAGTGGTAATGAAGGATGCCGATCTGTCTTGTTCTGTGTCTCTCTCTCCGCCTTTCACCAAACAATCAGATTGTGAGAGGGCCAATGCTCTATTGTAAGAGGATTCATTTATAGTTTTAGGATATTTTTAAGCCTTAAATCGTGATTTCAGGATATTGCTGTTACGTTATGCGCTCCTGCCACACACTCTGGCCATGAGCGCTTGGTCCCCTTACCTTCTGCTGCCGACGGGGCTGGGACTTGCATCCTGGGAAGCGTCCACATGCGAGCGCCAGTCCGTCATTCTCCGGGTGTTTCTCCTGCCTCTGCCTCTCTACTCCAGTGTGTGTGTCCCCATCCCCTAGGGCTCGAATGCGTCAGAACGTTAAGATTTAAAGGGCCAGTACTCTCATTAGTGTAATCCACCTGTGGCTCATTTACAAATTCCTCCACCCTCCTCAGTTCCCTGCCAGATCTTTGTTGCCTTGTGCCTTTGAGAAAGCCTTCCTCAGTATTGCCTTGCCGTGTATCAGATCTCTTGCTCTTGTGACTTGACCTTGCTCCTCTGCTGCCTGCCTACTGAACTCCTGCTTCACTTTGACTATGCTACTGTGCCGCCTGCCCTGACCTTCTACTATCCAGACTACGAGTTGCCTTATCCCTCCTGTGCCTCGCATTTCCTCAGCCGCCTGTGTGGTCGAGGCCTGCCAGGGGTAGCGACCTGGGTGCCGCCTGCAACAACAAGTCCATCCTGCTTTGCGGCGGTGAAAACCAGAGGCTCCCTGGTATGGTCTGAGTCATCTGCCACACAAGTCCAGCGGATCCACAACTACCGGGGTTCCTGTCTTCAGAAACGTGAGTGCTACAGTTAGATCCGGCCATGGATCCCGCTGAGGTACCCCTGCCTGAAGTCGCGGATCTTCCCTCCATTGTGGTACGTCAGTCACAGCAGTTGGCCCATCAGGAGCAGCAAATTTCTCAACTTTCAGCCATGATGCAACAGCTTTTGGCCTTGCAACAGAAGCAGGTACCACAATCTGGCCCACTCCCACCTCCAGCTCCTGCAGTGTCTTCTGGCTCCCAGCTGCGCCTGCCTTTGTCTTCCAAGTATTATGGGGATTCCAAGTCGTGCAGAGGCTTTGTTACACAGTGCTCCATGCACTTGGAGCTCATGTATGAGCTGTTTCCGACAGACCGTAGTAAGGTGGCCTTTGTCATTAGTCAGCTCTGGCTTGGGCTACACCCCGTAGTGCAATTTGTCGGCATTCTTGGCAAAATTTCGCAGTGTCTTTGAGGAACCCGCACGTGCCTCTTCATCTGAGATGGCGTTGCTGAACCTCTGTCAAGGGAATTCTACCATTGGTGACTACTCAGTTCAGTTCCACATTCTAGCCTCTTAACTTACCTGGAATGATGAGGCCTTGTGTGCCACATTCAAAAAAGGACTGTCAAGCAGGATTAAAGATGCCCGTGATCCTCCATCTTCTTTGACAGAACTTATCCATTTGGCCACACGCATTGATGTGCGTTTTGCAGAGAGACAGGAGGAATTGCGCTTACAGAGGGAACCTGCCCCCCTGACACCAGTGTTTCAACGTCCACCTCTTCAGCTTCTTGCGCCTCTTGCCGAAGAGGTTATTCAAGGAGATTGTTCTCGTCTTAAGCAACAGGAGAGGTCACAACGACACAATGAGAATTTGTTTGTATTGTGCTAGCCCAGAGCACTTTCTCAAGGACTGTACAGTTCGCCCACACCTAGGGTACGTGAGAGAGGCGTCCCTGGGTGTGAATACTACCTATCCACACTTAACTATTCCTGTACAAGTCTTCGCTTCAGCCAAGTCTTCCTTCAGCGCTACAGAATTTTTGGATTCTGGATCAGCAGGTGATGATACGGCTTTAGTCCACAAGTATCTTGTTCCCCTTACTCGGCTTGCCAAGCCGTTGTTCATCTCCTCTGTTAATGGACAAAATCTGGACTGTAAGGTTCACTTCCGTACTGAATCTCTCGTCATGCAAGTGGGATTATCGCATAAAGAAAAGATTGAATTCTATGTTCTGCCACACTGTACTTCTGAGATTCTTCTTGGCCTTCCTTGGCTGCAACGCCATTCCCCACAACTGGATTGGAGAACTGGAGAAATTATTCGCTGGGACAATCCTGTCAAAATGTTTGCCTTTATTTAACAGCCTAAAAAGGTATTTTTTTTTATTTGTACAACTATCACACCAAATATGATTTGCACTAGTGTGACAATGAGCAAGAAAGCTTGCCAGCGGAGTTCCCCTTTTAAGCAGTGGTCCCCAACCAGGGTGCCTCCAGCTGTTGCAAAACACACAGACTGATATATTTCAGCCCTTTGAATACTGTAGTAGTTAGTTGCTTTAAAGAAAAAAAGCTTGCCAGTGGAGTTCCCCTTTCAAGCAGTGGTCCCCAACCAGGGTGCCTCCAGCTGTTGCAAAACACACAGACTGATATATTTCAGCCCTTTGAATACTGTAGTAGTTAGTTGCTTTAAAGAAAAAAAGCTTGCCAGCGGAGTTCCCCTTTTAAGTAGTGGTCCCCGACCAGGGTGCCTCCAGCTGTTGCAAAACACACGGACGGATATATTTCAGCCCTTTGAATACTGTAGTAGTTAGTTGCTTTAAAGAAAAAAAAGCTTGCCAGCGGAGTTCCCCTTTTAAGCAGTGGTCCCCAACCAGGGTGCCTCCAGCTGTTGCAAAACACATGGACTGATATATTTCAGCCCTTTGAATACTGTAGTAGTTAGTTGCTTTAAAGAAAAAAAGCTTGCCAGCGGAGTTCCCCTTTTAAGCAGTGGTCCCCAACCAGGGTGCCTCCAGCTGTTGCAAAACACACGGATTGATATATTTCAGCCCTTTGAATACTGTAGTAGTTAGTTGCTTTAAAGAAAAAAGCTTGCTAGCGGAGTTCCCCTTTTAAGCAGTGGTCCCCAACCAGGGTGCCTCCAGCTGTTGCAAAACACACGGACTGATATATTTCAGCCCTTTGAATACTGTAGTAGTTAGTTGCTTTAAAGAAAAAAAGCTTGCCAGCCGAGTTTCCCTTTTAAGCAGTGGTCCCCAACCAGGGTGCCTCCAGCTGTTGCAAAACACACGGACTGATATCTTTCAACCCTTTGAATACTGCAGTAGTTAGTTGCTTGAAGGAACTTAAGTTTTATTCTGGAGTACCCCTTTTAACCAGTGGTTCCCTCCCAACCAGATGTAAGCAAATCTCCAGGGCCGGATGGACTACACCTAAGAGTTCTTAGAGAGGTAAGTCCAGTAATATCTGTACCCTTGTTCATGATATTTAGAGATTCTCTGGTGTCTGGTATTGTGCCAAGGGACTGGCGCAAGGCTAATGTGGTACCAATCTTCAAGAAGGGCTCTAGGTCTTCGCCAGGCAATTGTAGACCGGTAAGTATAACGTGCATTGTGGGTAAATTGTTTGAAGGACTTATAAGGGATTACATACAGGAATACATAGGGGATAATAGTATTATAAGTGATAGCCAGCATGGGTTTACTAAGGATAGAAGTTGTCAAACCAATCTAATTTGCTTTTATGAAGAGGTGAGTAGAAGCCTTGACAGAGGAATGGCTGTGGATATAGTGTTTCTGGATTTTGCCAAAGCGTTTGATACTGTCCCTCACAGACGTCTGACAGGTAAGTTAAGGTCCTTGGGCTTGGAAACTTTAGTTTGTAACTGGATTGAACACTGGCTCATGGATCGTACCCAGAGAGTGGTGGTAAATGATTCGTACTCTGATTGGTCCCCGGTTATTAGTGGTGTACCCCAAGGTTCAGTACTGGGCCCGCTGCTGTTTAATTTATTTATCAATGATATAGAGGATGGTATTAACAGCTCTGTTTCTATCTTTGCAGATGACACCAAGCTTTGTAGCACGGTACAGTCTATAGAGGATGTGCATAAGTTACAAGATGACTTGGATAGACTAAGTGTCTGGGCATCCACTTGGCAAATGAGGTTCAATGTGGATAAATGTAAAGTTATGCATCTGGGTACTAATAACCTGCATGCGTCGTATGTCTTAGGGGGGATTAAACTGGCAGAGTCACTGGTAGAGAAGGATCTGGGTGTACTTGTAGATCACAGACTACAGAATAGCATGCAATGTCAGGCTGCTGCTTCCAAAGCCAGCAGGATATTGTCATGTATCAAAAGAGGCATGGACTCAAGGGACAGGGACATAATACTCCCCCTTTATAAAGCATTGGTACGGCCTCACCTGGAATATGCTGTTCAGTTTTGGTCGCCTGTTCATAAAAGGGACACTGCAGAGTTGGAAAGGGTGCAGAGACGCGCGACCAAACTAATATGGGGCATGGAACATCTTAGCTATGAGGAGCGATTAAAGGACAATTGTTTAGTCTTGAGAAGAGACGTTTAAGGGGGGATATGATAAACGTATATAAGTATATTAATGGCCCATACAAAAAATATGGAGAAAAACTGTTCCAGGTTAAACCCCCCCAAAGGACGAGGGGGCACTCCCTCCGTCTGGAGAAGAAAAGGTTTAGTCTAAAGGGGCGGCACGCCTTCTTTAACGTGAGGACTGTGAATTTATGGAACGGTCTACCTCAGGAACTGGTCACAGCAGGAACAATTAACAGCTTTAAAACAGGGTTAGATACATTCCTGGAACAAAATAACATTAAAGCTTATGCAGAATTATAAAACTACATCCCTTTCCCTTATCCCCTTACATCCTTCCCTTCAATCCCCTGGTTGGACTTGATGGACGTATGTCTTTTTTCAACCATACTAACTATGACTAACTATGACTATGATAACCAGGGTGCCTCCAGCTGTTGCAAGACACACGGACTGATATTTGAGCCCTAAAAAGGGCTTTTTTGGGTGCTGTCCTTAAAGCAGATGTTACACTAGTGCTTTGGGAGTAAACTGGACCCTGAATACACCACCTAGCAGCAACCTAGCTATCGCTTTCCCTATACAGCAGGAGCAGCTTCTCTGACCCTCCACTTCCTAAGCCTGCAGCCTGCTGAATGAGGCTAAAATGGCATCCGTGCAAGAGGTAGGAGGGTCTGGAAGGGAGGGACTGCTGCTGATTGGCTATAATGTGTCTGCTGACTCTGACTCACAGGGTCAAAGTTTAACGCAATGTTAAAGTATAGGGGGTGGATCGAACTTCACATATGTTCGCCCGGCAAGGCGATGTATATTGAGTTAAGTGTAGAGTATATGGATATATATTGTGCATTATATTGTATTGATCTGATATGTGCCATATTTAATGGTTTTAGCGTATAGGTACATGAGTGTAATTTACAATCTCTCTAAGCCACAATAGGTCATGTGAATACGCATATTTCTATTTAAGCAGGTTAAGAATATATAATAGAAATGAATTTATTGTACAGAGAGGTCTTTTGTGCAACATAGATGTATATGTTGCCAAGGGAAACGGCACAGGTCAGACGAATGTGTTGCATGTGCATGCACAGATATGTATAGAGCTAGAAAATATGAGGCGCATGCGCAGTGCATGATGTGTTGGTTGGAGCGTGGATGCGCACGCGCATTTCGCGCTTATGAGACTGATTGAATAAGGGGAGCGTGGATGCGCGTGCACGGTGTTGTGCACGTGCATAGTCCGTGTTTTGGATATCATAGATGAAATGCGCACGCATGGATATATGCAATGAATAGAGGAAGTGATGATTTGACCTGGAAGCACAAGCCAGCCATTGCCGCCATTACTGAACGAGGTATGCATGTGTTCACATGATCTACCGGCACCGTCCATATGCTAATTAGACAAGAGGTGTGTATAAGAGATAAGGGTATGGATCAAACCATAACACCCCTGAGGAAGTCACTCTTAGGTGACGGAACGCGTGGGGTTCAGGAGGACACCTGATGCACCATTACTAATTTTACTGCCTCTGGTTCTTGCATTTTCTACTTTCCTACCCTATATATAACTGTGGGACTGCTGATTGCCAGGTCGTTTTATTGGTAACAATTTGATAGTGGGGATAGGATACAATCCTTGTTTTTCTTAGGTATTTATATATTGCATTGAGCCTATAACATTGTTTTGGAGGCAGTGTAGAAGACATTTACATACAGGTGTCCTGGGAGAGGCCTTATGGGTTTCTCCCTGTTGTGGGAGGACACATATGTGTCTTTTAAATGTTTTTAGTGGGGAAACATGTTGTAAATCATGTCTTTTGTTAAAGGACATGTCCGGTGCTCACTTTTCTTATTGTATCTGTTCCGGGCTGCAAAAAAAAAGAAAATAAGCTTTCTCTTGCCTGCCTACGCTCCCCCGGTGCTCCGGTACAGGCGTTTGGTCCCCGGGCTGTATTCTTCTTACTTCCTGTTAGCCCGGCACGTCACACGGAGCTTCAGCCTATCACTGGCCGAGGCGGGACATCGCTGCGGCCGGTGATAGGTTGAAGCTCCGTGTGACGTGCCGGGCTAACAGGAAGTAAGAAGAATACAGCACGGGGAACAAACACCTGTACCGGAGCACTGGTGGAGCCTAGGCAGGTAAGAGAAAATTTGTTTTCTTTTATTTTTCAACCCGGAACGGATAAAATAAGAAAAGTGAGCACCAGACATCTCCTTTAATTCAATAAAGATTGTTATACTTACAAGATTGGGTGTGCGCTATATGGTGCCGCCAGCTGCAGGCTGTGCCATTGAGCCACTATATGGTTTACTGATGTTGTTTGGCCTGGGACATTACCTAAAATAATTTAATGGTAGCATTAGCTACCATAAATCTTCAATTTCAATTTTAAAATTAATCTTTTAATCTTAGGGATACTGAAGCACTATTGTCTACTCATGCTGCCGCCACCTCCAGGCTCTGTCATTGTGCCGCCATGTGACATGTGACTCATTGTTAGATTTGGTCCTTTGTAACCACACTCTGGGGCCGGCACATTAAAACTTGGGAGTGTAATCTAAAATTTAAATTTCCAAATCTTCAATTTCAATTTTAAAATTCATCTTTTAATTTTAGGAATTGTGAATCCCTATTGTCTACTCCTGCTGCTGCAAGCTCCAGGCTGTGCCATTCAGTCACTATATGGTTTACTGATTCTGCTGGGCCTGGGACATTATGTAAAAATATTGCTATGATAGCACTAGCTACCATAAATCTTCAATTTCAATTTTAAATTAATCTTTTAATCTTAGGGATTGTGAAACCCTATTGTCTACTCATGCGGCCGTCAGCTCCAGGCTGTGTCATTGTGCCACCATATGGTCTCCTTATGCTGTTGGCACCTTAAATTATACTTTAAAAATTGTAATATATCTAAAGTCTTCAATTTAACATTTCTAAAATATCTTTAATGTTCTCTATTGAGAGGCCCTATGGTCTTGTCAGGTTGCTGCCACCTCCAGACTGGGTCGTTCTGCCACTATATGGTCTCCTCATGCTGCCACCAATTCCAGGCTGCGTCATTCTGCCAGATTATGGTCTCCTCATGCTTCTGCCACCTCTAGGCTCTGTCACTGTGCCGCCATGTGACTCCTTGTTAGATTGGGTTTTGTGGTCATACAGTATTAGTTCAAAGTAAACACCGGGACATTAAGCTTGGGAATCTAATATGAATCTTACATTTAAATTTAAGTAAATCAATGTAATCTTTCAAGATTGAGGCCCTATGGTCATCTACGTCATATTATCTGTGGAATTATCACAAGAATCCAATGGAACAGCTTGGAGCGATAACAATGAACCATAACTGATTAAATGAAACATTTGCACTTTCATAGTCGGGGGGGGGGGGGGGGGGGCCTGAGAGGCAGGGGCTGGAACCGGTGGTATCTCACCTGGCGAAGGACCAGAATGGGTACTCAAAAAAAATGTATGAATTCAAATAAAATTTAATTAAATTACATAAAAAAATCTCTTTATTCTCTTCAATTTTGACACCATATGGTCTCCCTGCTGCCACATCGACGCTCTGCAGCAGTGATTCTAATAGCAATGCCTGTAATCTGCATGTCATATTGAATAACTGTATTATTTCACTAACACAGTACACTCTCTATGCGTGTTAGGACAAGGAAAAGCGCTCTACACCCCTATTGAGGCACTCTGTAGGCCAGAAATAGACGTTTTTAATAGCGATTTGCCACAAATAAATTTGGTCCGAAACTATTTTTTGGGGAAAATTCGGCGAATTGTCTGAATCAAATTTTTCAAAAGTTTGCTCATCTCTAATAATAACAATACCAAATGTGTGTGTATATATATATATATATATATATATATATATATATATATATATAGATAGATGCAAATCATAACATGTTGCAGTATCTTGTAATACCTTTTATTTATTGGACTAACAGAATTTTGTAGAGACAAACTTTCGGGATTCCTCCCTTTATCAAGTCCAAAGCAAATCTAAGCTCACAAGTAGAAGACACAGGTTACATCTCACAAATATGCAGGGGTTAAGACAATAGATGTGGAGAATACACACTAAGATGGGCCATAAATTGTCCTGTTATGGGAACATAGACTAAATAGATAAGAATGAGAAAAAGGGGGAGGGAGGGGGGAGCAGGGGAGAGACTGATAATTAGCAGGACAAAGTGAGATGCAAAAGAGAATACAGTACAGTACAGGTTATAAGAGAATACAGTACAGTACAGGTTATAAGTAATTTTGATAAATTACTCGTCTTAGTGTGAATTCTCCACATCTATTTTCTTAACCCCTGCATATTTGTGAGATGTAACATGTGTCTTCTGCTTGTGAGCTTAGATTTGCTTTGGACTTGATAAAGGGAGGAATCCCGAAAGCTTGTCTATACAAAATTCTGTTAGTCCAATAAAAAGGGTATTACAAGATACTGCAACATTTTTTGATTTGTATCTGCATCACTGGACTAATACGGCTACTCAAATTTACTTCTTTCCTTCTGGAGAAAGAGTTCTGGCTTGGCATTAATGATGGGTACTCTTTCCTTCTGGAGAGAGAGTTCTGGCTTGGCTTTAATCCCGATTAGCTTTTTATATTCCGTAACTGGAGCTAAGCTGATACCAGGGAACATCGCCTGAAAAGGTGATGTAATGAGCTGATTTGCATATTCCCCTACCCAGAATGCCTGCGGAGTGCTTAGTGGCCCTTGAAAGCTCTGTCACACCAGGAGTGGTGAACTCTCCCTGAGTTAAATACTCATCCCGTTTAGTTGGTCTAAGGCCCCTCATCTCCGCCAAGCCAGTTCACCCTGCTCTGTACTGACGAGGGGCAAGCACCCCGAAACAGCTGTCTGCAGATGGGTACTGTTTCCTTCTGGAGAGAGAGTTCTGGCTTTGCATTAATCCCGATTAGCTTTTTATATTCCGTAACTGGAGCTAAGCTGATACCAGGGAGTCCTGCGGAGTGAAGTTTTGCCTGTGCTCCAGTACACCGCACAGGCCTGGCCTCCCCATACCACCGTTTGCAAGGCCATCACCCGGACAGTGTTTTGCTTCATCTGGGGCAAAATGGACAGAGTCAAGAGGACTGTGATGTACAAGGAGCCCCGCAAGGGTGGGAAGGGAATACCCGATATCCCCACTTTGCTGAGGGCCACCTTTGCATGTGTCACCGTGCAGCGGACTCTTGTTGAAAAGACTGGCTCAGCGGGCAGGTCCATGTCTCGCTTGTTTCTCATGCCCCTCTGGAGACAGCTGGGCTGGAACAAGTGGGACACTCCCTGGTTCTATGGGGATGTTGTCCGGTTTGTGAGGGAGCACCAGCTGGAAGGACTGAAACCCGACCTATGGAAGCCGAAGACAATCTACAAGCTCATCCGAGCTAAGGACTTGACCGAGCTGGTTCCGGGACTCCCGGCAGCCACTGCAGAGACAGTTTGGACTAATGTGGCCTCAAAGCGGCTTACCAATGGACACAAGGACTTGTCGTGGATGGCCGTCAAGGGAGGACTTTCTCTCAGGTCATTCATGCATGCCCGCAATCTGTGCACAACCCGGTACTGCCCCTGGTGCCCCTACGTGGAGGAAACATCTTTTCACGTGTTTTGGCAGTGCCCCTTTGCACAGGTTCTGTTGGACGCCCTGGAACATGAACTCAGAAACTCTGTACCCAGGAGCTGCCTATCGTACCATTCGGTGCTTTACGGTCTGTTCCCTGGGACCCACGACGTGGAGGCCATCCAGGAGGCCTGGCGCCTTATGAACAGTTTTAAGGACGCAGTGTGGCTTGCCAGGAACCACCTCGTGATCAACAGGGAAAACATGTCCGTCCGGAACTGCCGCAGGTTCATCAAGAGCCTGCTTAGAGACTATTCCATCTTGGACAGCCCGGCCGTTGATGAGGAAGAAGAGGAGTGAAGACCCCTCTCCTTCTCCCATGTCTCCCTGAAGATATAGCCCAGCAGTTTGGCCCTGTGATCTGCCCCCCCACATAGTTGCCCACAACCCTACCCCGATCACAGATTATATTGTTTTGTTGTTCGATCTGTTCTGCTTTTCTATTACAGGATTGAGCGGAGTGTTAGAGTAACATGATGTGGGATGTATAGCTTAGGGAACCTTTGCTGTGTATTGTACTGTCATGCTTCGTGTGACTGTAATTTATTGTATGACTTGTAATGACTGAACGGACAATAAAGCTCTTTCAATCACCCCGAAACAGATGTCTGCAGATGGGTACTCTTTCCTTCTGGAGAGAGAGTTCTGGCTTTGCATTAATCCCGATTAGCTTTTTATATTCCGTAACTGGAGCTAAGCTGATACCAGGGAACATCGCCTGAAAAGGTGATGTAATGAGCTGATTTGCATATTCCCCTATAAATTCTTACTGATCTGGCACAATTCATATTTGTATATGTGGCTCATGTTGGACACAGTATGGGTTCATCTCAAATTGTGGTTTATTGCACCCAAATCTCTCACATACTTTACGGCCCAGATTTATCAAACTGGTGAGAACTTTCACTTTTAGCTTTCACTTTACCAGAGCTCTCTAGCGGAGCTGTGATTGGTTGCTGTGGGAAAATCACTCTACTTTTTCTCTCACACGGGTTGATAAATCTGGGCCTACATGATGCATCTTTACCTCATAGCTTAACCACTTAAGGACCCAGGGCATACCTGTACGCCCTGAGTCTGCTCCCTTTCTATACCAAGTCGGGCTCAGCCTCTAACAACAGCCGGGACCCGTGGCTAATAGCGCGCGGCACTGATCGCGGTGCCGTGCGCTATTAACCCTTTAGTCGCGGCATTCAAAGTTGATCGCCGCATTTATAGTGAAACTAAACTGCTGCCGGTTAGCTCAAGTGGCTGTTTGGGATCGCCGCGTCGAAATCACAGCGTCCCAAACAGCTGTAGGACACGAAGAGGGTCCCCCTACCGGCCTCCTGGTGTATGATCGCCAGATGACTGCTCAGTGCCTGAGATCAAGGCATGAGCATTCAAGTGGCAGTATCATTAATCGATGTTATTTTATGGGATAACAAAGATCAATGTAAAAGATCAGTGTGTGCAGTGTTATACCCACTATGGGCGCTATAACATTGCAAAACAAAAAGTTAAAAAAAAATAGTTAATAACGATCATTTAACCCCTTCCCTAATAAAAGTTTGAATCACCCCCCTTTTCCCATTTAAAAAAAGAAAAACAGTGTAAATAAATATTAAAACTAAACATATGAGGTATCGCCGCGTGTGGAAATGTCCGAATTATATCAATATATCGTTAATTAAAAACAGTGTGAATTTGGAAAGAAGAAAAACAGGCATGGTCGCACATCTACAATCTTGTATAATGATCTGATTGCTTCTCAGCATAATATCAAAAACTAACAGGTTGTTAGTATACATTTTTGATCAAAAAGTACAAGCCCACTCGCCATGTCAAGGCCACCTATTTAGAGTGGGTCCCTAACGTCCCTAGCATAAAATGGCGTAGCATCGGGCGGCGACCACCACCGCCGCGACACCAGTGCCCACGGGGGGAACAACCCACTGGCAGAGCGGCCCCAATGCCACTCAAGCCAATCTATGGGTCGCACCTCCCCACAGACACAGCGCCACGGCAGCAACGGACGCCGCACAACACCACACCCGTGTGAACAAGGTGTAATAGCACACTTACCAAGCTCTCTCAGTCAGACTGGGAGGCTGCTTGGAAAGAAATGGCCCTTGTGTAGCTAACTACTACTTATATAGGGTTGGGCTGAGGGGGTGGGGAAGAGTGCAGACACATGTTCATGTGCAGACAAAATGTATACTAACTACCTGTTAGTTTTTGATATTATGCTGAGAAGCAATCAGATCATTATACAAGATTGTAGATGTGCGACCATGCCTGTTTTTCTTCTTACCGAATTCGCACTGTTTTCTATCCCCTCCTTTTTTTTTTTTTTTTTGAACATGGGTCTGCACTCTTACCCACCCCCTCAGCCCAACCCTATATAAATAGTAGTTAGCTACACAAGGGCCATTTCTTTCCTAGCAGCCTCCCAGTCTGACTGAGAGAGCTTGGTAAGTGTGCTATTACACCTTGTTCACACTGGTGTGGTGCTGTGCGGCGTCCGTTGCTGCCGTGGCGCCGTGTCTGTGGGGAGGTGCGACCCATAGACTGGTTTGAGTGGCATTGAGGCCGCTCTGCCAGTGGGTCGTTCCCCCCGTGGGCACTGGTGTCACGGCGGTGGTGGTCGCCGCCCGGTGCTACGCCATTTTATGCTAGGGACGTTAGGGACCCACTCTAAATAGGTGGCCTTGATGTGGCGAGTGGGCTTGTATTTTTTGATCAAAAATGTATACTAACAACCTGTTAGTTTTTGATATTATGCTGAGAAGCAATCAGATCATTATACAAGATTGTAAATGTGCGACCATGCCTGTTTTTCTTATCGAATTCATATCATTAATTAAACCGCACGGTCAATGGCATACGCGCAAAAAAAATTCAAAAGTCCAAAATTGCGCATTTTTGGTCACTTTTTATATCATGAAAAAATTAATAAAAAGCGATCAATAAGTCCGATCAATACAAAAATTGTACTGCTAAAAATTTCACATCACAGCGCAAAAAATGTTGCCCTAATATCCCCCCATACGCGGGTATAGGGGTCAGAAGATGACAATTTTAAACATATAAATTTTCCTGCATGTGGTTATGATTTTTTTCAGAAGTACGACAAAATCAAACCTACATAAGTAGGGTATCATTTAAACCGTATGGACCTACAGAATAAAGAGGAAGTGTCATTTTTACCGAACAATGTACTGTATAGAAATGGAAGCCCCCAAAATTACAAAATGGCCTTTTTTCTTCAATTTTGTCGCACAATGATTTTTTTTTCCATTTTGCCATAGATTTTGGGGTAAAATGACTGATGTCATTACAAAGAAGAATTAGAGGTGCAAAAAAATAAGCCATCATATGGATTTTTAAGTGCAAAATGTAAAGAATTATGATTTTTTAAAGGTAAGGAGGAAAAAACGAAAGTGCAAAAATGAAAAAAACCTAAAGGGGTTAAACTCTATGAAAGAGGAAAGATGGAGGCTCGTGTCACTGAATGTGGAGACTCCAGGAATTCACCTCAGGCCATATCCACCATTTTCAAAGGATCCATGGGGACACATTTTGCTCAGAAGGATTAACCTATGTGCTAGTGTCTCCAGCAATAAAGATGTGACCCCATCTACAAGTACAACCATAACAACAGCAGTAACCATGGTGGCTATGGTGAATCCTTGTGGTAATGAGGAAGATGGAGGATGTGCCTCACCAGTTCAGCAAGAGTTGGATAAGAAGATAAAGAGAAAGATAATTTATTATTGAGGAGGTATGTTTGTAATTTCTTCCATGTATATGTATATATGTAAATGTATGTTGGCATCTGTGATACAGACTCCATAGCTCCCACTTAAATAGGTTATCCAGGATTAGAAAAACAGGGATGATTTTTTTCAAAAACAGCACCACATCTGCCCTCAGGTTGTTTATGGTATTGAAGCTCATTTCAGTTGGAGCCAATTTGTAATACCACACAAGTATAGGTGTGGCACTGTTTTTGGAAGATATTTGCTATTTTTCCTGTTCTTTATAACCCCTTCCCCCCTCTTGCATTTTTCCTTAAAGAGTAGCTCCCACCATCTGCTTTTTGTTTTCTTCTGTCCCTACCTATTGTTAATCTATCCCTAACCCCCTACCTGCCTTTAAAAAAGAAAATTCGTCACAAACTCGTCATCTTCATCTCTTCTTTCTTGCTGCGCTGTCCTCTCCCGGAAGCCGGCTTCTCCAGCAGACGCGACGTCACTGTCGCCTGCTGGGGGCCGATTTCCGCCCTCACTTCATCTATGCCGCATTCCTGTCGGAAGCGGGCATAGATGATCAGCGAATCGCACGGCAGGCTGCTCGGGTGTCTCCTCCTCCCTGTTTAGCAGTGCATGTGCTACTTAGGGAGGAGGAGTATAGGAGTAGCCTGCCTATAAATATACACCTGCCGAGACCCGGGACCGAGATTTTACATATAATGGTTAGTATTATTTCACTGTCTACACTCTACATTATTTCACTGTCTACACTGTACATGCATAGGCGTGCGCAGCCTATTGCATTAGGGTGTGCACCCTAAAGCACAAACTCACGCCGCGCGCGTGCATATATGTATATATACGCACACATACACACAGTTAGTATAGTTCCCCCACATTAGGTGCAGTATAGTCCCCCCACATTAGGTGCAGTATAAGTCCCGCCACATTAGGTGCAGTATAGTTCCCCCACATTAGGTTGGCAGTATAAGTCCCCACACATTAGGTTGGCAGTACAGTTCCCCCACATTAGGTTGACAGTACAGTTCCCCCACATTAGGTTGGCAGTACAGTTCACCCACATTAGGTTGGCAGTACAGTTCCCCCACATTAGGTTGGCAGTACAGTTCCCCCACATTAGGTTGGCAGTACAGTTCCCCCACATTAGGTGCAGTACAGTTCCCCCGCATTAGGTGCAGTACGGTTCCCCCACATTAGGTTGGCAGTACAGTTCCCCCACATTAGGTTGGCAGTACAGTTCCCCCACATTAGGTGCAGTACAGTTCCCCCACATTAGGTTGGCAGTACAGTTCCCCCACATTAGGTTGGCAGTACAGTTCCCCCACATTAGGTTGGCAGTACAGTTCCCCCACATTAGGTGCAGTTCAGTTCCCCCACATTAGGTGCCACCTAATGTGGGGGAACTGTACTGCACCTAATGTGGGGGAACTGTACTGCACCTAATGTGGGGGAACTGTACTACACCTAATGAAGGGGAACTGTACTGCACCTAATGCGGGGGAACTGTACTGCACCTAATGCGGGGGAACTGTACTGCACCTAATGTGGGGGAACTGTACTGCACCAGTACAGTTCCCCTACATTAAGTGCAGTACAGTTCCCCCACATTAGGTGTAGTACAGTTCCCCACATTATGTGCAGTACAGTTCCCCTACATTAGGTGCAGTACAGTTCCCCTACATTAAGTGCAGTATAGTTCCCCCACATTAGGTGCAGTATAGTTTCCCCACATTAGGTGCAGTATAGTTTCCCCACATTAGGTGCAGTTCAGTCCCCCCACATTAGGTGCAGTACAGTCCCCCCACATTAGGTGCAGTACAGTTCCCCCACATTAGGTGCAGTACAGTTCCCCCACATAAGGTGCAGTACAGTTCCCCCACATTAGGTGCAGTATAGTTCCCCTACATTAGGTGCAGTATAGTTCCCCCACATTAAGTGCAGTATAGTTCCCCCACATTAAGTGCAGTATAGTTCCTCCACATTAGGTGTAGTATAGCTCCCCACATTAGGTGCAGTATAGTTCCCCACATTAGGTGCAGTATATCTTTCCACATTAGGTGCTTTACAGTTCCCCCACATTAGGTACAGTATAGTTCCCCCACATTAGGTGCAGTATAGTTCCCCACATTAGGTGCAGTATATCTTTCCACATTAGGTGCAGTACAGTTTCCCCACATTAGGTGCAGTATACTTTCCCCCACATTAGGTGCAGTATACTTTCCCCCACATTAGGTGCAGTATAGTTCCCCCACATTAGGTGCAGTCTAGTTTCCCCACATTAGGTGCAGTATACTTTCCCCCACATTAGGTGCAGTATACTTTCCCCCACATTAGGTGCAGTATAGTTTTCCCCACATTAGGTGCAGTATAGTTTCCCCCACATAGTTTCCCCCACACCAGCTCGTGTTGGTCACTTACCATTCCGGCCGGCGCGCGCATCCTCTTCCTTGAATCTCCGCTCCTCTGTTGCTATGGGCGCACGCACGGGACGTCAATGACGTCCCTGCGTGCGCTACTTCCCGGCGGCCCCTGTGTTTTGAAAGTTAACACGGGGGCCACTGTAGAAAGGTAACCGGGACATCCTTGTGTCCCGAAAAGATCTTTCGGGACACAGGGATGTCCCGAATGTGACGGGGGGGGTCCTCTGCGGGCTGCTCATGGTGGCCTCGGATGCCTCCCTGGGCTTGATTAGGGTGTGCCTGGGCACACCCGGCACACCCCGTGCACACGCCTATGTGTACATGCCAAGGGCAGGGACGGGCTGCGTGCGAATCCAGTCAGCCAATGAGCGCAGCCTGAAGGAATTAGGAAGGATTGCCTGGCCCGCATCGGTCCGAATTCAGGCGTGACATCACGCCAGGCTGCAGCCGGCCACTAGGAGGGAGACCCCCTAGTGGCTGGTTTTCAAATGTAAAATATACCATGTTAATAAAAAAATTATGAAACTATATTAAAGATATGTTGTAGTACATAAGTACTACAACATATAAAAAAAAAAAAGTTGGTGACAGTGCCCATTTAATGCTAAAGCATTCTATTTCCGCCTTTCTAATAAAGTAATTAATATATATATATTTTTTTTCATTAAAAAGCCTTGTGAGGGTCTTTTGCCTGATAACTTGAACTTTTAAATGCCCCCATTTTGGAATATATATATCCTATTGTTTAATTTTTGTTAATTATTTTATATGCCCTGATTTACTTTTGTAAACCCGACCTGTTTTGTCGAGTTGTGTGCCAGAATTTGGGGCATTGCACCACTAATTGTGTGTGCACCAGAATTTGCGCCAAGAAATGCAAAAACCCAACTAAGTCTCCATTTTACTCAGAAAACCTGAAAAGGGGACGTGGTCTCTGAAAGGGGCGTGTCCCCGACATTTTCAAAAAATCTCAACATATTTACTAAGGTTTCCACAGAAAATGTGGTGGATTTGAACTCTGGAAAACCTCACAGCTCAGAGCATGTGTTAAAAAAAAAAAAAAAGCTAAATGTAGGAAAAAGTGCAAAACATTAGTAAATACCGTGGAAAAATACTTGTAGGGAATTAAAACCCACAATGCTAAATTCACTCCACTCTTAGTAAATCAAGGCCAATGTGCAGGAACTGTCTCCCAATCCTAGAAAAAAGTGTGGGTTTCACGATAACAAATCCCCGCCATCATTTATTTGCATATTGAAGTGTGCCAGTTTTTAGTAGTGCCACACAAATAAGTAGGGAAAAGCAGTGGAAAAAAGTTAATGTAATTTTTCAAAATTCCAAATAAACATGTTTGCGTTCCTTAAGGTTGGACAAGAATAGGATAGAAAAAACAACACCCCTGCCTTGTCTTGTTGGTTGGTGGCAGTACCAGCCCTGTGGGCACCAGCCATGTGCCCAGGCCCAGGACAAGATGCAGTAGCTGACTGTCCTCACACAACTCCTCCTCATCACTATTCTTGTCATTTGCAACTGGGGTGCTGTCTCTTCAGAGAAAAGGTCAGGCCCCAGAGATGATGAATGAGAAGGGCATGCCAAATACAAGTAGAAGCAAATATTTGCCTAGGCCCAATAGTAGAAGCTTTGAGAGAGATTTATCAAAACCTGTGTAGAGGTAGAGTGGTAAAGTTGCCCACAGCAACCAATCACATTGCTTCTTTTATTTTTAAATTGCCTTGGAAAAATGAAAGAAGCTATTTGATTGGTTGCTATGGGCACCTGGTCAACTTTTTCTCTCCATAGGTTTTGATAAATCTCCCCCTTTGTGCTTGGTAGTAGCAGAATCAGCCACAGCTGTCCAGGAAACATGGTATTTCACATGATATGGCTATGGTGGACTGGTTCTCAGTTATCACATGAGATGATAAGAAAAGGCTATGACATTGAGTCAGATGTCAGTGGATTCTTCCTCTTCAACAGTTGTTTGCCACAGTAAAAGAAGCATTTCTGCCCTTTCCAAGTCTGCCTTAGCTATCCCCACCTTTTCTCAGAGGAGACAGCACCCCACGCGCTAAGGACAAGGACAGTGATGAGGAAGAGTTGTGCGGGGACAGTCAGCTTTTGGAGTGTGTTTCAGCAGTGGTGAAGGTGGAAGCAGTGACCAAGACTTGTATCTGTGGTTGTGAGTAGTGTTGGGAGCGAATATTCACAATGCTTCCACCTTCGCGAATTCACGAATATTGCGAATATAGCACTAAATATTCGTAATTATGAATATTCACTTTTTTTTTCACAGTACACATCACAGTGATCATCCCTCCCTGCTTCCAGCTTGTGGTGAAAACAAGGCTCCAATACTAGTTACTGTGTCAGACTGGTGAGTGGCCAAAAATTTGCATATGCCAATATTGGCATATGAGAATTTTCACGCATATTGATCCCTCCTTTCTTTTAGCTCTTTTATCACTCGATATTGCGCATGCAAATTTTATAGCCCATAGTAAAAAAAAAAGGCTGTGAATATTGCGAATATGCAAAGCTTGCGAATCTATGACGAATATTCGTCCATATATTCGCGAAATATCGAATATGGCCTATATGCTCAACACTAGTTGTGAGATTGGTAGAAGATGTGGTCAGGGTGGCAGTCATGAAAGTGGATATGGTGAGGGGGCAAGAAGATCATGAGACATCAATACAGACTGAGAGAAGTGGCATGGATAATGAGGACTCTGGTAATGTGGTTTTGCACAGGACATGGGAACTACGTGACAAGGAGGTGACGTTGTCAGAGCAAGAGGGTAAAGAACACTTGCAGTGATAAAGATCTGAGCCAAAGTAGGACCAAAACATCGGCAAAACATCGCCGAGGTAGGCCGGGTAATATGGTTAGCTCAGGTAAATTTTTTGTACCTTTGATAATTTAGTCACTTCCTGCTGAAACGTGTTTCACCTTTGTCTTACCATTTTCCTTCTCACCCCCAGATCCATAATATTTTTTTATTATTCTATTGACAGAGCTGTATGAGGACTTCTTTTTTGCAGAATTTGTTGTACTTTTTAACAGTAGTTTACACTCTAGTACAAATAACAAGGTAGCTTAGTTCTGCAGGTCAGTGTAATTACAAGAATACCAAATGTAGTTGCATGCTTTGTTTTACTATTTTAAAAAAATAACTAACTTTTTTTTACTAAAAGCATTGTCTCATCATATTCAGATGAGAGCATATTGCTCATTGTATATTTTAGTGGAATATCATAGTAAAGTAATGACATTTTATAAATCACAATAAAAAAGAGGGGAGTTTATATAAGGGGTTTTATACCCTGAGGTCCTTTTGGATCTACAGGGTTTGGTACATAAGTTTCGTTACCCCATTCCCATCCTTGGGCATTTTCTGGCATTATAACATGATTTGCCAAGTTTCTGCAGCATGATCCAAAATGTGTACATAATGCACTATAAACAAACTTTGTTGTCAAGGCTCCTTACGTGACCGTCGAGACTTACCTACTCCAGTAGATAATACTTCTTCGGTGGTTCCTGTAACGAAACTAATTAACACATATATATATATATATGTGCCCAAAAACCGCGACCGAGGGTTAGTCTTAAGTGGGCAAAACATAAAACCTGTGTAGGAATAAAATAATTTGTTGGCATTACAATACCAAGTGGGACATAGGTAGCATAGCAGCCTGGCTTCCATCTGCCTAACTTCTGTATAATGAGCGGAGGAACCTAGTGTCGTGATGCTGCCGATGCTGCCCCAATGCGAACAAGGTGACCTGAGAATTCCCGATGATTATCTCCCCAAGTGGTTATCAATGATCTTGTTTGAGAACGAACTGTAACATGGCAAGAGCAACTTCCCCTCGTGTTCACGTCACGAACGTCCTGCGGACCTGAGAGGGCCAAAACACCTTACCTGGCAGTTAAATAGTAGAAAGCATGAACCTCATTAACACCCCCACCCCCTAACTTCTCTACCCCTGAAACCCTGATACAGACCCTGACAGTGGAATCAACTAACTAATTATGAATGGAGGCTCTACCTAGTGATGGATAACTATGACCACTATACCTTCTCTGAGTAATAAACCAGCCCTGACTCTGGACCATGCTAGCATACAGGCTAACACACTGACAAGTTGTAGAACCAAGGGAACTGATGCTGCCTATCAGGCCTAAACTATACTAACCGGTCCCTATTTCAAAGGCCAAAACCCCAAACTGTTGGCCCATTGACACACGGTAACCTGACCCCATGACCGACCTTGATCGTGATGAGCATATTCACCTATAACCAGGACTAAACTTGAGAACTTACCTGACGACTTCCCAAACTGTCCGGCCATGCCATGAACTACCCACCGACTGTACTTTGAAACATTGGCCTGTTGCAAATAATCAAACCTTACATCCCCATCGTACCTGTAGACAGGCCGGGACTGAGCTTGGACAATGTGCTATCAACTATACTCAATATCCCCCTCCTGGACACTAACCCAACCTCAAACCGCCGAACTTTTGCCTCAAAACTGAACTCCGGGGTGACATGCTGCCGCGATGGGCAGATAACTCCGTATCCAGCTTGCCTCAAACCGTGACAATGCCTTGCCTAATCCACGAAACCTGTAGTTCTATCGAGAACCACCATGCCTGAAGCTTTACAAGGTCTTTTTGTAATAATCATACCTGTGTGACAGTTATCTGCGTACCCTCGTGCCTGTACACGTGACAAGTCCAGCATAACCATCGTTTTTTTTTTTCATATTTGGCATGAAACTGTAACTACGACAGTGTGTTAGTGACAATGACTACGCAGTGTGGCAGGTATGAAGGGATTACAACCCTATGCGCCATGCCGTTGTGACTTTGACAGCGTGTCATTGACAACCACTCAACAGAGCATCCTCCTCCAGCCGTGTTAGATACAAAGAGTGTACAGCTACCTGTATGTCATGCTGTTGTTGCCCTGAAGATGTGTCAGTAACAAGTGCGCAGTGAATTCCTCTGCACACGTGGCAGGTATGATGTATAAACCACCTATGACTACTGTCTATGAGTCGTGATGTTGTTGCTCTGAAATGTGTCGGTAACCACAACTATAAAGTGTATGCCCTGTAGGCATGGCAGGTATGACGGGAATACCACCGCCTATGTGCCATGATGTTATTGCTCTGAGACATGACCATGCAACCACTGCTCAGTGAACTCCCTTGCAGCCAACACACATATGATTGGTATACAACCGCCTATGTGTAGTGAGGTTGTCACTCTGCAAATGTATCAGTAATAGCCACTGTGCAATGAATCCCCCTGCAAAGGTGGCAGGTATGGTGGGTATACCACTGCTTATGTGTCGTCGTGTTATTGAAAACTGGAAACGCAACCACTGCTCAATCACTGCTCAATGAATTCCCCCGCAGCCAAGTCACGTATGATCGATATGCAACCAACCCATGTGCGTTAATCTTGTTACTATGAAAGTGTGTCAGTAACAGCAACTAAGCAACGTATCCCTCTGCAAATGTGGCAGGTATGGTGGGTGTACCAATGTTTATGTTGTCATTGTTACGCCGAGCGCTCCGGGTCCCTGCTCCTCCCTGGAGCGCTCGCGGCGTTCTCCTCTCTGCAGCGCCCCAGTCAGACCCGCTGACCGGGAGCGCTGCACTGACATTCACGATGGGGATGCGATTCGCATAGCGGGACGCGCCCGCTCGCGAATCGCATCCCAAGCCACTTACCCGTCCTGGTCTTCAGCTGTCACGTTCTGGCGCGCGCGGCTCCGCTCTCTAGGGCGTGCGCGCCAGCTCTCTAAGATTTAAAGGGCCAGTGCACCAATGATTGGTGCCTGGCCCAATCAGTCTAATTAGCCTCCACCTGCTCCCTGTCTATTTTACCTCACTTCCCCTGCACTTCCTGGCCGGATCTTGTTGCCTTGTGCCAGAGAAAGCGTTTAGTGTTGTCCAAAGCCTGTGTTCCAGATCTTCTGCTATTGCCATTGACTACGAACCTTGCCGCCTGCCCCGACCTTCTGCTACGTCTGACCTTGCCTCTGCCTAGTCCTTCTGTCCCACGCCTTCTCAGCAGTCAGCGAGGTTGAGCCATTGCCGGTTGATACGACCTGGTTGCTACCGCCGCAGCAAGACGTTCCCGCTTTGCGGCGGGCTCTGGTGAAAACCAGTAGCAGCCTAGAACCGGTCCACCGACACGGTCCACGCCAATCCCTCGCTGACACAGAGGATCCACATCCAGCTAGCCGAATTATAACAGTAGATCCGGCCATGGATCCCGCTGAGGTGCCGCTGCCAAGTCTCGCTGACCTACCCACGGTGGTCGCCCAGCAATCGCAGCAAATTGCCCAACAAGGACAGCAGCTGTCGCAGTTGACCGCCATGTTACAGCAATTTCTGCCACTGCTACAGCAGCAACCATCTCCTCCGCCAGCTCCTGCACCTCCTCCACAGCGAGTGGCCGCTCCTAGCCTCCGCTTGTCCCTGACGGACAAATTTGATGGGGACTCTAGACTCTACCGTGGCTTCCTGTCTCAATGTTCCCTACATATGGAGATGTTGTCGGACCAATTTCCTACAGAACGGTCTAAGGTGGCGTTCGTAGTTAGTCTTCTGTCTGGAAAGGCCTTGTCTTGGGCCACACCGCTCTGGGACCGCAATGATCCTGCCACAGCCACAGTCCAGTCCTTCTTCGCTGAAGTCCGTAGTGTCTTCGAGGAACCAGCCCGAGCTTCTTCTGCCGAGACTGCCCTGCTGAACCTGGTCCAGGGTAATTCTTCAGTAGGCGAGTACGCCATCCAATTTCGTACTCTCGCCTCCGAATTATCTTGGAATAACGAGGCCCTCTGCGCAACCTTTAAAAAAGGCCTATCCAGTATCATCAAGGATGTGCTGGCCGCACGAGAGATTCCTGCCAACCTGCAAGAACTTATCCATTTGGCCACCCGCATTGACATGCGTTTTTCTGAAAGACACCAGGAGCTCTGCCAGGAAAAAGACCTTGATCTCTGGGCACCTCTCTCACAGTATCCTTTGCAATCTACCCCTGTGCCTCCCGCCGAGGAGGCTATGCAAGTGGATCGGTCTCGCCTGACCCATGAAGAGAGGACTCGCCGTAGGGATAAAAATTTATGTCTGTACTGCGCTAGTACCGAACATTTCTTGGTGGATTGCCCTATTCGTCCTCCACGTCTGGGAAACGCACGCACGCACCCAGCTCACGTGGGTGTGGCATCTCTTGGTACGAAGTCTGCTTCTCCACGTCTCACTGTGCCCGTGCGGATTTCTCCTTCTGCCAACTTCTCCTTCTCAGCCGTGGCCTTCTTGGACTCTGGTTCTTCTGGAAATTTTATTCTGGCCTCTTTGGTTAATAGGTTCTGCATCCCGGTGACCCGTCTCGTCAAGCCGCTCTACATTTCTTCGGTCAACGGAGTGAAGTTGGACTGCACTGTACGTTACCGCACAGAGCCCTTGCTTATGAGCATTGGACTGCATCACGAGAAAATTGAATTTTTCATCCTGCCCAACTGCACCTCTGAAGTCCTCCTCGGTCTGCCATGGCTCCAGCATCATTCTCCCACCCTTGACTGGACCACCGGGGAGATCAAGAATTGGGGTCCTGCTTGCCGCAAGAAATGCCTCATGTCTGCTCCCAGTCCCGTCTGTCGGGCCTCAGTGTCTCCTCCTGTGCCTGGTCTCCCCAAGGCCTATCAGGACTGTGCTTTGCCTCCTCATAGCCCCCGTCCTGGTGACACTCTGCCCCGTGACAAGCTTCACCCTCTGCCCCCCCTCCCCATTCCCACTTCTTCTAGATTACCGGCCGCTGATGTAGCTACCCAGGACTTTTTTTTTCCGGAAGGAAACTCAAGAGGCGCCCCCTATGTTCTCTTCTCATTTGAAGGGACAAGGAGACAAAAAGAGAGGGGAGACCTAAGGGGACTGTTACCCCGAGCGCTCCGGGTCCCTGCTCCTCCCCGGAGTGCTCGCGGTGTTCTCCTCTCTGCAGCGCCCCGGTCAGACCCGCTGACCGGGAGCGCTGCACTGACATTCACGATGGGGATGCGATTCGCATAGCGGGACGCGCCCGCGCGCGAATCGCATCCCAAGCCACTTACCCGTCCCGGTCCCCAGCTGTCACATTCTGGCACACGCGGCTCCGCTCTCTAGGGCGCACGCGCGCCAGCTCTCTAAGATTTAAAGGGCCAGTGCACCAATGATTGGTGCCTGGCCCAATCAGTCTAATTAGCCTCCACCTGCTCCCTGTCTATTTTACCACACTTCCCCTGCACTTCCTGGCCGGATCTTGTTGCCTTGTGCCAGAGAAAGCGTTTAGTGTTGTCCAAAGCCTGTGTTCGAGATCTTCTGCTATTGCCATTGACTACGAACCTTGCCGCCTGCCCCGACCTTCTGCTACGTCTGACCTTGCCTCTGCCTAGTCCTTCTGTTCCACGCCTTCTCAGCAGTCAGCGAGGTTGAGCCGTTGGCAGTGGATACGACCTGGTTGCCACCGCCGCAGCAAGACCATCCCGCTTTGCGGCAGGCTCTGGTGAAAACCAGTAGCAACCTAGAACCGGTCCACAGACACGGTCCACGCCAATCCCTCGCTGACACAGAGGATCCACATCCAGCTAGCCGAATCATAACAGTCATCCTGTTATTGAACTGAAGACTTGACCATCACAATAACTGCTCAGCGAAATTACCCTGCAGCCATGTCAAGTAAGATCGATATACAACCGCCTAAGTGTGATGATGTTGCCGCTCTGAAAACGTGTCAGTAACAACCACTATGCAATGGGTCCCCCTGCAGACGTGGCAGGTATAATGGGTATACCATCGACTATGTGTCGTGATGTTTGTTACTTTGAAGACATGTGAGTAACAAGAACTGCACAGTGTGTCCCCCTGCAGAGGTTTCATGTACAAAGGATAAACCAGCCACCTATGTTATTATGTTGTAGCCCTGAATAAGCGTCAGTACCAGCGACTATGCAATGTATCCCCCTGCAGATGTGGCAGGTATGAAGGATACACCCCTAATGTGTTGAAATGTTGTTGCTCTGAAAAATGTGTAAGTAAACAACAAACATCACGATGCATCCCCCTGCATGCGTGGCAGGTACGAAGGGTATACAACCGCCTATGCGACGTTATTCTATTGCTCTGAAAAACATGTCAGTAACGAACAACTATGCAATGTATCCCCCTGCGGACGTGGCAAGTATACTGGGTATACCACCGCCTATGTGTTGTGATGTTGTCACTCAGTAAACGTGTCAGTGGTAACGACTGTGCAATGTATCCCTCTGCAGTCGTGGCAGATATGAGGGCTAAACGCTGGCTATGTGTCGTAATGCTGTTGCTCTGAATATGCATCAGAATTGAACCACCATGTCGACCGACCCCCTGCATAAAGTGGGAGGTATAATGGGAAACAACCATGATACTAAGAATATATAAACTATATAATGCCATGAGCAAAATAAATGCTCTGAGTGTCTAAAAACCAATTCACAAGCGCATGTGCAGCATAAAACACCATGAGTACGCGTACCGCATGACAGCTATGAGTGTGTAAAGAACAGGAGCGTAATAACAGTGTAACTACCCTGATCGGAAGGCCGTAAAACCGCCATAAATGTAAGTGCCGCACGAATGCCACGAGTACTTGCCAGTAACTGCTAAGAATGTATGAACAGTATAGATGCTATGAACGTGTGAACGAAATATGACGAAATGAGTGCCGTGAACATATGATCTGTATGATTGCCAAGAGCATAAGGGCATTATAACTGCCACGAGCGTTATGGACAGTGCCACGCCATGAATGTATAAAACAGTATAAACTGCTATGAGGCTATGAGATGTATATCATGAGCACAATAATCGTGTAAACACCAAAATTGTCTGAACAATATAACTGCCACACGCGTATGAACAGTATCAACGGCCCAATTGGGTCATAACAGGTACTCTAAGCTGGCGGACAAAATGAATACTGTGGGCTAATGAACAGTATGAATGCCATAAATGTGTATATACCATGAGCATATGAAAATTGACAATGCAGTGAGCTTAGAACGGAATGACCACCACAGGCATAAGTAGCCACTCGGCCCTGAGCGAATGAATAGTACGGATGCCATAAACATGTAAATGCCATGAGCGTATGAAAGTATAAATGTGAAGAGCCTGAATGGTATCACCACCACAAGCGTATGTCCCGTATGTGGCCCTGAGTGAATGAATAGTATAGAGGCCATGGGCGTATTAAAAGTAAACATGTCATAAACGTGTGAACATTGTAAACTGGATAAATGAAATTACCGTACTGTAAATGCTATCATGGAAACACACCTTATGACTGCTAAAATAGTTGTGCACATAGATAAATCTATCAATAACCAAATGTATTGCTATTAACAAAATGTAATACCATATCACCATTTATAACATCGAACATGTGGACAGTATGTAGTGCTAGGAACGTGTGTACTGAATACATACCTAAAACCGTGCCCTCCACATGTAACACTGTGTGCCTGTACTGTATGCAACACTATACCTGCAAACACCGTGACAGTATGAACTGTATACCTAGGGCCAGATTTAGGCTGCCCAGAAGACGGAAAACTTCATTATGATGATCCCCCCCCCCCCCCCCCACCGTCTGGGGGCGAAGCGAACAGCGAAAATGCATTCGGGGTAGGTGAGGTGTTCCTACATAGGGTGTATGACTGGGTAAACTGTTGTTTATTATGCTGTGATTCCTTTTCAGTCCCCCTTAATAGAATCCTTTTATACTACTTGTCTCTTTGTGTGTCCCCTGCCCTATTATATTCTTCATACCTGTGCTGTATAGCTGGTTACCCTTTATAATTGAGGGACACACTCTGGAACATGGATTAATTATTGTACCCCTTTTTTTGTCCATTAATTGGAACAAGCTCACCCAGCTTTTCAACGTGTATTCTGATCACCATTCTACTATTTTTGTGATTTTATCAATTATAACGTTTTTACTTAGTGTTTAATAAAGATTATACATTTGTTTAAATACTTTACCTGTATGGCCTCCATTTTTCTGTGAGAATATTGATATATGGCCGAGGTTATTGTGCCATTTGTTGTTTTTTGTTACTAACAATCATAAAATGACTCACAGGAGACATCTTCTCTGTTGTCTTTCCTTTTCTTCTTCATCTGGTCCAGACGCCAAATCTTCTTCCAGCTCCTTCTTACTCTGTAAAGTTTGACGCCTGGACATCATTGGTTCCTCACTTTGCCAGCCGATCATCATCCTCTGTATAAAGACAACAATCATTATAACCCTACAAGAGACTGTGCTTCCTAAATATAATACTGCCAAACTCTGTGTACCCTGTATATTATACTGCCAAACCCTGTGTACCCTGTATATTATACTGCCAAACATCATGCCCTCTAAAAATAATACTACCACACACTGTATCTTCTGTAGTGTGCACAGAGCAGCAGCATCCCATTGAAAACAAGCAAAATTCTGCTGGCGGAAATTCGTAGTGTGGACGAGCCCTAATTCCCCCAGACCCCTAAGTCCTCCTCCAGACTCCTGCTCCCAGAGACCCCTAAGGCTATGTTTCCCCCTTTTTTTTACCTGCAAAAACACTGAAAAACTGCTACCTGTGTTATGGTAATTTTTTGGCATTTTTTTCTTGTACTTTTGCCTTCTCTGGAAACTTAGCCTTATTCCTCCCCTGGTCCTTAAAGGGGTACTCCACCCCTAGACATCTTATCCCCTATCCAAAGGATAGGGGACAAGATGTCTGATATAGCATGCAGCACCCACCTGTATCTGCTTCCGGCAGCGCTGGAAGCTCTGGCTCCCGACCACGAGAACGGAAGATTGTGACGTTACAACTCCGCCCCTGTGTGATGTCACGCCCCGCCCCCTCAATGCAAGTCTATGGGAGGGGGCATGACACTTCCCCCGCAGTAGGTTGCAGTTCCCCCACATTAGGTTGTAGTCCCCCCACATTACGTTGGCAGTGTCCCCCACAGACATACAGCCTCCAGCCATATACAGTGTATGGCTGGAGACTGTATGTCTGTGTACTGCCCCACTTCAGTGCTCCAACCACCACTCCTCTGGTCCGGGGTCATGATCTACTGCTATGGCCTAGGGGCCATAGCAGTAGATCCCGGGACCGGAGGAGCGGTGGTCGGAGCACTGAAGATGATGTGTAGGTAACTTACCATGCGGGCATCCTCGCTGCTCCGCTCCTACAGGCGCTCGCACGGGACCTCCTGGCAGCCCCTGCGTTTTTAAAATAACGTGGGGCCACAGAAAGGTAACCGGGACATCCTTGTGTCCCGAAAAGATCTTTCAGGACACAGGGATGTCCTGCTGAATGTGAGGCGGGGGGGGGGGGGGGAGAGGGGGAATGACAGTATTCATCTGCGTATAACATGCACTGGCATATAACACGCACCCTCATTTTCACAAGAAAATTTGAGGGGGGAAAAATAAATGTAAAATAAATGACTTGGAAGCTCTTAACTATATGCCTTATCATCCCCCCAACTTTGATTCCCTTGATCCTCAGTTTGCCCCCCTCCTTCCTCCCCCTTTTATCAGCCCCTGTGCCATATTTACTCCCCGCCTCCTTTCCCGTGTTTTCCCCTGCTCATCCTCCCCCCCCTGCTCATCATCCCCCCCTGCTCATTGCTCATCATTCCCCCCCACTCATCATCCCCCCCTGCTCATCACCCCCCCCCTGCACTGCTCATCATTCCACCCCCCTGCTCATCATTCCACCCCCTGCTCATCATTCCACACCCCTGCTCATCATTCCACTCCCCTGCTCATCATTCCACACCCACTGCTCATCATTCCACCCCCCTGCTCATCATTCCACCCCCTGCTCATCATTCTCCCCCCTGCCCATCATTCTCCCCTGCTCATCATTCCCCCTGCTTATCATTACCCCCCTGCTCATCATTACCCCCCTGCTCATCATTCTACCTCCTGTTCATCATTATCCCCCTGCTCATCATTCTCCCCCCCTGCTCATCATTCCCCCCTGCTCATCTTTCCCCCCTGCTCATCATTAACCCGCCCCTGCTCATCATTACCCCCCTGCTCATCATTACCCCCTGCTCATCATTACCCCCCGCTCATAATTACACCCCCCCCCCGCTCATCTTCACCCCCTGCTCATCATTACCCCCCCATACTCATCATTACCCCCCCATACTCATCATTACCCCCCCTGCTCATCATTACCCCCCTCTGCCTCATCATCCTACCCCACTCATAATCCTCCCCTGCTCATTGCTCCACCCTCCTCCTGCTTTTTCTATTTTTCAGATTTCCTTACCTGGCCACGCTCGGCACGCTCAGGTGATGTGTCGGGTCTTGTGGGCTGTGACGAATGACGTCTCCTGCGGCTCCTCTGCTCGGCGTCAAGGACATTACTCATCATTTCCTGCAGCCGCGGCCACTACAGGGCACAGTTTTCTTCATTATACCCCAGTGCTGCAGGAAATGAGGAGTGACGTCCCTGACGCCGAGCAGAGGAGCGGCAGGAGACGTCACTCGTCACAGCCCACAAGACCCGACGCATTACCTGAGCCTGCCAAGCGCAGCCAGGTAAGGAAATATGAAAAATTGAAAAAGCAGGAGGAGTCCGGGCCCACAGGAGCCGCCGCTGGTCACTGTTTTAAAGTGGCCGCGGCCAGGCTGCTCTGCGGCCACTTTAAAACAGTTCCCCCCCCCGATCCACTACTGAGCAGCCCGCAGGGATGTCCCAAATGTGATGGGGCCCCCTGCAGGCCCGGGGCCCAGAGCACGTGCTCGAGAAGCGCCCTGTGTATACCGCCATTACGAGTATTAGTACCGTACAGAAACCATGATTGTACCTATTTCACATAACTCTGCAAAGAATGTATCGTAACACCTCATGACTATGCTCAATGTGTATGCTAATTGGAGTGTAAGAATCGTAAAAACAAAACCTTTTCCCTTTTTTTTTTCATCAGAAGTACACGCTATAACATTAAACATTTAACTTTTTTTTCTTTTTTTTTGTACATAACGTGATATCGTGGTAATGATTCTACCTAATTACCTATACACCATAATGCTAAAACCCCTAGTTTTTCTTTTTTTCTTTTTACTTTGTGTGTAACAACTGAATAGCGGTACACGTGCGCAGACAGCGCCACCTAGCACTGTTGTCCGTGTACTGCAGTCAGCCGCACTGGCACTGAAAACACGCCGGGAGCCCTGCAGCCCCCGACACCTAAGGACCCCCGCAAGACTGCCGATACACGATGGTAAGCGAAAGCTACTGGTAAGCGTACCGTAGAAGCCACATATGACCCAACAGCCGGCAGCACCCCAGAGTCAGCGCTGCATCACTCAGCAGCATTGCAGTCCCTCGCCCCCGTCCACCGTGCGATAGCATGGAAGTAAATTAACGGCCCCGAACGCCTTGCCGGACACTGGCACTTACCCAACGCCGCCAGACTCTCACCGGAAAAACCTCTGCCACCAACTCCGGCCTGCTAGAGGGGATGTCCTAGCTACCTGCGTGCTGAGTAAACTGAGACGCCGCCGAACGCAATGCATGCACCTGTGGACAGGGAGCGTGCGCTAAAAGCCAACCCCCCTCCCCCAAGTACGCATGCACCTGTGTGCCGGGGGGGGGGGGGCATGCAAATTATTCTACGCCCCTCCCACAAATACAGCCAAATAGGCTTATCACATACCACAAACCTGCAATAAATCAACTACGTCTGAAATTGGCCTTTAGGCAAATACAAAAATTCTAAATCAGTAGATGGTCCCTTGTGTTTAGTCACTGTTGCTGTGTTTTATTAACAAACCATGTTTCTATCTCCATACGATTAAATGGCAAGCTCTAGTTTCAGCCCTGACTTTTATTTCCTGGAGTTTTGCATTACATCAGCAGGAAACAGGCGCAGAAAGGCAAGCTATGATTAATCAAATTTATCCCATTTGCTGCTCCGATTTGCAATTAGCTTTGCTTGAGCTCTACCCATGCTATTACATATAACATTTCCAGAACTCAAAGTTATGTTTTAGCCATTTGGAAGTGAATTTTAAATTGGTGATTCAAGCCGAATAATGTACTTCAGCTCCTCCGGGAGGCAAAAAGCATAAGTGGTTTGCCAGGGGCAATGCTAAAGTTGAACATGCTAGTATGTGTTGATTAAGAATTCACTGCCTAGATCCCTAAAGATTGAGATGTGAGAAATCTTTACAGTTGGTCAAAGAAACAGCATGTTTTAAATCTGTCTGAAGTGTGTAATGAGTCAATAGTCAGCAGGGGCACCAGACTATGGATTCAGTCCAACATTCTTCCAGCAGACATGTGTTTGGTCTGCGCAGCACATTTGCTTGGTCAAAGAATTCTACTGTATTAGTAGATACAGTTAGTAGGTTAGTGTGATACAGTTTTATCAGATTAAAGGAATCTGTTACCACCATAAGAAGATTTTAGTTTGTACATGCCAGACAGTAATAGACATGCTTAGGAAGAATCCGTGCTTGTCTTAAAGCTAAATGGCTATGTTGTGAGATTACCATAACGCTGTGGCTATCTTTTTGTATACTGGGTATTTCCTGTTGGAGTTTGTTCTCTCAAACTACATGTCCCATGATTCCTTGTTTGTGAGTGTGAGGGGACTTTTCTCTCTCCCACACATCAGCCACCCCACCCTTTGAAACATACCTGTGATCCTTTCCATACAATAGACCATTTTTTTTCTGACCAGAGTGCCTCAAGCTGTTACAAATATTTGCAGAATGATCTCTCACCCAGTAGTCGCTCCACCCATTGAAGCAAAGACAGGCTCCCTCTGATCACCTGACTAGTAATGTAATGTCTCGGGCCACACTGAAACCTGGGAAAACTTGAGACGACACTCATTTTGTATGCTGTTAAATATAGACGTTGGGGCAAACTTCACAGAAGAATTACAAGACCACCGTCACACACAGGTACAGACACTATTTAATGTACTACACTTAGCCCATGTAGCATAGTCAAATAAAAAAAATCCTGGAATAGCCTTTTAACCCCTTCAGGACCAAGCCCATTTTGGCCTTAAGGACCAGAGCGTTTTTTGCACATCTGACCACTGTCATTTTAAACATTAATAACTCTGGAATGCTTTTAGTTATCATTCTGATTCCGAGATTGTTTTTTCGTGACATATTCTACTTTAAAATAGTAGTAAATTTTTGTGGTAACTTGCATCCTTTCTTGGTGAAAAATCCGTAAATTTGATGAAAAATTTGAAAATTTTGCATTTTTCTAACTTTGAAGCTCTCTGCTTGTAAGGAAAATGTATATTATGAATCATTTTTTTTAAATTCACATATACAATATGTCTACTTTATGTTTGCATCATAAAATTGACAAGTTTTTACTTTTGGAAGACATCAGAGGGCTTCAAAGTTCAGCAGCAATTTTCCAATTTTTCACAAAATTTTCAAACTCGATATTTTTCAGGGACCAGTTCAGTTTTGAAGTGGATTTGAAGGGTCTTCATATTAGAAATACCCTATAAATGACCCCATTATAAAAACTACACCCCCCAAAGTATTCAAAATGGCATTCATTAAGTGTTTTAACCCTTTAGGTGTTTCACACGAATAGCAGCAAAGTGAAGGAGAAAATTCAAAATCTTAATTTTTTACACTCACATGTTCTTGTAGACCCAATTTTTGAATTTTTGCAAGTAGTAAAAGGAGAAAATTTTTACTTGTATTTGTAGCCCAATTTCTCTCGAGTAAGCACATACCTCATATGTCTATGTAAAGTGTTTGGTGGGCGCAGTAGAGGGCTCAGAAGTGAAGGAGCGACAAGGGGATTTTGGAGAGTACGTTTTTTTTAAATGGTTTTTGGGGGGCATGTTGCATTTAGGAAGCCCCTATGGTGCCAGAACAGCAAAAAAAAAACACATGGCATACCATTTTGGAAACTGGACCCCTCGGGGAATGTAACATGGGATAAAGTGAGCCTTAATAACTCACAGGTGTTTCATGACTTTTACAAATGTAAAAAAATTTTGCCTAAAATGCTTGTTTTCCCCAAAATTTTACATTTTTAAAAAGGGTAATAGCAGAAAATAACCCTCAAAATTTGAAGCCCAATTTCTCCCGATTCGGAAAAAACCCCATATGGGGGTGAAAAGTGCTCTGCTGGCGCACTACAGGTCTCAGAAGAGGAGTAGTCACATTTGGCTTTTTGGAAGCAAATTTTGCTCTGGGGGCATGCCGCATTTAGGAAGCCCCTATGGTGCCAGGATAGCAAAAAAAAAAACACATGGCATACCATTTTGGAAACTCGACCCCTCGGGGAACGTAACAAGGGGTTAAGTGAACCTTTATACCCCACAGGTGTTTCACGACTTTTGCATATGTAAAAAAAAAAATTTTTTTTTTTACCTAAAATGCTTGTTTTACCAAAAATTTCACATTTTTAAAAAGGGTAAAAGCAGAAAATAGCCCCCAAAATTTGTAACACAATTTCTCCCGAGTACGGCGATACCCCATATGTGACCCTAAACTGTTGCCTTGAAATACGACATGGCTCCAAAGTGAGAGCGCCATGCGCATTTGAGGCCTAAATTAGGGATTTGCATAGGGTGGACATAGGGGAATTCTACGCCAGTGATTCCCAAACAGGGTGCCTCCAGCTGTTGCAAAACTCCCAGCATGCCTGGACAGTTAACGGCTGTCCGACAATACTGGGAGTTGTTGTTTTGCAACAGCTGGAGGCTCCGTTTTGGAAACAGTGGCGTACCAGATGTTTTTCATTTGTATTGGGGAGGCGAGGGGGGCTGTGTAGGGGTATGTGTATATGTAGTGTTTTTTACTTTTTATTTTATTTTGTGTTAGTGTAGTGTAGTGTTTTTAGGGTACAGTCACACGGGCGGGGGTTCACAGTAGTTTCTCGCTGGCAGTTTGAGCTGCGGCAGAAATTTTGCCGCAGCTCAAACTTGCAGCCTTATACTTACTGTAAACCTCCGCCCATGTGAGTGTACCCTGTACGTTCACATTGGGGGGGGGGACATCCAGCTGATGCAAAACTACAACTCCCAGCATGCGCTGACAGACTGTACATGCTGAGAGTTTTAGTTTTGCAACAACTGTAGGCACACTGGTTATGTATCACTGAGTTTGTGACCTAACTCAGTGTTTCACAACCAGTGTGCCTCCAGCTGTTGCAAAACTACAACTCCCAGCATGTACGGTGCATGGTGTACGGTGACTGCTGAGAGTTGTAGTTTGCAACAGCTGGAGGCACACCGGTCGTGAAACACTGAGTTAGGAAAAAAAAACTCTGAGTTTCACAACCATTGCGCCTTCAGCTGTTGCAAAACTACAACTCTCAGCAGTCACCGACAGCCAACGGGCATGCTGGAAGTTGTAGTTATGCAACCAGCAGATGCACCACTACAACTCCCAGCATGCACTTTAGCTGTTTGTGCAAGCTGGGAGTTGTAGTTATACAACAGCTGAAGGTACACTTTTCCATAGAAAAAATGTGCCTCCAGCTGTTGCAAAACTATAAGTCCCAGCATGCCCATAAGGGAATGCTGGGAGTTGTGATTGTCTGCCTCCTGCTGTTGCATAACTACAGCTCCCAGCATGCCCTTTTTGCATGCTGGGAGCTGTTGCTAAGCAACAGCAGGAGGCTGTCACTCACCTCCTACTGCTGCCGCCACACAGGTCAGTCCCTCGCCGCCGCTCCTGGGGCCCCGATCCCAACATTGATGCCGGGGATCGGGGTCCCCAGCTCCCGGGGTCTTCTTCCCGGACCCGCTCACGTCCTCCGGAAGAGGGGCGGAGCGGGTTGCGGGAGTGACACCCGCAGCAGGTGCCCTGATTGGTCGGCCGACGAATCGGGGCGATCGTGAGGTGGCACCAGTGCCACCTCACCCCTGCTGGCTATGGCTGTTCGGGGCCGTTAAAAGTTATATGTTCTATTTATTCTGTAGGTCAATGCAATTCAAACGTGCAATATATATATATATATATATATATATATATATATATATATATATATATAATGTGAATACAAATCTGTATTTTTGGTGTTTGGTATTTTTTTTTACATTTCTGCTGTTTACCAGGCAGGCCATAAACATATTTTAATGGTTAGGATAATTACATTTATTATTATTTTATTTTTTTTATATGTTTTTGTAAAATGAGAAAATAAGGGTGAATTTTTTTTTTATTAGGGATCGGGATTTTATTTGTTTTTTTGTTTTACATTTTTTAAGTCCTTAATAAAGTCTATATATGGGACTTTTACATGCAATTATTAGACTGCATGCACTACAATGCAATAGCATATCATTGAAAAGTGAGAGTGGCACTCCACTAATACAGCCTGGCTCTACCCAGGCTGCATCACTGTAGAGCTGGACAGGCGGCTTGAGACAGGTAAGGGGACCCTCTGCCACCATACTTAAGACACCATGATTGGTATTGATCACGGCATCTGAAGGGTTAAAGGGGTACTCCCGTGGAAAACTTTTTTTTTTTTTTATCAACTGGTGCCAGAAAGTTAAATAGATTTGTAAATTACTTCTATTAAAAAATCATAATCCTTCCAGTACTTTTTAGGGGCTATATACTACAGAAGAAATGCTTTTCTTTTTGGATTTCTCTGATGACATGACCACAGTGCTCTCTGCTTAAAATCCCCATAGCAAACACATGCTGCTCTGGATAGTTCCTAAAATGGACAGCAGAGGTCAGCAAAGAGCATTGTGGTCGTGACATAAGAGAAATCCAAAAAGAAAAGCATTTCCTCTGTAGTATACAGCCCATAAAATGTTTTGGATTTTTTAATAGAAGTAATTTACAAATCTGTTTAACTTTCTGGCACCAGTTGATTAAAAAAAAAAAGTTTTCCACAGGAGTACCCCTTTAATACCGCTGCCTGTCATTAGCGGTAAGTGTCCTGCTGTTGATAATAGCTGACACTCACCACTATGAAGCAAGTGCAGCTCCTGGCTGGCTTCAAAGTTACCTAATGCTCCAGGGCGTAAAGGTACAGCCTGGTGCGTTAAAGCCCAGGAGGTAAGGGAGTATCTGTGTGCCTAATGTCCAAAATGGGTTAAAGGGGTATTCCAGGCAAAACCTTTTTTTTATATATATCAACTGACCTTAATTCCATAGAAAATTTATAGTCAAACTGAAAAAGTATGTATAAGCAAGGAGACCTACCATTCTGAATCCTGAAGGGAGCAATGTAATATTTAAGTTATTCCACAGGATCATAGATAACTAGCTGAATCCTTACCACCAAAACAGAGATCAGTTGCCCAGCCAACACTCCATTTACTCTCTATGGGACTTAGCCGAGTTCAGTTTATGGCAATGCTCGGAAGTCCCTTAGAGAAAGAATGGAGTGGTGGTCAAAAATGTTGGCAACAGCAACATGTCAATAACAATATAGTGGTATTGAAAGCTATTGGGGACAAATTAGTGGGACTGTGACACACAGCTCGCAGAAATGGAATTTATAAAGAGTCCCAATACTATATTAGATCCGGTATTTCAGTGTCTTGTGAAGACCTGAGGCAGCACGGTTCAAAACACTTCTGCATTAACCAGGGGTGGGTGGGAGGGTTTGTTGTCATACTCCGGTTAGTTTGGGTCTACTTATTTATAGAAAACATTTACCATGTCATAGCGACACATCAAAAGTTTTCATCGGTGGGGTCCAGGGGCTAAGTCCACCACCAATCACTAGAACAAGCAGGGAGATGCTCTGAGCTGAGCATGGCTGAAAATAGCTCCATAGAAAATCGGTGGGCTTGTGAATGGGCTTGCTACCTACAGGAAGCTGCTACTTACAGGGAGCTACTGCCTACAGGGGAGGGGATACCTACTTACATAGGGCTGCTATCCACAGGGGAATGCCGCTTACAGGGGCTACTACCTACAGAGGGTTGCTACCTACAGGGTGTTTCTTACTACAAGGGGCTATGATCTACAGAGGAGGGGGATGCTACTACCTACAGGGTGCTGCTACCTGCAGGGAGCTACAATCTACAGAGGGATATTACCTACAGGAGGTTAAATTTGCCATTTCCATTCCCATATAAAGTTACCACATAGTTTAAGAGATTATCCAGGAAAAAAAAAGCAGATCTTTTTCAAGAAAACACCACACCTGTCCTCAGACTGTTAGTGGTATTACATTTGGGCTCCATTTACTTCAATGGAACTGAGCTGCAATATCCCTCACAACTTTAGGGCAGATGTAATATTGTTTTTGTAAAGAAATAAACTCTATTTTTATAATCCTGGATAATCCCTTTAGGATCATTCAGTATTTTCGGACCAGTAAGTAGACTTTCCTAGACAACCTGCAGTTTGCTTTACCACAAAGGCAAAGGCACTCTGTGTCCCACCTCAGACATTCTCACTCGAGCATCCCAGTCATACTATTGCATCTGCTGGGACTGAGCTGCTTTCATACTTTAATTCACCTCCCCAATTACAGCTTGCATGGGGTCTCCAAACCACATAACATTTTCAGCAACAGTCATTCTAAAGAACCCCAACTTTCCTTTTCACCCCTCTCAGATGAGAGACAAGGGGCCCTGCTCTCTATGCCCATAGAAGAGTTTAAATGGGAAGAAGGCATTGGATATCTGTGTGTGGGAGCTCCCTGTAAACTAAGAGAATATGTGCCAGGAATCCCTCCCAGTCTGCCTATAAGGCTGGTATGGTCTAGGTGACTAGATGTTTTACCATAACTAGAGATGAGCGAATTTTTGAAAAATGTGACTAGGCCGATTCGTCGAATTCCCCCCCCCCCCCCCCCCCCCGCCCCCCAAAATGTGTTTTGTTTTGCGAATTTATTTGTAACGTCTATTTCCCGCCTACAAAAAGCCTCAATAGGGGTGTAGAACACTTTGCCTTGCTGTAACACGCATAGGGTGTGTGCTGGGTTAGTGAAATAATACTGTTATTCAGTATGACATGCAGATTCTTTTGGAAATGTCCTTCATGCCATAAGAATGTAATGACAAGAGTTACCTTCCATTCTGGACTTCTTACCTGGCTTTTATGTATCAAAATTATTTATTTAAATTCCATTAAACTTTATTACAAAATTTACAAGTCACTTTTCATAAATTATAAAAAGTCTTTAAACAAAGTCTGCAAACTACAAGGTGATCACATAAGTGCTAAACACTGTTACATGCACATTACAGACAGAGCTTTAGCTAGCTCTATTTGCTCCAACTGGCACATGACATCATGTAACCTGCAACACAAGGCACTGCACTTTTCCAGCATTATCCTCCCCTTTTCCCTACAAAAGACTCCAGCCTCCTCCAAACCCAATGCCACCAGCCTTCCCACAACACACATTAAATTATGATTATTGATTAAATTATGAAACATCTTTAACCCCTTCAGGACGGAGCCCATTTTGGCCTTAAGGACGGGAGCGTTTTTTGCACATCTGACCACTGTCACTTTAAACATTAATAACTCTGGAATGCTTTTAGTTATCATTCTGATTCCGAGATTGTTTTTTCGTGACATATTCTACTTTAACATAGTGGTAAATTTTTGTCGATACTTGTATCCTTTCTTGGTGAAAAATCCGTAAATTTGATGAAAAATTTGAAAATTTTGCATTTTTCTAACTTTGAAGCTCTCTGCTAAGGAAAATGGATATTACGAATACATTTTTTTTTGGTTCACATATACAATATGTCCACTTTATGGTTGCATCATAAAATTGACGTGTTTTTACTTTTGGAAGACACCAGAGGGCTTCAACGGTCAGCAGCAATTTTCCGATTTTTCGCAAAATTTTCAAACTCAGTATTTTTCAGGGACCAGTTCAGGTTTGAAGTGGATTTGAAGGGTCTTCATATTATAAATACCCCATAAATGACCCCATTATAAAAACTACACCCCCCAAAGTATTCAAAATGACATTCAGTCAGTGTTTTAACCCTTTAGGTGTTTCACACGAATAGCAGCAAAGTGAAGGAGAAAATTCACAATCTTCATTTTTTACACTCACATGTTCTTGTAGACCCAATTTTTGAATTTTTACAAGGGGTAAAAGGACAAAATTTTTACTTGTATTTGTAGCCCAATTTCTCTCGAGTAAGGACATACCTCATATGTCTATGTAAAGTGTTCGGCGGGCGCAGTAGAGGGCTCAGAAGGGAAGGAGCGACAAGGGGATTTTGGAGAGTACATTTTTCTGAAATGGTTTTTGGGGGGCATGTTACCTTTAGGAAGCCCTTATGGTGCCAGAACAGCAAAAAAAAACCACATGGCATACCATTTTGGAAACTAGACCCCTCGGGGAATGTAACATGGAATAAAGTGAACCTTAATACCCCACAGGTGTTTCACGACTTTTGCAAATGCTTGTTTTCCCAAAAATTTTTTATTTTTAAAAAGGGTAATAGCAGAAAATACCCCTAAAAAATTTGAAGCCCAATTTCTCCCGATTCAGAAAACACCCCATATGGGGGTGAAAAGTGCTCTGCTGGCGCACTACAGGTCTCGGAAGAGAAGGAGTCACATTTGGCTTTTTGAACGCAAATTTGTCTCTGGGGGCATGCCGCATTTAGGAAGCCCCTATGGTGCCAGGACAGCAAAAAAAAAAAACACATGGCATACCATTTTGGAAACTAGACCCCTCGGGGAACGTAACAAGGGGTTAAGTGAACCTTTATACCCCACAGGTGTTTCACGACTTTTGCATATGTAAAAAAAAAAATTTTTTTTTACCTAAAATGCTTGTTTTCCCAAAAATTTTACATTTTTAAAAAGGGTAAAAGCAGAAAATACCCCCCAAAATTTGTAACACAATTTCTCCCGAGTACGGCGATACCCCATATGTGACCCTAAACTGTTGCCTTGAAATACGACAGGGCTCCAAAGTGAGAGCGCCATGCGCATTTGAGGCCTAAATTAGGGATTGCATAGGGGTGGACATAGGGGTATTCTACGCCAGTGATTCCCAAACAGGGTGCCTCCAGCTGTTGCAAAACTCCCAGCATGCCTGGACAGTCAACGGCTGTCCGACAATACTGGGAGTTGTTTTGCAACAGCTGGAGGCTCCGTTCTGGAAACAGTGGCGTACCAGACGTTTTTCATTTTTATTGGGGAGGGGAGGGGGGCTGTGTAGGGGTATGTGTTTACGTAGTGTTTTTTACTTTTTATTTTATTTTTTGTGTTAGTGTAGTGTAGTGTTTTTAGGGTACAGTCGCACGGGCGGGGGGTTCACAGTAGTTTCTCGCTGGCAATTTGAGCTGCAGCAGAAAGTTTGCGGCAGCTCAAATTTGCAGCCAGATACTTACTGTAATCCTCCGCCCATGTGAGTGTACCCTGTACGTTCACATTGGGGGGGACATCCAGCTGTTGCATAACTACAACTCCCAGCATGCCCGTTGGCTGTCGGTGACTGCATAGAGTTGCAGTTTTGCAACAACTGTAGGCACACTGGTTATGTATCACTGAGTTTGTGACCTAACTCAGTGTTTCACAACCCGTGTGCCTCCAGCTGTTGCAAAACTACAACTCCCAGCATGTACGGTGCATGGTGTACGGTGACTGCTGAGAGTTGTAGTTTGCAACAGCTGGAGGCACACCGGTCGTGAAACACTGAGTTAGGTAAAAAAAAACTCTGAGTTTCACAACCAGTGTGCCTTCAGCTGTTGCAAAACTACAACTCTCAGCAGTCACCGACAGCCAACGGGCATGCTGGGAGTTGTAGTTATGCAACCAGCAGATGCACCACTACAACTCCCAGCATGCACTTTAGCTGTTTGTGCAAGCTGGGAGTTGTAGTTATACAACAGCTGAAGGTACGCTTTTCCATAGAAAGAATGTGCCTCCAGCTGTTGCAAAACCATAAGTCCCAGCATGCCCATAAGGGAATGCTGGGAGTTGTGGTGGTCTGCCTCCTGCTGTTGCATAACTACAGCTCCCAGGAGGCTGTCACTCACCTCCAACGATCCAGACGCTGCAGATCAGTCCCGCCGCCGCAGCTGCTCCTGGGGCCCCGATCCCAACAGGGGCGCCGGGGATCGGGGTCCCCAGCACCAGGGGTGCACGTCCCGCACCCGCTCACGTCCTCCGGAAGAGGGGCGGAGCGGGTGCGGGAGTGACACCCGCAGCAGGCGCCCTGATTGGTCGGCCGGTAATCCGGCCGACGAATCAGGGCGATCGTGAGGTGGCACCAGTGCCACCTCACCCCTGCAGGCTCGGGCTGTTCGGGGCCGTCAGAGACGGCCCCGAACAGCCAGTAATTCCGGGTCATCGGGTCACTGGAGACCCGATTGACCCGGAATCGCCGCAGATCGCTGGACTGAATTGTCCAGCGATCTGCGGCGATCGCCGACATGGGGGGGCATAATGACCCCCCCTGGGCGATATGCCGGGATGCCTGCTGAACGATTTCAGCAGGCATCCGGCTCCGGTCCCCAACCGGCTAGCGGTAGGGGCCGGAATTCCCACGGGCGTATGGATACGCCCTCGGTCCTTAAGGACTCGGGATGCAGGGCGTATCCATACGCCCTATGTCCTGAAGAGGTTAAACAATGGCTGCAATCTACAAGGCGATCACATAAGTGCTAAACATTGTTACATGCACATTGCAGACAGAGCTGTAGCTAGCTCTTCTTGCTCCATCTGGCACAGGACATCATGGAACCTGCAACACAAACATATTAGTATCAGGCTCTGCACTTTTCCAGCATGATCCTCCCCTTTTCCCTACAAATGACTCCAGCCCCCTCCAAACCCAATGCCCCCAGCCTTCCCTCAACACACAATAAATTATGATTATTGGTTACATTTACAAGTCACTTTTAATAAATTATGAAACATCTTTAAACAATGTCTGCAAACTACAAGACTCTTAAAACCAGCCTTACCCCACACAGTGACAGAGGGGTGTACATGGGAAACAGGGGTGTAGAGGGGAGTACATGGGTGACAGAGGGGCATACAGGGGTGACAGAGGGGTGTACGGTGTAACTGTGGGGTGTACAGGGGTGACAGAAGGGTGTAGAGGAGTGCAAGAAGGGTGGGGGTGCACTACTTGAAGCTGAGTAGGCCTTTGACTTCCCTCCCACCTGCCCTGCAGGCCTGTGACTCACAGGCCAATCAAAATACGTTAACGCCATTTTTCCCACCAGAGTGTCCTGGCACCCTGGTTGGGAATCAATGCCTCAGTGAAATGTGTGCTGGACCCCCCTTGCGCCCCCTTGCAACAGCACACCTGAGGCAATTGCCTCACTCACCTCATCAGAGCTACAGCCCTGATTACAGAACATACAAGTGCTAAAAACACAAACTTAAAAAAAACACTAAAATCTGTGATAAAATTGCTATAAAAAAAAGAGGTAGTATTATATGTGACAAGGTCATCAAGGGTTGATTTAAAAAGGAGGCAGTTTAAGATGTAGAAATTTCTGCAACAGTCTGTTCCATAAACCAGAGGGGAACTCTGAGAACAATGCGCTCCAGTACGCTTTAAAAGGTATTTGTGTACAACACTAGCCAGTGTGTACTTTTTCCTGGCCTTTCACACAGGAACAAAATTGTTCACCACTGAGATGTATGTATGTGGTATGCATTTATGAGGGGAGTACAATGCGCTCTAGTACACTTAAATAAGTATTTTTGTGGAGTCGGGGTGCGATGTGAGATGTAGGGGCAGATGGTGTTGCCCAGGGGTCGATGGTGTTAATCCCTTAGTGTTCGTGACACCAGGGCGAGGGTTGCCTATGTAACCACCCGAAGGTAGCACCGCTAGTCCTAGGTTAGGCAGGGCAAATAATAGTCCAAGGCCAAGTTAAGGTTAACGGTAGCTTTTACTGAGGTAGACAGATGGTACAGTCTTTACAGCTCGGCAAGGATCCCAGAGAGGTGACCCGTAACACAGGGGACCTCGCAGCTTGCTGGGACTTGCAGTGACTTGACAGACTTTCCCACAGCCACACTAACTATAACTGATCTAAGTGATCTAAAAGAGTACACTGGCAGCTTTCCGCTTATAACCTTCAAAAAAAAAAACCTAGCAGGGACCATTTGGTCTCTAGCAAATTAAAAACAAAAAAGAAAGAAAACTGTCTGGGTAAAACTTTAAATCCCGGAAACTATCGGTGTGGGACTTGCAAATGGTGCAATTATATTTGCACAGATAAGAATGTCAACATAGGTGGTATCTTACATAGTTTTAAGGATGTTATGTGCTGTAGATCAAATCATGTAGTGTATGCTATAATGTGCTCCTGCAAGAGGTTTTACATTGGATGTACTATTAGGGCACTCCACACTCGCTTTAGGGAAAAGATTTTGTCGGTTAAAACCGCTAAAGGCTCCCCGAGATTTATTGCTCATATTAACGAAGTGCACGGAGGTTCAACTTCAGAACTAATATTTTTTGGTTTGGAAAAAGTTGAATGAGTGGAAGGGATTGATAGACGGAGAGCACTCCTGCAGAGAGAAGCCAAATGGATCTTAACAACGGATGCCCTATGCGGACTCGGTCTGAATGACCGCCTGGATATGAGCGTTTTTAGGTCGGAGCGCCACTAACTATGCCCCCGCATCTCCAAGTAGAAGAATGCCTCCAGCACCTCGTTATTATGTTGTGTTGTCTGTTACGATGAAAAGTACAGGTTAACTATTGTTTTTTTTACATTCTATTGTTTTTACTTCTTTGACTGGTTTAAATAAAGATGTAAACGCCCCTACCCTGGGGTGTCACGTGGTATCAGGTATTTACCTGTTCACTCACCTAAGGGTAGGCGTGGTCTCATGAAGCGCCGAAGATAAGGCGCGATATGGCTATTACCACAGCTTTGATTCTGCTCCGGCGTCCCGCATATGGATATAAGGACATTTTAAGTACTTCGAAATAAAGAAACCTGCACAGCAACGATAATCGTGAGTGCCTTCTATTCTTTCTACTATATGACTAACTATAACTGACTTGACTGAAGATAGTGACAGCAGACAAAGATGACTTGACTTACTGACTTGTGGCTGAAATTTAGGCTTGAGGCCTCCAGATGTGCTGGACACTAGCTCTGAGACGTCTGGACTGGACTCAGGATCTAAGGAAGTGATTGTAGTACCTCCCCCTCGTATAACGGGAGGATGAGCAAGGAGCCCATAGGCTAGCTGCAGGTCATCTGGTCACCTGGTGCTCTCTGGGTAAAAAAACATATGACTTAAACATGTGACAACCATTATCAGGCGACTAACAATCATGTGACCATATCAAAGGTCCTTTACGCTAAATATACAACCGATACACAATATGGGGGAACACTGCAGGAGAGCCCTAAGGACGTTCAGGGACTCAATCTGACAGGACTGTAGGAGCATATCCTGTACTGGGAAATCACATTTGTGTACAACACTAGCCAGAGTGTACTTTTGCCTGGCCTTTCACAGTATCTAGGCTCTTGAAACTTTAAGAGGTACAAAATAGTACACCACTTAGATGTACGTATGTGGTATGCACTTATGAAGGGAGAAAAATGTGCTACAGTACGCTTAAAAAAGTATTTGTGTACAAAACCAGCCGGTGAGTACTTTTGCCTGGCTTTTCACAGTATATAGGCCCTTGAGACTTTAACAGGAACAAAATAGTACACCACTGAGATGTATGTATGTGGTATGCACTTATGAGGGGAGTTAAATGCACTCCAGTACACTTAAAAAAGTATTTGTGTACAACACCAGCCGGTGTGTACTTTTGCCTGACCTTTCACAGTATTTAGGCCAGTGTTTCACAACCAGGATGCCTTCAGGTGTTGCAAAACTACAACTCCCGGAATGCCTGAACAGCCAAAGGCTGTCCAGGCATGCTGTGAGTTGTAGTTTTGCAACATCTGGAGGCACCCTAGTTGGGGAACACTGATCTAGGTCCTTGAGACTTTAACAGGAACAAAATAGTACACCACTGAGATGTAGGTATGTGGTATGCACTTATGAGAGGAGTACAATGCGCTCAAGTATGCTTAAATAAGTATTTGTGTTCAACACAAGCCAGTGTGTACTTTTGCTTGGCCTTTCACAGTATCTAGGCCCTTGAAACTTTAACATGTACAAAATAGTACACCACTTAGGTGTAGGTATGTGGTATACACTTGAGGGGAGAAAAATGCGCTACAGTAGGCTTAAAAAAGTATTTGTCGAAAACACCTGCCAGTGAGTACTTTTGCCTGGCCTTTCACAGTATCTAGGCCCTTGAAACTTTAACAGGTACAAAATAGTACACCACTTAGATGTACGTATATGGTATGCACTTATGAGGGGAGAAAATGCTCTACAGTACGCTTAAAAAAATGTACCGTATTTTCCGGCGTATTAGATGACTGGGCATATAAGACGACCCCCAACTTTTACAGTTAAAATACAGAGTTTGGGATATACTCGCCGTATAAGACTACCTCTCTACTGCAATACTGTACCTTACCATTGTTCCCCCACACTAGGTTGTCAGCATAGTTCCCCCCACACTAGGTAGGCAGCATAGTTCCCCCCACATCAGGTTGTCAGCATAGTTCCACCACATTAGGTTTTCAGCATTGTTCCCCCCACATTAGGTTGTCAGCATAGTTCCCCCACATTAGGTTGTCAGCATAATTCCCCCACATTAGGTTGGCAGTATAGTTCCCCCGACATTAGGCTGGCAGTATAGTTCCCCCCACATTAGGATGTAGTTCCCCCTCATTAGGTTGGCAGTATAGTTCCCCCCTCATTAGGTAGGCAGTGGACCCCACAGACATACAGCCTTCAGCCATATACAGTGTATGGCTGGAGGCTGTATATCTGTGTACTGCCCCCACTTCATGCCATAGCAGTAGGTCCCGAGACCGGAGGAGCGGTGGTCGGAGCACCGAAGATGACGTGCTGGTAACTTACCATGCCCGTGCATCCTCGCTACTCTGCTCTGCTGTTGCTATGTGCGCACGCACGGGACCTCCCAGCGGCCGCCCCTGTGTTTTTAGAGTCACAGAAAGGTAACTGGGACATCCTTGTGTCCTGAAAAGATCTTCCGGGACACAGGGATGCCCCGAATGTGACGGGGGAAGTTAATCTCGGCCGGGATGCCCGAGGTATAGATAAATCATACTCGGGGCGTACTGGCCGACTGCACACCTGACGTATAAGACGACACCCGGCTTATAAGATGACCCCGACTTTTGAGAACATTTTACAGGGTTAAAAAGTCATCTTATACACCGGAAACTACGCTATTTTTGTACAACACCAGCCGGTGTGTACTTTTGCCTGGCCTTTCACAGTATATAGGCCAGTGTTTCCCAACCAGGGTGCCTCCAGGTATTGCAAAACTACAACACCCAGAATGCCTGGACAGCCAAATGCTGTCCAGGCATGCTGGGAGTTGTAGTTTTGCAACATCTCGAGGCACCCTGGTTGGGAAACACTGATCTAGGCCCTTGAGAATTTAACAGGTACAAAACAGTACACCACTGAGATGTACGTATATGGTATGCACTTATGAGGGGAGAAAAATGCACTAGAGTATGCTTAAAAAAGTATTTGTGCACAACACCAGAAGTACACACCAGTGCTGCAGCACAGTCGATGTGTACTACACCCAAAATTGCACTTTCTCTCTCAATCTCACTCCCTTTCCCATCAGTGCTTCTAGGCAGCATTTGTGCTTGAGCTGAATCTCTGCTGTTCTGTGAAACACACTGTGCAACACACTGTTCTCTGTGCAACAGAAAGCTGACTTGGCTAGGAGGGGAATCACTGGTGGCAAAAGCTTTTCTGTGCAACACACAGGGCTGTCTGTCCCAATCTATCTCTCTGCGGTGAAAGGCTGAAGTGAAGGGAAATATGGCTGCCGATTATATAGGGCTGTGACATCACAGGGGTGACTGGCTGGTGATAGGCTGCATGCTGCATGTGATTCAGGGTCATCCCGCCTACCCTTGTTCTTGCCTTCCCAGGATTTCTTGCCCCATGTCCTCACATGTGGATCCGCCATTTGCCCTGGAGCCTGGACTGCACTAAATGGAGTTTAAAGGGGTATTCCAGGAAAAAATACATTTTAATATATATATATATCAACTGGCTCCAGAAAGTTAAACATATTTGTAACGTACTTCTATTAAAAAATCTTAATCCTTTCAGTACTTATGAGCTTCTGAAGTTAAGGTTGTTCTTTTCTGTCTAAGTGCTCTCTGATGACACCTGTCTCGGAAAAAGCCCAGTTTAGAAGAAGTTTGCTATGGGGATTTGCTTCTAAACTGGGCGTTTCCCGAGACACGTGTCATCAGAGAGGACTTAGAAAAGAACAACCTTAACTTCAGAAGCTCATAAGTACTGAAAGGATTAAGATTTTTTAATAGCAGCAATTTACAAATCTGTTTAACTTTCTGGAGCCAGTTGGTATATAAAAAAAAAGTTTTTTCCTGGATAACCCCTTTAATGAAGCGATTTGTGCGATCGAATCGCGCCGATATTCGCATTCATTCACTACGAATCAAATTTTTCCTGAATTTCGTAATTAATTCAGATTCGTCAGATTCGATTCACTCATCCCTAACCATACATTTTGGACAAGGACTCTGTATCAGATCAGAAGTAAATAAGGGCCCCTGATCAGTCAGAATCTAGTTGGGAAACCCTACACGAGAAGAGGCTTAACTGAGCATCGGTACCTTATCAGCCCTGATAGAAGACAATGCCACGGCCTCTGAATATCGACGACCCCCCTTTGCCCCAGTATACCCGCTCCTTATCAAGATCTATAGGAAGCTGTCTAGTTCAGTCTCTCAGTTTCTCTAAGGTTTCATCTACTGGGGCTGCCAGAATTCTGGGTTTTATACCTCAGGGTCATTAATGGGCTGTAGTTTAGAGTCATTAATGTGCTCCAGTTCAAAGTAAACAATCATTGCCCTGATGTATTCCATTTTAAAGACTAATGCATAGGGCATTTTCTTTCTTGTTTCTGTGACACAAATCCACACATGCACCTTCATCAGTAGTAGAGTGATTGTACACGTAGTGGCTGTGTCACAAAAATGCACACAGTCTACCATGTGCTTCACCTGTACTTACCATAAAACAGTGGCAATTAGCAGTAAACCATGTGCAGTTTCACAGCTGCGGGGCAAGTATTGCTACACACGTTCAGTTACTCTATGTACCATAAGTGGAACCCACATGGCAAATGCACATTGCTATAGAGCCCAGAGGTTAAAGGGACCCACTCTGGGAAAAGAACATTCATAGGTAGTAACAAGTTGGTGGCTTTCTTTTTACCAACACTACCACTGGGTTCTCTGATACTGTAAATGCCTCTATTGTCCATACCTTTCATTATTGCTAGTTATGCTTTTAATTGCGTTTCCCGTCAGTCAGTGGAGTGGCCAATCTCATTTTGGTTACAGGGCCCCAATAATTTTAGTTACACCCCTGTAAATTGTGCAATCCAGTGGAGCTTTCTATATACATAGGGTACATTTTCTGCTCAGCAACCAAAGGTTACTTCTGCACTTAACTAGGAACCATTATGACACTGGTAAAAAGTCATATCATACAGCTATAAAATTATATAACTTAAAGGTTAAACATTGTATACAGCTAAGTGCTGTACTATATAAATAGAAAAAAAACAGCTGACTTGAGCTTTCCTAGCAGTAACATGGAATAAATGACATCATAGCCTGCGATCGCCTATTGACAACCAGCTGCTATTATTTAAATGATGCCGTTATTGTTGTTTTATATGCAATTCAAGTTCAACATTTGTCAAATATTTACTATTTCTTGGAATACATTATACATTTCCGATGGCAAGTTATGTGATTTCATATGGTAACCTATTAGGGTTGTTTATAAAAATAGAGAGAGAGAAAAAAATAACATCTGTCATTTCTATAAAAGGCCTACCATATCATATTGCATATTGCGATAAAAAGAAGTCATCATTTTTTCCTGGTAAACTTTTATCACTGTGTACGTCAAACAGCCTGTACTGATTGTTTGCAGAATTCTACCTACATCATGCAGGCTTCATAAAAAAAAGATGTGAGACATGCACGGCAGCAGCCTCCCTCCTGTGAATTTTTTCTTTCTTTCACTATGTCACCAAAGTGAATTCCTTTAAGTAAAAATAAATATGCTTTGTGATCCAGCCCCGCAATACTAAGGTATGATGATGTTATTTGTCAAGCAGCCCAAAAAAAGTCCTTGCTTAAAAAACTTGCCAGAAGAGGGAGAGAGAGAGAGAAAACACAACTGTTCTCCCAGCTGTTTCCTGTCTACAGTGTGTAAATGTAGATAAATGTGAGGATTTTCTGTAAATCCTTCTGTTTGCTAAATCTGACTGTCACTGCTAAAATCAGAGCAGATCCTACGCAATGGAGTAAAGTCCTTATATTCAAATGTGACATAGCTTTGAATATCTCTCTGGATTTCTTTTTTTTTTTTTTTTTCCTTTTTTTCCTTTTTCTTGTTATCAGCTAGCAATCTCATTTGCAGACTGAGTACTTAAAGAAGCTATGGAAAAAAACAACTCTCTCTCATCACAATTATTAAAGTGCCACTTTTGTGATATCTTAAAGGTAACCCATTTCTTATTTCATCTACTTTTAGATTTCTGCTTTAAAGATTTGCTGTGTCTCTTTTATTTCTTAGAATGCTTGAACTATTTTCCCCATCTGTCATTGAGCAGTGAATCTGCAATTTCCAAAATGCTGAATGTGCATTTTTTTTTTCTGCATGTGACTATTTTTCTATCTGCTAGCTGTAAATCAATGGACTAATATCTAAGGCATAGATGCTAATAGATAGAATCTGTTTTAATGTCATATAGGGGCTTTGTAGTATAGTCATTCTGTTGTGTATAGCTTGTGATTATCTGCGAAACAATGCATTTCTGGATTTATTGTATTACTTTGCATGCCTAGTATAGTGTTCTGCAATTGCTATTTATGCATACAGTTTGCTGTCAGATGAACAATAGATTTATGAAAATTGATTAACTCATTTAGGCTTTTTATACTATTATTATACTTAATGATGTCATGCTTTAATAACATATACTTACACCTGCTTTCAGTGTGACTATAGAATATTCAGGTAGTAAAAGTACTTTATTTTAGAGATTTTTTTGCTTGTAGATTTTATCATCATTTCTGTCTATAGATATTTTATTATATCTTTTTTTTCTTCTTTTTATTCACTCACTGCTAACAGGGGATGTCAAGTTGTGTTTGATGAGTTATAATACTATAGAATATGCTTTCAGGTTTTTTTTTTCCATACCATTGAGATCTTTTGTGTTCATGCTTATTTGATCAATGAGGTTTTAGTGACCTTTCTTGCAGTTACTGGCCAGTCTTCAAGTTTCCTTTCTCAGCATTAAAAGTTCTTAGGATTGTTTTTTTTTATATAGCTTGGAATGAGCTCATGATATTGGATCAGCCACTGCAAGTGTTCACTCTAGGCCCAATCCATAAAACATGCAATTGCTGCCCATTTGTAATTTATGTGTTTTAGGCAGAAAGAAAGTGACAAACACATTATAACAAGGATTCAGATAATCTCTCTGTTGGCTGCTAGAATTCGGTATTGTTCTGTTTCTGCATGGGAATTGGGGATGAAATGAACTTGGCTTGACTTTGAGTTCAAAATGTTAATGTGATAGTCCTCGATGGTTGGTTAAGTAAATGTGCTCATTTTCATGCTTAAAATGTATATGCCATAACCACAAAATGAATGGGTCTTCAGAATTGTGTTATCAAATGTTGTGAACATATTGTCTATTTTCAATAAAATAGGGAATATGTGATTTCGAGAAGCCAGTTTGGTTGTTGCCCAGTATGTCTTGACTGGCAATTTTTCAGATGCCTTGTATTGAAAATTCTTTATGACATTTTAGATTCAGAATGAAGACACTTAGAAAAACTTTTATATTAGAGAAACTCTGGTGTATTGAGCATCGATGTTCTATAGTGTAGAATGGGCCATGTAATGTGAATCTAGACTGTAGACATACTGGCTCTGATTTACCATTAGATTTCTATGCAAATTTTGCCTATTTTCCGACCATTCTGGATTTATTTTAGTTTTTTCCCGAAAATGTGGGCGTGGTTTACATTTTTCCGCAATCTGAGGCATTTATTACATTTTTGACTCAGTTTTTGGTTTATTTTCAGGCCGTGATTTTTCATTTTTAACAGGTTAAAAACCTTGGCGCACTTTGGCCCATTGCAGATGCACCAAAGTTTTCCTGGCATGGGTAAACAAATTCATACATTTCAGGGAAAAATTTAACAAAATTCACTAATTCACCTAAAGAGAGGAAAAGGGCAGTTCCTGAAAAACATGCCATTGGGGAGATTCCGTTAAATCCCCCCAACCTTCCACCCCCCCCCCCCCCCCAATATTTGATATGCAGGGTTACTAAGCCCTATGGCCCAAATTACTCTTCCCATCCCCACAGTATAGTGTCAGCTTCTGCAATGTAAATTTGGCATATATTTTAGCAGATTGCGACACTTGGTAAACAACCCTACAAATTGCACTTTTAGCCCTATAAAGTAAAACCCTACAGATTTATTATTGAAACCTAGACAAAAATGCTAAGGTCAGAACAATTCAGCAGAATGATGTAGTTTAAAAATAGCAAAAATGTTTCCTGTGAATGATTTGCTTAAACTTGATTGGAGCACAATGCATCACTTTTATCAGTGATGTAAATGTGCGTCCTGGAGCGTTAAATGACTTTAAAGTGAGCCTTGATGCTGCGCTTGCTTCATAGCATGAGTGTCGGCTACTATCAGGAGCCGGACAATCACCGGTAAAGATGGGAAGTGACGATCCCACCACTCCCAGTCATTAACTGTGATCAATGATGATCATGGCATCTAAAACACTTAATCATGAATGCCAGTTAGCTCAGGGGGCTCACCGGTCCCCCGCTACGTGACCGTGGAGGTCCAATGGGGTGTCAAAATGGGAGTGGAGGGTCCCCTAACCAGCTTAGCCAAAATGTATCAATGGAGCATTATACAGTGAATGCAATCTAATGATTGCACGTAAAAGTCCCCTATGAGGCCTTAAAGGGGTACTCCAGTGGAAAAAAAAAATGTTATAGCAGCTGGTGCCAGAAAGTTAAACAGATTTGGAAATTACTTCTGTTTAAAAAATGTTATCCTTCCAGTACTTATCAGCTGCTGTTTACTACAGAGGAAGCTCTTTTCTTTTTGAATTTCTTTTCTGTCTGACCACAGTGCTCTCTGCTGACACCTCTGTCCATGTCAGGAACTGTCCAGAGCAGGAGAGGTTTGCTATGGGGATTTGCTCCTGCTCTGGACAGTTTCTGACATGGACAGAGGTGTCAGCAGAGAGCACTGTGGCCAGACAGAAAATAAATTCAAAAAGAAAAGAACTTCCTCTGTAGCATAAGCAGCTGATAAGTACTGGAAAAATTAAGATTATTAACTTGAAGTAGTTTACAAATCTGTTAAACTTTTTGGCACCAGTTGGTTTAAAAAAAAAATGCTTTCCACCAGAGTACCCCTTTAAACAGTGTAAAAAATGCTTTTAAAATTATATAAACACCTCTCCCCTAATGAAAACACAAATTCACCCTTCATTTCCCATTTTTACCCCCTCCTCCAACCCAAAAAATACATAAAAATAATAATCATATTTGGTATTGCCACATGCATAATTGTTCAAACTATTAAAAAACATGTTTATGAATCCGCATAGAAAACGTTAGCGTAAAAAAATACCAAACATAAATGATGTTACATTTTTTTTATTTTTTGTCACATTATATATCAGAAACTTTTTTATAAAAAGTGATCAAAAAGTCCCATCAAAACAAAAATGGTACCAATAAAAACTACAGATCATGAAAATGCAAAAATGAAAATTGTCTTTGTCTTCAAGGCCAAAATGGACTTTTCCTTAAGGGGTTCATATCTGTTGAGAAAAACACAGAAAAAATTCAAACAGGAAAAAAAAACTACAAATATAGTAAATCTGTGCCCATGTATGGTATATTCCCTTAATTATTACGTTTTTGTCTTTATAAATGCTTGTGTTTAGGCAAACCATGCTGGGGGGCTCTGTTTTATGTTTATTAGTGATCCTTACTTAAACAGTGTTGTTTATAGATACCATTTAAGGTAAAATTGGTCAGAAAAGGAGATTGACGAGTGTAGCACTGGTCTCGGTGAATATATATATATCTGTACAGAGGCATAACTTGTAGCTTCTGGGCCCTGATGCAGAATCTGCAACAGGGCCCCATCTGCAAATAATAATACTGTTCTCTTATGGGGCCGATGTGCTTTTGGGGCCCCCTTAGGCACCCGGGCCACCCAGTGCGACTGCTACCTCTGCACCCCCTATAGCAACGCCTCTGCATCTGTATATAGTAATCACAATTGTAAATACTGCTTAGTGATGGGATTATTTAAACCATCTGCATGAAATAATATAATAATAATAAAAGGTAACTTTAGCAGGCAAAGAGGAAAATAATTAAGTATCCATTATTTCAACATGTTTGGTTGCCTTATTGTTTGGTTACATTTGGTTTTAGAAAAAACTGAGGCATAGTCTGAAGAAACACCATTATGTTTGCCTTTGAGAGTCTTGTCCCCAAAATGAGCTCCCCCACTGGTGGGGTTATTATGGAGTCGTTCCTTGTACGCCAACATGATTCATTTCAACAATAAGATTAAAAAATATATCTCTATATTGAAGTTAACCTGGTGGAATTAACTTCTAACTCAAAGGCTTTATTGGAATGTAATATTTTACCCTCTCAATTTTCGTTGATCATTGGGTAACGCCCCTCGCCCTTTTATACCCTAAGCACAGGGCTGTAAGTTAAGTAGAAGAATTGACAGTGATACAGGGATGTCTTAAAATCAATACAGGCCTGAAAATAAAAAGGTAAGGGCATGATGTGATAAATGTAGAAAATAGACTTTATGATCATTATTTAAGTTAAGTCACTTGGAAAGTAAATTTGCAAGTGTTGTGTTCAAGGTTCAATGATTCATTTTGGCAGATAGACTTAGACTTAAAGTGGGCAAGGCTTATCGATAATTTAAAAAAAGTAGCAATTCAGTTATTTCGATTCATATACTAAAGGTACTTTAATGTCTTCCCCTTCTTTTGTTCTATTATTTTACTTTTAATCTATAGTTTTTAAACAAAGCATTTCACTCTTTTGACGGTGTCTTCAAATAGCACCGCAACACTCACCAAGGGCAATTATAGGGGAGAACTATTTACATCATGTTAGCCTTCGATCTGGCAACAATGAAGCCATATAATGGAGCAAGAACCAATATGTCCCTAAGAGCTCAAGGCTTCAGTAAAATGTACGTCAATGACAAGTGTTAGCAAGGATTTAAAGTCAACCCTATAAACTTACAAACATTTTAATCGGACTTGTATTGAATAAACTGATTGCAGCAGAAAAATATAAAACATCAGATCTTTCTAAAAGTTCCAAACATCAGAGACATACACATAAAATACATATTTTGGAGATGTTGTATTGAATCTTCTAGAAGTACCTTTTGCAATGGTATAAGCTAATAGAGCCAACACTTTTTAGTTCAATTATTTAAATAAAAAATAAAAAAAACTGTGTTTGAGGAACGTTGTAATGCTGTAATAATAGTAATAGGTTTTGATTTCATGTTTTATAACATGTATTAAGAGTTAAAGGGTAAAAGCAAAACCTTATTGGCTATATTTGTTCACCTTATCATATAGTTTTTCTGGGACTACTTGGCGGTTGCTGTCAATAACTATATGGAGGCTTACTTGTCATTTTAGCAATAAATGGTCTAAACCATGAGTTAAATTAAAGAATGTTTTTTAAAAAGCAATACCTATGCATTTTCCACAAATATATTGTTGGTCTGTTTTGGTTATGAGGCGGTTTGTATCCTAATTAAATCAGGCAGGCCATGGTGGTCCTAATGTTCTGCATAAACAACGGATGTTTCTGAATGTAAAATCTGTAAAGATGGTATGTACACCATGGCTACCCCCGCTCCTCATCTTATTTCTTACGGAAACTTTTTGAGGAAACACCATATATAATCATGTGCTTGCACTGATGAAACGTGTATAGGTAGACACACCTAGTCGTATTGTAAAGTGTACTCTTGGAAAATATATGGGTCCAGATGATATCCCACATTCCATATAATAATATTGGGTTAATATTGGTATAAAGAGATATATAAATATCTTGCAACCCTACTGTTCAGGCTTTAGAGCACTTCTCTAAGCAATGTTATGTCTGTGTTTGTTTTACAGGTGAAGGCACACACAATGTCCTATCTTCATCTCTTTTACCTGGGTTTTTGTCTACTCACTTTAACCCATTCAGCAGCTGCTGGCCAAGAGACACTCTGTGGCGCTGAGTTAGTGGATGCTCTTCAGTTTGTGTGTGGAGAAAGGGGCTTCTTTTTCAGTAAGTTTTTTGTTGATGCTTATATATACTTAAATTATAAACTCAGCTATGTATTACAGATGTACTGCACAAAATTGAACAATGTATTTTTTGTAAGAAGGGTTGTCTAATCACAAGCTACCCTAGCTTATCCTACTGTTGGATATTCCATAATGTGTGTTTGGGGGGGGGGGGGGGACCTTGGCAACAAGTGTGCAATACACCCCCCCCCCCCCCACACACACACACACACACACACTCTCCTCCCAACACCACTGTAGGTTAAATGACTCAGTACACAGTGCACAGATGTGTTGAGTAATTCAGATGAACATTCTGATCTGTGATCTCAGAATACCCTATTTAGAGGTGGGATTTCTAAACCAGGTAACCGGTTAACTTTCCGGATCACCATGCTATATATTTATGGTGGAGAATACCATGGTTGCTGCCAATTCCTCTTCCAATGCACACTGCCAATCAAGTGTTACACTGCATGGGTGAGTCTTAATTTAAGACAAATTAGTTGATGAAGACACCATACCTAAGTGCTCGTACAGATGGTCGTAGATGATTTATGAACACACAACCTTCACGCATTATAAAATGTCCTCTGTCGGGCAGTGTATACATTTTCTCCAGGAGTATCCACTTACATAGGCTCCTTTCAGCTCAATGGGTTTACCCACGGATGCATTCACATACAAACATAACTAGCAATGAATCAAAGGTGTTTTCCCACTACAATAAATTATAACTAATTCATGTAAAAAACTGATCACAGAAATCTATTCCACACCTAAGAAAGCATCCATCACTCTATTTAAACATCTTGGCTTAAGGGTGCTATTACACTGTGGAGTTTTTGCTGCAGCTTTGAAACCAAAACCAGGTGTGGATCCTAATGAATTAGATACAATAAAGAGCAGATGCTATTAATACTCTGTTATAAATCCATTCCTGGTGTGGAATGGATTCAAACAGAACAAACAGAGAAGAAGTTATACTATCTAACTCATTTTGTTTAATGCCTAGTTTCGGCACTAAAGTTGCAGAAAAAACTGCACTGTGTAGGAGCACCCATTCTATTGTGCAGGCACAACCACTCAAATAATTGCTGGATAGTTCTCACAGCATGTTACATGTTTATGTTGCCAGGAGTGTTAACCCACCACACTCAAAGGTAAAGGTTGCCAGTGCCAAGGGCCGGATAAGGAATACTTCAAATTCCAGGTTAAGATAACCACTTGAACTTTACTTGAGCAATTGCAGGAAGGTAATACCGACAGTTCAGTACAACAGATGTGCAATTGTAATGGTGGCTGAAGCAAGAAACCCCAGTTGCTTTTATGAAATTGTTGAGACTTGACTTGACTGGACTTGACTTTGGGAGTTGACTAACACTGCCTTGCGCTGCTTCACAGTAGAAATTCCAATTTTGGTGCTTACCGCCAGGGTGGACTGTAATGGGCAGGTGCGGCCTGAGGATCTTCACAAGTCTATCCTTGGGAGCTATGGGGCCCACCAGTTTCTTCTATAGTCCCCAAAGCTTTGACTTAGACTGGACTGATGAACTGGTCAGTGTAATCTGTGTGAAGAGTGTAGACACTCTTAATTCAAGTTCAGCAACTGGGTTTTGAGCCTGTCCCCATGAAGGAAGAGACAGGTGAAACAGCAGAGGTCTTGCCTCTACCTTCACAGCAAGAAATACAATAAAGGCATTTGCCATGACATAATACATTTTGACATGGAGCTGGAGTGGCAGAAGCCAGCACCATGTAGGGAAATCCACCTGACAGGGCAAGCAGACAAGGGTGTTCTGCTCTGAGACACTACATTATCACCCTTTGTAATAGGGTCCTAAGTTTAATTCATTGCCATAAGTAGAGACCACTTGCTCTCCTGTAAACTAGTGTAAAATGTTCAATCTTCAGAATTGTTGGAGCTCTGACCACTGGGTTAACTGATAGGTCGCAAACTATTGAAGTGGAATAATTATTTAAATTGCAATGTCAATTACTGTGTTCTTGCTGATTGACTAAGACTGGAATTGATCTCATAAGAATCAGCGGCTCTGACCACATAATGGATCCCTAGAATAACATCATTTATCTGTACTATAGGCCCAGAAAATAATGAAAATCCCTTCTTTTCTATCAGTGATAAGTTGCCCTTCTGGATGAATTACGTTGTAGATGGAATTTTTATGTGCAGTAAAGTTACAAGTTACAATGCATCACTATCAAGAAGTATTAAAATAATTACTCCTAGTGGAAGAAGATAATCAAAATGGTACACAGTGACCAAATAACAGCAATATGTATTAACAAAAACATTTGAGGGGGATAATAAAAAAAAACTATCTTTGTTACCCCTAGCAACTACTTAGAGCTGAGCTTTCATTTTACCAGACCTCAAATAAAATATTCAAGTATTTTGGTTGCAATGGGCAAGGAAATATGCGCAAATTAAATATGAAAGTATCCCATGTGCCATTTCATTAATTCCCTCTCCCCTCTGTGCCATTTCATTAACCCCCTCCCCTCCTCCCCCTGTACCAATTCATTAAACACCCCCCCATCCTTCCCCCTGTGCCAATTCATGAACCGCCCTCCCCTCCTCCCCTTGTGCCAATTTATTACCCCCCCCTCCTCTCTGTGCCAATTCTTTAACCCTCCCCCCTGTTCCAATTCATTAACCCCCCTGTTCCAATTCATTAACCCCCTCCCCCCCACTGTGCCAATGTATTAACTCCCCTCCCCCACTGTACCAATTCATTAACCCCCCCTCCTCTCCTCCCTACTGTGCCAATTCATTAACCCCCCCTCCCCTCCTCTCCACTGTGCCAATTCATTAACCCCCCCTCCCCTCTGTGCCATTTAATTAACCCCCCCCCCCCCCCTGCGCTGCTGCCTCACCTTTACACACACTCACCTGGCCTGTGAGTCCAGCAGGCTCAGGTGGTGCACGGTGTCCGCAGTATGCACACGTTCTTCTCTCCTGCGGCGGCCGCGACTGACGTGTGACGTCAGTGACGTCCTCCTGCACGGGTCAGCAGAGGAACGTCGTAGACGCCAGAAAGTTAAACAGATTTGTAAATTACTTATATTAAAAAATCTTAATCCTTTTAGTACTTTTTAGCAGCTGTAAGCAACAGAGGAAATGTTTTACTTTTTGAATTTCTTTTTTGTGTTGTCCACAGTGCTCTCTGCTGACACCTCTGTCCGTGTCAGGAACTGTCTAGAGTAGCATAGGTTTGCTATGGGGATTTTCTCCTGCTCTGGACAGTCCCTCATACGGGCATCAGGTGTCAGCAGAGAGCACTGTGGACAACGCAAAAAAAGAAATTAAAAAAATATTTTCCTCTGTAGCAAACAGCTGCTAAAAAGTACAGAAAGGATTAAGATTGTTTAATAGAAGTAATTAACAAATCTGTTTAACTTTCTGGCACCAGTTTATTTGAAAAAAAAAAAGTTTCCACCGGAGTACCCCTTTAAGTGAATGTTAACAAAATCAGAGATCCTGTGTAGATTCACATCACCCACTGTGGTTTGGGGTCACTCTGAGCTGGGGTTTACTTGTAAATGAGCTTGTATGGACACTCTTTGGACACTAAGCTCTAATTTAGTGCCATGCTGAACCATGAACCTTTTTTAGATAAGCAGCTGTTCTATGTTTCTAAAGTATATATATCATATCTATTTACACAGGTCTAATTCCAATGCCATATACCTAGCAGAAAAGCAGCTAATTGAATTGCTTGTGCTAAGGTATAAGCTTTGTGTGCATCATTTATATGTCTCAGAATTTTTGTATGCCCTATCAGGTAAAGCAGAATATTACAGTATATATATAGCCAATACATTTTTATTTACAACTCTGTAACAGAATTCATAGACATCTTGGAGAAGGGGCTAGGTAATATAGATATGAGCAGACGTAAGGAGGCAAAGGGTGTGTGCTATCTATCATATTCTACAATAACGGATTACACAGTATGGAAATCTAGGGTGGTGGGAATAACAGCTTTGTTTGGTCACATCCTTGCTGCTGCCTTAAATATGAATAATACATTTGAAATTTAAAATGATATCACTTAGATATAATCAGAAAAAGGTGACACTTGCTCTTTCAGCCAAGTATATTGATATAGGAAAATGCGCCACTTTTCCTCTGCACTGGTTTTGATAAATCTCCCCCTATGTCTTTTTTTTTTTAGTAAATACTTGTATTCTTCATAATAGCAATGTTGGAGCACCTCTTGTTAGAACTGCAGTGAGATGTCTCTGTGTCATTCCTTCTCAAACTGTATGAATAAATTGACAACCAGCTAATGCATGTATTGTAACAAATTGTATTGATTTTTACTGCTGCTTATGGGTGACAAAATATGCAAGGTAAACACCACAAATTGTGTCTTTAATTAAATAAATAAAAAGTCTGGAACAATCTTCTCATTCATTTGGAGAAAAAGTTATTGAGTATAAATGGAAAGTTATGGAACAGACCAAAATTGGATTCCTTATTGCCAAACATTATACAGTAACTACACCAAATATCTAGAGAAGTGTCATTCCCATAACAAAAAAATAACTAGATCTCCCTTATAGTACTTGTTTACTATCCCCAAAAGCCATCCCCATGGAGCTATAATTCAGTAATTAATACAAAAAATCTCTGTGGATGCCAGGCCATGTAGGTTGGGTATTAATAATATACTTAAGAATATACTTCCTGACAGAATATCAGATGCTCCAGCATTGTTATTTTATGAGGAATAGAAGAAGTTACTGAAGCAGACATGTCAGGATAGAGTAGACAGGTCCCCTTTAAATGTAGCCGAGACCAACATGATAACTTCTTAAAACTGCAGAGTGTATCCTGAGATATATTTGGCCCCACAATTCCTCGGGCATCCCTTTTATTTATTTTAATACACAAAAAGTCAGACATCAGACCAGACCTGTAAATAAATTAAGACTACAGATTAGACCCCAAAACCTTAGACCCAAGACTAAAACCAAACTTCATTTAGACCTCTGACTACTGTCCAAAATGAATACACAACCCAAACAAACCCCGAAATTATTCCAAACCCTAGGCCTAAATATAATAATAAATTAGCTAAAAAAAAACAAAATATATATTCAAATCAACTGGTAACAGAAAGTTAAACAGATTTGTAAATGCCTTCCATTTAAAAATCTTTTTCCTTCTAGTACTTATCAGCTGCTGTATACTACAGAGAAAGTTGGGTAGTTATTTCAAGTATGACCACAGTGCTCTCTGCTGACACCTCTGTCCATGTCAGGAACTGTCCAGAGCTATAAGGATTTGCTCCTACTTTAAATGGGCACTATCAGATATAGAAACTTTTGATATGTTGTAAAGCATGTATAACCAATAGGTTTTGCAATAGCTTTCATTAGAAAGTTTTCAGTATTTCATACTGAAAAAGCCAGTCATAAGGAATTCATCACCTACTTCATCATCATACTGACAGATAGCCGATCTATCATTAATTCTGTAAAGAGAGCCGTAGTATATATACTGATGCTGTATACATGTAACCCCTCAGAGAGAAATTTTGAAAAAAATACACATAAGAAATATGCTCATAACGGAAACAAATGTATCCATGCAGCTTGTGTTGAACAATACCAGTGTTTTCTGGGAATTTTAGTTACACATCTGTTTATGGAAGAAATGTTTTCATCACATAGATTTTTTTATTTTTTATTTTTTTGCAACTGTGGATTATGGATTTATTTTTTCTGCATTAGCACTTCAAAAATCTGACAGCGCAGATGACATGTCTGATTTCCAGTTATTCAGAATGAGGTCATGTAGAAGACATTCTCTATAATGTCTGTTACTAGGAGAAGAGAGGCAGCTAGGACCTATCGGGTTTAGAAAAGTGCTGCTAGTGAGCCACTATTGTCCAATATTGAGTAGGTAAAGTTTTCAGGTAAGGTTACCTTCCTCACCCTTGCTACTGAAAACCTGACCAGGATACGAGGATACGCCTTTGCTAGCAAACAAGCAATAAGGAAGCAGAACAAAGGTCATATAGTGTGGACACAAATATAAAGACTTTCCATCCTGATGGCAAACCTTGCTACTTGGGGGCACATATGAATCATTGCGATCATGCTCACTCTATTTTAACACTACATATAAACAGGAGCTGTGGTCAGTCCCCCCCCCCCCATTTTATAGCCTCCATTGCCCTGATTTCGATGTTTTTTTATTTGTTGTTACAACCCCCTGTTACTAAGATATAAAGATTTATTTGCCTGTCTATGTATACTTTTACATGAAATAGTCAGATGGGTGGAAACTTTATTGCAAAATGAAATGTAAAATACTATGATGTTCACGGAGGTGTCAAGTTCCTTAACCCCTTAAAGGGGTATGCCGGTGGAAAACTTTTTTTTTTTTTTTTTTAAATCAACTGATGCCAGAAAGTTAAACAGATTTGTAAATTACTTCTATTAAAAAATCTTAATCCTTCCAGTACTTATTAGCTGCTGAATACTACAGAGGGAATGGTTTTCTTTTTGGAACACAGAGCTCTCTGCTGACATCATGACCACAGTGTTCTCTGCTGACATCTCTGTCCATTCTTAGAACTGTCCAGAGTAGGAGAAAATCCCCATAGCAAACATATGCGGCTCTGGACAGTTCCTAAAATGGACAGAGATGTCAGCAGAGAGCACTGTGCTCGTGATGTCAGCAGAGAGCACTGTGTTCCAAAAAGAAAAGAATTTCCTCTGTAGCTTTCAGCAGCTAATAAGTACTGGAAGGATTATGATTTTTTAATAGAAGTAATTTACAAATCTGTTTAACTTTCTGGCACCAGTTGATTACAAAAAAAAAGTTTTCCACTGGAGTACCCCGTTAAGGACTAAGCCCATTTTGAACCTTAAAGGGGTACTCCGCTCTAAACATCTTATCCCCTATCCTATCTGCAAGAGACCCCAGCAATCTCCGGGCCAGCAGCTGCGCGTCCATAACACATAAGCTTGCAGCTTCCGCGTTCATGACGTCACGCCCACCCCCTCTATTCATGTTTATGGAAGGGGGTGTGACGGCTAGTACATAGCTGTCATTCTCACTCCCATAGACGTGAATGGAGGGGGTGTGGGTCAGGCATTGCCAGTCATCCGGCATGAAGTGGAGTTGGCTCCATGCACCTTATGACAGGGGTCCCGCAGCACAGATCGTGGGAGTCCCCAGTGGCAGGACTCTTGCGATCTAACATCTTATCCCCTATCCTTCGGATAGGCAATAAGATGTTTTCAGCAGAGTACCCCGTTAAGGACCAGGCCAATTTTAGATTTTGCACTTTTGTTTTTCCTCTTCCCCTTCTAAAAATAATAACGCTTTCAATTTTGCACCTACAGACCCATATAAGGGCTTGTTTCATGTGTCACCAATTGTACTTTGTAAAACCATCAGTCATTTACCACAAATGAAAAAATTTATATTTGTTGGGTGAAATTGAAAAAAAAACACAATTTTTTAACTTTTGAGGGCTTCCGTTTCTACACAGTGCAATTTTCGGTAAAAATGACACCTTATCTTTATTCTGTAGGTCCATACAGGTAAAGGATACCCATTTTTTGTAGGTTTTATTTTATTTTACTACTTGCACCAAAATTAGTTATCTTCTGACCCCTATAACTTTTTTATTTTTCCGCATACAGGGCTATATGAGGGCTAATTTTTTTTTTATTTTTTTTTTTTGCGCCGTGGTCTGTAGTTTTTATTTGTACCATTTTATTTTTATGGGACTTTTTGATCACTTTTTTTTATAAATTTAATTATGGTATATTAAGTGACCAAAAATGCACAATTTTTTTACGTGTACGCCCATGTGGGGCAAAAAAGTATTTAGTCAGCCACCAATTGTGCAAGCTCTCCCACTTAAAGGGGTATTCTAGGCCAAAACTTTTTTTTATATATCAACTGGCTCCGGAAAGTTAAACAGATTTGTAAATTACTTCTATTAAAAAATCTTAATCCTTCCAATAGTTATTAGCTTCTGAAGTTGAGTTGCTGTTTTCTGTCTAACTGCTTTCTGATGACTCACGTCCCGGGAGCTGTCCAGCTCCTATGGGGATATTCTCCCATCATGCACAGCTCCTGGGACGTGATATCATCATTGAGCAGTTAGACAGAAAACTTCAGAAGCTAATAACTATTGGAAGGATTAAGATTTTTTAATAGAAGTAATTTACAAATCTGTTTAACTTTCCGAAGGCAGTTGATATATATACAAAAAAAAGTTTTTGCCTGGAATACCCCTTTAAAAGGCCTGTAATTTTCATCATAGGTATACCTCAACTACGAGAGACATAATGAGAAGAAAAAACTCCCTTAAATCACAGTGTCTGATTTTTAAAGAATTTATTTGCAAATTATGGTGAAAAATAAGTATTTGGTCAATAATAAAAGTTAATCTCAGTACTTTGTTATATACATTTTGTTGGCAATGACAGAGGTCAAACGTTTTCTGTAAATCTTCCCAAGGTTTTCACACACTGTTGCTGGTATTTTTGCCCATTCCTCCATGCAGGTCTCCTCTAGAGCAGTGATGTTTTGGGGCTGTCGCTTGGCAACACAGACTTTCAACTCCCTCCAAAGGTTTTCTATGGTTTTGAGATCTGGAGACTGGCTAGACCACTCCAGAACCTTGAAAAGCTTCTTATAAAACCACTCATTCGTTGCCCTGGCGGTGTGTTTGGGATCATTGTCATGCGGAAATACCCATTGCTCTTCTTCTCTCCCCCCCCTCCCCCCCCCCCCCCAATGAATTGTCATCCTCAGCGCTCTGTCCCCACATTAGGGAACTAATCATATGTGACCCGCAGGCGCTGCTCTGCTTCCTTCCCTCCCCTCTCCCCCCCCCCCAAAGCAATGTCCCTGCAAGGGTTAAAGAACATCTGCACTGATGAATTTTACATATTCCTGTGCCCAGACTGCAAAAATAAACAAAATAAACTTTGACTCATCTTCCTGCGTTCCCCCGTTGCTACGGTAATGGCCTCATGATCCTCATGCTGCTTCCTGGGGGCTGGAACGTCACATAGCCGTCAGTGTATCACCGGCCGCAGCAATGTCCCACCTCGGCCGGTTATAGGCTGAGCACACTGTCATGTAAGGACCAAGCTTTTTTGCACTTTTGTTTTTTCCTCCTTACCTTTTAAAAATCATCACCCTTTCAATTCTGCACCTAAAAAATCCATATGATGACTTATTTTTTGCGCAACCAATTCTACTTTGTAATGACATCAGTCATTTTACCCAAAAATCTATGGTGAAATGGAAATAAAAATCATTGTACGACAAAATTGAAGAAAAAACGCCATTTTGTAAATTTTGGGGGCTTTCGTTTCTACGCAGTAAATTTTTTTCGGTAAAAATTAAATTTGATCTTTATTCTGTAGGTCCATACGATTAAAATTATATCCTACTTACATAGGTTTCATTTTGTCGTACTTCTGGAAAAAATCATAACTACATGCAGGAAAATTAATCCATTTAAAATTGTCTTATTCTGACCCCTTTAACGTTTTAATTTTTTCGCATATGGGTCTATATGAGGCTCCTATTTTGCGCCGTGATCTGAAGTTTTTATCTGTATCATTTTTGTTTTGATCAGACTTTTTGATCGCATTTTATTCTTTTTTATTCTTTGGAATTTTTTTTCCGCGTACGCCATTGACCGTTAAGTTTAATTAATGATACATTTTTATAGTTCGGACATTTACGCACGTGGCGATACTACATATGTTCATTTTTATTATGTTTATATATTTTTTATATGGAATTTCGGAAAAGGGGGGGGATTTAAACTTTCAATAAGGAAGTGTGTGTGTGTTTTTAAACTTTTTAAAAACTTTTTTTTTTACACTTTTAGTCCCCTTAGGGAACTTTTAGGATGAATCATTTGATTCTTCATATAGATCAATCTGGTTCCATAAAATCACATTGATCTGTGTGCTCTGCGCCCGATTGAAAAAGTCTGGTCCTGCCAGGCTTTATCATTCTCAGCGTAGGAGCTGGCATGGTAGGAGAGGTAAGCCCCCAGGCTACCTCAGAGCAGTGGATCCCCCCCCCCCCCCCTGCGATCGTGCTGCAGGGGGACCACCAGGTACGGGATGAAGGCAAACATATAGACGTCCATGGTCGTTAACCGGTTAAGCAAGAGGTCATTTTCTGATGACACATTCCCTTTAGCAAGAACAAGACTGCCACCTAGGGTAGTTTAGAAGAAAAAAAACATCAACATGCGCCAAATAATACATCTTAATAATCAAATTATTTTAAGAGAATTATGTAATTTAATATATTCACTTAGATGTGCCAAGGCTTCAAGCAGATGTATGAATATGTTGAAATATTCTCAGTCAAATGTTTGAGTCCAGTCAATAACTCTGCAATAACATTGCAATAAACTTTGTAATAAGCCTTGCTGCATTCACTCAGGGGCGTAGCTAGAAACCACAGGGCCCCAATGCGAAAAATTGCCCTGGGCCCCCCTACCACCTGATGACCTACTTCCCCAATCCCGGATGACCCATTACTCAGCCGCACAAAGATATCAGTGAACACAGCACTGATGGGACACAGTCAAGAGACTACACAACTATATAAGTGACTAACAGGCAGGGCCAGACAGACAAAACAGGCATTGAAGAATAAGCAGCCCATTTTTCTGGTGGGGGTCCAACGCATCATTCATACACAGGTCACCACCGGACCCCCCCCCCAACACATGCATAATACATACATACACACACATCATACATACACATTCATCATACATGTCCACATATCATACATACACCCGCCGCCTCCAGATCCCCGATCATAATACATGTCCACACATCATACATACATCCTTCTAGCTTACACACATCATACATACATACATACATCTTGCTTACACAACATCTATCATTCATACACACACATCATTCACATATGAAACATACAGTACATACACACACACATCATTCATACACACACCGCCTCCAGACCTCAAATCTCCCCCCCCCATTCCCGCTCTTCTGAACCCCAAATCTCATATCACCCCCACTCCTCCAGACCCAAAATCCCATAAGGCCAGCCACAGAGCAATACCCCTCTCCTCCTCTGAACCCCAAATCTCATATACCACCCCCCCCCAGACCCCAAATCTCATGAACCCCTCCCCCCACCCCCGCTCCTCCGGACCCCAAATCTTCCTGAACCCCCCGCTGTGCCGCCTCCTCACCTGCACCCGCCATTAAGATCAGTCCATTGTCCATCTTCCATTGGTTCAGGCTAACGCTGGGGGGTGCCTCAAGGGTAGCGCTGGAGGGAGGGGGTGTTGAGGTTAGCGCTCGGGGAACGGGGCGGGGGGTTTGGTCACGTTCTGCGGCTTATGGATTGTGGTTCAGGCTAGCGATGGGGGGGTGCTTTGAGGCTAGCGTTGGAGGGAGGGGGTGTTGAGGCTAGCACTGGGGGAGGGGTGTTGAGGCTAGTGCTGGGGGAGAGGGTGTTGAGGCAAGCGCCGGGTACTGCAGGTTGGGCTGTGCCTGAGGGCCCGACCTGCAGCTGTAGTATAATGTCGTGGCAGGGAGGCCCTGCGGGCCCCCTGTGCCATGGGGCCCAATCACAATGGCAACCTTTGCGACCTCTATAGCTACTCCACTGCATTCACTATATGCAATGCTGCTCACTTTACCTTTACCAGGCTGGATGAAAGAAAACAACCTTTCCAGCAAATGTACAGTGTACAGTAGTGAACACTAATTCATGCACTGAATGCATTGAATCTCACTTTACATTCAGCCATTCATATATAGACATTGTAATCAAATTTCCCCTAAGATGTCTTTTCTCCAAACTAAATAACCCTAAGCTTGATAACCTTTCTTGTAGTAGTACCTGCAGTTAAAGTGCCGCTGTCATGGATTTTAACCCCCATAAACTAGAACCAGGAGGAAAAAGTTGCTATAAATTACAGTTCAGTTCAAGCATAAATTACAGTTCAAGCATAACTTTTGCTGCTTTCTAGCAGCTTTAATCGGGCTAAAAAATGCTTTTTATAAAAGTCAGTAACAGTCGGATATCCCCTGTATTTCAGCGCTGGGACCGCTGTGTGATGGACACACAGGTCCCATCGCATAGGCCCCTTATTCTTATATGTGGGTGGTGAGAAACCTTCACCTGGGGCCTAAGTAATGAGTCAGCAGAGAGGGGAGGTCTTCATAAGGAAGAGACTCAGTGTGAGCTAGGCTCTCCCTAGGAAACCGCAGGCTGGCTGTAAGGGGAGACACAGGCCCTGTTGAGGAAACACAGAGCAGGAGCTGTGAGTGGTCCAAGTACTGGCGTGAACTGTGAGTAGCAGGTTGCAGGAGGCACATGTTTTACTGGCTGAGGGTAGCTCACCAGTTAGTAGTCAGGGCATGCTGATACATCTAGTCAGAGACCAGACAGTCTAGCATTTTATTTTGTTCCTGTGTTGAGTTTGTTTTTGCCTGCAACCTGTATAAATAAAGCTGGCGAGGTGTTGTCTGCTGAGTAATTAAGATGAAATGTGTCTTGTGGCAGTGACCAGGACGATCCCAGAGCTATCCCCGAGGTGGAAACCTTACATTTGGTGGAGGATGCAGGCAAAGACAAACACAACACAGGAACAAAAATAAAATTCTAGACTGTCTTGTCTCTGACTACATGTATCAGCATGCCCTGACTACTAACTGATGAGCTACCCTCAGTCAGTAAAACATGTGCCTCCTGCAACCTGTTACTCACAGTTCAAACCAGTACTTGGACCACTCACAGCTCCTGCTGAGTATTTACTCAACATGGCCCATGTCTCCCCCTACAGCCAATCTGCTGTTTCCTAGAGAGAGCCTAGCTCACACTGAGTCTCTTCCTTATGAAGACATCCCCTCTCTGCTGACTCATTACTTAACCCCAAGGTGAAGGTTTCTCCAGAGTGAGCTAAGGAAATGCACCCTTTCCTTGCCATTTTATCACAATATATATATATATATATATATATATATATATATATATATTATTCCACAAGAGGACCGCACTCCCAGTGGATGATGCAGGTGCAAGCTGGCCAAGCCTGGGTCAAAGGCTCCCACAGATAACCAGTCCAACAGAAACAGCAGCACATTGGTTGAAATGAATATGTGTCAGGTTTTATTCATCAGATGCAGCGATGTTTCAACCGTCTCACACGGTCTTTGTCAAGCAAGTAAAGTGTACAAGGGTTCACATTATATAGGGTGTTCACATGTGCAAAAATTTAGCATAATTAATTGTTACAATACAATAACAATAGGCATTACAGTGATCATAAAACATTGGTTACAAAGTCGTGCATAAAATCCACACTAGGACGCCATAAGGGCAATATCAATAAAACATCCGTCTTTCACATATTGTAGTACAGTGTATAAAGTGCAAATTAATACATAAAAACAAATCAGGGGGAGGAGCTGGTGAGCTGCCTACTCACCAAATTACTGTCATGAATAAAAGTACATCGCACGAGAGACGCAATGGTTACTTCAGGTCTCTGCATTGGAAAGACGCCGGACGCAAAGCCCCGGTCATGTGACCTGTCATGTGATAAGTGGTTAATGCGCAGGCGCATAATGCACCAGGCAGGTGTTTGTGGCTAGAAACATGGTATAGAATGCTCAGTTATCTCGGGCACGCGCGCTATGTTCGAGCTACTTCCACAGCGCCTTATTGAATAAGGGAAAATTCTCTCATAATGCCAATACTTCAGGTCCACATCCATGCAATCCAATCTCGCGGGCACAGCAATCTCCCTCATCCCTGGCCCAGTCCTATAATACCATAGCTCCAGTAACTGGTTGACACAGCATGTCTGAGAATGCCTAGGCAACCAGTTACTGGAGCTATGGTATTATTAGACTGGGCCTGGGATCAGGGTGATGGTTGTGCCCGCGAGATTGAATTGCATGGATGTGGACCAGAAGTATTGGCATTATAAGAAAGTTTTCCCTTATTCATTATGGCGCTGTGAAAGCGGCCCGCAGATAGCGCGCATGCTCGAGATAACTGAGTATTCTATACCATGGTTCTAGCCACAATCACCTGCCTGGTGCATTATGCACCTGCGCATTAACCACGCATCACATGACGGGTCACATGACCGAGGCTTTGCGTCCAGCATCTTTTCAATGCAGAGACCAGAAGTAACCATGGCGTCTCTCTTGCGATATACTTTTATTCATGACAGTAATTTGTTGAGTTGGCAGTGACTATACCTCACCCAGCTCCTCCCCCTGATATGTTTTCATGTATTAATTAGCACTTTATACACAGTACTACAATATGTGAAACACGGATGTATTATTGGTATCGCCTAGTGTGGATTTTATGTACAATTTTGTAACCAATGTTTTATGATCACTGTAATGCCATTTTTTATTGTATTGTGACAATAAAATTAATTATGCTAAATTTTTGCACGTGAACACCCTATATAATGTGAACGCTTGTACACTTTACTTGCTTGACAAAGACCGTGTGAGATGGTTGAAACGTCGCTGTATCTGATGAATAAAGCCTGACACATATTCATCTAGACTGGGGTGCTGCTGTTTCTTTTGGACTGGTTATGTATATATATATATATATATATATATATATATATATATATATATTGTATGTATACTGTATATATTCAAATTGCTACCTTTTCTTTGGTTATTCTCTGGCATTTTGATTAAGGATTAGGTCCAAAAGTGGCCCCTCTTTTCTATGCTGGACCTGCAGGGGTAGTTGCTGCCCCATCTGTTTGTTTTTATTAGAAAGTTTTCTGCTGCTTCCATTATACTTACCAACTTGTAACTATGGGGAGAGACGCGCCACCTGTGTAGTTGTCCTTATATCTATAGACAGATTTAAACATAACTCTGCTTATGTAGGCAAAGATATACATACTTAAAACAAAAAAGGGAAAAGGTATCAGTTCCTGTTTAGTATCAGGACAGAATGTATTCAACAATACTGATCAGTCAAGTAACAGTGTCACAAGGATCTACATTAGTCACTGACTATGTTCTGTAAACTTTGACCATCTATATACATTGCAACATTGCACTGGTGTTGGAAATAAAGATTAATCTTTGAATTAAAGATATATGCTTTGGGTGTTTTTTCGGTGAACAACTGGGCTGATATATCAGATAAAATTCCTTCCAATGTGATGCTAAATTGAGTGGAAAATACAGCACAGAATGATTACTTGACATGGTTATTTAAACTACTGTCAGTTTTATTCAGATTTAACGCATTGTTTAGTCTCTTATTGGCAAAACTCATCTAAAGAAGCACTTGGCAAGCATGGAAATGATTCTTGGCACATGGACTACTTTTACTTTTCTCTAGACCTAAAATACCAAGAAAAACCCTTGAATTACTTGACTTCTGGCAAATTACATCGAGCAATTGGACAGAAGGTTCTTCATATGGTCTTGTGCCCCGGTCTGACATAATGAATTGCTTTGCGATTTCTGATTAGCCGTCTTCATCGCTCGGCCAAGTCATACAGTTGACAGAGACCACACAGTCTTTTAATTGAAATCATTTGCCGCTGTGATCATACGAATAACCAAGTGACCTGCGTAGTGAGTGTTCTGTGGAAAGGGATCAATATTCCACATGTTGGAAGCAAACAATGAATAAAATGAACCCAGTGTTACAATTCCCTTTGTACATGCTGAAATTCTGCAGTAATTCATGACACACAGGGCCATATATCAAAAGACTGAGGCAACAAGAATTAAGTTCCTCTTAAGTACTTTCCAGGGAACATTTGAAATCATTTTTCATGTTGTCAGTCTTTCCTGGAATGTGAGAACTTTAGTGAAAACTGGTATGGAGTGAAGAAGTCTTAGAGCAATGCTCATGAGTTGCTGAGTTAAGACGACTGTTAATGCTTAAAGTGGTACTAGATGGTTAGACAGCTTATATTAAAGCAACTGTGTGACATCATTTTGCGTGTGATCGGTATTGTCAGCCCTAATATGCTTTCCTAAAATCCCCTACTGCAGTCTTGGCAGTAGTTATGGCAAGTGATGTCTAAATGACTTCCGATGGCTGCTTCCCCACAGTGGCAATATGGAGGAAGTGATCGTTTGAGATTCTCATTACATTATAGTGACATCTGTAATTCCCAGGTTTCACGGCTGCAGCTGCTTTAGTGTCCCCTGTTGGGCTCAGTGAGATGATCTCATGTACATTGTTCATGTGATGCTGCAGCCAATCACTGCTGCATACTGGGATATTGTCCAATCACTGCTGCACACTAGAACATTGTCCTATCACTGCTGTACACCATGATATTGTTCAATCACTGCTGCACACTATGACATTGTCCAATCACTGCTGCATACTGGGATATTGTCCAATCACTGCTGCATACTAGAACATTGTCCTATCACTGCTGTACACCATGACATTGTCCAATCACTGCTGCACACTAGGGCATTGTCCAATCACTGCTGCACACTAGGACATTGTCCAATCACTGCTGCACACTATGACATTGTCCAATCACTGCTGCACACTAGGGCATTGTCCAATCACTGCTGCACACTAGGGCATTGTGTAATTACTGCTGCACACTATGACATTGTCCAATCACTGCTGCACACTATGACATTGTCCAATCACTGCTGCCCACTATGACATTGTCCAATCACTGCTGCACACTAGGGCATTGTCCAATCACTGCTGCACACTTGGACATTGTCCAATCACTGCTGCCCACTATGGCATTGTCCAATCACTGCTGCACATCATGACATTGTCCAATCACTGCTGCACACTATGACATTGTCCAATCACAGCTGCACACTTGGACATTGTCCAATCACTGCTGCACACTATGACATTGTCCAATCACTGCTGCACATCATGACATTGTCCAATCACTGCTGCACACTATGACATTGTCCAATCACAGCTGCACACTTGGACATTGTCCAATCACTGCTGCACACTATGACATTGTCTAATCACTGCTGCACACTAGGGCATTGTCCAATCACTGCTGCACACTATGACATTGTCCAATCACTGCTGCACACTATGACATTGTCTAATCACTGCTGCACACTATGACATTGTCCAATCACTGCTGCACACTATGACATTGTCCTATCACTGCTGTACACCATGATATTGTTCAATCACTGCTGCACACTATGACATTTTCCAATCACTGGTGCACACTAGGGCATTGTCCAATCACAGCTGCACACTTGGACATTGTCCAAACACTGCTGCACACCATGACATTGTCCAATCACTGCTGCACACTAGGGCATTGTCCAATCACTGCTGCACACTAGGGCATTGTCCAATCACTGCTGCACACTATGACATTGTCCAATAACTGCTGCAAACCATGATATTGTCCAATCACTGCTGCACACTATGACATTGTCCAATCACTGCTGCACACCATGACATTGTCCAATCACTGCAGCACACTATGACATTGTCCAATCACTGCTGCACACTATGACATTGTCCAATCACTGCTGCACATTAGGGAATTGTGTAATCACTGCTGCACACTATGACATTGTCCAATCACAGCTGCACACTTGGACATTGTCCAATCACTGCTGCACACTATGACATTGTCTAATCACTGCTGCACACTAGGGCATTGTCCAATCACTGCTGCACACTATGACATTGTCCAATCACTGCTGCACACCATGACATTGTCCAATCACTGCTGCACACTAGGACATTGTCCAGTCAGTTCTGAAAGTTTCAGACTGTGTAGGGACACACAGAATTGACAATGGGAACTATAACACTAATTTGTCAGTTTATTCATACATTAATGAAAGTACAGGAAAGTACAGGAGAAAGGACAGGTCCTCTTTAGAGTAACAACAAGGAACACTTGTATGCCTTGTTTTAGCCAACATGAGTGGATGCAATAAACAAACCTTTATTTATGCTTTTTCTTAATTTTGGATTTGCATCTAGCTTAGGCAAAAAAAAAAAATGCATCTGTGAATCAAGCTTAAATGGAATGTATCACTAAATGTTTTTTTCCAAAACAGAGCCAGAAATTGAAACATGTTCTTTTTTTAAATCTGTTTCTCTTTTCTGATTGTCATTTTTTTTTTTTAAACAGTTTTTAACGACATTCAGTGATATGCTGTATGGCAGGACTCAGGGACTAGACAATAATTGACAGGACCTTAAAGGGGTACTCAGGTGAAAAACTATTTTTTTAAATCAACTGTTGCTAATGTTAAACAGATTTGAAAATTCCTTCTATTAAAAAATCTTGACCAGTACTTATCAGCTGCTTTATGCTTCACAGGAAGTTCTTTTCTTTTTAAATTTATTTTCTGTCTGACCACAGTGCTCCCTGCTGACACCTCTGTCTGTGTCAGGACCTGTCCAGAGCAGGAGCAAATCCCCACAGCAAACCTCTCCTGCTCTGGACAGTTCCTTAGACAGACAGAGGTGTTAGCAGAGAGCAGTGTGGTCAGACAGAAAATAAATTTAAACAGAAAATAACTTCCTGTGGAGCATACAGCAACTGATAAGTACTGTAAGGGTCAAGATTTTTAAATAGAAGTAATTTACAAATCTGTTTAACTTGATGGAAATGGTTGATTCCAAATTTTTTTTTTTACCGGAGTACCGTTTTAAACCAACACACAGGGTTATAGTGTGAGTGAAAAGGATTGAAATGAGGTATAACTTATTTCAATTGGTGCCACCATTTAGGAGAGACAAGAAGTATTAGGGTCCATTGTTAACATGCTAATGCCGTCTTTTGCACAATGAAGGTGGATGACGGCAAGCCTAACCACAGTGCGCTCACATAGGTGAATGTTCCTTGAGGTATTTTTATGAGGTGGGTGGGCATATCAGAGTAGAGGGGATAGAGGCAGGGAAGCTCTGTATGTTGGCTTCTGCCTCCATTTTACATTAGCATATTAGCAATGGACCTTAAAGGAAAACTGTCAGTAAGCTCCCCCCGCACTAACCAGAAGTACTGGCTGGTTGGAGTGCAGGGCTCGCTGATCAATTAGCTGCCTACCATGCCCAAATCCGTCCTGCCATTTGCCCGTTATCATCTTTTTTGTGGATATGCAAATCCTCTGCTAACTGACACGGGCGGGGTTACAAGGCACCTTCGGGCACTCTGACGTCAGCACCGCTCATCTGCCGCACCACCTGGCTTATAAATATTAGTCCCCTCCCTCATCAGTGGAGTCCAGTACAGAGCGGGGAGGGGAGGAACAGTTGAAGGGAGGCATGAATATTCATAAGCCGGGTGGTGCGGGGTACGAGCAGTGCTGATGTCAGAGTGTCAGAAGGAGCCTTGTAACCCCACCAGAGTGTGACCCTGCCCGTGCCAGATAGCAATTCATTTGCATATCCACAAAAAACAAGATAATGGGTGAACGGCTGGACGGATCCGGGCACAGTAGACAGCAAATTGATCAGCATCCCCCGCACTACCAGCCAGTACCTCCGGTTAGTGCGGGGGGAGTTTACTGACAGCCTCCCTTTAATACTTCTTGTATCTCCTGAATGGCAGCACAGATAGATTGGAATAAGTTATTTCTCATTTTAATCCACTTCATCCACACTATTACCCTGTGTATTGGGTTTAGTGCAGTGAACCGGCTGACAGTTGCTCTTTCACATAATAACTTGATTTAAACAAAACGTTCATTCTCTGATGACACATTCCCATTAACACTACACACAAAGCCTATGGGGGAGATTTATTAATACCTGTGTAGAGGAAAAGCTGTACAGTTGATCCATAGCAACCAATCAGATCGCTTCTTTCAATTTTCAGAGGCCTTTTTAAAAAGAAAAGAAGCGATCTGATTGGTTGGTATTGGCAACTGCATCGTTCTTCCCCTAGGCAGGGTTTAATAAATTTCCCCCATGTTCACACACTATTTTTGGGCGTACTTTTCTCCCTCTTTTTTAACTATTTTTCTGTTCACATGCAGGTTTTTTTTTTAACTTTTGGTAAATTTTTCAGCCCTTTATGATTAGATTATTAAAAACTGAATTTAGAATATTATCCCACAATAGTGCTGTTCTTGTCCATAGACATGAATGGATGGGGTGTGGTGTGACATCACAAGGGGGCGTGGCATGTCACTCCACCCATTGAAGCAAGGACACCTGACTGCACACCTGACTAGTGAGGTAATGTCTCGGCCACACTGAAACCTGAGCCAACACTCATTATATATGCTGTAAAAATAAATGTAGGGGCAAAAATCACAGAAGAATTGTGAGACCACCATGAAACACAGGTACAGACACTATATTATGAACTACACTAACTTTACAGCCCGTGTAGCATAGCCAAATAAAAATATCCCAGAATACCTGTTACGCCGAACGCTCCGGGTCCCCGCTCCTCCCCGGAGCACTCGCAGCGTTATCTTATTCGCAGCGCCCCGGTCAGACCTGCAGACCGGGTGCGCTGCGATATTGCTCCCAGCCGGGATGCGATTCGCGATGCGGGACGCGCCCGCTCGCGATGTGCATCTCGGCTCCCGTACCTGACCCGTTCCCCGTCTGTGTTGTCCCGGCGCGCGGCCCCGCTCCTTAGGGCGCGCGCGCGCCGGGTCTCTGCGATTTAAAGGGCCACTGCGCCACTGATTGGCGCAGCAGGCCTAATCAGTATCCTCACCTGTGCACTCCCTACTTATACCTCACTTCCCCTGCACTCCCTCGCCGGATCTTGTTGCCATTGTGCCAGTGAAAGCGTTTCCTTGTGTGTTCCTAGCCTGTGTTCCAGACCTCCTGCCGTTGCCCCTGACTACGATCCTTGCTGCCTACCCTGACCTTCTGCTACGTCCGACCTTGCTCTTGTCTACTCCCTTGTACCGCGCTTATCTCAGCAGTCAGAGAGGTTGAGCCATTGCCGGTGGATACGACCTGGTTGCTACCGCCGCTGCAAGACCATCCCGCTTTGCGGCGGGCTCTGGTGAATACCAGTAGCAACTTAGAACCAGTCCACCGACACTGTCCACGCCAATCCCTCTCTGGCACAGAGGATCCACCTCCAGCCAGCCGAATCGTGACAGTAGATCTGGCCATGGATCCCGCTGAGGTCCTGCTGCCAGTTGTAGCCGACCTCACCACGGTGGTCGCCCAGCAGTCGCAACAGATAGCGCAACAAGGCCACCAGCTGTCTCAACTGACCGTGATGCTACAGCAGCTACTACCACAGCTTCAGCAATCATCTCCTCCGCCAGCTCCTGCACCTCCTCCGCAGCGAGTGGCCGCATCCAGCCTCCGATTATCGTTGCCGGATAAATTTGATGGGGACTCTAAGTTTTGCCGTGGTTTTCTCTCGCAATGTTACCTGCATTTGGAGATGATGTCGGACTAGTTTCCAACTGAAAGGTCTAAGGTGGCTTTCGTAGTCAGCCTTCTGTCTGGGAAAGCCCTGTCATGGGCCACACCGCTCTGGGACCGCAATGATCCTGTCACTGCCTCTGTACACTCCTTCTTCACGGAGATTCGAAGTGTCTTTGAGGAACCAGCCCGAGCCTCTTCTGCCGAGACTGCCCTGCTGAACCTGGTCCAGGGTAATTCTTCTGTTGGCGAGTACGCCATCCAATTCCGTACTCTTGCCTCCGAATTATCCTGGAATAACGAGGCCCTCTGCGCGACCTTTAAAAAAGGCCCATCCAGTAACATTAAAGATGTGCTGGCCGCACGAGAAATTCCTGCTAACCTGCATGAACTTATTCATCTTGCCACCCGCATTGACATGCGTTTTTCCGAAAGGCGTCAGGAGCTCCGCCAGGATATGGACTTTGTTCGCCCGAGGCGGTTTCTCTCCCCTGCTCCTCTCTCCTCTGGTCCTCTGCAATCCGTTCCTGTGCCTTCCGCCGTGGAGGTTATGCAAGTTGACCGGTCTCGCTTGACACCTCAAGAGAGGACACGACGCCGCATGGAGAACCTTTGCCTTCACTGTGCCGGTACCGAAAATTTTTTGAAGGATTGTCCTATCCGTCCTCCTCGCCAGGAAAGACGCACGCTGACTCCGCACAAAGGTGAGACAACTCTTGATGTGAACTCTGCTTCTCCACGTCTTACTGTGCCTGTGCGGATGTCTTCTTCTACCTTCTCCTTCTCAGCTATGGCCTTCTTGGATTCCGGATCTGCAGGAAATTTTATTTTGGCCTCTCTCATCAACAGGTTCAACATCCCGGTGACCAGTCTCGCCAGACCCCTCTACATCAACTCTGTTAATAATGAAAGATTCAACTGTACCGTGCGTTACCGCACGGAACCTCTCTTAATGTGCATCGGACCCCATCATGAAAAAATTAAATTTTTGGTCCTCTCTAACTGCATTTCAGAAATTCTTCTTGGATTACCGTGGCTTCAACGCCATTCCCCAACCCTTGATTGGACCACAGTGGAAATCCAGAACTGGGGTACTTCTTGCCACAAGGACTGTCTTAAACCGTCTCCCAGTACTCACAGTCAAGACCCTGTGGTTCCCCCGGTATCTGGTCTTCCCAAGGCCTATCTGGATTATGCTGATGTTTTTTGCAAAAAACAAGCAGAGACTTTGCCTCCTCACAGGCCTTATGACTGTCCTATTGACCTCCTCCCGGGTACTACTCCACCCCGGGGCAGAATCTATCCTCTGTCTGCTCCAGAAACTCAAGCCATGTCGGAGTACATCCAAGAGAACTTAAAAAAGGGGTTCATCCGCAAGTCCTCCTCCCCTGCCGGAGCTGGATTTTTTTTTTGTTTCCAAAAAAGACGGCTCCCTACGCCCTTGTATTGATTACCGCGGACTTAATAAAATCACTGTAAAAAAAACGCTACCCCCTACCTCTTATCTCGGAACTCTTTGACCGCCTACGTGGCACCCACATCTTTACCAAGCTGGACTTAAGAGGTGCTTATAATCTCATCCGCATCAGGGAGGGGGACGAATGGAAGACTGCATTTAACACCAGAGATGGACACTTTGAATATCTGGTTATGCCCTTTGGCCTTTGCAACGCCCCTGCCGTCTTCCAAGACTTTGTAAATTAAATTTTTCATGATCTTCTATATACCTGTGTTGTGGTTTACCTGGACGATATTCAGATTTTTTCTGCTAACCTAGAAGAACACCGCCAGCATGTCCGCATGGTTCTACAGAGACTTCGGGACAATCAATTATATGCCAAAATGGAAAAATGTCTCTTTGAATGTCAGTCTCTTCCTTTCCTAGGATACTTAGTCTCTGACCAGGGACTACAAATGGACCCAGATAAACTATCTGCCGTATTGGATTGGCCACGCCCCTCCGGACTCCGTGCTATCCAACATTTTTTGGGGTTCGCCAATTATTACAGACAATTTATTCCACACTTTTCCACTATTGTGGCTCCTATCGTGGCTCTAACCAAGAAAAACGCCAATCCTAAGTCCTGGTCTCCTCAAGCGGAAGACGCATTTAAACATCTCAAGTCTGCCTTTTCTTCTGCTCCCGTACTCTCCAGACCTGACCCATCTAAACCCTTCTTATTGGAGGTAGACGCCTCCTCGGTGGGAGCTGGAGCAGTTCTTCTACAAAAAAATTCTTCCGGGCATGCTGTTACTTGTGGGTTTTTTTCTAGGACCTTATCTCCGGCGGAGAAAAACTACTCCATTGGTGATCGAGAATTACTGGCCATAAAATTTTCGCTTGAGGAATGGAGGCACCTGCTGGAGGGATCCAAATTTCCAGTTATTATATACACGGACCACAAGAATCTCTCTTATCTCCAGTCTGCCCAACGGCTGAACCCTCGCCAGGCTAGGTGGTCGTTGTTCTTTGCCCGTTTTAACTTTGAAATTCATTTTCGCCCTGCTGACAAGAACATTAGGGCCGATGCCCTTTCTCGTTCTTCAGATGCCTCTGAAGTGGAAGCCTCCCCGCAACACATCATTCCTCCGGACTGTCTGATCTCCACTTCTCCAGCTTCCATCAGACAAACTCCTCCAGGGAAGACCTTCCTTTCTCCACGCCAGCGCCTCGGAATTCTCAAGTGGGGACACTCCTCCCACCTCGCAGGCCATGCTGGCATCAAAAAATCCATCCAACTCATCTCTCGATTTTATTGGTGGCCTACTCTGGAGACTGAGGTTGTTGATTTCGTGCGGGCTTGTACTGTCTGTGCCCGGGATAAGACCCCTCGCCAGAAGCCTGCTGGTCTCCTTCATCCTCTGCCTGTTCCTGAACAACCTTGGTCACAGATTGGTATGGACTTTATTACTGACTTGCCTTTATCCCATGGCAACACAGTTGTTTGGGTGGTCGTTGATCGATTCTCCAAGATGGCACATTTTATCCCTCTTCCAGGCCTTCCTTCGGTGCCTCAGTTGGCGAAGCAATTTTTTATACACATTTTTCGCCTTCACGGGTTGCCCACGCATATCGTCTCGGATAGAGGCGTTCAATTTGTGTCTAAATTCTGGAGGGCCTTCTGTAAGCAGCTCAAGATCAAATTAAACTTCTCTTCTTCTTATCATCCCCAATCCAATGGGCAAGTAGAAAGAATTAATCAGGTCCTGGGTGACTATTTGCAACATTTTGTTTCCTCCCGCCAGGATGACTGGGCAGATCTTCTACCATGGGCCGAATTCTCATACAATTTCAGAGTCTCCGAATCCTCTGCTAAATCCCCATTCTTCGTGGTGTACGGCCGTCACCCTCTTCCTCCCCTACCCACTCCCATGCCCTCTGGTTTGCCCGCTGTTGATGAAGTGACTCGAGACCTTTCCACCATATGGAAAGAAACCCAAAATTCTCGTGACAATACCCCTTTAAGCAATAAACCACACTAAAATGATATGACATGTCACTTTATTTCAGTGCGTTTTCCCGGATCACATTGTAGTTAATGGAAACAGAGTTTTGGGCAGTGACACCGTACCGTTTTGAATTTGGAAAGAAACACGTTTTCCACATTTAAAACTGTGCATTTTATGCTCATGTGAACATATCTTTACTTTGGTTTGTAGGGTCCTAAAATTAACAGAAATTATATGCAAGGCCCCAGTTCTATGACACTTTGACTATAGGGTATTTAAATATAGATGGTTCAGCACTACTTACAAAAAGCCATAAGCTTCTATCTTTTCCACGGCAGTGAACAAAATAAATGTGAATTAGTACTGAAGGCCATATGTATGTTACTTGACACATACTGGATGAGTTATTTTTATATCTTCTTAAGATCCAAAAAGGTTTTTAAAAATTGCTCGGAAACCCAATATAGTAATTATAAAACTACTTGCAATAAGGTTGGAAACCATTTGGCAGTAAAGAAATACTTCTTATATCAAATTTCTTTATTTTAAAAAATTGACGTAGTTTTGATATAAATTAATTTTTCTTGGCCTAACATTTTGGTCCCGTTCCCTATAAAATTGTACTTTACATTGGTGCCAAGATAAAGGAAAGTATTGCATTTTATGATTCCCTACATGTACAAGAAAACATTTAATTTTACCCCATAATAGTTTCTGATGTATTGCACAGTAGTAAGTACACATGCTATATATTCTGCCAAATGAAGAATATTAAAAGGATGCTGCTAGTGAATTGGCCTTAGTCATTAAGTCATTAAAGGCTTTGTATAGCCTTACGTTAACTACTTGTATTGTACTGTTTGATGACAAGTTATCCAAATTTGTGTTTGGAAAACTTGCCTGACCTAGGCCTGCTCTCACAGCAGTTGGAGTTACGACGTAGCCTGGAGCTCATTGCAGGAAGGAAATGATGTGCTGTTTCAGATGTTTAGCATACATTACACTGCTTGCAAAAGTCTAAACTGTTAACAAAACCATAGTTTACATTAGCAGGATTGAATATTCACCTATTTGTCTATAGAGAAGCTCGAATTCGACAAGGTACTAGAAACATTGAAAATGATGGTCCATGCTGATAATATACCATCACATTTTTTTATTTTAAAAAGGAGAAAAAGACGTAAATGAAAGTCGGCACTGCAGAGTACTGCACTAGTTAGTCCCGGTCAGATCAAATGCAGACAACCGTTTCGCACCCATTAGGGATGATTTCTCAAACATTAAGAAAGCATTGCTAACGGGTACGAACAGTCGAACTGCTCTCCCCCTCATTTCTACCCAATCTGCAAAAGTTTTTAAAGGGGTACTCTGGCACTAAGACATCTTATCCCCTATCCAAAGGATAGGGGATAAGATGCCTGATCGCGGGGGTCCCGCCCCCGGGAACCCCCGTGATCTTGCGCGCAGCACTCCATTATAATCAGTCCCCGGAGCATGTTCGCTCTGAGTCTGATTACTGGCGATCACGGGGGACGGAGCATTGTGACGTTGCGCCCCGTCCCCTCAATGCAAGCCTATGGGAGGGGGCGTGACAGCTTTCATGCCCCCTCCCATAGGCTTGCATTGAGGGGGCGGGGCGTGATGTCACAAGGGGGCGGGGCTGTGACATCACAATGCTCCGTCCCCCGTGATCGCCAGTAATCAGACTCGGAGCGAACATGCTCCGGGGACTGATTATAATGGGGTGCTGCGCGCAAGATCACGGGGGTTCCCGGGGGCAGGACCCCCGCGATCAGGCATCTTATCCCCTATCCTTTGCATAGGGGATAAGATGTCTTAGTGCCAGAGTACCCCTTTAAAAACTTCTGCAGAATATATATATATATTTGCGGGGGGGGGGTGCTGGTTTTGGTACCAAGACAAGCAAATACCACCCCTCATCACACAAGGATATTAATAAGTGCCTAGTACCTCAATGCCACCATCCCACCATGCAGGGCCGGCCCAAGACATTGTGCTGCCTGGGTCCGGGAGTGAAATGCTGCCCCTTCTCCACCCAAAAATGTACTATGCCATTGTGTATCAGGAGGACATGATCAAAAAACACCATTCTAGGGGTTTGTATTTTTTTACTTTACCGTACAGGATTAATAGTATAATATTTTCATAGTTTGTATAATTACGCATGCAGTAATACCTAAAATGTTAATTTTTTTATGTTTACATTTTTTTATATGGAAAATGGGAAAAGGGGGTGATAAGAACTTTTAATATGGAAGGTGCTAATGAGTGTTTTTTAAGCTTTATTAAACTTTTTCTTTGTTTACACTTTATTAGTCCCTGAGGGGACTTTTAGGAGGAATCATGAGATTCCTCATAAAGATCAAGGCAGTCCCATAGAATTTCATTGATCCGTGTTCTCTGCAATCATTTGGTAGAGCCTGGTGCTGCCAGGCTCTATCAAATGAAGAGCCATGGACCAAAAAGAAGGCTACCTCTACAGTGGATCGCCCCACCCATAACCCATGCAATCATGCTGCGGGGGGGGGGGATCCCTTTATATAGTAAACACAACTTTTGCAGCGGCAGAGGTAAGAACCTTAAAGGGGTACTCCAGTGCTTAGACATCTTATCCCCTATCCAAAGGATAGGGTATAAGATGCCTGATCGCGGGAGTCCCGCCACTGGGGACCCCCGTGATCTTGCACGCGGCACCCAATTTGTAATCAGTCCCCGGAGCGTGTTCGTTACGGGACTGATTACCGGCGACTACAGGGCGGGCGGTGTGTGACGTCACGCTCCGCCCCTCAATGCAAGCCTACAGGAGGGGGCGTGGCAGTGGCGGGACTCCCGCGATCAGGCATCTTATCCCCTATCCTTTGGAAAGGGGATAAGATGTCTAAGCACCGGAGTACCCCTTTAATAAGAGGAGGAAAAAAAATGTTTTTGCCTAATAAGATATATATTTATATTCACTTGTACTATTGATTTATGCAAGGTTTGCCAAAACAATGTGACCATTATAGCACCTACTGAGCCTACTTTTGGTTAGGGACCTGTCTTAATGACTAAAATAATGTAGCAAAGGGAAACCGGCACTGTAGAAATGACTTCAAGTCAAGTGCTCTGCTCTACAGGTTCAGACTCCAAAACCGTCCATAACATGTCAGATAATAAAAGTGGCACTCCAAGCTTGCAATTAAAGGGTCTTTTATTCACCCATCAAGGTGCAAAGTGCGATGTTTCAGCCTCACAATGAAGCCTTTCTCAAGCAATTCAATAGTGTTACATCACTTCCTTATATATGGTAATCATCTGTGACATCACACAACTTCATTTATATAAATTATGCAAATACACAGAAAAATATATACAATCTCTAATAACAGTGCCTCAATAAAACATGTAAACATTATCGCATCTAGTGAAAATCCATATAGTGTATTCAAATTTTCTCTCACCTATGTGTTCACATAATCAAAACTTGATTGGCTGTTCCCACATCACGTCGTTCATTGACAATGTCCATGCTGTTTGTTGCTTCACCTTGCGTCCAGATCGATGCAAACTACCAGCGCATGCGCATTCGCTGGTCATAAGTTCCGGCTGCCATGTTCATTAAGGGCAAATAGAATAGCTATTGGGTATGTGTTTTCTCACTCCAGAGACTTAAACAGCCATCATAGTTACTGGAAAATAGCCCATAGCATGCTCTATATAATAAACTAATATAAACACAGTAACTATATCTACATCACTATGATAAAACGGACTCAAACCAATTGTCAGACATATCCTATAACTATCACCATCTCCACATATGTCACTGGGTGTGAAAAAAGGTAAGTGGTAACCTATGTGGCAATTAGGGAGCCTCAAACCTACCAGACCCATCCAGAGCAAAAGCAATATATAGAATCAAAAAAATTATATGAAAATACAAAATATATTATAAATTTAATCCGGCTAATAGGGATCCTGTTCATCAGCATCCCAATAAAAGGGAGTATATACATTCATACTGACACACCAAAACTGATATGCGTCAGTACAGGATATATAATCACATACAGCCCGGATATATAAATATATATATTTAGTACTCCTCCCCTATTCGTCCATGGGAAGACCTAACCTCTCAAGCCCATCCATCTGGGTTCTGGAGAGTATATCTATAGGTAGCGAGTGAAGAGAGCCCATATCCAGGCTTCACCACTCAGAACCTACCAAATAAATTTTGCTCATCACACTTATATCATGACCCCTTAACCAAATATAATAGCTCAAGGATCAGGACTGACCACATACTTACAGACCAGGATCTCCTTAGGCCATAACATTTTAACTGACAATTTATGCTAATTCAAACTGGATTGGTCTGACAGGCTAAGAGGCAACCCCAAACAACCAACCAGTTTCCACCCACTTTCAAAACAAACCTCCAGATGTAACGTACTGTTGACAATAGGACATTTTATTCCAAATCTTATATATCTTGTATAATTATATTATGAACAAGGCACAACTCTGCACTCGGTCTGGATGCTTGTATATTCCTTTAAGAAATCATTAAAATTCTTCCATCGACATGACGTATGCCCAGTAGCTGTTCTATTTGCCCTTAGTGAACATGGCAGCTGGAGCTTATGGCCAGCAAATGCACATTCACTGGAAGTTCGCATCGATCTCGACTCAAGATGAAGCAATGAACGGGAGGAGAAATCCGGAGGATGATCGCTCTTCCAGTCCTGTGCTCTACATTTGTTTACAAACGAACAACATGATGTGGGAACAGCGAATCAAGTTTTGATTATGTGAACACATAGGTGAGAGACAACCCACTGACAGATGTATATATGGAAGTACATATGAGATCTGATGTTTTATGATAATCGGCGAGAAAATTTGAATACACAATATGGATATTCACTAGATGCGATAATGTTTACATGTTTTATTGATACATTGTTATAAGAGATTGTATATAATTTTCTGTGTATTTGCATAATTTATGTAAATGTAGTTGTGTGATGTCACAGATGATTACCATACAGTATATAAGGAAGTGATGCAACACTATTGAATTAGATAATGGACATCCTTTACAGACATAAGGCAGAATTCACTATAAGACACCTATGATACATTGCTGGCAGCTTTAGCATGGTGTACAGGGATACAGTGGTACAACATAAGTTTATCAGGAAAGACTTATGTTATTATCATTGTACAATCTCAACTTTTGACAGGTCTGGGCAACATGTCAAAAATTGTTCAGACCTGTCGAAAGTTGAGATTGTACTGGTCTCACTGCTGAGATCCACTGCAATCGAAAGTTATAAACCGGTGAAGTGCGGTGCAGTGCACTTCACTCCCTGGCCAGATCCAACCTTTCACTCCATAGACTTATGAAAACAAAAGGTCGGATTTGATTGACAGCCGGGGAGTGCTGTATGCTTCTCACGGCTGTTACTCACAAAGGCAGCAATCTCAACTTTTGACATGTCAGGTCAACATTTTAAAAGTTGTTTAAAATTACACTAATGTTTTAAATAACTAAATCTAGTCTTAAGGAAAGTAGTGAAAGGGGAGGCATGATCAAAACCTTTGAATATGTTTAAGAGTTACAAAAAGATCAAGATGGAAGAGTTTGTAATGAGAAACTAAACACAAGAACAAGTAGCCACAAACTGAGGTTAGTTGGGTGAAGATCAGAAACAATGTGATAAAATATTATTTTACTGAAAGAATAGTACATGCTTGGGATAAACTCCCAGCAGATGTGGTTGGTATATCTACAGTAAGTTAATCAATACATGCCTGAGATAAACATATATCTATCCTAAGATAAACATAAAAAGAATGTCACGCCGAGCGCTCCGGGTCCCGCTGCTTCCCCGGAGCGCTCGCGGCGTGCTTCTGTATGCAGCGCTCCGGTCGGCACCGCTGACCGCGAGCGCTGCTTCCATGTTCCCGGAGGGGACGCGATCCGAGGTGCGGGACGTGCCCGCTCTCGGATCGCGCCCCGTGTCTCTCACCCACCACGTCCTCCTTCACTGCCCCCCCGGCGCACGCGGCCCCGCTCTCTAAGGCGTGCGCGCGCCGGCTCTATGAAATTTAAAGGGCTAGTGCACCACTAATGGTGCCTGGCTAAATCAGTTTTAAACATATAAAAACCCACCTCCCCTTCCTGTCCTTACCGGATCTTGTTGCCCTAGTGCCCTGAGAAAGCGTTTTGTGTATCCCAAGCCTGTGTATCCAGGTCCTTGCCATTGCCCCTGACTACGAACCATTGCTGCCTGCCCACACCTTCTGCTACGTCCGACCTTGCTCTTGCCTTGTCCTTGTGTACCGCGCCTGTCTCAGCTGTCAGTGAGGTTGAGTCGCTATCGGGTGGAACGACCTGGGGGTTACCTGCCGCTGCAAGTCCATCCCGCTTTGCGGCGGGCTCTGGTGAAAACCAGTAACCCCTTAGATTCCGTTCCCCTGGTATGGCCCACGCCATCACCTCACTGACACAGAGGATCCACCTCCAGTGTCCTCTCTGCATACCAGTCCGGATTCTAACAAAGAAAATAGTAGAAGGGCAGAATAGATGGACCAGATGGTCCTTTTCTATGTTTCTATAGTGTCTGGCACAAGGGATACTAATCTGTCAGTCGTCCTTAACCTGATTAAAGGCAACTTGTCAGCATGTTTACCATGATATAACTGCCAGCAACAGGTAATGGTGGTCATGGATGAGATATGGTAAGAAAAGGGGATGATGTGGGTGCTGTCTGCCTTGTCAGCGGCAGTGGTATGACAGTTCAGATAAGAAAGGGTCTAGGCCACCGAGGGATAAGAGGGAACCGCACCATGGTTCCCCAACTCATCAATCAAATCTTCAGAACACCAGTCAGTGGGGCATGTAGCTGTGCACACTGCCTGTTGATAGAGTGGCAGGTGGTGCGTGGCAGTGTAAGCTCCGCCTCCTCCTCTAGATCGAGCGAATGTCAATCTCCTGTCTTGCTGAGAGTGCAATGCGCACAAAGGGATGGAGGTGAGTACTGAGCCTACTTGTGGTTAGGTACCTGTCATGATGACTAGTTAGCCATAATTTCCATATAGTGTAAGCTGGAATAATAGTTTATTTTCTGAAGTACTACATAATGGACATCCTTTACAGACATAAGATAGAAAACACTAAGACATCTATACTACATTGCTGGCAGCTTTAGAATGGTATACAGGGATACAGTAATGCAACAAAAGTACTGTCTGTATATGGTATGTAAGTGGTTAGCCATATACGAAAGTCCAGATTTAACCAGGGTATAACCAATATAACCAGAAGGGTTTGCATGTGCTATGTAATACCACACTTTCCCTGCAAAGGCTACTGCAGCGAAAATATGTGGTTGGCCAATTCCAATACTTTCCCTGACAATATCAGTTTGCGTTTAGCACCAAGAGCTGAGTTTGATTCTACTAATACATGGATATTCATAATATGCATTATAAGTAAATGAAAGTTGTTGGTGAATGCTGCCATATAGATTACTTCAAATCTCACTTACCATGTCAAACCCATGTGACACCTTTACAAGAAAACCAGATTAAAATCTTATGTCTGGAAGAAAGTAAATTTGACCAGTAATGTGACATAAGTTACGAGTTCATTATAACACACCCCGTCTGGTACTGTGATTTATGTAGACGGATGCACCAGCTGAGAATCTCAGTATTAGGGGATTATACTGTGGGAAAATTTAGCGAAGGGCTGAACACGTATCAGTGTATCCTTAGCAAATGATTTAACAAGCTCGGTGAAGACATTTACAGTCCACAACTCCCTAATGTCAAGCGGCTGATTGAAAATTCAGATTCAGATGTATTTATAGACAGGCACTGATCCATGGCTGGAAAGTCTTATTTTTAGTATACAGTGCATTTGGAAACGTTTTAGACCCTTTTACTTTTTTCTCATTTTGTTACGTTGAGGCCTTGTGCTAAATTAAGAAAAAAATTCAAGTTTTCTCCCATTATTCCCTATAATGACAAAGTGAAAATAGAATGTGAGAAATCTTCGCTCATTTATTGAAAAGGAAGAAAGCTAAAAATATCGAATTCACCCTACTCTAATGCTTCAAGGTTTGCATACCTGGATTTGGGGATTTTCTGCCATTCTTCTCTATGGATCCTCTCAAGCTCTGCCTGGTTGGACAGGGACCATCAGTGGAAGCCATTTTTTGGTCTCTCCAGAGATGTTCGATTGGGTTCAAGTCAGGGCTCTTGGTGTGTCCGACATTCAAAAAGATCCAAGCCACTCCTGTGTTTTCTTTGCTGTGTGCTTAGGGTCATTGAACCTTCAGCCCAGTCTAAGATCCACAGCACACTGGACCAGGTTATGAATGCAAATAACTCTGTACTCTGTAGTAGGGAAAGCTTTGTACTTTGCTCCATTCAGCTTTCGCTTAACCCTGACAAGTCACACAGATATGCTGTCTTAAAACTACGGTTGGTTCTCTTCGGGCTGGGCGGTATACCTGTTCATACCGAATACCAACATTTTTGTGCTGCACGATATGAATTTTAACCCATACCGCAATACCGGTTTGGACCCTCCCCCTCGGCAATGTATGAATTAGCCCAGTGCTGCGCTGTCCCCACATCGGGGAACTACTCACACGTCACCCACGAGCGCTGTTCTGCCCCCCCCCCCCCCCCCCAATTAATTATCAGCCCAGCACTGGGCTGTCCCCATCGGGGTAAATACTCACATGTCACCCGCAAGCGCTGCCCTCCTCTTCCCCCTGTTTGTTGTGGTCGCTGGCGCTGACACTCTATACCAGTGGTCTTCAACCTGCGGACCTCCAGATGTTGCAAAACTACAACTCTCAGCATGCCTGGACAGCCAACAGCTGTCCGGGCATGCTTGGAGTTGTAGTTTTGCAACATCTGGAGGTCTGCAGGTTGAAGACCACTGCTCTATACTGCAAAAAATAAGCAAAATAAACTTTAACTCACCTCCCGCTGGTCCGGTACCAGCCTCACCTGATTCTTGGGGATGGGAACTTTGGAGAGCCGTCAGCCTATCACCGGCTGCAGCGATGTTCCGCCTCGGCCGGTGATAGGCTGAGCCCACTGTCATGTAAGAAGCCGGCCAGAGATCCTTACATGACAGTGGGCTCAGCCTATCACCGGCCGAGGCGGAACATCGCTGCAGCCGGTGATAGGCTGGCTGCTCTCCAAAGTTCCCGTCCCCAGCGTAAGGCCGACTTCAGAACATGCGTTAGTTTATTTTGTTTACCTTTTGCAGCCCGGGCATAGGGATACAGCATAGTATAGAGTGTAAGCGCTGGCGGACGCAACAAACAGGAGGAAGAGGAGGGCAGCGCTTGCGGATGGCATGTGAGTCTTAACCCCAATGGGGCAGTGCTGGGCTGATAATTAATTTTGGGGGGGAGGAGGAGGAAATACCGTTATATACTGTGGAACCGCCAAAAGTTACAAAAATACCGTGATACACACATTTGGTCATACCGCACAGCCCTAGGTTCTCTATTGGGTCAACTGACAGAGATAGAATTCTTAATATAAGTTTCCCTTCCCAGGGTATTGAATATCCCAAATTGGTAGCAGTAAAATAGCTTACTATAGACTGCATATAAGACCCAGACTATAGCTAATTGGGGCTAAGGTCAACCGAAATTAGAATTTCACTTTTGCACTCAGGATAATAATTCTGGATTACTACTGTAGCCATAGGGAGTGATCTCCAAAATACGATTTATGTCTGTGATTTCCTAATATTTTCTGTGGCCATGATGCTGTCTGTCCCTGACACTTTATATTTACTGAGTGATAGAGTAATGTATTGTCCATACAGACATAGAGACGACATGTCACAAGATTGTGCAGGTGACCCTAGTCCAGAATGCTTGAAGTCCCACCAATTAGTTGAATTAATTTCCAAAACTTTACTAAAAGTTGTATTTTGTTTTGTTACTTTATCTCTGTTGTATGACTTTTAGAACTAGTCAACTAGTGAAGCACTTGCCATCGATAAAGGTTCCTACTGGACTTTCTGGGATGGATCTCTGCAGCCATAAATAAAATCTGAACATTGCAATTTGAACATCTTTAAAGTGTAAGAGACCTAACCTCTTCTATGACGTCAAACTAGACACTCAAGGGAAAAGTGTGCAGCTCCAGAAATTATACAATTCATAATACTGACAAAGGCATTATTTATCTATTCAATGTGGAGGCACAGCTAAGCACAGGTTTAAAGACCGAACTGATACAAATCACTCTCGAAATTTATGAGCAGAATTCTCAGCTGTGTCAAAAATCACATTGCAAACCTGTTCTAATTTGCTTGGCAAACAAAGTGAGAGTTTTATAGATCTGTTTAATCTGGAACTGATAAAACATCAGGACCTGTGTTTTTGGAACACCAGGGGAATAGATATTTACTTGGCAATTCATGACTGAGTTTCTTAATCCTGCTGAGCAAGTTTCGCAGACATGATTTAAACATGCAGGACCATTTAAAATCAACATTTGGAACTATAACACTTTTGGCTTCAGGGCAGTGATGTTCATATTATTCAATAAATGTTGAGCAATAGAAGCCGAACTTCAGAATCAGCTGTTCTTCATTGAGTGATATTGTAACAAGTACCTCGGTTATATGTGCACCAATCTGATATTTAGTTAAATTGTGTCATATTTAATTACACTTTTTACTGGTTGTCACAAAAATGAATCAGTAGGCGTCCTTTACCTGATGCCAGCAACAAGCCTCTGCTGTTTCCAGCCATCTATGGATATCGGTTATGTATGTGCAGCCATTCTTTCTTGAAAAATACAGGGGGTCACAAAAGTAAGAAAAGACCAATTTAAAATGTAAATGAGTTGGTGGATTGTGGTCCAATATACCAATAAAACGAAAACTGGCAAACTGAACTGTGTAAAAAAAAAACTATGCCTCATTTATCAAAACTGTCTAAAAGTAAAACTGACTTTGCGACCATAGCAGGATATGATACCTTCTGTGGCAGGTTGCCGTCTCATCCGGCTACTCCGCATCCAGCTACTTGTGACCATAGTAGCCAGGCACAATACAGCTTTCATTACATATTCTGCTCCTGACATACGCAAGCAGCGCTGTTATTGAATGGTGGTTTTTTGGACACATTCTTAAATTTGCCCCACTGATTTGGTAAAAAGTTACCTAGAGTATGACTTGTGTTTGCTTGTTTGTATAAACTATTATTTATTATTTTTTAAACTTAGTATTAGACTGGACTAAGGTTGTACCTAGTCAAAGTGGGGCCTGGGCAAAATGAGACCCCCAAATGCTGAAGTATTGTAGCAAAAACACAATCACATTTAGTGCAGAAGATAGCTGCTTAACTGATCTCTAGCCCTGCCATGCGGTGTTGCTAGAGCCATAAAAGATCAGGACCACAACCCCTAAGGCATGTGAACCCCAACACACACACACAAATGAGATTAATATACATATATTGTTATCAAATAATAGCACTATCGAGACCAAATACGCTTCCTGTCAGTCCCTTTTGTAGCAAGAAGCTGAACATTGTTCATCTCCCTGTTTCCTCCCTGCACTGATGTCTGTGATAGAGAGAGGTACTAAGCATTGTAAACCAGTAGTTAAACAGCTAAACATTCTTTTCCAAGATTAGGTAGAGAGGTTTATAAGCAAAATGCCCAATCACATAGGGCAGAAATCATGTGGTCTGAACAGTAGCAGACTTTGCTTGACCTGGCAGAAGTTTTTTTTACACTGCGTGGCCCTTTTTAATGCTACTATTATCATTACAAAGTTCTATTGTTTGTAAAGCCGTAAAAAGGCATATGTTCATCCAGTTCAGCCTATTACTATTATAGTGTTGATCCAGAGGAAGGGAAAAAAACTAAAGATAGAAGCCAATAGCCCTAATTTTTGGAAGAATGATTCCTAATCTGGATCAACAACTCTTGACCAGAATATATTAACTATAACATAAAATATTATTACTCTCAAGAAATGTCTAAACAATCTGATGCATGGCAGTCCACGTGCTGTAAAGAAAGGCAACATTGAAGGGTTACTGCGCTCCCCAGAATCCAGAACATTGAGTTCCGAACAATGTGTGCAGGCTTCCATGTTCACGCCCGCCTGCCCCCTCAATGAAATTCTATGGGAAGGGGGCACGACGGCTGTCACGCCATCTCCCATAGACTTGCATTGAGGGTTCGGGATGTGACGTCACATGATGGTGCGTGATGTCACGAGGGGGTAGGTGTGAACACGGAAGCCCGCACACAGCGTTCGGAACTCAATGTTCTGGATGCTGGGTAGTGGAGTAACTCTCATCATGCTCTTTCACTATGGTGAATATAAAAATGTAAGGGAACAAAAAGCCAAATACTTAATTAGAGATGAGTGAACTTTTTAAAATTTGGGTTCTGCCGTTTATCTAATACTGATCATAGTAGTTGTGTCCGAAGCTATACTTTATTAATAGCCCAAAAATGTGTCTAAGAGCCCAAAAAGCCCTGTATAACACTGTTGGGTCATCTAGGAGTGTATCTATCTATTTCTGTGCTGTTTTAAGTTAATTTCAGAATAAATGGATATTACCCAATGGTAACTAATAGGTTGAATAAAATACACTGCACTGCACTATTTTTAATGCTTTTTAAAATGAATGTTCAAACATTATCTCTTATCCTTGCCGGAGTTCATATGCACAGAGCGGTACTGAAAGAAGCAATGGCTTTGTCCAAGTGGTCCAAAAAAATATGCCTTTTTTAGGAGTAGCAACAGGTTTTGTGAAATGGAAACTAAAAAAGCAATGGCTTTTCATAAGCGGTGAAAAAAATTTCATAATATGGGGCATAGCAATAGGATTTACACAAATGTGACACAAAACCCTCTATACCCGACTTTATCATGTTTAGTGTAAAACTAATTACATTAATTATATATGTGTGGTCCTACACCTAACTGTGTTGTTGTTTACTGCTTACTGTCCCTCACAGAGATCTTCACCTACTACCTGATATCTCTAAAATGGCTGATGAAGCTATGTGAATAGGTTTTTATTGTGGCTTTAAGATCACTGCTATGCTGTTTCCTGATTGGCCGGGAGAGCTGTTTGAAAGGCATTATGGAATTTTCAGAGTTTCTCCTTCTCCTTTCTGCTACATGGCTTATGCTATTTTAACAGGTTCTGCCAAACTGCCTGAAGTTGGAGTTCTAGCCGAACCAAACTTTTAGCAGAGTTTTGACAAAACTTGTATTGTACGGTTTGGTTTGCTAATTTCTATACCTAATATTACTGTGGTGCCCCAATACAGAATAAGGTGTTGTTCTCTACTCCTGCCCACCCTGTGTGGCAAATGCTGCTTCAATGTCTGTCTTGGGCTCACTCTTCTCAGGACTCTCTATAATTCACTGTAAAATACAATGTTATATAATGGTTAATGTATGAGTATTTTCTATGCACCTGTCACTTTAAAGATCCTGTTGTTATGGACCTTGTTGTTAGGGGATTATGCAAAGGTGAACCAGGTGACTTATCTGGTTAATGAGATCTCACTAAATTCCTCCCATATATATAGTAAGGTCAGAGTTCAGTTCAGTTTCTTAGTGCTCTTGCTGTGGTACAGTTTTGTGAAGTGTGAAGTCTGTCTGTGAGGTAATTCTGAAGGAGGCCTAGTCCAGCAACCACGCATCTACTACAAGTCAACCCCTGCGCCTGGGTGAAAGTGAAAGCCTGGCGGTAAGCACAACAGTCTGGGGGATTTATTTCAAGTCAAGTCCAGCAAGTTAGTCATGTCCAAGTAACTACTACAGTTGCATACAAGTCAAGTTAGTCATATACAGCACAATCAACCATAAGTCCCAGCAAGCCTATAAGCTTTCCAACGTTCACCCTGCATCTCCTTCACACTAATCTGAACTGTAACGGATTTTACCTTCTTTCCAACCTCAGTAAAGCAAACCAGTTATCCGTAACCTTGTGTTGGAGTGATTATTTGCCCCGTACCTGGCACAGGAGAAGCTGGTCTCTATACTCTACCGCTGGTGGTGTATAGGTCAACCACGCCCTGGCATCACGAAACGGTTAATTACCGACACCACATTACCCCATATTACATATAAGAAAGCTAGAAGCACATGGAGGCAGTACACTGATGAGCTCCTGTAAGTCACAACCTTTTACCTCTATAAATACATGGTAAAAACAGTTCACAAGTTGCCTGATTTTATAGTGGTTATCAAGTTTTCTTTTGCATATACCCTATTAGAAAATTCTGAGTTATGAAAGAGGTCCATTGTTCAGGATCCTAATTTATTACGAAAATATTTATCTTGTCCTGCCTTACACAGGCAACCCATTGTAACTGTTACGCCTAGCGCTCCGGGTCCCCGCTCCTCCCCGGAGCGCGTACGGCGTCTCTCTCTCCGCAGCGCCCCGGTCGGTCCCGCTGACCGGGAGCGCTGCACTGTCATGGCCGTCGGGGATGCGATTCGCACAGCGGGACGCGCCCGCTCGCGAATCGCATCCCAGGTCACTTACCCGTTCCCGTCCCCTGCTGTCATGTGCTGGCGCGCGCGACTCCGCTCTCTAGGGCGCGCGCGCGCCAGCTCCCTGAGACTTAAAGGGCCAGTGCACCAATGATTGGTGCCTGGCCCAATTAGCTTAATTGGCTTCCATCTGCTCCCTGCCTTTATCTGACCTCCTCCCATGCACTCCCTTGCCGGATCTTGTTGCCTTGTGCCAGTGAAAGCGTTTTGTGTGTCCAAAGCCTGTGTACCAGTACTTCTGCTATCACCCTGACTACGAACCTTGCCGCCTGCCCCCGACCTTCTGCTACGTCCGACCTTGCTTCTGTCTACTCCCTTGTACCGCGCCTATCTTCAGCAGCCAGAGAGGTTGAGCCGTTGCTAGTGGATACGACCTGGTCACTACCGCCGCAGCAAGTCCATCCCGCTTTGCGGCGGGCTCTGGTGAAAACCAGTAGTGACTTAGAACCGGTCCACTAGCACGGTCCACGCCAATCCCTCTCTGGCACAGAGGATCCACCTCCTGCCAGCCGGCATCGTGACAGTAACTGTGCAATGCTTGGTTTTCCCTGTTGTGACAATACAGGGAAACTGAACACTTTTTACTGCCAGGTTTTCCAAAAAATAAAAAAGGAAACAGCTTATAGTTGTGGGATATGTAGTGGACTGCTTATTCCAAGGGGTCCCTTGTAACAAGAAGTAATTGGCTGAAGCGGAGAACTCATTTAATGGCCTTCATCTCTCTTCCTTGTATCATCTATAACCAAATGTTAAATGGAACCTGTCATTAGTAATAAAAATGAATATGTTGTAGATTAGCCTATTTGAATTAAAACATTTGGAACCTTTTTGTGTTAAATAAACCCCTAACAGCTCGGCAGAAGGGGTCTTCCTTCTGGTCCTGCCTACAGTCCTGCTTGCAGCAGCCTTGCAGGGACAATAGTCAGGAAATGCAGGTGGATTGAGTATAAATAATTGAATATTTCAGTCCCTTTGCAGGTTGCTGGGATAGAGCTGACATACTGTAGAGTTCAGTGCCAAGAGCTGAGGGGGCGGGGGGGGGTGCAGCCTGAGCCAATCTCAGCCCATCTCTCACTAAATTGCTCTTGGTTGTGTGTAGCAGAGTGATAGAGGATGTTCTCCCCAGCACCAGCAGGGCTTCAGATGATGTCACGCCTGATGGGTAACTGGGCGTTTCCTGTTTCCCAGTCTGTAGAGCTCACTGAGAATGAGCAGAAGATACAGAACAATATCAAGGTAGAAAAGTGGAAAAAAAAAAAAATAAATAAAGGCAGGGGATGAACTGGGGGGATTAAAAAAAATTTCAATCTCATGACAGGTACTTCTAAGGTTGTAAACATTCTTCCTGTAAGACAAGAGCCTAATGTACATTATCAAAATCATAATAGGTGTGCCTTAAAGATTTGTATAAGTTTATATAATGTTTATTGAGCAACACAGTTTTGTTACTACAACAAGTTATATTTGGGTGAAATATTTGTAATAGGGATAATATTAGAGTGATTTAGAGATGACAACATGGCACCAAAAATAATCATCAAGTAGCGTCAATAAGATTTTCTGGGACAAGCTTTTATATTAAAGGACAATATATGATTATTTCTTTTGCCTAATTTGAAAGTAAAACTTTTGTAAAAACAAACTCAAACAAAAAGGTCATTGGGAATTGAGAAAGTGCATCCAGGAACCATCTTGAGCTTTGAATTTGTGCCCAGATTTTATTAGTCTTCTTTAGGCTATTATTGAGGCCATAGTGTTTGCTAAGTTTTGTTTCCTTGGAGGTCAGATCAGCTGTATTAATTTATGTGTCTATTTATATGACTGAATTCAGGTTTGTAAATTTCCAAGCAATTTTTAGAACAATATTAGAATTACTTTTATTTAATAGCTGTAATGTGCTTCTAGGGGTAATGTGCTAAACAAAATACAATAATCCCCCAGAGTTTTACAATGGTATAAAACTGAATCATAAAATATCTAATAGTACAATGTTGCCTAATTTACAATTAGTAAACACATAATTGAATTCAAATTGTATTCATTATGAGCATTTAGTTGAGTCAGCTCTGGTAATACGCATGGGGGAGATTTATCAAAAGTTTTGCCGAGGAAAAGTTGACCAGTTGCCCATAGCAACCAATCAGATTGCTTCTTTAATTTTTAAAAAGGCCTCTGAAAAATAAAAGAAACAATCTGATTGATTGCTATGGGCAACTGGACAACTTTTCCTCTGCACAGTTTTTGATAAATCTCCCCCTTAGTCTTTCTCAATTTCCTTCATCTGAGTGATTTAAAGGTGTACTCCATTGCAGATAATCTTATCCCCTATCAATGTCTGCTCGTGCACGGATTACAGTCGATCACCACACAAAGGGGTGGCTGACACGTCCCTCCATGTACTGTAGCTCTATGGGAGAGCTGTAGATACATAGTTCATGTTACGCCGAGCGCTCCGGGTCCCCGCTCCTCCCCGGAGCGCTCGCTTCACTCCCTCCGCTGCAGCGCTCCGGTCACGTCCTCTGACCCGGGGCGCTGCGATCCCGCTGCCAGCCGGGATGCGATTCGCGATGCGGGTAGCGCCCGCTCGCGATGCGCACCCCGGCTCCCCTACCTGACTCGCTCCCCGTCTGTTCTGTCCCGGCGCGCGCGGCCCCGCTCCCTAGGGCGCGCGCGCGCCGGGTCTCTGCGATTTAAAGGGCCACTGTGCCGCTGATTGGCGCAGTGGTTCCAATCAGGGTTTTCACCTGTGCACTTCCCTATATTACCTCACTTCCCTTGCACTCCCTTGCCGGATCTTGTTGCCTTAGTGCCAGTGAAAGCGTTCCTTGTGTGTTCCTTGCCTGTGTTTCCAGACCTTCTGCCGTTGCCCCTGACTACGATCCTTGCTGCCTGCCCCGACCTTCTGCTACGTCCGACCTTGCTTCTGCCTACTCCCTTGTACCGCGCCTATCTTCAGCAGCCAGAGAGGTGAGCCGTTGCTAGTGGATACGACCTGGTCACTACCGCCGCAGCAAGACCATCCCGCTTTGCGGCGGGCTCTGGTGAAAACCAGTAGTGGCTTAGAACCGGTCCACTAGCACGGTCCACGCAATCCCTCTCTGGCACAGAGGGTCCACTACCTGCCAGCCGGCATCGTGACAGTTCAGATATCTGTGGCTTTCCCATAGAGCAGCATGGAGGGGTGTGTTGGCCACCGTTTTGTGCGGTGGTGGAGAGAGACAGGGTTCCAGGCAGGATAAGATGTTCTGCAAAGGAGTACCCCCATTAACTTACTCATTGTTGTTGTAAAAGGCCTCTTAGTGGCCTGTCTCACCAGTACCCTGCTTCTATGGATACGCTGTGCCATATCCTTTATTACATAAAGAGTTTGTCTCTTTAAGATAATATCTTTCCCTGGGGTCCCCCACACAGGATTCCCCTTTTAAGCCAGAGTTGGAACATGTGTATTACATGAACAGATATTTCTTTGAATTTCTGCCATGCAGTACTTATTTCTGAATATAAAAATGTATAGTTACAAAATTAATGTTTGCATTGAGGGTGATACATCACTTAAGACAATAGGTGGTTTCATGGCTAATCAACTATTGGACCATCGACTACATAAGTTTCAGGGGCTTCATATTTGGTATCTTTAATGTAAGCTATAAAAAGATATACAAAACAGCACAAAGCTAATTTCTCCACAGTATATACAGTTGGGAGAGACATGATTAAGTGTTGGATTTAATTTAATCTGTTCAATTCCTAATCAACAGCAACTTCATGAGCGAGTTATTTTCATTCGTATATTTGCTGCTTATTTTTATATCCATTCTTTTTTTCCAAGAGATATATTTTGCTTGGCATAGGGGAATTTGTGACTCACAGCATGTAGAGATTCAGCGGAAAGCTACTGAAAATGGGCTTTATTCCCTTGAGAGTATAAAGTGAAACATGATATTGACATTAAACCGCTTTTCCTTTATGAAATGATGAGCATTATCAGCTGGTACTTATATACTGCAACATTCCTTGCTTCTAAAAATGTTGCCATGTGCACTCTGCAGGTGACAGTGCAGGGTGCTGTCATTTTTTCTAGGTGGTTAAAATTCATCTACCATTTTTACCATTATTCCTGTCGGTGCTCTGTTTCCATCCTCACAGAGACAGGAAATCCCTATTGTGTCATTCTCCATACTTTCCATCAGTAAGGCTGTAGATGGAATGCGACATTAAGACTTTCAAGCAGCTACACTAGTGTTTTTCCATCTCACTTTTCATGTTTCTTAGAATTTGAATGCGTATACTGAATACTTAGAGGACTTGCATGGATAGCTTTTACAGTATCTCACATAAGTGAGTCCACTCCTCACATTTTTCTAAATATTTAGTATATCTTTTTAGGTAGAGGATAAGATGTCTAGCAACGGAGTACCCCTTATAGCCCCTTGGGCATGGAGTTCACCACAGCTTCACAGGTTGCCACTGGAGTCCTATTTACTCCTCTGTGATGACATCAAGGAACTGGTGGATGTTAAAGACCTTGCATCTGTTCGAGGATGCCCACAGAAGCTCAATAGGGTTTAGGTCTGGAGACATGCTTGGCCAGTCCATCCCCTTTACCCTTAACTTCAGCAGTGGTAGTCATGGAGGTCTGTTTGGGGTTGTTATGTTGGAATATTGCCCATCCGGTCCAGTCACCAAAGGGTGGGAATAATGCTCTGCTTCACTATGTCATAGTATATGTTGGCATTTATGGTTCTCTCAATGAACTGTAGCTTCCCAGTACCTGCAGTACTCATGCAGCCCCCACACCATGACACTCCCACCACAATGCTTGACTGTAGACAAGACACACTTGTCATTGTACTCCTCACCTGGTTGCTGCCACACATGCTTGACACCATCTAAACAAAATAGGTTTATCTTGGTCTCATTGGACCACAGGACATGGTTCCAGTAAACCATGTCCTTAGTCTGCTTGTCTTCAGAAAATTGTTTGCAGGCTTTCTCGTGCTATATCTTTAGAAGATACTTCTTTCTGGGATGATAGCCATGCAGACCAATGTGATTTAGTGTGCAGCGTACTGTCTAAGCACTGACAGGCTGTTTTCCCCCCAAGCCTTCAAATTCTGTAGCAAAGCTGCATAGCACTCATACATCTATTTTCCAAAGACAACCTCTGGAAATTATGCTAATCATGTGCACTCAACTTCTTTGGTCATCTGTGGCGAGACCTGTTTTAAATGTGAAACCTGTCCTGTAAAACAACTGTATGGTCTTGCCCACTGTGCTGCAGCTCGATGTTAGGGTCTTGGCAATCTTCTTATAGCACATGCTCTCTTTATATAGAGCAAAAATTATTTTATTCAGATCCTCAAAGAGTTTTTTGCCATGAAGTGCCATATTGAACTCTCCGTGGCCAGTATAAGAGAGCATGAGAGTGATAACACCAAATTGATGACACCCACTAACCATTCACACCTGAGACCTTATAACAGTAACAAGTCACATAACCAGGGGAGGGAAAACGGCTAATTGGGTCCAATTTGGACATTTTCATTTCGGGTATACTGACTTTTGTTGCCATGGTCTTATTTTGAGTGGACACAACATTAAACACTGTCATATAGGCTGTGCACTCACTACTTGTAGCAGAGTGCCATTTCTTCAGTGTTTTCACATGAAAAAATCCAATAAAATAGTAACAAAAATGTAAGGTGTGAACTCACTTACCGTATATACTCGAGTATAAGCCGACCCGAGTATAAGCCGAGACCCCTAATTTCAACCCAAAATCTCAGGAAAAGTTATTGACTCGAGTATAAGCCTAGGGTGGGAAATGCATCATCCCCCCCTGTCATCATCCAGACCCGTCATTAACATCCTCATCATCATCACCGCCTGTCATCATCCAGACCCTCATCATCATCACCTGTCATCATCCCCTTGTCATCATCCCACACATCCCCCCCTTCATCATCCCCTTGTCATCATCCCCACCCCCCTTCATCATCCCCTTGTCATCATCCCCACCCCCCTTCATCATCCCCTTGTAATCATCCCACACCCCCCCCCTTCATCATCCCCTTGTCATCATCCCCACCCCCTTCATCATCCCACACCCCCCTTCATCATCCTCTTGTCATCATCCCACACCCCCCTTCATCATCCTCTTGTCATCATCCGCCCTCAGTGGTCTTCAACCTGTGGACCTCCAGAGGTTTCAAAACTACAACTCCCAGCAAGCCTGGGCAGCCATCGGCTGTCCGGGCTTGCTGGGAGTTGTAGTTTTGAAACCTCCGGAGGTCCGCAGGTTGAAGACCACTGCGGCCTTCGACATCATCCAGCCCCCTCTCACCCCCCTTTAGTTCTGTACAGTACTCACCTCCGCTCGGCGCTGGTCCGGTGCTGCAGGACTGTCTGGAGAGGAGGTGGTCCAGTGGGATAGTGGTTCCGGGCTGCTATCTTCACTGGGGGCGCCTCTTCTCCGCGCTGCGGGCCCGGAATAGAGGCGTTGCCTTGACAATGACGCAGAAGTACGTTGGCAATGAACGTACCTCTGCGTCGTTGTCAAGGCAACGTGACTATTCTGGGGCCGGGCCCGAAGCGCTTAGAAGAGGCCTCCCCGGTGAAGATAGCAGCCCGGAACCACTATCCCACCGGACCACCTCCTCTCCGGACAGCCCTGCAGCACCGGACCAGCGCCGAGCGGAGGTGAGTACTGTACAGAACTAAATGGGGGTGAGAGGGGGCTGGATGATGTCGAAGGCCGCAGTGGTCTTCAACCTGCAGACCTCCGGAGGTTTCAAAACTACAACTCCCAGCAAGCCCGGACAGCCGATGGCTGCCCGGGCTTGCTGGGAGTTGTAGTTTTGAAACCTCTGGAGGTCCGCAGGTTGAAGACCACTGCGGGTGGAGAGTTCACTCGAGTATAAGCCGAGGGGGGTGTTTTCAGCACGAAAAATCGTGCTGAAAAACTCGGCTTATACTCGAGTATATACGGTATGTGAGATACTGTACTTAAAGAAAGGCTACATGGAAGAAGTTGTAATGTTAATCTATAAAGAGTTACTAAGAGTGCTTCCTGTAATTAAATTACCCATTGCATTAGTCAATTGAAATACTAATTTTTTTTTTCCTGTGTCTATATATTATATATGTGTTTCCATTTAATATATATAGACATGTACAAGTCAGCCACATGAATGAATGATTGAATGAATGAATGGTTGAGAATGAATGGCAGTTACAAAGACACAAAAAAATATATCATCAAAAGTCAATAGCAACCTAGAAACAGTAAAAAAAAAATAATAATAATAACAGTTCTTATTGCCCATAACAAATAACAGTGCAGTGTCATTAATTGTTTTCTATTTTTTTTATTTTTTTTTCCAATTTAAGAAAATGTACATTTAAGGGAATAAAATGTGTACTGTCTTTGTTTGCTAAGGGTAATATTGTTAAATAAATATTGATAGATGAGGGCCAGTACTTATCAATGGCACTACGTCCAACTTACTGAGCACTATGTTTCAGCAAGATAGCACTTGAATTAGCAAAACCTAGTTCAAGACAAATTATCATAGGTTGTGTACTGTATAGAGTACAAAACTAAGTCATATTGTAAAAGCTTTTCCTATGTTTATTTCACAGTCAATGAAAAACATGTAAAACAACTGGTGAACACAGAAAATTAAAAATGCAACTAAGAAACTCACAGAAAACTTGAGTTTGATTTAGCGTTGTCAAAAATCCCTTCACAAAAAAAATTCTAAAACGTAACCTTTAATAAACATTAAAATCACAAATTAAAACACCAACAAGGGAATCTCATGTTGCTATGAGAAAAAAACTGAGAATTAATCCAAAATCTCAATCAACAACAACCTGATATGTCAATGGTAAAGATAAAAAAAAAACACAAGTAACTTTTCCCATGATCAGAAGACTTGTAACAAATGCTCCTGCAATCAGTAGACTTACTGAATCCAGGGAAGTACAATTTTCTAGAGGATAAGATGGGGGTGTGTGGGAAGGAGGAGGACAGGAAGGGAGGACCTAGGGAAGTATGAGGCCTGTGGTGAATGGTCACTACCTGATAAGCCCTGTTGCTATGCGCCCTGTGCTACCCCTATTCCTAGGCGGAGTTGAACGTCCTTATAAGGAAGGCCCCGCTCTGGAACCTATCCCTTGAACTCCTTCCAATGCCCTATGATACAGACAAAAAGGAGGCTCCCTGTCTCACTCAACAGTCCCTGTCTGACTGGATTGGGATGGGAGAAGGGTATGGCTTATTGCCAACAGTAGGTCTGCTGTGATGGCAAGTCCTATCCTGGGATCACCCACATAGAGAAGATCTCTTATTGATAGGTCTGCATGCAGATGACCCATAAACCAAATCTCATAATATGCGCAATTGTGATATATACATGATATGCAGATAGAAAATGTTGATATTCTGATTAAAGTAGAAGCACACAGATAACCAAAAAACCAGATCTCATAATATAGATATTTATGGATGATCTATCAATTTGTGTAACACAGACATAAAGAGTGACCAAAAGATGCACAGAGATGCCGGATGTTCCGCAGCCATAGTGGAGGAGGTAACTGCCTGCTCTTTATATGGTACTGACAGTAGTGTTGACCAATCCGGTTGTCTTACCTTGCACTGAATATGCCTTCAATCCAATGAACTCCCTGGACTGTACTTGGATTCAGTAAGTCTCCTGAGCATTTGTTACAAGTCTCCTGATCATGGGAATAGTTACTTGTCTTTTTTTGATCTTTACCAATGACATATCGAATTGTTGGTGATTGAGATTTTGAATTCATTCTCTGTTTTATTCTCATAGTGACATGAGATTCACTCATTGGTGTTACAATTTGTGGATTTAATGTTTATTAAAGGTCAAGTTTTAGTATTTTTTCTGTGAAGGGATTTTTGACAAAACTAAATATTTACAAAGTTTTCTGTGAGTTTGCGGTCTGCTTTAGTGGCATGGCTGGGTGTTTGGATTCAACAGCTAATAACGAGTCATGACTTAGGAGTGCCACATCTGTATTTTCTGATCAAGAGTGGATGCCCTCAGACTCAGAGGTCCCCACATTGAAAAAACTGTTTTCGTGAACACCACCAATGCTATAAAAATAAAATGAAATCCTTGTGGGAAGTTCAGACATTGGAGAATTACATCAAACACAGCATTGTCCCTAAAGGCCTTCGCATTAATATAAGACCAGCTGAAAGATGCCGTACCCCTGCCCTCCTTGAAAGATGGGAAAGGAGGCTACTGAGTGCTCAGTTCGTTTTATGTGGATCCTTTTGGAGGAAGAATCTAACACTCTATCTGCCTCCTCCAAAGTACTAATAGAAGTAGCTCAGAAGGCCTTGACATTTAGGTCCGATCCAGATTATAACCAACAGGAATCTATCCTTCAGGATTCAATAAAAAAAATGTCATAAATACATTTGTGAAAGAAAACACAAACAATTTGTAAGGGATTTGTCGGGTTTAAAAAAAAAAAAAAAAGAAAGCCTATAATTTTGAAAAGGATCCAGCGAGGACAACTAACTCTGCTTCGGAGGTGTCATCCTCTAATTAGGATACCTCTGATACAGAACACAGTAGGTTGCCAAAACCCGGTGGCAGGGGACAAGTAGCAAGGAATCATAAATGGGGGGACAGAGAACCCCCCCCCTGCGCAACCCCAGATGAGGGGCCAATATGAAAGACTTTTCAAACACCAACTGGAGTAGTCTATGCCTCTACTCCTTCCTCCTCTTTTTTTAGAGACGGAGGTGGCACAACATCCACCACAACAAAATCGTCACTAGAGCAGGATAATCTGAAGGTTATCAACTTATCAGGATTTCCGTTATCAGATAATCAAATCAAAGTATTACAGAAAGGCCTATCTTTCATACCTATCAGTAGACTGGACAAGTTTTATTGGGTCAAAGATCTCAATTTGTTTTGTAGAAAGCTCAAGTGGTATAGATTTTTTTAGGCTACATGATAAGAGAGAATGGCTCGACAACAGATCCCACCTTTTGTCATCTTTAAGAGCTTAAAGGGGTACTCCGCCCCTAGACATCTTATCCCCTATCCAAAGGATAGGGGATAAGATGTCAGATTGCCGCGGTCCCGCTGCTGGGGACCCCCGGGATTGCCGTTGCGGCACCCCACTGTCATCACTGCACAGAGCGAGTTCGCTCTGCACATAATGACGGGCAGTACAGGGGCCGGAGCATCGTTACGTCACGGCCCCGCCCCTCGTGACGTCACAGCCCGCCCCCTCAATACAAGTCTATGGGAGGGGGCGTGGCCGTCATCACACCCCTGCCATAGACTTGTATTAAGGGGGCGGGCCGTGATTTCACGAGGGGTGGAGCGATGATGTCACGCTGCTCCGTCCCCTGTATCGCCCGTCAATACGCACAGAGCGAACTCGCTCTGTGCAGTAATGACAGCGGGGTGCCGCAGTGGCGATCCCGGGGGTCCCCAGCAGCGGGACCGCGGCGATCTGACATCTTATACCCTATCCTTTGGATAGGGGATAAGATGTCTAGGGGCGGAGTACCCCTTTAAGAGCTTATTGATGGAGGCTAAACAGAGCCATTTAATTGACTCCAAAGAATTCAACTACCTTTGTCCTAAGTATCCTCGGTTGGCAAAATTTTACTGCCTCCCTAAGATTCACAAATGGGTACAAAAACTCAAAGGAAGGCCAATTATTTCAGGCAATGGTTCCCTGACTGAGGCAATAGGAGTTTATGTGGACAAAATACATGGGAACTTTCTTACATCACTACCTTCTTACGTCAGAGATACAATGGATCTCTTAAAACGCATTGAAGGGGTACAGGTAGATGATTCTGTCCTCCTCATCAGTAACGATGTGGAGGCACTTTATAGTTCTATTTTGCACGAACAGGGCCTAAAAGCAGTGGAATATTATTTAGCTTTCAGAAGTAATTTCTTCCAAGCATATAATAATTTTGTCATCAAACTTGTCGAATATATCTTGACCCACAATGTCTTCACTTTCGATGGGAGGAACTCCCACAGCTCAGGGGGCCCGTGATGGAATTTCTTAATGTTAACCAACTAGGTCTGAAATTTACATACGAGATTGGCCTAAAACTCGCTTCCATGTCTTGATGTCCTTATCCAATAAGGGGAGGAGAGTAATCTAATGACCACACTGTATTGCAAAGACACTGCGACTAACAGTCTTGTACATTGGTCAAGTTTCCACCCTCGAGATCTCAGAAAAGGCATCCCGAAGGGGCAATATCTCAGATTACGTAGAAATTTCTCCTTGGAAGTGGAGTTCCACAATGAAGCCAGAAAATTGCCGAACAGATTTCAGCAACGGGGTTATCCCAACCGTGTTCTGAAACCCGCATTTACTCATGCTCGAGACCAGGTGAGAAAAGATCTCCTAACACCGCGACCACAGGTGCAGGGTAATGGCCTGACCCGAATCATTGCCAGTTTTGATGACCACTCTAGTGAAATGTATAACATCTTATGCAAACACTGGTCCATTTTACAGGCTGATCCTTATTTGGATAAAGTTTTCTCCACACGTCCACTCATCTCTTACCACAAAGGTCAGAGCCTACAGGACCGGTTGTTACACAGCCACTACACTAGACCCCCTTTGGCTTCATATTGGCTTCAACACCGCATATGTGGAAATTTCAAGTTTAGTGGCTGTCGTGCCTGCCCATTTATGTCCAAAACTGTCCCTTGTTCTATGACAGGAATTTCTTACACCATTAGGGACTTTGATAATTGTCGGTCAAGGGGATTTGTTGTGACTGCTGTTTTGACTACATAGGCAAGACGATACGTGAATTCCACAGACATATCTGCAAACTTATAAATGATATCAAACATGCACATGCCACTCCTATATCAAGACATGCTCATGAGTTCCATCAGGGAGATCCCCAATGTCTGAAATTTTCCATTGTGGAAATTGTACGCCCATCCAATCAAGGGGGTGATTTTGACAGGAGAAGAAATGGTGGATCCACAGATTTAAATTGGTGGCCCCACCAAGGCCTTAATGAAATGTTGTCCTTCACTAGTTTTTGTACCGCTGAGCACTCCAGGTCCCTGTCCCTCCCCGGAGCACTCATGGCGTTCTTCTGCCTGCATCGCCCCGGGCAGTCCCGCTGTCCAGGAGCGCTGCTCTGGTGTCCCGGGCGGGGATGCAATCCGCGTGGCGGGACGTGCCTGCCCGCGGGTCGCATCCCGATCCTCTCAGCTGCCCCGTCCTCCTTCGGCTCCGTCCCGGCACGCACGGCCCCGCTCTCTAGGGCGCGCGCGCGCCGGCTCTATGAAATTTAAAGGGCCAGTGCCCCACTAATTGGTGCCTGGCCCAATCAGTGTAATTACCTCCAAACACTACATAAACCGTCTTCCCCTTCCTGTCCTTGCCGGATCTTGTTCCCCTAGTGCCCTGAGAAAGCGTTTTATGTGTATCCCTAGCCTGTGTATCCAGACCCTTGCTGTTGCCCCTGACTACGAACCTTGCCGTCTGCCTTGACCTGCTGCTATGTCTGACCTCGCCTTGCCTTGTCCTTGTGTACCACGCCTGTCTCAGCTGTCAGTGAGGTTGAGTCGCTATCGCGTGGAACGACCTGGGGGGTTACCTGTCGCAGCAAGTCCATCCCGCTTTGCGGCGGGCTCTGGTGAAAACCAGTAACCTCTTAGATTCTGTTCCCCTGGTACAGCCCACGCCATCGCCTCACTGACACAGAGGATCCACTCACGTGTCCTCCCTGCATACCAGTCCGGACCCTGACAGGTTTATTTAATAGCTCATGATTTTAATAGCTGCTACACCGCAATGGCATAATATTGTCTTATGCCTGTTGCATAAGGGTGGTTTAATATTCCAAAAATTCCAGGTCTTGTCTTATTAGCGCTGAATGCGCAAACGACAAATTATTTTTTAACCTTTTTAGGTTACGAGATTTATAGAATCTGAGTTGGCCCTGATCATTATCAGTTGCCTCCCCAGCTCTCCCTGTTTTATCTATCTGTGATTTTTGTTTAACTTTTGTCTCAATTTTTTCACAAGGGTCTACATGTACTCACTCGCAGAGTGGAGGGTCTAAAAATAATGACTTATACTTATCTTACTGACATTGGCACTTACATCATTATTAACAACTATCTGCTTCCTCTAAGTGTTCCCTGTATTTTTACGGGTCCCACTATAATTGTTCATAGATATTGTATTTGTCATTATCTTCATTGTATTAGATATATGAGATCGTGATCATCTCCAATGCTGCGCAACTAACAGGTCGGTCATGTGATGTGCCAGATTGTTGTGGTCATGTGATCTGTTGGACCGCCTTCTGGCTAATGTTCTACCGTTTGGGTTACATGACTTGTAACATCAGCTGACCTCCCATTCAATCCACTACATCGGTGACTGCTTATTGAAGCCGCATCTCTCTGAGTCACATGACACACAGCGTCAGCTGATTATTCAGTATACTATACTGTTGTCTAGGAAGTGACGTTGTACTCGCATAGGTCACGTGTTTGAACATGTGATCGGAGTTAGGAGCTATGCCAAACTGCCTCTTTCCACTGACGGGAGTTCATTGGATTGAAGGCATATTCAGTGCAAGGTAAAACGACCGGATTGGTCAACACTACTGTCAGTACTGTATAAAGAGCAGGCAGTTACCTCCTCCACTATGACTGCTGAACATCCGGCATCTCTGTGCATCTTAGACCAGCCATCATTTCTCATGGTCCTCATCATGAGACCATTAATGACCCCCACTGTCTCCTGATGAATGGGGCAAGAAACGCACTGAGACCTCCTTTTTGTCTATTTGCATGGGCCAGAGAAGTACATATAACTACTAGCTAACTTATGGTACATTCTGTCTGTGTTTTTGAGGCATATCCTGTGTCTGAGCTACATATACCCACATGCTTATTATATTTACCCTCATTATTTGGTGAAACTTTATGTCTGTGTTACACAAATTGATCTGTCATCCATAAATATCTATATTATGAGACCTGTTTTTTTTGTTATCTGTGTGCTTCTACTTTAACCAGAATATCAATATTGGCTATCTGCATATCATATGCAGTTTCATATGCACATTCACCGAACCCCTCTTAAAGGGGTATTCCAGGCAAAAACTTTTTTTATATATCAACTGTCTCCGGAAAGTTAAACAGATTTGTAAATTAAAAAATAGTATTGATTGTGTGCAGCTCACAAAAAACAGGGGACGAGGTTAACTGAGATGCTTTTTCACCAGAAAAGCAAAAATGGTATAAATATAGAAAACAAGAGAGTACTCAGTCCTCAGTCTCCCACCTGTACAAACAGGTATGTGATCGAGGAATGGATTCACTAGACAATAATTATAAAATGTATTTATACAAATATAACCAATCCACAAACCGCAGGGCCCTACGGATGTGGAATGGGATTACAATAAAATATTATATTCAATAATGACTTCTGCCCATATTCAATCATGCAAAGATTCAATTTAAATAATGCAAGTAATAAGCGATAATCTACTAATGACAAGAGAAAAAAAATGAATAAATAAATAAAATAAAATAAAAAAGATTAAAAAATTTTTTTTTAACAGAAAAAATAATATTTTGGTAGCCGTCCTGTAACAAAAAAGAATGATGTGGCAAATCTCTGGATATCGTATATCAGTTTCATAGATAGCTTGTGACAGTTCCGTAGACAATTTATATCCAAGGATAAATTATAACAGTTTTCAATCCTGGAAAGGAAACATATAATATTTCTCCTGTGCGATAATAGTATTAAACTGTATATTTTATGGCACGATCAAGTATATAATCGTCTACGCTATTTAATCCTGAAAAGGAAAACGTTCTCGGCACTGTGTGCCACTCACCACCCTTAAAGTTTGGGGTCCCGGTATCTAGAAGTTCAGTCCAGAAGTTCAGACCTTCTAAACTCTGTGTACGAATTCCCACTTATTTGTATCATCATTAAAACCACCCTTGGAGCTTCTATCTACCTGCCTGTATACGGCTCATACCGGCCCTAGAGGTCAGCTGACTGAAATCAGCTGACCCGTGACATCACACGCCACCGGGGATTACCGAGGAACACGCTGTGAGCAGCGGCTGCATTGAGACACAGTACCTCTGCATCCTCCAGCGTATGGACTGAACTTCTCGATACCGGGACCCCAAACTTTAAGGGTGGTGAGTGGCACACAGTGCCGAGAACGTTTTCCTTTTCAGAATTAAATAGCGTAGACGATTATATACTTGATCGTGCCATAAAATATACAGTTTAATACTATTATCGCACAGGAGAAATATTATATGTTTCCTTTCCAGGATTAAAAACTGTTATAATTTATCCTTGGATATAAATTGTCTACGGAACTGTCACAAGCTATCTATGAAACTGATATACGATATCCAGAGATTTGCCACATCATTCTTTTTTGTTACAGGACGGCTACTAAAATATTATTTTTTCTGTTAAAAATTTTTTTTAATCTTTTTTATTTTATTTATTTATTCATTTTTTTTTCTCTTGTCATTAGTAGATTATCGCTTATTACTTGCATTATTTTAATTGAATCTTTGCATGATTGAATATGGGCAGAAGTCATTATTGAATATAATATTTTATTGTAATCCCATTACACATCCGTAGGGCCCTGCGGTTTGTGGATTGGTTATATTTGTATAAATAAATTTTATAATTATAGTCTAGTGAATCCATTCCTCCATCACATACCTGTTTGTACAGGTGGGAGACTGAGGACTGAGCACTCTCTTGTTTTCTAGATTTGTAAATTACTTCTATTAAAAAATCTCAATCCTTCCAATAGTTATTAGCTTCTGAAGTTTTCTGTCTAACTGCTCAATGATGATGTCACGTCCTGGGAGCTGTGCATGATGGGAAAATATCCCCATAGGAGCTGCACAGCTCCTGGGACGTGAGTCATCAGAAAGCCGTTAGACAGAAAACAGCAAGTCAACTTCAGAAGCTAATAACTATTGGAAGGACTAAGATTTTTTAATAGAAGTAATTCACAAATTTGTTTAACTTTCCGGAGCCAGTTGATATATAAAAAAAAAGTTTTGGCCTGGAATACCCCTTTAATTGGAAAAATAAAATAGGATTTTTTCAAATTCAAAACATAGGAGGCATATATTTAGGTATATATTTATACATAGGTGCACAAAATGAACAAAACCATTGAAGAACAAAACCATTAAGACCCATTAGGCGCAGGCAGTGTTCCCCCACACATTAGGTGCAGGCAGTGTTCCCCTACACATTAGGCGCAGGCAGTGTTCCCCCACACATTATGCGCAGGCAGTGTTCCCCCACACATTAGGCGCAGGCAGTGTTCCCCCACACATTAGGCGCAGGCAGTGTTCCCCCACACATTAGGCGCAGGCAGTGTTCCCCCACACATTAGGCGCAGGCAGTGTTCCCCCACACATTAGGCGCAGGCAGTGTTCCCCCACATTAGGCAGGCAGTGTTCCCCCACATTAGGCAGGCAGTATTCCTCTATCCTACGGTCCTCGGCACCTTCGTTTCTATGGGCGCACGCACGGGACGTCAGTGACGTCCCGGCGTGCGCTATGTCCCGGCGGCCCCAGCGTTTTTAAACTCAACACGGGGCCGCAGGGAGTTAATAGTGATGGGGGGAATTGCCCCGTCGCTACAAGATGGGCAAACACCTGCTCTACTCGGGGCCCCGTGCCAGCTCGGGGTCCCAAGCATTTGCTTGGTTTGCCTGTCCTGTTGGGACCTCCCCCGCCAAACCCGCAAGACTGACTCTCCGAACCCCTGGGGTTCGATCGAACCCAGGTTTAGAACCACTGGCCTAGATACTGTGGAAGGCCAGCCAAAAGTACACACTGGCTGGTGTTGCACACAAGTACTTTTTTAAGCATACTGGAGCACATTGTCCTCCCCTCATAACTGCATACCACATATGTACAAATAAGTGGTGTGCTATTTCGTTCCTGTTAAAGTCTTAAGGGCCTAGATACTGTGAAAGGACAACCAAAAGTACACATCGGCTGGTGTTGAACACAAATACTTTTTTAAGCATACTGGAGCGCATTGTCCTCCCCTCATAACTGCATACCACATACGTACATCATAGTGGTGTACTATTTTGTTCTTGTTAATGTCTTAAGGGCCTAGATACTGGACTGCCAAAAGTACACACCTGCTGGTGTTCTACACAAATACTGTTTTAACTCCTTAATGATGCCGGATGTATATTTACGTCCTGCGCCGGCTCCTGCGATATAACGCGGGGTCACGCAGTTATCCCGCATCATATCGGGACAGTCCCGTCGACCATCAATGGCCAGGACCCGCGGCTAATACCGGATATCACTGATCGCGGTGATGCCTGGTATTAACCCTTCAGACGTGGCGATCAAAGTTGACCACCATGTCTGAAGTGAAACTGAAAGCATCCCGGCAGCTCAGTCGGGCTGTTCGGGACCGCTGCAGTGAAATTGTGGCATCCCGAACAGCTTGCAGGACACCAGGAGGAACCCTACCTGCCTCCTGCATGTCCGATCCCTGAATTACTGCTCCGTGCCTGAGATCCAGGCAGGAGCAGTCAAGCGCTGACAACACTGATCAATGCCATTCTATTGCATGGCAGTGAACAGTGTAAGAGATCAGTGTATGCAATGTTATAGCCCCCTATGTTAATAAATGTGATTTAGAAGGGAATTAATAGGGCGAGAGGAAGGCCTTACAGGGCCTTACAGTTTTTACCCCCACCTGCTACAATGGACAATACGTTGTTCCCTTCCACCTTTTCTAGAAAAGTGTTACTCGTCTTAAAAAGTGCGGCCACATCAATACTTGGTGGTGTAGGCGGCACATGGTTGTTACGCCGAGCGCTCCGGGTCCCCGCTCCTCCCCGGAGCGCTCGCAACATCCTCGCTACGGCAGCGCCCCGGTCAGACCCACTGACCGGGTGCGCTGCGATACCGCCTCCAGCCGGGATGCGATTCGCGATGCGGGTGGCGCCCGCTCGCAATGCGCACCCCGGCTTCCGTACCTGACTCGCTCTCCCTCGGTCCTGTCCCGGCGCGCGCGGCCCCGCTCCCTAGGGCGCGCGCGCGCCGGGTCTCTGCGATTTAAAGGGCCACTGCGCCACTGATTGGCGCAGTGGTTCCAATTAGTGTCTTCACCTGTGCACTCCCTATGTATACCTCACTTCCCCTGCACTCCCTCGCCGGATCTTGTTGCCCTTGTGCCTAGTGAAAGCGTTCCCTTGTGTGTTCCTAGCCTGTGTTCCAGACCTCCTGCCGTTGCCCCTGACTACGATCCTTGCTGCCTGCCCCGACCTTCTGCTACGTCCGACCTTGCTTCTGTCTACTCCCTTGTACCGCGCCTATCTTCAGCAGTCAGAGAGGTTGAGCCGTTGCTAGTGGATACGACCTGGTCACTACCGCCGCAGCAAGACCATCCCGCTTTGCGGCGGGCTCTGGTGAATACCAGTAGTGACTTAGAACCGGTCCACTAGCACGGTCCACGCCAATCCCTCTCTGGCACAGAGGATCCACCTCCTGCCAGCCGGCATCGTGACAATGGTGTTTTTTGCACACCTTTACATTTGTTGGATTAAAAAAAAAAATTTGGGTCGATATCGGCGTATAACACGCTAACATTTTTAGCCTAAAGTCTATGTGCGTGTTATACGCCGATACACCCCCAGGAAAGGCAGGGGGAGAGAGGCCGTCACTGCCCGCTTCTCTCCCCCGGCCTTTCCTGGGGTCTAGAGCCCTGCTGCCGGCCCTTCTCTCCCCCTGGCTATCGGCGCCGCTGACCGTTCTGTCCCCCTGACTATCGGTGCCGGCGCCCCATTGCTGGCGCCGACAGCCAGGGGGAGAGAAGGGGCAGCGGCACCCATTTCCGGCGCCGCTGCCCCGTTGCCTCCCCCATCCCTGGTGGCATAATTACCTGTTGCCGGGGTCGGGTCCGTGCTGCTGCAGGCCTCCAGTGTGCGTCCCCTGCCTCGTTGCTATGCACGGCGTGGCGCACTGACGTCATGCGCCGCGCCGTGCAGCGCATAGCAACGACGCAGGGGACGCACGCCGGAGGCCTGCAGCAGCGCGGACCCGACCCCGGCAACAGGTAATTATACAACCGGGGATGTGGGGAGGCAACAGGGCAGCGGAGCCGGCAATGGGTGCCGCTGCCCCTTCTCTCCCCCTGGCTGTCGGCGCCGCTTCTCTCCCCCTGGCTATCGGCGCCAGCAATGGGGCGCCGGCACCGATAGTCAGAGGGACAGAACGGGCAGCGGCGCCGATAGCCAGGGGGAGAGAAGGGCCTGCAGCAGGGCTCTAGACCCCAGGAAAGGCAGGGGGAGAGAAGCCGGCAGCGACGGCCTCTCTCCCCTGCCTTTCCTGGGGGTGTATCGGGGTACACGCGCACACACGCACCCCCTTATTTTACCATGGATATTTGGGTAAAAAAACTTTTTTTACCCAAATATCCTTGGTAAAATGAGGGTGCGTGTTATAGGCCGGTGCAGGGTATACCCCGATAAATACGGTATTTTATCCTAAGCATATTATTAAAGGTTAAGTTTTACGTAATGCATATCCTCAATACTTACTTGTGCACACTTTTACAAAAGAGACTGTTTTCTTCTGCCTACCTGCCTCTGCTTCTATTCTGATCCTGCCACCTGCCTGATGCCACACATCTGATGCCAAGTTCTCCTTTTTTCACCCACCTTTGTAACCGGGAACTGGTATTGCCACCCACCGCACCACTCTGTCACAGGTAACTTTCAGGACTCCTGATGCTGATGCTGCCACCTGCAGGCTGTCTCATTCTGCTACCATATGTCCTCCTCAGGCTGATGCCACCTCCAGGCTGTGTCATTCAGCCACTATATGGTTTCTTCATGCTGCCACCACCTCCACGCTGTGTCATTCAGCCACTATATGGTCTCCTCACGCTGCCGCCACCTCTATGCTGTGTCATTCAGCCACTATATGGTCTCCTCATGCTGCTTCCAACTCCAGACTGTGTCATTCAGCCACTATATGGTCTCCTCATGCTTCAGCCACCTCCAGGCTGTGTCATTCAGCCACTATATGTTCTCCTCATGCTGCCGCCAACTCCACGCTGTGTCATTCAGCCACTATATGGTCTCCTCATGCTGCCAACACCTCCACGCTGTGTCATTCAGCCACTATATGGTCTCCTCATTCTGCCAACACCTCCACGCTGTGTCATTCAGCCACTATATGTTCTCCTCATGCTGCCGCAAACTCCAGGCTGTGTCATTCAGACACTATATGTTCTCCTCATGCTGCCGCCACCTCCACGCTGTGTCATTCAGCCACTATATGGTCTCCTCATGTTGCCAACACCTCCACGCTGTGTCATTCAGCCACTATATGGTCTCCATATACTGCCGTTACCTCCAGGCTGTGTCATTCTGCCGCCATTTGGTCTCCACTGGCTCATGTCAGTTTTTTATAGCTTTTCGACCAAAATAAATTCATTTCAAACAAAACATTTTCTGAAAATACTGCTAACGGGACAAATGAAAATTTTACTAAAATTCAATCGTTAGTCCTCATATGTTATCTTTGGAATTACCACAAGAATCCAAATAAACAGATTGGAGCAAGAAAATTAAATCATAACTGATTAAATGAAAGATTCAAAGTTTGATACGCAGTACCAGCCGTGCTTACTTAGGCGTGCATGGCTTGACATCTATCGACAAGCATTTGATACCGGCAGGAGCCCTCCTGGGTCAGGCCTGCACCACTGAGAGGGAGTATAAACTGACACATTGCTTTAAAATTGTGCTGCTCTGCAGCCTACATAGGCTGCCGCCACCTCCAGACTGTGTCATTCTTCCGCCCAATGGTCTCGTCATGCTGCTGCCACCTCTAGGTTCGTCATTGTGCTGCCATGTGATCTCCTTGTTATATTGATCTTGCAGTTTGACAGTATCTTTTCAAAGTAAACGCTTTGGGCACCCAGGACATCAGTCATAATCATGGGGGGGGGTTTAAAGGCATGGGCTGGGATAGGCAGTAGATGGCTTCGCGGCAGACCGCTAGCTTGATTTTAAGATACAACTAGTAGCTTTTCCATAGTTTACACTGCAGCAATTATACACTAATGGAGCTAGAATTACCGCGGCTGCTGGCACCAGACTTGCCTTCCAATGGGTCCTCAAAAAAGGTTTTAAAGTTTGCTTGTTCCAGTTACCAGGCTCTGTTATTGTGCTGCTGTGCGGCAGTGATTCTAATAGCAACACCTGTGATCTGCATGTCATACTGAATAACAGTATTATTTCACTAACACAGCACAATCCCTATGCGTGTTACGAGAAGGCACCCCCCTATTGAGGCTCTCTGTATCCCGGAAATAGCTGTTTTTAATAGTGATTGGCCGCAAATAAATTTGGATCAAAATATGCTGATTCATATGGAATTTAATATGGAATTTAAATTGTGAGCCTTAATGAGACAGGGACCAATGTGAGTGAAGACAAGTTCTATACAGCATGTGAAATAAGGTCATGCCATTGTTTTCCGGTACTTGGTGTCATAGCACTGGTCGTAGCTTTTCATCTGTTGTTTCATTTTGCCAGTTGTAGCAATTGAACTTTTGGCACAATATTTTCCTCACACAACTTTGTCCTTGCTACAGCCTTTAAGTATTACAAATATTATTAGTCTTGTCAGCTTTATGACTATAAATTCATATTTCATTATAAAACATTTTCATGGTTGGAAAACAAATCAAAAGGCAAGCCAAGCATGGACTCATGATGAGCGCGCATTTTCACTACAGAGGTCAAAAAAAGCTACAGTTACTGCTTCTTTCTTCTGAGAATTGCATAACTTTCCCAATGTTTTATTGGCTATTAAACACAATCTGGGGCATTCTGATTATTCATTGCCAAGAGCCAAACACAAGTTCCATTAAACAATCCACAAATCATCTATATCATGTGATAAATAAAAAGATAGATGGATAGATAAATAGATAGACAGACTATAAGAAGTAGATTGTAAATTAGTTCCCCAAATATCCAACAGCTTGTAACTCAGCTCTGCTGGTTTCCTGAATAGTGCAGTTTTGGTTCATTCATTCGGGTAAAAAAAAAAGATCAATTTTGTTGACAAGATGGACTGACGTCTCACAGTGGGATTAAGTTATGTGCTGCTTATACAAGTCTATGGAGAGGATAGGGCAGAGGAGGGAGTTGGGACTGGGACTGAATTAAAGGGGTACTCCGCTGAAAAACATCTTTTTTAATCAACTGGTGCCAAAAAGTTAAATTACTTCTTAATCCTTCCAGTACTTATCAGCTGCTGTATACTACACAGAAAGTTCTTTTTTTTTTCTTTTTTACTTTCTGTCTGACCACAGTGCTCTCTGCTGACACCTTTGTCAATGTCAGGACCTGTCCAGTGCAGGAACAAATCCCCATAGCAAACCTATCCTGTTCTGGACAGTTCCTGACATGGACAGAGGTGTCAGCAGAGAGCACTGGGGTCAGACAGAAAAGAAATTCAAAAAGAAAAGCAACTGATAAGTCCTAGAAGGATAAAGATTTTTAAATATAAGTAATTTACAAATCTGTGTAACTTTCTGACCAATTGATAAAAAGAATGTTTTCCAGCAGAGTACCCCTTTAAGAAATAGCAGAGACTACAAAGAAACTGCACAAGAGCTTACTATGAGTATTAGCTCATAGGGTGTATATAAGAGATATAAAAGCAAAAATCCCTTTTTTGTGTGCAGTGTAAGGGAGACAGCATAGTAACTAGTCTCAATCTACTAGTACAGGGACAACTAAATATTAGAGATGAAGCCTGCAGAGAAAAATGCGGTGTAAAAATGCCATATAAGTTATGTTAACTTATATAATGTCCAGAAATAGTGCTTACCCCATGAACACACGCATTCACTTATCCTGAAAAGTTACCTGAAACAATAGGTCCTCTTTTTTACAGTATGGTTCCCAGCCTGCCTGATAAAATAATAAAAACTTTATCTCGCCTTCCTATGGTCCCTTGTAGCTTTGGTATCAGGGCGCTTTGTCCTCAGTTGGTGACACTGGTTTCCCTGAAGCTGCAGAGCAACGCGCCTGCTGTCAGACAAACTGACAGTGCCGCTTGCCAATCACTGGCCGAGGCGGGACACCGATGTGGCCATTGATTGGCTGAAAGATGCTGTGATGAGACCGGCTGCATATGGGGCATCCTGATATCAGAGGCTAAAATGAAAACGAGTAAGATAAGTTATAGTTATTATTATTTTATTAGGCAGGCTGGGGACATTACTGTAAAAGTTTTACACCAGACAACCCCTTTAAAGAGTACTTGTCACCAAACTAAACTTTTAATATATTGTTTCTTGTGTAATTATAAGACACTTTGCTATTTACTTGCTGTTAAAATTCTCAACCTTTATGGCCCAGATTTATCAAGCTGTGTGAGAGAAAAAAATAGAGAGATTTTCCCACATGAACCAATCACAGCTCAGCTTTCACTTTACCTCAACTAGTTACCTGAGCTGTGATTGGTTACTGGGGGAAAATCACTATATTTTCTCTCACACAGTTTGATAAATCTGGGCCTATATGTTTTTAATGTGATTTGGTGGCTCTGTTCTTTTACCTGCGCAAGTCAAACAGTTAGTTTGGTCTCCTTCCGGCCTGGCAGGAGACCAAACTTAGGAAGTGCCTGCTTCAGTGGCGTTGCGCCTGCTGGGGAACGCCCAGTTTCTCCACAATGTAAGCAAGGGGAAAGGTATCATACAGAGCTTAAAGCTCAGAACATTTTTTTTAAAGGGCAGGAGGGGTGTTAGGAGTAGTTAGAGAATATAAATTGAGTTAGTTTAGAAAACATGGTTTAATGACAGGTACTCTTTAAAGAGGTTATCCAGGAATAGAAAACAGAGCACATTTCTTTCAAAAGCCTAGGTGTCTTTAGGTTGGGTGTGGTTCTGCAGCTCAGTTCCATTGAAGTGAATGGAGCCAAGTTGTAAAACCACACCCAACCTGGGGACAGACATAGAGCTGTTTTTGAAAGAAATTAGCTCTGTTTTTCGATAACTCCTTTAATGTTTGCCATAAGGATATATTCACAATTGAACTGTATATTTATAACCTAAATGTGTTGTCTTATATTTAGTTTCCCCAAATTCTGCTTAGTTTTCCTCAATGGTATACACAATATAGAAAAAAAGGAGCAAATGATTTACGAGAGTTACACTAAGGCAATATCCGGACCCCATATTTGACATCACTCAACGCTCTCTAGCTATGAGATCAAGCAGCACCTCACTTGCTGATTTGCCTTGTTACACTCTAAGGGTACGTTCAGACGTGCAGATTTTCGCAGCGTATTTCACTGCGGATCAGCCGCTGAAGGACCTCCTATATGCTGCCTTTATTTGTGCCTGCTTGGAGTGGCAATACGCCGCTACAAGCAGACACACTGTGATGTGCGAGTCGCCGCACGCATGCGCACTATACGCGCACATCACGGCAGCTCACGGCCTAGCTCATTGAGCAGGGGAAGTGGCCTCGATGTGTGCAAGTACACCACGCATGCGCGGCAACTCGTACATCGCAGTGTGTCAGCTCGGAGCACGTATTGCCGCTCCAAGCAGGCACATTTAAGGGCACCATACAGAGATCCTTCAGCGGCGAATCTGCAGCGTAAAATACGCTGTACATCCGCACGTGTGAACGTACCCTAAGGGTATGTACACATAGGCGGATTACCTGTGGAATTTCCGCAGCATATTTGCTGCTCAAAATCCGCAGCGGATTTTGCTACCATTGACTTTGATGGGTCAGCAGAAAATCCACAGTAGAGGCAGATTGCAGACTGTGTGACAGAGGCCCCAATGCGAGCCTCAGATGCATGAGGCCTAATTCCAAATATTATACATTAACTACAGAATATAAGTTGAAAGGGCCACCCTATTAATCACTTCTTGATACAACTGAAACCCTTCCTGCTCTGTGCCATTATAGTACGTTGTGGGATCTACATAGTACCAATAAGCCAACATACTATTACTGCATAGTAATGGCACAGGTACAAAAGCTTTTCCCTGCTATTAACTACAGGTGTCAGCTGTATTATACATTTGATACATATGAAATGTATCTAATGCATCTACATGATTATAAACTGTATGACTGACATGTTGGATTCCCTGTAAATCACATATGTTGAAATTAAGGAATTTTTAACTGGAATGTTTAACAGGGCCCTCTGGCAAGAAGTGCATTCAAGTATGAAGTATGTGCCCAGTATCAGATGTACTAAATTTATAATCCATTGAAATCAAAATAGACCATGATATAGACATCGACAAGCTTAGCCAAACCACCGCTGACTTGTATAAATATAACCGATGATGGACACCGCTGTATGCCTTACACGTGGCATTATTTATATACCCAGAAAATTACCATGGAGCAAAGTGTTTAGTAAATACAAGCAGGAATTGTTTCCACTATCTCAAATTGGTTTTCATAATAGCAGGATTATATTTAATATGTATTTACACTATGTGTGTAACTATGCAGTAGTTTGGGAAAACAACATAATAAACTTTAGCAGGTTGTTTATAGATGGACTTTACAGATTTCTGCTTTACATTTTGCTTTATTTGCAAATGATGTTGAGTTACTTGGGCAGCTTTTGTTTATTTAGTACATAAAGACAAGCACAATGCAACAAAGCATGTAAAATAGTGAATTCTATGTATTACCAAACATTATTTTACTGATATAATATGACCAAATTGGGGCATACATCTACAATACTATGTACTGTAAAAAGCTGTTCAGAACTTGGCAGTCATCCTGTAAGCCATGTGATGTGAAAGAATGTCAACTGTGTGAAAAACAACCAGCAAAGGGACTGCAGTTGTCTTCATAAAATAGCATAAGGGCAAGTAATATTCTACCTGTAGGAGATGTCTATGAGACCGCTATCGCTATGGTATGCCATCACTTTCTGACCATCTATCTGTCAGGACCCCCATAGTTTTAGCGCTGCATCCCCTTTAAGGTTTCTGCCAGCTATATAGGGAGCTCCACCATAACCCCATTTATTAAATGAACATGTGCTGTAACATCCTGCAAGACAGGAGGCAAGAAGTGCCACTGTACAGAGAATAGCTTCCATTCTTCCATCCTTTATATTGGGGGAGGATATGCCATCACTTTTTTTGTGTTGGGAATTACTCTTTAAGGGTAGGGTTACGTGTAATGGATCCGCAGTGTATCCGCCAGTGACCCAACCCATAGTGTGCCTCCAGCTGTTCCCCCGCCTCACCCCGTCCCTGGGCCGGCTTGCAGCGCCATTCTGCCGCTCCGAGCACCCACAGAGAGGCCTGCGAGCCGCAGATATTCGGCTGCGGAATTTCTTATGCGAAAATTCCGCCACAAGCCCCATTGAAGTCAAGAGGGTATGTGGTTCCTTTTCCACAGTGGAAATTATGCAGCCGAAAAATCTGTTATGGACAGCCGCGGAGAGCCTTCCCCCTTTCAAACATGCAGCTGGAAACCCGCAAATAAAACAAGCCCTAATGGTGGTTTTCCAAGTATTTATTATGTTTTATGACTTTTTTTTTTATAGATCAACTGGCTCCAGAAAGTTAAACAGATTTGTAAATTACTTCTATTAAAAAATCATAATCCTTTCAGTACTTATGAGCTGCTGAAGTTGAGTTGTTCTTTTCTGTCTAAGTGCTCTCTGATGACACGTGTCTCGGGAACCGCCCAGTTTAGAAGCAAATCCCCATAGCAAGCCTATTCTCCTCTGTGCAGTTCCTGAGACAAGCAGAGATGTCAGCAGAGAGCACTGTTGCCAGACAGAAAACAACAACTCAACTTCAGCAGTTGATGATTATTGAAAGGATTAAGATTTTTTAATAGAAGTATTTTACAAATCTGTTTAACTTTATGGAGCCAGTTGATATAAAAAAAAAAAAGTTTTTTCCTGGAATACCCCTTTAAAGTTAATGTGTTATTAGCTTCATACCCCTCCCCCATAAATGACCACCACTCCCATAGGGTTATTGTTTTCTGAAAATTACTCTATATTGCAATGGAGGTGGATGGTCCCTGTTTGTTGTCTCTGAAAGTCATGGTGGATGGTTCCTAAACACACATACACATTCTTGCATGTTTACGCCATCACAAGCCAGTTCTAATTCCCCATCTTGGTGAAGTCAGTGAATCAAGACAAGAAAAGTATAGGGATCATTCACATTGACAGATGAGCAGCACCACCTCCATAGCGTACAATGTGTGTCTTTAAATAATCAAAGTGCTCTTTAAATAATGTTTCCAATAATATTTATGGGGTCATGTTCCGATGGGCAATGTGTGTGTGCGTGGGGGTGTTATAGCTAATTCATGTTCCTTTTAATAAATTCCCAAACTTCCTATTAAAATGTTAATATCTTTTTACCAAAGCCACGTAAACATTAGAAAGACTCACAAACACAAAATTCTTAGAAGTTAGAAAAGTTTCTATAAACAAATTGTTCCTATGGGTGTTTTTTCCAATAAATTTGTAAGTTACCAATAGCGGAGTGACCCTTTACTACTAGAATACTACTAATTTCCTGTCTCCTAAGTACAGGGTTGACCCTTCTTAGAGATCCAACTCTGCTCCCAGCTGTGCTTAGCAATAGCTGAGCAATGCACATTTTGATATAGCTGTCAATGTGAAGCTTACTTTCTAATAGTAAATTTGTGTAAATTGCAGTTTAATATAGGACTTCCACGGCCAAGAGGGAAAATCTACCAATATGTTTGTCATGGAGATTGATAACAAAACAAATACGTTTGCATGCTGTCAGCATACATTTGATAATGAGCTCTTCATGTCTACATAAACAAGTGGTGTTGGGTACTGGCATCTTGTAAGGAGGGAACCAGATTGGGTGTATCACATGTCAGTGATCTGAAGCCCCAACATGTATTCCATGTTGTATTAGTGGTCCTAGGAGGGGCTGCTTAGGCTTGAGCTTTTTTAAACTAACAAAAGATAATAAGAAAGCAAGGAGATTTGAGAGACGCGAAGACAGCCAAGCATTTGACGTATCCCAGTAATAAAGTTTAACCACACGAGGAAAAAATCAGATCAGACTTACTCAGGGATTAGTCCTTTAATATTTAATTGCAGGGAAACACACTTTAAAAGGGCTTCACGGAACACACATGCTTTGCGGGCCTGGGCTTACATCTACAAGTGTGCATTCTTTGGACCTTTCCCAATATGTACTTGAATATCATACAACAGCAAAAAATGGGAGCATAGCTAATTTGTGGATTGAAGAAATGACCTTGTGTTTATAGTTAAAGGAACATGGCTGCCAGAGATGCAACAGGGCAATTCCTCCTGAAGTTTTTGAGTTTATATTGAAAATGAAATATAAATTGTTAAGATAATCCTTGATGATTAAATTGTATAGCTTCTCCACAACAGATAGTTAATTGGCATCAGTCCATAACATCTGCAGAAAATCTAAGGGTCGAGGCTCAGATTCCTGGCAATAGTGACTCATCTTTTTTTTTCTGCTGTGATAGACAAAAAAAAAGTCTTCTTTTTCTTTGCTCTGCTTAATAGAAAAGTAATGTGAATGTGTATGAAATGTTATCAATCATTACTTCATATCTGTCACTCACCTGATGCATATTATCTGAAATATATATTTACAGACAAAAAGAAAGCAGCGCTCCTCATAGGGCAGTACATCTGGTAAATGGAGAAAAATAAAAAAGGAAGACCCTCTAGAGGGTCTGCTCACTTTTTTTGGTTGTTTAACAGGCACAACCACTATGCGGGCACAGCATAGGGGGTGCAGCCTTCCGGATTTAGGCATGGAACACAAATCTGTCAAATGGTACAGTGGTCCAGTGAAGGGAAGAAAAACTAGCTATATGGCCCAATCCACCAGTCGAGCAGTGATAGATAATATCACACATTTTTTGTATTGTAGAACCAAACCACTACGTGTTTCTGGGCATGGGAGCCCCTTTGTCAGGTGTACTGGCATGCATTTGCATCTGCTTTTAGTAAAATCAGTGATTGTTTTGAAGCATATTTGGCTTTTCTGAACCCTGAATCTATGGTCTGTTCACACTGCTGCTGGATTCCAGTTTAGCATAGCCTGCAACTATATTAAAAACACCATAATCCCAACAAAAACCTGACATCCCCCTCCATTGTAATTCTAAATCTAAATTAGTTGGGGCTCATTTGAAAACAATACTGTCACAGTAGTCATGGCTCATGTAAGAAGGGAAGCCTCAGATTACTGAAATTTTTCTGGTAATGCCCCTAATATGAGGAATCAGCCAATGATACATGTAATCATTTCAAACAACTGCCATACCTATGTGTACTTCTCATAGGATATGTCGAAGTAAGACCGGACAGCCTATGGTGGGCCTAGGCTCCAGCACTTTAATGAAGCAGATTACTTATTTGCTGCCAAAGCTTATTCTTATGAGCTAATTCATAGATATTACAATGTGTTCAGTGTGCACACTGATAACAGTATAAGGCTCCTTTTACATGGCATTAAAGGGGTTATCCATCATAAAGTGATTTTAGTACTTACCTAGATAGTCATGGACATGCTTAAAGGAGTAGTCCGGCATGCACTTTTCACTTTTTTTCCCCCCGGGCTGCAAAATAAAAGAAAAAAAACTCTCTTACCTGCCAACGAGCCCCGGGAGCTCCGGTACACTCCGGTACAGGTGTTCGGTCCCCGGGCTGTATTCTTCTTACTTCCTGTTATCCCGGCACGTCACACGGAGCTTCAGCCTATCACCAGCCGAGGCGGGACATCGCTGCGGCCGGTGATTCGGTGATAGGACCAAACAGCTGTACCGGAGTCTACCGGAGCTCCAGGGGCTCGTTGGCAGGTAAGAGAAAGTTTGTTTTCTTTTATTTTGCTGCCCGGACGGGATAAAATGAGAAAAGTGCGCACCAGACTACTCCTTTAAGAAGGACCCATGCTTGTCTTGGGGCTAAATAGCTTTGTTGTGAGTCCACTATAATGCTACTGCTATCTCTTTGTGGAATGGCTATTTCCTGTTTGAGTTTCCTCCCTTCAACTACAAGTCACATGATCCTTTGTTTGTAAGTATGAGGTCACTTTTCTCTCTCCCACACATAAGCCACACCACCTATTGAAGCGCAGGAGTGCTGCCTTCTATGCTGTGCTGTAAACAATAGACCCAGCAGTCACTTCACCCATTGAAGCAGACCAGCTCTTTTTATCACCTGACTAGTGATGTAATGTAACCTTGGAAAACCTGAGACGACACTCATTTTGTATGCTGTTAAAAATAAACCTAGGGGCAAAGCTCACATAAGAGACCACTATCAAACACAGGTACAGACACTACAGGGTGGGCCATTTATATGGATACACCTTAATAAAATGGGAATGGTTGGTGATATTAACTTCCTGTTTGTGGCACATTAGTATATGTGAGGGGCAAACTTTTCAAGATGGGTGGTGACCATGGCGGCCATTTTGAAGTTGGCCATTTTGAATCCAACCTTTGTTTTTCAATAGGAAGTGGGTCATGTGACACATCAAACTTATTGGGAATTTCACTAGAAAAAACAATGATGTGCTTGGTTTTAACGTAACTTTATTCTCTCATGAGTTATTTACAAGTTTCTGACTACTTATATAATGTGTTCAATGTGCTGCCCATTGTCTTGGATTGTCAATGCAACCTTCTTCTCCCACTCTTCACACACTGATAGCAACACCGCAGGAGAAATGCTAGCACAAGCTTCCAGTATCCGTAGTTTCAGGTGCTGCAGAATGGGCAAAACAAAAATTGGAACAGGACCCTCAGTTTACGCAGAAGATTTTGTTCAGTGATGAGGCAAACTTTTATGTGAATGGTGAAGTTAACAAACAAAACCACCACTATTGGTCTGACACTAACCCACATTGGATAGATCCCTCCAAAACTGTTGGAACACAAAAATGAACGGTATGGTGTGGTATATGGGGTACAAAGATAGTTGGGCCATTCTTCATCAATGGAAACCTCAAGGCCACTGGATATGCGAAATTGCTACATGATGATGTGTTTCCCTCTTTATGCACTGAAGCTAGCACATTCCATGAGTTTTTCCAGCAAGATGGTGCACCACCACATTATGGGTGTCAGGTCCGAGCATTCCTAGATTAACAGTTTCCTGGAAAGTGGATTGGTCGTCGTGGGCCAGTTGAATGGCCCCCAAGGTCTCCCGGTCTGACCCTCTTAGACTTTTATCTTTGGGGTCATTTGAAGGCAATTGTCTATGCTGTGAAGATATGAGATGTGCAGCACCTGAAACTACGGATACTGGAAGCCTGTGCTAGCATTTCTCCTGTGGTGTTGCTATCAGTGTGTGAAGAGTGGGAGAAGAGGGTTGCATTGACAATCCAACACAATGGGCAGCACATTGAACGCATTTTATAAGTGGTCAGAAACTTGTAAATAACTCATAAAAGAATAAAGTTATGTTAAAACCAAGCACATCATTGTTTTTCTTGTGAAATTCCCAATAAGTTTGATGTGTCACATGTTCCTCTTCTTATTGAAAAAACAAAAGTTGGATTCTAAATGGCCGACTTCAAAATGGCCACCATGGTCACCACCCATCTTGAAAATTTTCCCCCATCACATATACTAATGTGCCACAAACAGGAAGTTAATATCACCAACCATTCCCATTTTATTAAGGTGTATCCATATAAATTGCCCACCCTGTATATTATGAACTACTGTACCTGGAATACCCCATTAAGGAGTGTCAGTCAAACCTACACCTCTGGGAATTGCGGGAAGTGCACATCCGACATAAACTTATGATGGATTCTACTTAATGAGATCTGTCTGAAAACGACTTAAATTAGAATTGTATCTAAAGGTAGATGTACACATAATAGTAACATCAGTCTGATATTAAAGGGGTAGTTCACTACTTAAATTGTATCCCCTCTCTGCAAGATCAGATAGTATCAATAAATGTTATCATCCCCTAATAATATTATTGATACCTATTGATACATATTTTGCTATGGCTACACATTTTGTAAATAATGAGACACGGGGCCAAGCATTGCAGAATTCCTACATGAAGTAGGCATTCATTTTCATACATAGAGTGATCTTTAAACTTTATGAAAGGAAATCATTTTGTGGCTCCTTTGGCAGTAACTTCCCATAATGGCTACTGGAATTGCAAATTAAGTTTCCTTCATCACTGTGTCTATGAGGATTAATGCCCATCACAAGAGCCTCTACAAATCCTGTTTAACAGAAGGAGCAGCTAAGTAACATGCTCATGTGGTAATATCTGGTTATTCTAACTATATTAAAGTGAAGTAGCTGTCAAAAATCCATTATGAAAATAAGCAGTCTTCTGCATTCTCCATTAGATCGCTTCAGGTTTACTTAATGCATTTAACAATTTCACTCTATAATAATGCCAGCGTCTGTTCAAAATGAATGAACTTTGTTTTCAAAAGGAAATGTGTTCTTTTGCCAACCTAAAATCTTAGAACTATATTGTACTGTATTCTCATTATGCAGAGTCTCTTTTACCAGAGCACGTAATTATAGAAATGACACGAAATTATAAAAATGACATATAAGTCACCAAAGGGAACATAACTGAAGTCTATGACAGCAAATCAACTATCCATACAGAGCAACAGGACATGGTTAAATCCATCAGCAACAGTGATTACTTTAACGTAAGCAAAAACATATTCCAAAAATATATCCACATTAACATGAGGGCAAGAAAAGTGATGTGATTAAGTTTGGCACCATTATTGGAACAGAAAGACAATGCAAATAAGTTGGTCACTATTATTGAGAGAAAGGGTGATGTCAGCAAGTTGGCCAAGATATTTGGAAAATAAAAGCGATATGAATTAGTTGGGCACCATTATTGGAACAAAAAGGCGATGTGAATAAGTTGGGTATCATTATTGGAACAAAAAGGTAATGTGAATAAGTTGGGTATCATTATTGGAACAGAAAGGCTATGTAAATAAGTTGGGCACCCTTATTGGACAGAAAGGTAATGTGGATAAGTTGGGCACCATTATTGAAACAGAAAGGTAATGTGGATAAGATGGGCACCATTATTGGAAAAGAAAGGTAATGTGAATAAGTTGGGCATCATTATTGAAACAGAAAGGTAATGTGAATAAGTTGGGCACCATTATTGGAACAGAAAGGTAATGTGAATAAGTTGGGCACCATTATTGGAACAGAAAGGTAATGTGAATAAGTTGGGCACCATTATTGAAACAGAAAGGTAATGTGGATAAGTTGGGCACCATTATTGAAACAGAAAGATAACGTGAATAAGTTGGGCACCATTATTGGAACAGAAAGGTAATGTGAATAAGTTGGGCACAATTATTGAAACAGAAAGGTAATGTGGAGAAGTTTGGCACCATTATTAGAACAGAAAGGTAATGTGGATAAGTTGGGCACCATTATTGGAACAGAAAGGTAATGTGAATAAGTTGGGCACCATTATTGGAACAGAAAGGTAATGTGAATAAGTTGGGCATCATTATTGGAACAGAAAGGTAATGTGAATTAGTTGGGCACCATTATTGAAACAGAAAAGTAATGTGGATACGTTGGGCACCATTATTGAAACAGAAAGGTAATGTGGATAAGTTGGGCACCATTATTGGAACAGAAAGGTAATGTGAATAATTTGGGCACCATTATTGGAACAGAAAGGTAATGTGAATAAGTTGGGCACCATTATTGGAAAAGAAAGGTAATGTGAATAAGTTGGGCACCATTATTGAAACAAAGGTAATGTGAATAAAGTGGGCACCGTTATTGAAACAGAAAGGTAATGTGAATAAGTTGGACACCATTTTTGAGTGAGAAAGGTAATGTGAATAAATTTGACACTATTATTGGGACAGAAAGGTGATGCAAATAAGTTGGGCACCATTATTGGGACAGAAAGGTGATGTGAATAACTTAGGAACTATTCCAGGAGGGTTAAATAAAAAATGTGTTGTATACAAAACTATGCCACCCATATTGTAGTGGGTTGCCAAAAATATATTTTAGGCCCCAGACACTAAAGCTAAACGAGTTTTCGACATTTTCACTGACATGATTGATAAATCTCCTTTACTTTATTTGGACTTTTGCATCCTGATTGTGTAGTGCAGTGGCATGGCTAGAGGGTTGAACCTGAGTTGTGGTGCCAGAGTGGGCTTAAGGTCACCAATCAGATCGCTTCTTTCATTTTTTTTTTATTTTTTTTTTTTAAACGGCCTCTGAAAAATGAAAGAAGCGATCTGATTGGTTGCTATGGGCAACTCACCAACTATTCCTCTGGACAGGTTTTAATAAATCACCCCTATACAGTATTATAAAGGGCAATGTGGCAGGGAGTGGCACTATTGCAGATTTTGTCCAAAAGCTTCTTTATGCCCCTGGTGTAATCCCCCAGAGATAAGTAAGCACAGCAAATAACCAAGGAAAATGGCAAGCTAACAGTGGTATTTGGAACCTGCGTACACAGATAAAACAGGGAAGACATATGGGATAACAGCAGTGATAATATTTATGACATAATCAAGCTGGAAACATTTTAGAAACAAAAGTAGAACAGGACAATGCACAGCAAGCCATACAGTAAATGCATTTAATGTATGAAAGAAAGTTGCTAGAAATCACTATTGGGAGAGCTTGTTAACACACTATACAGGAAACAATAAAAAGCTGATACCAAACCGCAACATCCGATCAAATACAAAACGTAACATAATATGGTGCTGGATCATCTTTTACTTTCTGAACAACTGATACTTAAAAGTAAACCACTGCCGCTACCTCGCCAAGGATGACAACAAGGACAGAGGGGCTGTGCTAATATGGTTATTGCTAACAGCACTTGTGTACACTTCAAGCCAAGGAGAGATATTTTGTGTATTTTGTATATAATTACAACACAGACAAACATGTGACTGCCCAAACCTAAAGAATAGAAAGTTAACCAATTTATTGCTGAAATTATTAGCCGCATATATGACTAATGACATATTTTCTACTGTAAAAATTGGACAGGATAGTTGGTGAGAATTGTGTATACTTTATTAAATGGCTCGTGCCTCATAATAAATCTGGGACTTTTGGAATTCTTACTGAGTTTTTATGTTAACTGGTGCCAGAAAGTTATACAGATTTATAAACTACTTCTATTTAAAAATCTGTATGCTCCAGAGGAAGTTGAATTGTTCTTTTTAGTCTGATAACAGTGCTCTTTGCTGCCACCTCTGTCCGTGTCCGGAACTGTCCAGAGAAGGAGAGGTTTGCTATGGGGATTTGCTTCAACTCTGGACAACTTTCTGAATAATTTTCTGGTACCAGTTGATTTGAAAACATTTGTTTTCCACCGGAGTACCCCTTTAATTTGAACTTAAATGTAGATATGGAGCGTGACCATGCACACTGTTCCCTCCTGCTTAAAGCATATCAGTAATGTCACAGAAAATATAATGCTTCTATATGTTACTCATAAGGTCATGCAGATGCTTTACATTTCTTTTTTGTGTGTCTAGCTTCTGTATGTCGATCCACACAAGTCCTTAAAATAACAATGGGATCATCAAGTGCATTGAGTCTCAGCGTCTTTGAGAATCCCATTGCTATTTGGACAAATCGTTTTAATTGCATTGGATGGGAAGGCTGCAGGGAGATGGAGGTTCGAAGTTGTGTTTGGTCTGCACAATCATCAGTAGCAAGGGCAAAATCCCTTTAAGCGGTAATCTATATTTATGGCAGTACACCATGGAGCGCTTTTAGTTTTTATTATATTTAGCTTCTGTTTTTGGCTCACAAATCCCTCGGTTTTGCTGCTTACTCATTCTGACATCCACTGCTCAGGAAGGGGTGTGTCATGGGCAAGCACTAAGTCTTCCCTCATTCACCATAGATTCTTTTTTTTCATCCAATCACTGCAGGCTGCTCTGTAACACCACTGCTTTTAGACAGAAATCTGAGTCTGGCTGTACAGGAGTGAGCACAGAGGAGTGCTAATCACACCCTAGCTTCCTGGAATTTGTCCTAGCCTGTGCTCCAGCTGGGACAAAGAAGTTTCTGCAGCTAGACAGGATTATGTTTGCATTGGTGTGGGGACCCCTAGTGGTCTTTTTTTTATAAGCCATGTTTTCTATAAAAAGGAGATTAAAATGTTTTATGAAGTACGGTATATTAGAAAGGCTAATGTTTTGCCAAGATGTGCAACATATAAAATGTTTTTTGACAGTGCTTATTTAAATGGTGCAAATTTGGCTTATGAAAGTCACTCCAAAAGCTTACAAAATAAATGTACTTGTTCGCCATGTCACCAAGCCTGCTGTTTTCTTAAATTGTAATTTTTTATGCAATTGTTAAATGCTTATCAAAATAATGTTGTTTAACAGAGAAATGGTTTGATAGGTTTCTATAAGGCTTTACAATGAGCCAGTTAAAGTCTATTGAGAAAACTGCCATACCCAGAGCAGGCCAGTGACCAAATAATTGCCCAAAAAAACACACCACAAACCAAAGAGCTCTGTGTGCACAGGTGTTAATATATTTCAACAGATTATCATCAAACATGTGACCAAAAAGCAACCAAAATTGAAATGATACTTTAAGGCTAAGTTTCCACTTGGTTTTTGTTCCTGTATTTTTTGGTGTGAAAAAAAAAAATGCCAGTAACAACGCCAGAAAAGATGCCAGTGCAATTTCCTGCGTCTGACGTTTTTTCTGGAATTTTTTCTGGCGTTTCTGCATTTGAGTGGAAATAGCATTTTTGGCCCCTTTTTTTTGGCGTTTTTTTTTTTTCAAAATTTGCTGGGCAGCAAAAAAAATAAAATAATTGTATTTAACGAAATTAAATTTTTTATAACAAAATTTTTATTAATTTTTAGTAAAGTGTGTGTTTAACTTTTTTCCTCAATTTTTTACATTTTTTTAGGTAGTATTACTACTCCCAGCATGGAACTGACTGTTCCATGATGGGAGTAGTAGTACCTGTACTAACAGACATATCGCCCCGGGTGTCAGTCCTGAAAACCGATGCGATCATCCATAATTTAGCAGAAATGCGGATTGGCTCTATACAGAGCTCGCATCTCTGCTCTGTATTCCGGCCGGCCAGTGATGTGAATAGAAATTCACATCACTCATTCATATTTTCCGCCCAGAGTTGGGATTGGCGGCATGGTGGCAGCTAATCACCGCTCTCAGCGGGAAATATGAATGAGCGATGTTCTATTCATATCACTGGCCAGCCGGAGTATAGTGCAGGGATGCGAGCGCTGTATAGAGCGGCTCCACATCTCTGCAATAGATAGGACGATCACAGCGGATGTCAGGAGTGACACCCACTGTGATCTGTACTTAACTGCAGGTACTACTACTCCCAACATGGAGCACACTCTGCTATATGCTGGGAGCTGTAGTACCTGCATTAATAGACAGATCGCAGTGAGTGTAATTTCTGACAACTGTTGTGATCTGTCTATTAATGCAGGTACTACAGCTCCCAGCATTGAGCAGAGTGTGCTCCATGTTGGGAGCAGTAGTACCTGCAGTTAAGGAAAGATCACAGCGGATGTCACTCCAGACACCCGCTGTGATCCTCATGTATAATTCATAGATGCGGCTGGCCGCTCTTCTATGATCCCCTGCACTGACGTATATATACGTGATATACCTAGTACCATCTGGCAGGGGACCATAGAAGAGCGGTCGGCCGCATCTATAAATTATACAGAAGGATCGCAACAGACCTGTGGATATCTGTCAAATAGTACAGAGTGTTCCATGCTGGGAGTAGTAGTACTACCTAAAAAATGTAAAAAATTAAGAAAGAAAGTGAAAAACATACACACACTTTTTATTATTGTCGGCTACATGTTTAGTGCCCTGCCTGCACACATAAATTAATAAAAATTTTGTTATAAAAAAAATACATTTCGTGAAATAATTTTTTTTCCATTACTACTGTATCTTTTTTATTATTATTTTTTATGGTACCCTACGAAATTTTATAAAAAAAATGTATCTCCATCAAAAACCGCCTGCAAAAAAATGCCAAAGTTAAAACCCACATGGCGTTTTTCTTGGTGTTTTTTTACTCCCATAGACTTCTATGGGAGAAAAATGCCATAGGCTCAACATGCTGCGACTTTACAAAACCGCCAAGGAGCTGAAAAACGCCAAAAAAGAGTGAAAAAACGCCAAAAGAATAAAAAAATAAAAAAAAACTGGAAAAATAATTTAGCTTTTTTTTCATTGATTTACAGCTAACATCTGACCGCAGCATTTTTTTCAATGAAAATATGCCATGGGGGCCTTTTCGGTGTATTTTTGGGGCAAAACACCAAAAAAACTAAGTGGAAAATTAGCCTAAGAGAATAAAATAAGGCATTAGAATACAATGGGTGATCTTTTTCAAAGGGCTGAAAGTGTAAAACTATTTAAAACTACAAAAAATTACTACATTTTTGGGGGGCATTTATCATTGTCTTTAGTGTTGTTTTTGTGTGTAGATTTGTCTCTATTTAGGCGCTGCACCTAAGGCTATTTTTTGTGCCTTTACGATATACACTTTTTTTTTTTTATTGCGTGCAGTGGTAATGAATTTACTTCTGGTAAGATACAAGCCATGAACACTGAAATGAGTTTACACAATTGTTTCTTAAACCCAAAGACAGTATGGTGCTATTGCATATACACAACAAGAGGTCGATTTCACATATGATATTAAAATTCTTGTAACACACAGTAACATCTTTTGAATTCATCAGAATGGACACGTGCATGAGCTTAATATATACACTGACACTATGGCCTGTTAAAAAAATAAAAAAAAGTAAACTAAGCAGAAAAAACACTATCTAATTTTCTTATCTGAGACCTTGAATAATTTAGTCTGTTTCCTAGAAAAGTGATTTTGTCATACAAAGCATTTTTGTTGCCAACAAAAATTTCTTGGCTGTTGCTCTCACATTCTACCCTGGAATCTGACCTGGTCTAGAGAATAATGTGGTGTTTGAGAGGCTCTCGCCCTCTAGAGCACAATTTTTTTCCAGTTATACACTGCCACAAGCAGACTCCCTAACACACCTCTTTTGTGTCATGCTTACTTTGCTTTGGGTGATTATCTAAGGATGCCACAGAAGTTGATGCCAGGCATGCCCACACATTTAGGTGACTATGCTGGAGTGTATCTGAGGCCATACTTGTGATTTTTCTGTGACATGTAGGGAAGCAAGAGGAAATACATGAGAAAGTAAAACCTTTATAATGTATATTTAAAATAAATAATTAAGATGGATAGATAGATAATAGATATATAGAATATTGTTCTGTTATTAGGATTATACCAAGAACAAATGTTATCCCCTAGCCAAAGGAAAGGTGATAGCTATCTGATTGGGGGGATAGGGCTGCAGGGACCCCAATCAATCAAGAGAATAAAGGACCCTTATCATCTGGGTGAAGTGTTTGGCCATCTTCTCAAGTCCTATAGAGAATGAATGGAGTAGAACTTAAGTATGCCATCGCTCCATTTACCTGGATGTGATCACTGGAAATCCAAGCATCTGATAAGCCAGTTATAATTTATTCTGTGGATAAGTGATAACTGTTAATATCAGGGGAAAAAAACTTACAAAAAAACTTTTTGATGACCATAAAGTTACTTTTTGTAGCCCGTAATAAATGGTATCATGCTTGTGCTATCCCTTCTTAATGACATACTGGAATTGTGTCTCGCTTTCTATACTTTTAACTTAGTCCATCATTTTATCATGTCAAAATTTAATTTATGTAACTTGGTTGAATTTGACAGACGTGTCTTTTTTCAACTGTACCGCTTTCTATGTAACTATATACCTATGTAACTATATACAGTGGGGATCAAAAGTTTGGGCACCCCAAGTAAAAATTTGTATTAATGTGCATAAAAAAGCCAAGGAAAGATGGAAACATCTCCAAAAGGCATCACATTACAGATTAGACACTCTTATAAAATGTCAACAAAAGTTAGATTTTATTTCCATCATTTACACTTTCAAAATAAAAATTGTATCTGCAAAAGTTTGGGCACCCTGCAGAGTTAATATCTTGTACTGCCTCCTTTGGCAAGTATCACAGCTTGTAAACACTTTTTGTAGCCAGCCAAGAGTCTTTCAATTCTTGATTGAGGTATCTTTGCCCATTCTTCCTTACAAAAGTCTTCCAGTTCTCAGAGATTTCTGGGCTGTCTGTCACACACTGCTCTTTTAAGGTCTATCCATAGATTTTCAATTATGTTGAGGTCAGGAGATTGTGAAGGCCATGGCAAAACCTTCAGTTTACGCCTCTTGATGTAATCCCCCGTGGATTTCGAGGTGTGTTTAGGATCATTATCCATTTGTAGAATCCATCCTCTCTTTAACTTCAGCTTTTTCACAGATTTCATCAAGTTAGCATCCAAAATTTGCTGAAATGTTATTGAATCAATTTTTCCTTCTACTCGTGAGATGTTCCCTGTGTCACTGGCTGCAATACAATCCCAAAGCATGATTGATCCACCCCCATGCTTAACAGTTAGACAGAGGTTCTTTTCATTCAATTCTGTTCCCCTTCTTCTCCAAACGTACCTTTGCTCATTCCGGCCAAAAAGTTCAATTTTAACCTCATTGGTCCACAGAACTTGTTTCCAAAATGCATCAGGCTTGTCTATATGTTAATTTGCAAAGTTCAAACGCTGATTTTTGTGGTGAGGGCATAGAAGAGGTTTTCTTCTGATGACTCTTCCATGAAGACCATATTTATACAAGAATCTCTTTATAGTGGAATTGTGTACCACAACTCCAGTGTCTGCCAGATCTTTCTGGAGGGATTGTGCAGTCAAACGTGGGTTTTTAATTGTTTTTCTCACAATCCTGCGAGCTGTTCTGTCTGATATTTTTCTTGGTCTTCCACATCTTGCTTTAACTTCCACTGTTCCTGATGACTGCCATTTCTTAAAGGAGTTCTCCAACTGAAATATTTTATCCCCCACTGTGCCCGGGATGTAAAACTATACATAATAAAATTTCACTTACCTGCCTACAATCCCCCGTTGTTCCGATATCGCCGCCCGTGCTCCGGTCCCTGTCAGCTTCCTCTTCCTGCGGGTCGGTGACTTCACTCTGCACTCAGTCTATCAGCGGCCGCGACGGGACATTGCTGTGGCTGCTGATAGGCTGAGCGCAGAGTGAAGTCACCGACCCGAAGGAAGTGGAAGAGACCGGGACCAGAGAAAGGGATGACGATATCGGAAGAATGGGGGATCGTAGGCAGGTAAGTGAAAGTTTATTATGTATAGTTTTACAGTCCGGGCACAGCGGGGGTTAAAAGTTTTAGCTTAGAGAACTCCTTACATTCCGAACAGAGGATATTGACATCTGAAAACGTTTTGCTATCTTCTTATAGCTTTCTCCAGCTTTGTGAGCGTCAACTATTTTCAGTTTCAGATTTCTAGACAACTGCTTAGAAGAACCCATGGTGCTGATTGCTGGGGCAAGGTCAGATGGGCATTTAAAAGCTTTGAGATTGACATGACCTGGTCTTCCCAGATGATGATTGAGAACAATGACACTGGCAGGTCTCAGCTTTGCAAAGGGGGTAGTGCATGCTATAAATTCTGCAGGATGCCCAAACTTTTGCAGATGCCATTTTTTTGTTTTCTGTTATTTTAAAAGTGTAAATGACGGAAATAAAATCTAACTTTTGTTGACATATTATAAGAATGTCTAATCTGTAATTTGATGCCTTTTGGAGATTTTTCCATCTTTCCTTGGCTTCTTTATGCACATTAATACAAATTTTTACCTGGGGTGCCCAAACTTTTGATCCACACTGTATGACAACCAAGTCAGAGAATACATGGCCTTGTTGATGGCCTAAAATATAGACCTCATCACAATGCAAAAAACTTGAGTGATTTGCCCGTAGCAACAAATCACAGCTCAGCTTTCATTTCTTAATCAGCTCTGGTAAAATGAAAGCTGAGCTGTGATTGGTTGTTATTGGCAAAATCAGAGCGTTTAATAAATCTAGGCCTTTGTATTTTAACCTCTGATGTCAGCCAGTTTGTAAAACTGGGGCGTTTGGGTTAAATATGCACATGACTTGGCTCTGTTGACTAGAAGTATTAAGTCCACTATTATGGAGTAATCAGAAAGTGCACTAAACATAGAGCATTCTGATTACTCCATAATATAATTTTTTTTAACTTTCACAAGAAGATGGATTTTAGGTTAAAAAAACTGCCCCGCAATGGAACATCTGTTGATTGAATGAAAAATCCCTGGACTAATTAGTGAGTCATGTATTCTTTCACTTGGACCCCTTAAGGAGCCACCCCATTTTTACCTTAAGGACCCGGGCATTTTTTTCACATCTGACCACTGTCACTTTAAGCATTAATAACGCTGGGATGCTTTTACTTTTCATTCCGATTCCGAGATTGTTTTATCGTGACATATTCTACGTTATGTTAGTGGTAAATTTTCGTCGATACTTGCATCATTTCTTGGTGAAAATTCCAAAATTTTATGAAAAAAGCATTTTTTTTTTACTTTGAAGCTCTCTGCTTATAAGGAAAATAGACATACCAAATAAATTATATATTGATTCACATATACAATATGTCTACTTTATGTTTGCATCAAAAAGTTGACATGTTACTTTTGGAAGACATCAAATTTTATAATGGGGTATCTCTCTAATATGAAGGCCCCTCAAATCCACTTCAAAACGGAACTGGTCCCTGAAAAATTCAGATTTTGAAAATTTTGTGAAGAATTAGAAAATTGCTGCTGAACTTTGAAGTTCAGCAGCAATTTTCTAATTTTTCACAAATTTTCAAAATCGGAATTTTCCAGGGACCAGTTCAGTTTTAAAGTGGATTTGAGGGGCCTTCATGTTAGAGAGACCCCATTTTAAAAACTCTCCCCTTCAAAGTATTCAAAATAACATTGAGTAAGTGTGTTAACCCTTTAGGTATTTCACAGGAATAGCAGAAAAGTGAAGCAGAAAATTCTAAATCTAAATTTTTTACACTTGCATGTTCTAAGGGGTATAAGGAGAGAAATCACCCTAAGATTTGTAACCCAATTTCTCTAGAGTAAGGAAATATCTCATGTGTATGTCAAGTGCTCTGTGGGTGCACTAGAGGGCTCAGAAGGGAAGGAGTGACCGTGGAATTTTTCTGAAATGGTTTTTGGGGGGCATGTCACATTTAGGAAGCCAGAACAGCAAAAAAAAAATAAAACATTTTGGAAACTACACCCCTCAAAGAACCTAACAAGGGGTCCAGTGAGCCTTAACACCCCACAGGTGTTTGACGACTTTTCATTAAAGTTGGATGTGAAAATTATAATTTTTTTCACAAAAATGTTGGTTCTCCCCAAAATTTAAAATTTTTACAATAGGTAGTAGGAGAAAATGTCCCCCAAAATTTGTAACCCCATCTCTTCTGAGTATGGAAATACCCCATGTGTGGATGCCAAGTGCACTGTGGGGGAACTACAATGCTCAGAAGAGAAGGAGTAACATTTGGCTTTTGGAAAGCTAATTTTGCTGAAATGTTTTTTGGGGGGCATGTCGCATTTAGGAAGCCCCTATGGTGCCAGAACAGCAACAAAAAAAAAAAAAAAAAGAAACACATGGCATACTATTTTGGAAACCACCCCTCAAGGAATGTAACGAGGGGTTACATTTTTCATTTTTTACAATGACATTTTTCATTTTAACGGACCACTGTTCCAAAACTCTGTCAGACACCTGTGGTTGCATAAATGCTCACTGTACCCCTTATTACATTCCGTGAGGGGTGTAGTTTCCAAAATGGGGTCATATGTGGGGGAGTCCATTGTTCAGGCACTATGGGGGCTTTGTAAACACACGTGGTCTTCAATTCCGGACAAGTTTTCTCTCCAAAAGCCTGATGGCGCTCCTTCTCTTCTGAGCATTGTAGTTCGCTCGCAGAGCACTTTACATCCACATATGGGGTATGTTCATACTCAGAAGAAATGGGGTTACACATTTTGAGGGGCTTTTTTCCTATTTTCCCTTGTGAAAATGAAAAATTTACGGTAACACCAGCATTTTAGTTTTCATTTTTTTCATTTTCCCATCCAAATTTAACAAAAATTTGTCAAACACATGTGGGGTGTTAAGCTTCACTATACCCCTTGTTACGTTCCGTGAGGGGTGTAGTTTCCAAAATGGGGTCACACGTGGGTATTTATTTTTTTGCGTTTATGTCGGAACCACTGTCAAATCAGCCACCCCTGTGCAAATCACCAATTTAGGCCTCAAATGTACATGTGCGCTCTCACTCCTGAGCCTTGTTGTGCGCCCGCAGAGCATTTTACGCCCACATATGGGGTATTTCTGTACTCAGGAGATATTTGGGGGCCTTTTTTCCCTTTTACCTCTTATGAAAATAAAAAGTATTGGGCTGCCGATCGCCGATGGTAAGGGACCTCCGGCACCAGTCACCACCGGTTCCTCCGCTCTGCCCGGACAACAGCCGGTGGGAACCGAACTTTAACACCCCCCCCCCCCATCTGTTATTGCTTGGTCGCTTCTGATCAATAATAGGTATAGGAGGGGTTGCACCCCTGCCACATCACGCCTATCCCTTCAGGGTCATCAGGTCACCGGAGACCCGTATGACCCTGAATCGCCGCAGATTGACTTCAGAATTGAGGTCTCAGGACCCCCCAGGGGTTTGCACGGGATGCCTGCTGAATGATTTCAACAGGCATCCAGGTCCAGGAATTCCCAGAGGTGTACAGGTACGCCCTGGGTCCTTAAATACCAAGGAGCCAGGGTGTACCCATATGCCCTGGGTCCTTAAGGGGTTAAACGGGGCCTGTTACTGACCTGATGTAATAAACTCACTGTTTTGTGTGGGATTTTGATAAGATGATTCAGAATTTGCCTACACTATCCTCATCTACTAGAAGAATTTTTCCGTGATGCAGATTGTATACATTTTTGAAAACACTTACTAAGTCAGAGAGTTAGGCTGCATTCACACCACGTTTTGTACATACGGGTGCCGGATCCGGCGAGGGGGAGGGCAAACCGGGCGCTCCCGTCCCCCAGCCGGATCAGCCCGTCACTCCATTTACTTTAATGAGCCGACCGGACAAAAGGGGTGTGAATGCAGCCTTAGCTTGGTTCACAGCCTCCAGCCAATAGCTAACAGTTGCTGACAGTATATATATATATATATATATATATATATATATATATATATTCACACACACACAACAGTGCAAGGTGGGGGATAGTGATTATATAAACTGTGTGGTATGTAGAGGTTAAATTGGCACTTTTTATATGTTGTACATCTTGGCAAAACATTAAACTGATATATTTCATAAGAAAAGTTTATTTCCTTTTTTAAAGTAATCATGGCTTATAAAATCATGGCTTTGTCCAAGCTGAAGCACCGGCATGGACAAAGTCCAGTAAGTGAGGGTGGGCTAGCAATCCTCTGTCCGACAGGACAGGAGAGAGCACAGAGGAGTGCTATTAGACGGGGAGAGTACAGAGGAGTACTATCAAACAGGAGAGAGCACAGAGGAGTGCTATCAGACAGGAGAGAGCACAGAGAAGTACTATCAGACAGGAGAGAGCACAGAGGAGTACTATCAGACAGGAGAGAGCACAGAGGAGTACTATAAGACAGGAGAGAGCAAAGAGAAGTCCTATCAGACAGGAGAGAGCACAGAGGAGTCCTATCAGACAGGAGAGAGCACAGAGGAGTGCTATCAGACAGGAGAGAGCACAGATGAGTCCTATCAGACAGGAGAGAGCACAGAGGAGTCCTATCAGACAGGAGAGAGCACAGAGGAGTACTATCAGACAGGAGAGAGCACAGAGGAGTGCTGTCAGACAGGAGAGAGCACAGAGGAGTCCTATCAGACAGGAGAGAGCACAGAGGAGTGCTATCAGACAAGAGAGAGCACAGAGGAGTACTATCAGACAGGAGAGAGCAAAGAGGAGTCCTAGCAGACAGGAGAGAGCACAGAGGAGTCCTATCAGACAGGAGAGAGCACAGAGGAGTACTATCAGACAGGAGAGAGCACAGAGGAGTCAGTTTTTTTTTTCAATTGATCATCTATGAGTGGAATATAGGGTAACCACTAGTCCAATAGCAGTATACACAAAAATTGTGAGTTTTCCACCTCTGTTCTGCACACATCACGGCGACCAATTTCTGCCCACACAGTCATTTGTAACATATAAGAATGTTAACACAGTAGATTGCTCATGAACATTTGCCACATCAGGACTTTCCACATCAGAATGCCCAAGCTGTACCATACTCTCCATACCACAAGGTGGATGAGGAGTAATAGCTAAAATAAGTGTTCATGTGGTGGCGGGGTGTGTGGTGCAGGACAGATGTTGTTGCCCTAGCGGCAGATTATATTAACCACTTGTATTCGTGACACCAGGGCATGGTTTAGCCTATAACCACCCGAAGGTATACAGCTGGATCCTGGACTAGACACAGGGCAATAAAGACTATGATGCCAAATTACGGACAATGGTAGTTTTACTGAGGGTAGACAGTCGGTAAAGTGTATATAGTGCAGCCAGGGCCCAAGGAGGTGACCATTGATGCAGAGACCTTAAGGGCTTGCTGGGACTTGTAGTAGGTATGGACAATTTGGTGCAGACCATGCTAACTTGACAGATGACAGGGACTGACTTGACTTGACTCATAAAGCTGTGACTTTAATTTGCTTGACTTGATGGTGGCTTGACACATATCTCCAACACTCTGGACCCACACACTAGGCACGACTGCACTGGACCTCAGCTTAGCAGAAGAGCAGAGCTCAAAGAGAGAGAAGCTAGCTCCACCCAGGGCTTATATGGGGGAGAATAGCAGGCAGCCCATAGGTCACTCTTGGGATCACCTGGTCACTGGTACCTCCTGAGTAACAATCACATGACATATCACATAGTATAACTCTTAAAGCAACATTACAGTTTATAACAATTTACATTGTAAAACACATTTACAATGGAGAAACAAGTGCAGGGGGGCTTGGGGACTCTGAAGGAGGCTGCCTGACAGGACAGCAGGAGCACGGGGCAACACCTCCCGTACTGGGCCACCTCATTCATATAAAAGTGCTCAGCAGAATAATATTTCCTAATCAGGCTGGCCCTTCATTAGCACGTAAGGGAGGTCCCATGTTAGACACAGGTTTTTTTTTGTGTACAGGACACAACACTTAAGTGCAGTCCTTAAACAGAGGTTGGGGTCTTTGCCATTGTTCCCTTCAAATCAGGCTTCACTAGGGTGGCTGAAGACTGCATGACCAGTTCCTCTTACGGCCCTACGGGTCTCTGTGAAGCTGCCATCTAACACAACTTGCTCCACTGAAACTCCAGTCATAGTTGTACAGCAGTGACCTCCAAGGGATTCATTCTATGCCTTCATAGTCACCAAATACCCCAAAACGTGGTCACTGCAACATTCCATGCCCTTTCTGTTTCCTCCTTTATTACTGTCTTTATGCTGCTCCCATGGCAGTGCTATGGCATAGCATTTGGCTCTTCAACACTGACTCAGCTTCAGTGTCATTCTCCACAGATCCCGCACAGACACAAACTTGAGCTGCTCATCCTCCTTGCTGAAAGCCAGGGAACCCCATCTGGGACATTGTATGTGTTCATTGGCAACCCCACTTACAGTGGCCTGCCAAACAACGAACAAGCAAACACAAGGAAAAAGACAAAATGAAAATAGTAACTGTAATGAGGATAAACCCCCCTTCCAAGTAAGTAACTGGATTTCTATAGGGTTGCCTGCAGGAGTAAATAGTTGTGATTATGTGCTATTCCTACAGTTACACCAACTATGCAATCTAACAGCTGTAGACAGCAAAGAGGCGAATGCCTTTTTAAGCATCAAGGTCAAAAACAGAGAGCTTAGTTATGTCTGAAGCCATGTTTGGGGTCAAAGGCATTAGCGACAATTGTCAGATTACAGGCATGCTGACGTCACATGCACAGAGTGATGAGTAACAAGCTGAGGCTGACATAATAAGATCAAATAAAATAGCAATATGGAAAACATGAGCAAAAGGACATGTAATTTGGTACACAGAGCCATCATTGCAGGAAGCATTTGCTATCAGGTAGCTAAAATCTAATGTTTGTTCAGCTGACTCCCAATGTGCACCCTTAAGAGTTTGGTTGGAATCACACCTGTAACCTATTTTGAAACAAACCCTACAAGAAACAAACCCTAGAAGAAAATACCTTTTTTCCCAATCTTCTTAAACTTCTTTTATAAATAGATAGGGAGGTTATATCTTCCAGTACTCCACATTAAATAAATTTTACTTTCCATTACTTATAGTGCACCAGAAGAGATGTAGTAGTTAGGTATGGATGGTGAATCTATCATGAATGATCATAGATGCTGCTCACTCGCTCTTTAGCGTCTCAATCCAACACAGATAAAAACTATAATTAAGATTTGCAACTTTTTCTGTGTTTTGGACCCTCTCCTGGTTTTGACTAAAAATACTGACCGAAATACTATGTGTGAACCTAGCCTAAAGCTTTAGGGTGAGTTCACACACTGTAAGTAGCAGCGGGTTTCCCGCTACGGGAAACCTGCTGAGTGTTATTCATTTGAATGGGATCGCGGACAGTCCACAAATCTGACATTATTGCGGTCTATCTGCGGACCCATTTAAAAATGGTAGCGTAACTCAGCGTGGGGAAACCTGCTGCTAGTAACAGTATGTGAACATAACCTTAAAGGGGTACTCCAGCGCTAAGACATCTTATCCCCTATCCAAAGGATAGGGGATAAGATGCCTGATGGCGGGGGTCCCACCGCTGAGGACCCCCGTGATCTTTCATGCAGCACCCCGATACCATCAGCCCCCGGAGCATGATCGTTCCGGGTCTGATGACTGCCGATCAAGGGGCCGGAGTATTGTGACATCATGGCTCCGTGTGACGTCACGCTCCGCCCCCTCAATGCAAGCCTATGGAAGGGGGCATGGATAGGGGATAAGATGTCTTAGCGCTGGAGTACCCCTTTAAAGGTAGACTGGTTTACCCGTACTAAACCTACTACACAGGGTTACAGTACAGAAGAAAATCTTTTTTCTGATCCATGGTCCGTGGTTCCAGAGATACATGCAATTTTAGCCCTTGCTGCTAATATGTTAATAAACCTTCTTTGCGCAATGGAGGCAGAAGTCAGTGTTCTGAGCATCCCTGCTGCATCCGTCCTCTTTACTCTGATATGCCCGCCCACCTTGTGCGTACATGAGTGAAGACTCTATGAATATTTCTGAGGTGGGCGGGCATATCAGAGCAGAGAGGATGGAAGCAGGGAAGTTCAGAACACTAGCCCTGCCTTGTTGATTAACAAGGGGTTGATTAACATACAGTCATGGCCATAAATGTTGGCACCTCTGAAATTTTTCTAGAAAATGAAGTATTTCTCACAGAAAAGGATTGCAGTAACACATGTTTTGCTATACACATGTTTATTCCCTTTGTGTGTATTGGAACTAAACCAAAAAAGGAGGAAAACAAGCAAATTGGACATAATGTCACACCAAACTCCAAAAATGGGCTGGACAAAATTATTGCCACCTTTTCAAAATTGTGGATAAATAAGATTGTTTCAAGCATGTGATGCTCCTTTAAACTTACCTGGGGCAAGGAACAGGTGTGGGCAATATAAAAATCACACCTGAAAGCAGATAAAAAGGAGAGAAGTTCACTTAGTCTTTGCATTGTGTGTCTGTGTGTGCCACACTAAGCATGGACAACAGAAAGAGGAGAAGAGAACTGTCTGAGGACTTGAGAACCAAAATTGTGGAAAAATATCAACAATCTCAAGGTTACAAGTCCATCTCCAGAGATCTAGATTTTCCTTTGTCCACAGTGCGCAACATTATCAAGAAGTTTGCAACCCATGGTAGCTAATCTCCTGGGCGTGGACGGAAGAGAAAAATTGAAGAAAGGTGTCAACGCAGGATAATCCGGATGGTGGATAAGCAGCCCCAAACAAGTTCCAAACATATTCAAGCTGTCCTGCAGGTTCAGGAAGCATCAGCGTCAGCACGAACTATCTGTCAACATTTAAATGAAATGAAACGCTATGGCAGGAGACCCAGGATGACCCCACTGCTGACACAGAGACATAAAAAAAAAAAAAAGCAAGATTACATTTCGAAATGAACTTGAGTAAGCCAAGATCCTTCTGGGAAAATGTCTTGTGGACAGATGAGACCAAGATAGAGCTTTTTGGTAAAGCACATCATCTACTGTTTACCGAAAACGGAATGAGGCCTACAAAGAAAAGAACACAGTACCTACAGTGAAATATGGTGGAGGTTCAATGATGTTTTGGGGTTGTTTTGCTGCCTCTGGCACTGGGTGCCTTGAATGTGTGCAAGTCATCATGAAATCTGAGGATTACCAACGGATATTGGGTCGCACTGTACAGCCCAGTGTCAGAAAGCTGGGTTTGCGTCCGAGATCTTGGGTCTTCCAGCAGGACAATGACTCCAAACATATGTCAAAAAGCACCCAGAAATGGATGGCAACAAAGCGCTGGAGAATTCTGAAGTAGCCAACAATGAGTCCAGATCTAAATCCCATTGAACACCAGTGGAAAGATCTTAAAATTGCTGTTGGGAAAGGCATCCTTCCAATAAGAGAGACCTGGAGCAGTTTGCAAAGGAAGAGTGGTCCAACATTCCGGCTGAGAGGTGTAAGAAGCTTATTGATGGTTATATGAAGCGACTGATTTCAGCTTTTTTTTCCCCAAAGGGTGGGCAACCAAATATTAAGTTAAGGGTGCCAATAATTTTGTCCAGACCATTTTTGGAGTTTGGTGTGACATTATGTCCAATTAGCTTTTTCTCCTCCCTTTTTTGATTTAGTTCCAATACACACAAAGGGAATAAACATGTGTATAGCAAAACAGGTGTTACTGCAATCCTTTTCTGTGAAAAATACTTAATTTATCGCAAATAACGTAAAATAGTAAAATACAGTTACCAGGGTAGAAAAAACATTAAATATTCAGTAACTCCTGTCACATAAGTTCTTGGAAGGGTTATATGTCACTTCATGTTGTGATAACTGGAGCATAAAGGTTGTATTATTTATCATTAACAATCTAGAGCTCTTGGTCTGTATAAAAAATGAAAGTCATAAGGATATACCGTATATGGCCAATAAAAAGACAAAATTAAAATGACCAATATTCAAGGTCTACATATATTGATAATTCCACGAGTACCACTGCTTCCGGTGCTATTACTACTTATGAAGTAAGGCAGTGAAAGACTTTATTTACAAATGAAGGTCCACACTTGTATCCATTTTACGTAAATAAGTTAATAACAATCCTATGAGTTAACAGGATAGCTACAAACAATGTCATTTATAACAGGGTGGACTATTTATGCATTTTTTTGTGGGAATTTTGTCCTTTACTTTCATTTATTTTTTGTTGTCTTTTATAATGAAATTACATTGGGCCTCTGGGGAACTGCACAGTGGTGCCCTTGTTTATAGTTGCTATTTTTGCACTAATGTATTGGTGGGTGTGGTGTGCACGCTGTGTATATGTTGACTATGTTTATTGCTGGACAGCAATCTCTGTGCCAGCAAACCTTTCATGTTGGATCAGTGTGTCTGGCATTGGCAGTGATGATCTTCTATAATAAGCAAAGTCCAAGCTGTGCAAGCCAGCTTACCCCTGCAGTATGACTAAGGCCTGCTAGTTGGCCGAAACACATCACCTTCACTTGTTCTGATGTACCTTGTACGTTTGTATGAATAAAGAAGCATCGTTCTCAAGAAGTTGTAGTGCTGGACATTTTCTCTTTGTATTGTATCTTCTAGACTGAGAAGCACAAGAGTAGGTACAGGTGCCTGCATTGGCTATAAAGGAGCCTGATGCTAGGAAAGGGGAATATCCATGGTGGCTCTGATTCCCCAAACCTTGATGCTAAGTAAAAGTAGTCTTACGAGACATTTAGGAAAATGTTTGCCATCAATAATGGAGTGTGTGAAACATCAATGATAGGTAGATTGAACCATCAATGATAGTGGAGAGTAATGTTGACATGTGTAGAGAAGAAGAGTAGGCCAAAGGCAGAGTGTATAAAGAGAGCAAAAGTAGGATCCAAAGTATTAAATCAACTGGTGCCAGAAAGGCTTGATTAAGACTTGTTGATAAGTCTAAACGCGTTGGTGCGTTTCGTTTGTGATTTTAGCCATCATTTTTTTCTAACTTGGATCTTAATATGTTATAATAAACCTATGAACTTTTATCCAGTCCTGGGAGCCGGATTGACTTTTTCCTTTGCTTGCCAGAAAGTTAAACAGATTTGTAAATTACTTCTGTTTAAAAATCTTAATCCTTCCAGTACTCATTAGCTGCTATATGCTACTGAAGAAGTTGTATAGTTCTTTCAAGTATGACCACAGTGCTCTCTACTGACACCTGTGTCCATGTCAGGAACTGTCCAGAGCAGTAGCAAATCCTGACATGGACACAGGTGTCAGCAGAGAGCACTGTGGTCAGACAGAAAATAAATTCAAAAAGAAAAGAACTTCCTGTGGAGCATACAGCAGCTGATAAATACTGGAAGGATTAAGATTTTAAAATAGAAGTCATTTACAAATCTGTTTAACTTTCTGGCACCAGTTGATTTAAAAAATATATATATTTTCCACCGGAGTACCCCTTTAAGTCTTTCCTTCTGACAATGTTGTGAGGGGATCTTATGGAAGACCATATAATGGCGTAGTAGTTCCAATGGAGGGATATAGCCTTCTATTATTAGAAGGATAGGACTCTCTGAAACCTTGACATACCAATCTATTGGTTAAATGCCATATTGGAGCTCAGCTCCAAATATATATATATATATATATATATATATATATATATATATATATATATATATATATTTATTTATTTATTTTTATTTTTTTATCTTGGACAACCCTCAAAGTGGACCTGTCAGCAGGAAAGCAGGAATTTAACAATGGCCAGGTAGGGCTCCTTATCTGGATTCTGCATATCTTTATCTTTATTTAAAGGGGTATTCCTGGAAAAAACTATTTTTATATATATCAACTGGCTCCAGAAAGATAAACAGATTTGTAAATTACTTCTATTAAAAAATCTTAATCCTTTCAGTACTTATGAGCTTCTGAAGTTAAGGTTGTTCTTTTCTGTCTAAGTGCTCTCTGATGACACCTGTCTCGGGAAACACCCAGTTTAGAAGAGGTTTGCTATGGGGATTTGCTTCTAAATTGGGTGTTTCCCGAGACAGGTGTCATCAGAGAGGACTTAGACAGAAAAAAACAACCTTAACTTCAGAAGCTCATAAGTACTGAAAGGATTAAGATTTTTTAATAGAAGTAATTTACAAACCTGTTTAACTTTCTGGAGCCAGTTAATATATATATATAAAAAAAGTTTTTTCCTGGAATACCCCTTCTTTCCCAGAACCTAGATTTTTCTAATATTTAAAAGAGGCTCAAAAGCCCAGGGGGGCGTTACCCAGCACGGCAAATGCCCAGAAGTCTAGCCCATGTACTCTTATTCTTTTATCCCATTTGACTGACAACCAATAGACAAAGGAATACTGCAGTGTAAGACACTTATCCCTTATCCGCAGAATAGGGAATAAGTGTCTGAACATGGGGGCTCAGCATTGCCACGGCTGTGCGTAGTTAATGCGCGTGTCATCGTTCCCCCCCCTCCCCCACCCCCATACAGGTCTATGCATGAACGCTGCCTGTCCGCCATTCCCATAGAGATACGGGAAGGGGGTGTCGGCCGCAGCGTCATGCGGCGGCCAACTGCCTCCTGCACAAGAGAGCCGCGGCAGAGCCAGGGCCCTAGACAGGAGATCGTGGGGGGTCCCAGCTCTCGGCCCCCCACCCCGCGATCAGCCACTTAACCATGCTAGGGAATGCCCCCTGGCTTTTGAGCCTCTTTTAGATATTAACAAAATGTCTTATATCTTGGCACTGGAGAGGAGTATGGAGATTATAAAGGTATGTCCGGAATCCTGGGTCATGGGTCACACCCCTTGTGATGTTAGGCCACACCCCTCAATTCAAGTATATGGTAGGGGGTGTGACTGCTGTTACGCCCCCTCCCACAGACTTGTATTGGGGAGCATGGCCTGAAATCGCCAGGGGGGGGGGGGGGGCAGACCTCCGCAGCACGCGCACAGCATTCAGAATTAATTGTTCCAAACTCAGACGGAAGCCTGGCCAGAGGAGTAACCCTTTAACTCTGTATTCTATTGCATTAATTTAGCTATTATATAATTTTACTTTGCATAATTCTATATTGTAAAATTTATTTCTCCCTCAGGTAAACCATTAGGTTATGGATACAGCAGTCGGCGAACACAAAACAGAGGGATAGTAGAGGAATGCTGCTTCCAAAGCTGTGATTTAAGAAGGTTAGAGATGTACTGTGCACCTGCCAAGCCAGTGAAATCGGCACGATCCGTGCGTGCCCAACGTCACACTGATATGCCAAAGGCTCAGAAGGTAATCCAGCTCGATAAAAAGACTGTTAGATGCTGAAGGCTGTAATAGAAGAAACACATACATGCTTTCAAATTAAGTTATATACTTATTGAGGAATATTTTTAATCTTAATCTTTCCAGTACTTTTTAGGGTCTGTATACTACAGAGGAAAGGGTTTTCTTTTTGGAACACAGAGCTCTCTGCTGGCATCATGACCACAGTGCTCTCTGCTGACATCTCTGTCCATTTTAGGAACTGTCCAGAGCAGCATACGTTTGCTATGGGGATTTTCTACTACTCTGGACAGTTCTTAAAATGGACAGAGATGTCAGCAGAGAACTCTGTGTTCATAATGCCAGCAGAGAGCTCTGTGTTCACGATGTCAGCAGAAAACCATTTCCTCTGTAGTATTCAGCAGCTAATAAGTACTGGAAGGATTAAGATTTTTTAATAGAAGTAATTTACAAATCTGTTTAACTTTCTTGCACCAGTTGATTTAAAAAAAAAAAGTTTTCCACAGGAGTACCCCTTTAATCTAATCAAAGTTATAATAACACGGCTGCAGGAAGTATTACAAATGTATGCCAAATGTAACTAGTGTAGTTATCCCTGCTCAGCAATCCATGTACATCAATACTCAACATTCTTCAAAAGTCATGTGATCTAAACAATCTTCTGCCATTCATGTAAATATAAATATATATATATATATATATATATATATAGACAAAGTAAATATGATGCAGCACAGGTAGCAAAGAAGGTGGTTTTTATTCCTTCATGTGCATTGACAACGTTTCACCAGTCTCACACTGGCTTTTCCACTTGAAAAAGCCAGTGTGAGACTGGTGAAACGTTGTCAATGCACATGATGGAATAAAAACCACCTTCTTTGCTACCTGTGGAGTGCTGCATCATATTTACTTTGTCTGGATTAAGGAACCGGCGGACCCAGGTTCCAGATATGCGGGCACCCCGAATTTCTTCTTTACTCTGGATATTGGTAGTGCCGTTTTTATGTGATTTATATATATATATATATATATATATATATATATATATATATATAATCATTTTATGTCCAATCTTAGTGTCCAGCATGTTTGATGGTTTCATAGAGTCCTTTTATTCTAAAATTCAATGGGATTTATAATTGGAATCTCTCCTATTGCATGTTTTGCCTTCCCTGGTTTTCACCCATACCATAAAATTACTTTTAACATGATATAATGTTGTAGCTTATTTGTTATGCATTTGAGTAATACAGTATTTCTATATGCTATTAGGAAGTACATCAGAAGAATGCAAGTAGAGGAAACACAGGGAGCCGGAGTTTCAGGATATAATACTAATGCCACTCAAGTCTTGAAGAATGAATGTGCCATCTGCAGGATACATCACTGAAATTGAAAATCAGATAAAACAGGGAAAGACTTTACTTCTCTCAATCAATGGGCATTCTTCCTCTGCGCAATGCAAATACACATTCCAATATAATGTATTCCATACAGAATCAAGATATCTTACATAGCTGATCTAATACTGTGTAATCTTTCACCTGTTTTATACATCCTGCACAAACATTTCTTTTAATAGCCTGTGTCCCCTAGAAGTCCAAAAATAAATGGCCTTCTTGATGGCTCCAATTGCACTATACTTAACTAATGTTTCATGGGTGCTGGAAGAATGACCCAGACATGTCTATATTTGCACTTCTCCTCCTGGGCGGTTTATTATCCAGCGTCCAATAACATTGTTTGCCTGCCCTTCTGTATTTGCACAGTTTAGCTTTTCAGTAGCAGAACATGTTTTTATTCCTCCCTCTATGTTCATGAATCCTATCATCCCAACATATGTTGATTGTGAACCAGGTTTTCACATTTCACCATGGCTTGATCCATCCACCTTTTGCTGAATATGTTATGATGCAACAGTTAAACACGTCTAGACTCATAGAAATCACACATCTCTCTAGGTGATAAGCTAGTTTTTTGTCCAACAGTATACATTTGTGCTCAATTCATTCAATATCTGTATATCACTAATGCACATATATCATTTGGTATGTAGAGCTGTAAAATAGTACAATGGTGCTACCTTATGTTGTAGTGAGTGTTGTATAAGGATCTGGCCACAAATGTTAACTGGTAAAAGCAAAGACATCCCTTAAGGACAAACCAGGGCCGTACTGTAAGTGTCCATGCCGTTTTATTGAGTTTTACCTTTGACTTGGACTGAACTTGAATGAAAGAAATGTGAAAATAAATATACTGATTATTTATCATTGAGAGAGGAAATAGATGTAAAAATCACATTGCTGAAGATACCCTTTTTTCAAAAATATTTTTTTACACACTGCCCACTATTCAGAGTTTATTTTTCTTTTTCTTTTTTTTTTTCTTTACCTATTTAAGGGACTTGTAAAACTATGACAACCCATTCCAGTTAGAAGCCCTCCAGATGATCAGTGGTGATCAACTGGGAAAGCTGTAACCACTGCTAAGGAAATGCAGTATTACATGCCGGCCATTTACACTAAGATCAATAGGTAATAAAAGGAGGTCTTAAGCAGGTTAGCCTTTCTACAAGACCCATATGCTCCATTCTTATTTTCAACTCCTTGAAGCAGTCCTTTAAAGTGTTAACATTGATGTTGAATGGCACACAATGCTTTACATCCTAACATGCAACAAGATGGACAGGGGTATAATTATTGGTTTAACCCAATGTCTTCTCCAGGCTACTGCCATAAATTGTCTGATTCTTGGCTCACAAGTATTAGTGCAGCAAACAATAAGCCTTTGTGCTGATATATTACAAAGCCTTTCAAATTTTTAGCCCCTCGTAGACAAGGAATTTGCCATGTGGACAGCTTGATTATAGGGCTGCGCTGCTTTTCTAACCACACAATGTATAGGAATATTTTCCTAGCAGTTACAAAATATGCTTGTTTTATCTTAACCCCCTTTACTTGTGTGTATTGAAAGGCATTTTTTCAGTATTCAACAATGAAAAAGTGTTAATAGCCACTAACTCGTACCATATGGAAAGAGTTCTTCTCCAAGAGGGTCCTGTCATAATAATAAAATGATTGCTTCAGTCATCTCCCAGTAAAGAATCTCTTCACCATTTAACAGTTTGGTTGTGTTTAATTTGTACAGCAGATGTCAAAAAGGACAAATCCCCTGAGTCAATTTACGTCAGTTCATTGAATCATGACCCTTATTCCATATGTGACTTGAGGAGGAGGTTCACTTAATTTATGGGAAAGGAAACGCCTGCTTTCCTTACATATATAATGCTATTTTCAGAGTTAATAATTCTACCATAAATGAACAGTGTGTCATTTAGATACACTAGTTACTGTTGACCCAATAATGGGAATTACTAAATGAAATCTAAAAAACAATGTTTAACAAATAATAATAACTTATAATGTATTCTCTTTGGACACCAGTCCCAATAAATCCAGGAATAGGTGTCTATGCTTTAACGTAATAGGTAGTTAAGTAGAACAGAATATTCTCTTTCAATTCATAGGCAGGTGACTATGTGTTAAAAGCTTTCCAAGTCTTTCCAGTCAACACTGTGGGGGAGATTTATCAAAACCTGTCCAGAGGAAAATTTGGCCAGTTGCCCATAGCAACCAATCAGATTGCTTCTTTCATTTTGCAGAGATCATGGTAAAAATGAAAGAAGCGATCTGATTGGTTGCTATGGGAAACTAGACAACGTTTCCTCTGGACAGGTTGTGATAAATCTCCCCCTGCATAAGGGTAGGGTCGAAGAGAGGGTAGCATTAAAAATACTTTTCCTTGTGTAAACTAGACAAAAGAATCCTTTACCATCAAGTTTTCCACACAGAATTTCTCAGTTTATGGGATGTAAAATGACTGTTTTGCAGCTCAAAAAGCAGGCTGTTTGTTCAGACACACATTCTTTATGAACATAGTTGTTTTGGGCCAATTTTGTAATGGGCCATTCACAGCTCAAAATACATCTATATATATGACCCAATTTTACATGTATTATGACTCAATCACAAACAGCTACTTTTTGGTCATAAAACAACACAAGAAACATCTAAATGTTTCAGATGTTTTTTGACTGAAAAACGGCCATTACATTACAGTTTAAAAAGCGGTGAGGGAGAATAAGGCTGGGTTCACACCACGTTTTGTTAAATACGGTTCCCGTATATGGCTGGGAGGAGGGGGCGGGGCTTAATTGCGGCGCCCGCACTCAGCCGTATTCGGGAACCGTATTTAATGCATGTCTATGAGCCGACCGGAACCTCAGCCTCCGGTCAGCTTCGTTTTTGTCCGTATGCGGTTTCCCGACCGTAGGCAAAAACGTGATTGGCCACGTTTTATGCCTGCGGTCGGGAAACCGCATACGGCCGAAAACAAAGCCGACCGGAGGCTGCGGTTCACTCCGGTCGGCTCATAGACATGCATTAAATACGGTTCCCGAATACGGCTGAGTGCGGGCACCGCGATTAAGCCCCCCCTCCTCCCAGCCGTATACGGGAACCGTGTTTAACAAACGTGGTGTGAACCCAGCCTAACCTAGAACTGATGTCTGATGTGACAGATGAATCTTAGGTCTCCCCCAGGTACCAGAGCCCAGTTGTGAAAGCTTCCTTATAAACCCCCTAAATCTACACTTCTATTTCAGAATCATTTCTATTACAGCATTCTAATATTAGAGATCACTATAAATGATGTATGTTGCACTGGAGAGTGATGTTTTTGCAAGATTAATGCAAATATATTTTGCTACATTTTGCTATATCATCTTCATCCAATTCATTTTAGTAAAAGAAGCCAACTTAGACTGCTCCTCAATTTTGCACTAGATTTTTTGCTATTACAAAGTATAATACAAGTATGCTAGTAAAAAAAAAACACTAAAATATAAAGGAAACAGTTTAGCCATATACTAAAACATGTTCTTTTTTTCTAATCTGTTTCTGATTTGTGACAGCATTTTACTGCAGCCCCATGGACATAGGAAACAATAGGCTGTAGGGGGTCCTATTGAAATCTGTGGGAAAGTTTTCTAGACATGCTCTGCGACCTGTGCAAAGATCTTTGTGTAGAAGGGGAGGAACTGATCTGTGACCACCACCTATTGTAAATGTCCAGATCCTATTATATCTATAAATTTGTGTCACCTTTCGCTATAATCCTATCTGCGATAAAGAGGACACTCTTGGAAAGTGATCTTTACAGAACAGGAAGTATTAGCTTATTATTAAAGTTAGTGGCCAGGACAATCATTTTATAATCTAGATGGTAAGTTGAAAATGAGAAAGAATATTACCTAAAATTATTTAAAAACATAAAAACGGGATAGGTCAGTTTCGGATTTATGACATTCCTCTATGTAGCTCAATGCAATTTTTTAAAATTTTGATAGGAAAGAAGTGTGCAAACAAATCTTCTTACAAACTAGAAACTGTCAATAAGCTACTGATTAAGTCTTAGGTCTCATGCACATAGCAACACATTGGGGACTATATTCAATACCTTGTGAAATTTCCAAGTGTGTTCATGTTCATGTTAACAGTTACTACTACCACATTTTTAAAAGTGGCATGCACTGCTTTGAAAATTTGATGTTTACGCCACATTGAGATTTTTTGCATCAAAATTTTATTTATTTTTTGGGCAAATTTTTATGAAATTTACTTTTGGGCAGGAAAATACAAATTAAACAATCAATTTATTGCTGTAAGCAGTCAGGTAAATTACCTGTGTCATCTGATCTGAGCTTTCCAGCTACCAATAGTAGTGATATGCAAACCTGTCCACCATCTAAACACTGTAGAACAACAATCATAAAGTTATGTCCCCTGAGGATGAATCAATGAATGCCAATGTTTCCAATACTATGAATTTAAAATTAAAATTGTAAAAAAAACGATCAAAAGAAAACAAATTGGCTACGGCAGCGTAAATTTGGCCCAAAAAAAAAAAATGATTTATGAAAAATATGAAATTTGTGACTTTTTGACACACTTAGCATGGCCAAAAAGGGCCTAAGGTTTCTTAAAGGGGGCATGGCAAAGTTGTCATGGCATATTTATTATGATTTACACTTAAAATGTGTAAATTCATGGCTGAAATCTACACCGGCTTAAAGATGGTGTTAGTCAAAAAGTGCTGCATCAGCAAAGCTGCTCTAAGTTCACCCCTATTAACATACCACAAAAAGCTTAAAAAAAAGGATAGAAACTGAAGGTACCTCTGGTGGCTCTGGTGCCAGCTTATCCCTCCCAGAACAATAGAGTTGGGCAGAAAAAATCCAACTCGCCCAGTTCATCATCTGTTGGTGGAGAGTTGGGAGACCACCACTGACCTTAAACAGTGGGCCAAAGTTGCCAAAGGCAGTAGGTTAAGTGGGTTGAGGTGTATGGACACCTTACCAATTTCTGAAAAATCTGTATTTATTAACTATTTAACATACATAGCATTGCCAAGCCAGGGGCTTTACAAATTTAAAATACCATGGTGTCCTTTCACACACAAAAAAATTCTATGAATAAAATAAGTAAGATTTTCATCATTAGCACATAATGCAAGTTTTGTGACAGAAAAATACACACGTTTAATATTTTTAACTCTGGTAAAAGTCGTGCCACAATTCATATGAAAAACATATTTTTGAGCTTTGAAAATGTCCTACATTAAAAGGATACTCCACCCCTAGACATCTTATCCCCTATCCAAAGGATAGGGGATAAGATGTCTGATCGCAGGGGTCCCCAGTGAGCTCGGCTGCGGCACCCTAGACATTGAATGTAGCCGCCGTAGGCTTGTGACATCATGCCCCGAAAGTGACATCATGGCCATGCTCCCACAATGCAAGTCTATGGGAGGGGTGTGACGGCCATCATGCCCCCTCCCATAGACTTGCATTAATGAGGCGAGACCGTGACGTCGCTCCCAACTCTCTAAACAAATGCCAGGTGCAGCAGGGAGATCACAGGGGGCCCCCAGCGGCGGGACCCCCACGAACAGACATCTTATCCTCGATCCTTTGCATAGGGTATAAGATGTCTAGGTGCGGAGTACTCCTTTAAGTGTAGAAAACTGACGAACGTGGTTTAAAGAACTTAAGATCAAATTATTTTTTGCTGCGAAAGCTTTCAAAAATGTAGTGTAAGTGTAAATTTTGGCATGAAAGTTAAGAATGACTAATTCCCTTTTGAGTATGTCCCACTTGTAAAACGGCATACTGACTCCATATTTTGTCATATTACAAAGCCATAGGCACTCTATGTATTGAAGTACCAAACCACTGTAACACAGCTTGCAATGACACGTGCTACAATTTGTGGTTTCTAAACAAATCATTGATAAAAATGTTCTTTGTGACACCATATAAAGTCCCACACAATGTACAATAGTGGCCCATAGATTCCTACAACAAAGATCAGTAATATGACCATGTGAATGAGCCCTATTGTTTTGTGCCAGTTTAGTTCCTTACAGTTGCTTAGTAAAAAGTAATGAACTGCAAAGTAACCATTTGGATCAGTCATGAATTACTTCAGAATTAAGTTATTAGGTCTTGAATTACAAGAATAAGAACATAGAAGGGATTTGACTAGTCAGCATTACTGCTGCAGGCAGGCATATTCATTGATAGGTAAAGCGGACATTTTTATATAACATTTATTTATTTCCTTATTTGGCGACTAACCAGGAGAATAAGATTTGTGCCTTTTAACGAAGTTAAGTCACCTATGTAGAGACAGCAAATGTTGAACTCATGATTTCACCGTTCTACAGCGAGGGGAATACCGTTATAATAATGCCATGATCTTTTTTAGCACCCCTATATTGCATTGCATAATATACACTGATATGTAGCATATTTGCTTTTACCAGTTACTTATTTGGTCAGGAGTAGTAAAGTGGTGCTATTGTTTTTTTCTTTAAATGAAGTACTTGACTAAAATATAAAAATAAAGCGTATAAAATATATATTTTTAAACAAAGGAAATGACAATCCTTGTGTAAATAGATTACTTATTGAATTGTTTTCTTTTTTTTAATGTCGATATATCTTGAATTTTGTGCCATCTGAAATTTTACTAATGTCATCTTAATGTGTCAGCTGGAGCCAAAGCTTTACAAGGTTCCGAATGTTTCAGATATGTGGACTTTAATGTCTAATATAAGACCAAAAGCTGTGCAAACAGACCTTTTGCCTTTGTTGGTAATGTTTTATTTTTTATTTTTTATATAGTGCTGACCAAGCTTCCTGCACTTTATAAGATATATTTGGAATATAATGTGATTTTGTGGCAGACTGGTAAAGTGAAAAATACAGATGGAATCGGTCTTCTGTCAGTTGTCTTGTATAACCCCATGTATGCCTGGACAGACCACTAGACAAAGATTTTACTGCATTTTAGGTCACATAATACACATTGTGAGTGATCTTATAGTGATTGCTGTGGCTGGATTAAAGTAGATTTTCAAAGAAATTGCTGTTTGTTGAAAACATTGATGTCAATAAAGGGGTTTACCAACTTCATATCATTGATCAGTCGCTGAATATATTCTTACAGATCAGATAAATCTTATAGACCAGGGATACTCAACTGGCGGACCACAGTCCAATTTCAGACCGCGGCCGCCAGTCATGCGGACCGCCTGCCTCTCTCCCCTCATTCATTTGTATAGGTGTTTTTAAATTAAAACACCGATACAAATGAATAGCCGCAGCCGGAACAAGGGAACACTGTACTCCCTGTCTGGCCACCCGGCGCTTTTCCTGTGAGGCAGGCAGCGCGATTAGCACTCCGTGCATCATCTGCTCTGGCCAGGCCTGACAAGAAGAGGCCGGAGCAGCGCAGGATCTGGGACGGGGAGCCTACGCTGTCAGGTGAGCAGTCATTCCCCCACCTGTGACTCTCCAGTTGTTACAGAACTACAACTCCCATCATGACCGTCTGTCTGTGCATGATGGGAGTTGTAATTAGCAGCAGCTGAAGAGTCACAGTGACACAAATTATGTGGTGGTACAGTTACTTCATTTATTCTGGGGGCACAGTGACTTTATTTATTCTGGGGTCACATTGACTTGATTCTGAGGATGCAGTGACTTTATATATTCTGGGGGTGCAGTGACTTCATATATTGTGGGGGCACAGTGGCATCATTTATTCTGGGGGGCACGGTGGCATCATTTATTCTGGGGGCACAGTGATTTCATTTATTCTGGGGGCACGGTGGCATCATTTATTCTGGGGGGCACGGTGGCATCATTTATTCTGGGGGCACGGTGGCATCATTTATTCTGGGTGGCACGGTGGCATCATTTATTCTGGGGGGCACAGTGGCATTATTTATTCTGGGGGGCATGTTGGCATCATTTATTCTGGGGGGCACAGTGGCATCATTTATTCTGGGGGGCATGGTGGCATCATTTATTCTGGGGGCACGGTGGCATCATTTATTCTGGGGGGCACGGTGGCATCAATCATTGTTTTATGGTTCAATTAGGCAGTATTATATTCAGGGGTACAGTGTGTGGCAGTATTATATTCAGGGGTACAGTATGTGGCAGTATTATATTCAGGGGTACAGTGTGTGTCAGTATTATATTAAGGGGTACAGTGTGTGGCAGTATTATATTCAGGGGTACAGTATGTGGCAGTATTATATTCAGGGGTACAGTGTGTGTCAGTATTATATTAAGGGGTACAGTGTTTGGCAGTATTATATTCAGGGGTACAGCGTGTGTCAGTATTATATTCAGAGGTAAAGTGTGTAGTAGTATTATATTCAGGGGTACAGCGTGAGGCAGTATTATTTTCAGAGGTACAGCGTGTGGCAGTATTATATTCATGGGAACAGCATGAGGAAGTATTATATTCAGGGGTACAGCGTGTGGCAGTATTATATTCAGAGGTACAGCGTGTGGCAGTATTATATTTAGGGGAACAGCATGAGGCAGTATTATATTCAGGGGTACAGCGTGCTTCAGTATTATATTAAGGGGTACAGTGTGTGGCAGGATTATATTCAGGGGTAAAGCGTGTTGCAGTATTATATTCAGGGTACAGCGTGTGTCAGTATTATATTCAGGGGTACAGTGTGTGGCAGTATTTTATTTAGGGGTACAGTCTCTGGCAGTATTCAGAAAATACAGAAAACAGTACATTTACATCCTCCAGACTTCAGTCGTTTGCTATTTCCTTCATGGCACTGTGTCCACTAGGTGTGAATCAGGTCTCAGGGCTTTGCTCAGACCTTTACCAGTGGCAGACCTAGGTAAGCGGACCATCACTAAGAATAGTTGAGTACCCCTGTTATAGACGCTCAAAAGCTTAGTTTGGTCATGACAAGAGATGAGCGAATCGAAGCTGACGAACCCGAATTCATTACGAATTTCCTGAAATATTCGATTTGCAACGAATGCGAATATTGCCGCGATTCTATCGCGCGAATCGCTTCATTAAACTCCATTTACTGCGGTCCAAGCTCCAGTGCATCTAAAATGGCGGATCCACATGTCCGTACATGAGGCAAGTAACTCTGGGAAGGTGGGAAGGCAAGGCGGGAAGGGAAGTAGGCGGGATGACCCTGAATCACATGCAGGATGCAGGCTATTGGCAGCCAGTCACCCCTGTGATGTTACAGCCCTATATATTCAGCAGCCATTTTGCGGCTCACCATTTCATTCATTACCACTGCAGAGAGATAGGACGGACATCGCTGTGTGTGTGTTACAAAGAAAAGCTTGTTGTAGCAGCGTTTCACCTCTTAGTCACCTCAGCCTTCTGTAGGACACAGAGCACAGCATTTTTGCACAGAAATTAATTCTTACTGCAGCGATTGACCCATCAGTCACTGTGAACAGCACTGTATTACAGAGAGGGGCAGAGAGCTGTGTGTTGCCACAGCTGCAGAAACGTTTTCATAGGAGGGAGAAATTTTAGGGCAAATCTGTGCCTTTGTTCCACAACAACTGGTCTGCTGGTTATACTAGTCTGTAGACGGTATAATCCATACCCAGCAGTCCATTCCTAATAGTATTTGAGAGCGAGTCTTTTTGCAATTTTGGGTTTAGTACACAGTGATTGTGTGCTCCAGCATTGTTGTGTACTGCTGGTGCCGTGGGCAATTTTATAATTTTTTTTTAGCATACTGTAGCGCATTTTTCTGCCCTCATAAGTGCATACCTACATCTAAGTAGTGTACTATTTTGTACCGTCAATCTGTCAAGGGCCTACATACTGTGAAAGGACAGCCAAAAGTAATCACCGGCTGTTGTCTTACTCTAATATGTTTATTAAGCGTACTGTAGTGCATTTTTCTGCCCTCATAAGTGCATACCACATACCTACATCTAAGTAGTGTGCTATTTTGTACCTGTTAATCTGTCAAGGGCTTCACACTGTGAAAGAACAGCCAAAAGTAATCACCAGCTGGTGTTTTACTCCAATATGTTTTTTAAGCGTACTGTAGCGCATTTTCTGCCCTCATAAGTGCATACCACATATCTACATCTAAGTAGTGTACTGTTTTAAACCTGTTAATCTGTCAAGGGCCTAGATACTGTCCATGCAAAAGCACTCACCGGCTGGTGTTTAACTAAAATACGCTTTTTAAGCGTACTGTACCGCATTTTTCTGTTCTCATAATTGCATACCACATACGTACATATAAGTAGTGTACTATTTTGTACCTGTTAATTTGTCAAGGGCCTAGATAGTGTGAAAGGACAGTCAAAAGTACACACCTTCTGCTGCTCTAGACAAATACTGTTTTAAGCACAGTGAAGCGTATTGTACTCCCCTCATATATGCACTAAGTTTGACAGGAAGAGAAGTGCCAGGACGTGCACAGAGGAGAGGCAGAGGCCTAAATCAGGCAGTGGTTGCAGCAGAGTAAGGGCGAGTGGCAGCAAAAGTCACAGCGAGAGGTTGTGTCTCGACCAGCAGACCATCTGCCATCATCGATTGGTTAACACGGTCATCCACTTCATCACAAGTGGCATCTGATACCCCCAGTCAACAGTCGGTGAGTTCCTCAGACACAACCCTCAGTTGGCATGGCCCGGGAGCAGTTCCTGTCCTCCCATTGCCTCTGTCCTATGCTGTTCCCTCCCCTAAAGAAGTATCTTATGCTGTAGGTTCAGCTCCACTATTCAGTGAGGATGATCTAATTCCACTATTCTACTGACCAGCCAAGAAGTGGAGGATACATCTGCCGCTTCCCCCGCAAGACGGAAAAGTAGTGATGGGGAGAGTGACGTGGGAGGCTGTGTTGCCAGGGTTCAGGGTCCTGAAGCAGACAATGTTGAGGAACCTAAGGGGGACATCAGTGGAGTGCAGACACTTATTGATGATGATGAAGCCGATTACAATTGGGAGCCGGGTGCAGAAGGGGCTTCATCATCATCAGGAGAAGAGAGTTGCAGGTTGCCCATGAGGCAGCAGCTAAGCCAGCAAGGTGGTAGCATGGTTGGGAGTCAGCATGGTGGCAGAAGTGGAAATTCTGGAGCCAAACGTGCCCAGGGGAGACCACCTGCTTCGCGGCAGCCAACCTTCCCAGGAGGTAGTGGAACAGGAGTTCCTGGAGACAGTGGCAGTAGCAGTCAATTAGTGCGGACTGTTGGTGGGGAAATCAGCTATGTGGCAGTTTTTCAACAAGCATCCGGAGGAGGTTCACATAGCCACATGCAAGATATGTTGGCAGAAGGTGAAGCATGGCCAGGGTCCCATTGTCGGCACCACAGCCCTGCGTCAACATATTCTTCGCCACCATAAAGTGGCCTGGGAGAACCGTCCTGTCACTCCAGATGCTCCTGCTTCTCCTACTTTTAGTCAGCCATTCTGACAACAATCCATTGGCGAAGCCATGTCCAAGAGACAACAGTATGCGCCCACTCATCCAATGGCACAGAAGCTGAATGTGCTCCTGTCCAAGTTGCTGGTGCTGCAGTCCCTCCCTTTTCAAGTGGTGGACTCTGCACCTTTCAGAGAACTAATGGCTTGTGCCAAGCCGAGGTGGAGACTGCCAAGCCGTCATTTCTTTACAAAGAAGGTAGTACCAGCCCTGCACAATTTTGTGGAAGAGAAGGTGGGCCAGTCCTTGAGCCTGTCGGTGTGTACCAAAGTGCATGGCAGCGCCGACGTCTGGAGCTGTAACTATGGTCAGGGACAATACATGTCCTTTACGGGTCACTGGGTGAATGTGGTTCCTGCACAGTCACAACACCAACTTGGATAGGTCACCCCGTTTCCTCCTCCACGCTCTCATGCCATTGGTCCTGTGACAGTGTGTGACTAAGCCCCCTCGTCCTCCACCGTGTCCTCAGCCTCCACTGCCCAGACAAGTCTCAGTGGCCCTTAAGCATACCATGTGTGCAGGGCACGGCGGTGTCACGCTGTTCTTCACATGGTTTGCCTTGGCGAACGGAGTCACACAGGGAAGGGACTGCTAAAAGTCATTCGTAAAGAAATCGGAGCATGGCTTCTGCCACAAAAACTGGAAACGGGAACCATTGTGACTGATAACGGGAAGAACATCTTGCATGCGCTGCGACTGGGAAGGCTGAGCCATGCGCCCTGCATGGCAAACATGTTCAATCTGGTTGTGAAGCAGTTCCTGAAGTGTTCCCCCCATTTGCAAGACATCCTAACAATGGGAAGGAAGCTTTGCATGCACTTCAGCCACTCATACACTGCAAAGCACACCCTCCTTGAGCTGCAGCGTCAGAACGGTATCCCCCAACATAGTCTGATTTGTGACGTTGCCACACGTTGGAATTCCAACCTTCATATGTTGGACCAACTGTACGAACAGAGAAAAGCATTCACCGATTTCTTGATGATCCAAATGGATAGGGGTACTCCCCTGTGTAACTTTAATGTGAACTAGTGGCAGCTTATAGGTGACACCTGCCGTTTGTTCAGGCCCTTTGAGGAAGCCACATTATTAGTAAGTCGTAGATTACGGAATGGACAACATCATTCCACTGCTTCATTTCTTACAAGACATGTTGGAAACGATGGCGCCTACATCTTACGAGACATGGTGCCTACTAGTGTTGAGCGGCATAGGCCATATTCGAATTCGCGAATATTCGCGAATATATGGGCGAATATTCGGCATATATTCGCGAATATTCGCATATTCGTTATATTCTCCTTGTATTTTCGTATATGCGAAAATTCGTGTATGCGAAAATTCGTATATGCTAATTTTCGCATGTGCGAAAATTAGCATATGCGAAAATTAGCATATGCGAATTTTCGCACGCCAGTCTCACACAGTAGTATTAGAGCCTTCTTTACACCACACAAGCTGGAAGCAGAGAGGGATGATCACTGTGATGTGTACTGTGAAAAAAAAAAAATAAAAAAAAAAGAATATTCGTAATTACGAATATATAGCGCTATATTCGCGAAATTCGCGAATTCGCGAATATGCGATATTCGCGAATAATATTCGAATTGCGAATATTCGTGAGCAACACTAGTGCCTACATCTCACGGCCACATGAGCCCTGTGGGGGCTGAACAGGAGGAGAAGGGGTACAGTGGAGTAAGGATATGAGGAAGGCGAGACAAAGGACCCAGACACACCGTGGCAGTATGCAGTGGAGATGGAGGAAGGGAGTCCCTCCGAGTTACTTGCACAAATGGCACGGTGCATTCTCACTTGCTTGCGTAGTGACAGCCAAATTGTCACCATTTGGCTGCGGGAGGACTTCTGGATCTCCACCTTATTGGACTCTTGCTACCACCACAAAATAGGGACCTTTTTTTACACCCACTGAGAGGAAGGACAAAGTGACCTACTACAGAGGCATCCTATGTAGTCAGTTGGCCGATGTCTATCAGCGCCATTGTCCATCCTCTTGCAGGTCTGAATCAGGGGGCCCCCTGCGCTCACCTTCCACTGCCATGGCTGCTGGGGAGGGGAGGGGTGGCAGGAGCAGTACCAGCTCCATCAGCAGCAGCCTGAGTCTACAGTCACTGATGAGTAGCTTTCTTCACCCGCATAGTGAAGCAACTTATCCTCAGCAGGTACACCTGGAGCAGGACCTGAACCTGCATGTGGTTGCATATCTTGACATGCCCATGCCAACACACCTTGAAGATCTGCTGGACTTCTGTCCAGCCAAACTTGATTTGTGGCCACAAGTAGAAGAGTTTGCCCTGGAAAAGCTGTCCTGCCTGGCCAGTAGTGTGCGGCGGGGGCCATAGTCACCCCAAGGAGAACAAAAAATGTGGAGAGACTGACCTTTGTGAAGATGAATCAGGCATGGATTAGCCAGGGTTTCCACCCACCAATGCCTGATGCATCAGAGTATGGTGCCACACCAACACTTCACAAATATAAATAGTGCCAAACAGATTTAAGGTGCTGCTTCCCAGTTACAAACATTCCTCCACATCACTGGGTACTGGTAATGCCACCCATCGCACCATAATGCTTCAGCCACCTCCAGGCTGTGCAATTCAGCCACTATATGGTCTCCTAATGCCTCAGCCACCTCCAGGCTGTGCCATTCAGACAATATATGGTCTCCTCATGCTTCAGCCAACTCCAGGTTGTGCCTTTCAGCCACTATATGGTCTCCTCATGCTTCAGACACCTCCAGGCTGTGCCATTTAGCCACTATATGGTCTCTCCATGCTCCACAAACTCCAGGCTGTGCCATTTAGACACTATATGGTCTCTTCATGCTGCCACAAACTCCAGGCTGTGCCATTCAGACAATATATGGTCTCCTCATGCTTCAGCCACCTCCACTCTGTGTCATTCAGCCACTATATGGTCTCCTCATGCTGCCAACACCTCCAAGCTGTGTCATTCAGCCACTATATGGTCTCCTCATGCTGCCAACACCTCCATGCTGTGTCATTTAGCCACTATATGGTCTCCTCATGCTGCCAACACCTCCACGCTGTGTCATTCAGCCACTATTTGGTCTCCTCATGCTTTAGCCACATCCAAACTGTGTCATTCAGCCACTATATGGTCTCCTCATGCTGCCAACTTCTCCACGCTGTGTCATTCAGCCACTATATGGTCTCCACATGCTTCAGCCACATCCAAGCTGTGTCTTTCAGCCACTATATGGTCTCCTCATGCTGCCAACACCTCCACGCTGTGTCATTTAGCTACTATATTGTCTCCTCATGCTGCCAACACCTCCACGCTGTGTCATTCAGCCACTATTTGGTCTCCTCATGCTTCAGCCACATCCAAGCTGTGTCATTCAGCCACTATATGGTCTCCTCATGCTGCCAACACCTCCACGCTTTGTCATTGAGCCACTATATTGTCTCCTCATACTGATGCCACCTCTAGGCTCTGTCATTGTGCCGCTCTGCGACAGTGATTCTAAAGGCGATGCCTGTAATCTGCATGTCATACTGAATAACAGTATTATTTCACTACCCCAGCACACTCCATATGCGTGTTAGAACAAAGATAAGTGTTCTACACCCCTATTAAGGCTCTCTGTAGGCCAGAAATAGCCATTTTTAATATAGATTTGCTGCTAATAAGTTCAGATCGAAAAAAATTTGGGAAAATTCGGCAAATCGGCCGAATCAAATTTTTCAAAAGTTCGCTCATCTCTAGTCATGACTATAAGAAGTGCCAAACAACTTGACCTTCTGTCTTCTGCTACTGTACAGTATATTGCCTATAGGTTATATGTTCTTTCATTCATACTGCTTAAATTGTACCTGTCATTTACCAACGCTTTTGACATGTCACAGATACATAAAAAGTCTTGATCGGTCCACGTCTGAGTGTTCAGATCCCCATGTTCATTGGAACAAGATAAAAGAAGCGTGTTTAACCACATAAGGACCAAGGACGTACGCGTACGTCCTAGTTCCTTGGTACTTAAGGACCAAGGACGTACGTCACAGGGAATTTCGGTCCCTGCCACACGCCGGGCAGGGACCGGACCGGGGTGACTGCTGATATCGATCAGCAGGCACCCCGCGCAAATGCCCAGGGGGGTCATCAGACCCCCCCCCCCCCCCCATGGCGGCGATCGGCGCAAATTGCAGGAGAATTCACACTTGCGATTTGTACCGATTCTGGGTCATTCGGGTCTATGGTGACCCGGTGACTCGGAATATAAGGGTTATCGCGGTTTTCTAAGACACCTACGATCCCCTTGAAGGGATAGGAGTGAGGTGGCAGGGGTGCCACCCCTCCTATCCCTGCTATTGGTCGTCAAGATGCGACGATCAATAGCAGGGGGGTTAACTTTCGCTTTCCCCGTCCTGCCCACAATAGGCAAGGCAGGATGGGGAAACGACAGAGGACCGGGGACGAAGTCCACTTAACCATCGGCTATGGCAGTGGGCAGCGATCGGCTGTGGCAGCAGGCGGCAGAAGAGGATGGCTATGCAGCTCCCTGGATATTACGGAAGTCGGTGAGTTGCCTAGCAACATTTGGAGGGCTACAGTCTGAGACCACTATACAGTGGTCTCTATACTGTAACCCTCCAGATGTTGCAAAACTACAACTCCCAGCATGCCCAGACAGCTGTTTGGGCATGCTGGGATATGTAGTTCTGCAACGGCTGGAGGGCTACAGTTTGGAGATCACTTTGCAGTGATCTTTAGACTATGGCCCTCGCGATCTTGCATAACTACAAGTCCTAGCATGCCCACACAGCTTTTTACTGTCTGGGCATGCTGGGATTTGTAGTTTTGCAACATCTGGAGGGCCACAGTTTGGAGATCACTGTGCAGTGGTCTCTGAACTACAGCCCTCCAGATGTTGCAAAACTGCAAATCCCAGCATGCCCAAACAGCAAATAGCTGTCTTGGCATGCTGGGAGTTGTAGTTGAGTACCTCCAGCTGTTGCATAACTACATCTCCCAGCATGCCCTTTGCCGATCAGTACATGCTGGGAGTTGTAGTTTTGCAACAGCTGGAGGCCCATTGGTTGGAAAATACTGAGTTAGGTAACAGAACTTAACTGAAGGTTTTCCAACCAGTGTGCCTCTAGCTGTTGCAAAAGTACAACTCTCAGCATGCACGGTCTGTCAGTACATGCTGGGAGTTGTAGTTTTGAAACAGCCAGTGCGAATGTACCTTAAAAACACTACCCTACACTACACTAACACAAAATAAAGGGTGAAACAATACACCCCCTTACACATATTGTACGGCAGTGTTTCCAAAACGGAGCCTCCAGCTGTTGCAAAACAACAACTCCCAGCATTTCTGGACAGCCACTGACTGTCCAGGCATGCTGGGAGTTTAGCAACAGCTGGAGGCACCCTGTTTGGGAATCACTGGCGTAGAATACCCGTATGTCCACCCCTATGCAATTCCTAATTTAGTCCTCAAATGCGCCTGGCACTCTCTCACTTCAGAGCCCTGTCGTATTTCAAGGAAACAGTTTAGGGCCACATATGGGGTATTTCCATACTCGGGAGAAATTGCACTACACATTTTTTTTTTTTTTTCTCCTTTTACCCCTTATGAAAAGAAAAGTTGGGGTCTACACCAGCCTGTTAGTGTAAAAATTTTTCATTTTTACACTAACATGCTGATGTTGCCCCATACTTTTTATTTTCACAAGCGGTAAAAGCAAAAAAAGACCCCCAAAATTTGTAACGCAATTTCTCCTGAGTACGGAAATACCCCATATGTGGGCGTAAAATGCTCTGCGGACACACAACAAGGCTCAGGAGTGAGAGTGCACTATGTACATTTGAGGCCTAAATAGGTGATTTTACAGCGGAAATATTATAAAATTGTGTAGCTCACTTTGGATATAGAGATGTACTTGAGGTTAAAGGTGTTGCCTTCACCCAAAAGGCCTTAAAATATTATAGAAATTTAATATAAATAGGGATATTTATATGGACCAGTCCTCGAAAGTACAAAGTAAAAGAAAGAAAAACTAAATAGATAGTAAAGATCCAATATATGACATTTATTAAATAAAATATGTATAATAGGTAAGAATGCTAATAACCAAGCAGGGCCCTTGCATATGATAACAGACATATGATGCGAATAATTATATTGAAAATATAAAAATATAGAATATAAAAATATGTAATCTCTGAATAAAATAAATAATTAGCACCCCTAAAATTATGATATAATCAATATCTGTTATATAAAATCCTTTCAATTCATCGGATATTGGTTCAGAAAGAATGAATGAATCCAAAAATAAGGTCTCAATTGGTTCAAGTTAATTGAGTCTAGTGTGACAATAGTCTCCAGAAAAAGTTCAAAACAGTTCATGAGCAATTCATAAAGTATTTCAGCAGTGAATAGCAGTTGTATCCTTGTAGTTCATACAGGATACATAAGTACTTGGCGTTGCAACTTTTGTTGGATACAATGTGGCAGATGGAAACAATGTAGCAATGTAGCAAGTACTCTTGGCAGGGTTGCAGGATAGTACGAGATGTCGGTGCACAGCACCACTCACCCTCCTTGTTAAACCTCAGATGCGGGCTGGCACGGTTGAATCCGGCCCTTGTGTAGCGATGCCCGGCTGGGCTGTGATCGGGGTGAGTGGCTAGATCTCCGGAGGCTCTCGGTGTTCCTGGGCTGGCACGGAGTGGCGTCCGGCCTTGTGAAGATTGTTGTCCAGGAGTCATTCTGCCGTCCGGGGCTGTGGATGAATGCGGGAGACCGGCGGTACAGCTTGCACGTGTGAATGTAGTAGCGATAGGTATTTCTTCATACCTATCGCTACAGAAGAAAAGGCCCGCGGCCTTGAAACGCGTCTAGCCAATTCACAGCACCTTATCCATAAGTGTATATCACTTCTAAAGAGACTTTATCTGCTATTTCCTACTTGCAACTGCTGGATGCCCACAGTTTTGGGACCACCACAGCGCGTGTGCAAGCTGCACTGCCTGTCTCGGGGAAGTTTGGACTTCCCGTGCCAACCCAGGAACAACGAGAGCCTCCGGAAATCTAGCCACTCACCTGGATCACAGCCCAGCCGGGCATCGCTATACAAGGGCCGGATTCAACCGTGCCAGCCTGCATCTGAGGTTTAACAAGGAGGGTGAGTGGTGCTGTGCACCGACATCTCGTACTATCCTGCAAGCCTGCCAAGAGTACTTGCTACATTGCTACACTGTTTCCATCTGCCACACTGTATCCAACAAAAATTGCAACGCCAAGTACTTACCGTACATATTCGAGTATAAGCCGAGTTTTTCAGCACGATTTTTCGTGCTGAAAACACCCCCCTCGGCTTATACTCGCGTGAACTCCCCCACCCAGTGGTCTTCAACCTGCGGACCTCCAGAGGTTTCAAAACTACAACTCCCAGCAAGCCCGGGCAGCCATCGGCTGTCCGGGCCTGCTGGGAGTTGTAGTTTTGAAACCTCCGGAGGTCCGCAGGTTGAAGACCACTGCGGCCTTCGACATCATCCAGCCCCCTCTCACCCCCCTTTAGTTCTGTACAGTACTCACCTCCGCTCGGCGCTGGTCCGGTCCTGCAGGACTGTCCGGTGAGGAGGTGGTCCGGTGGGATAGTGGTTCCGGGCTGCTATCTTCACCGGGGAGGCCTCTTCTAAGCGCTTCGGGCCCGGCCTCAGAATAGTCACGTTGCCTTGACAACGACGCAGAGGTGCGTTCATTGCCAACGTACTTCTGCGTCGTTGTCAAGGCAACGCCTCTATTCCAGGCCGGAAGCGCGGAGAAGAGGCGCCCCCGGTGAAGATAGCAGCCCGGAACCACTATCCCACCGGACCACCTCCTCACCGGACAGCCCTGCAGGACCGGATTAGCGCCGAGCGGAGGTGAGTACTCAGAACTAAAGGGGGTGAGAGGGGGCTGGATGATGTCGAAGGCCGCAGTGGTCTTCAACCTGCGGACCTCCGGAGGTTTCAAAACTACAACTCCCAGCAAGCTCGGACAGCCGATGGCTGCCCGGGCTTGCTGGGAGTTGTAGTTTTGAAACCTCTGAAGGTCCGCAGGTTGAAGACCACTGAGGGCGAATGATGAGAAGAGGATGATGAAAGGGGGGTGGGGGGTGGGATGATGAAGGGGGGATGTGTGGGATGATGAAGGGGGGATGTGTGGGATGATGAAGGGGGGATGTGTGGGATGATAAGGGGATGATGAAGGGGGGATGTGTGGGATGATAAGGGGATGATGAAGGGGGGATGTGTGGGATGATAAGGGGATGATGAAGGGGGGATGTGTGGGATGATAAGGGGATGATGAAGGGGGGATGTGTGGGATGATAAGGGGATGATGAAGGGGGGATGTGTGGGATGATAAGGGGATGATGAAGGGGGGATGTGTGGGATGATAAGGGGATGATGAAGGGGGGATGTGTGGGATGATGACGGGATGATGAAGGGGGGATGTGTGGGATGATGACAAGGGGATGATGATGAGGATGTTAATGACGGGTCTGGATGATGACAGGGGGGGATGATGTATTTCCCACCCTAGGCTTATACTCGAGTCAATAACTTTTCCTGGGATTTTGGGTTGAAATTAGGGGTCTCGGCTTATACTCGGGTCGGCTTATACTCGAGTATATACGGTATGTATCCTGTATGAACTACAAGGATACAACTGCTATTCACTGCTGAAATACTTAATGAATTGCTCATGAACTGTTTTGAACTTTGACACATTTGAAATTTTTCTGGAGACTATTTTCACACTAGACTCAATGAACTTGAACCAATTGAGACCTTATTTTTGGATTCATTCATTCTTTCTGAACCAATATCTGATGAATTGAAAGGATTTTATATAGCAGATATTGATTATATCATAATTTTAGGGGTGCTAATTATTTATTTTATACATATTTTTATATTCTATATTTTTATATTTTCAATATAATTTTTCGCATCATATGTCTGTCACCATATGCAAGGGCCCTGCTTGGTGATTAGCATACTTACCTATTATACCTATTTTATTTAATAAATGTCATATATTGGATCCTTACTCTCTATTTATTTTTTTCTTGATTTTACAGCGGTTCTGACATAAACGCAAAAAAATAAATACCCATATGTGACCCCATTTTGGAAACTACACCCCTCATGGAACGTAGCAAGGGGTATAGTGAGCCTTAACACCAAACAGGTGTTTGAAATTTTTTCATTAAAGTTGGATGGGAAAATGGAAAAAAAAATGTCACTAAAATGCTGGTGTTACCCTACATTTTTCATTTTCACAAGGGAAAATAGGAAAAAAACTCCCCAAAATTTGTAACCCCATTTTGTCTGAGCAAGAAAATACCCCAAATGTGGATGTAAAGTGCTCTGCGGGTGCACTACAATGCTCAGAAGAGAGGGAGCGCCATTGGGATTTTGGAGAGAGAATGTGTCTGAAATTGAAGGCCATGTGTGTTTACAAAACCCGATAGTGCCAGAACAATGGACCCCCCCCCCCCCACATGTGACCCCATTTTGAAAACCACACCCCTCACGTAATGTAATAAGGGGTACGGTGAGCATTTACGCCCCACAGGTGTCTGACAGATTTTTGGAACAGTCGTCCGTAAAAATTAAAAATTGTATTTTTCATTTGCACAGCCCACTATTTCAAAGATCTGTCAAACGCTAGTGGGGTGTAAATACTCACTGTACCCTTATTCAATTCTGTGAGGGGTGTAGTTTCCAAAATGGGGTCACATGTGGGGGGTTCCACTGTTCTGGCACCATGGGGGGCTTTGTAAATGCACATGGCCCTTGACTTCCATTCCAAACAAATTCACTCTCCAAAAGCTCAATGGTGCTCCTTCTCTTCTGAGCATTGTAGTGAGCCAGCAGAGCACTTGATGTCCAGACATGGGGTATTTCCATACTCAGAAGAAATTGGGTTACAAATTATGGGGGTCATTTTTTCCTATTATCCCTTATATAAATGTAAAATTTTGGGGAAAAGCAGCATTTTAGTGAAAAAATAAATAACTTCATTTACACATCCAATTTTAACGAAAAGTCGTCAAACACCTCTGGGGTATTAAGGCTCACTGTACCCCTTGTTACGTTCCTTGAGGGGTGTAGTTTCCAAAATAGTATGCCATGTGAGTTTTTTTTATGCTGTCCTGGCATCATAGGGGCTTCCTAAATGGGACATGCCCCCCAAAAACCATTTCACCAAAATTTGCTTTCCAAAAGCCAAATGTGACTCCTTCCCTTCTGAGCATTGTAGTGCGCCCGCAGTGCACTTGACATCCACAAATGGGGTATTTCCATTCTCAGAAGAGATGGGGTTACAAATTTTGGGGGGCATTTTCTACTATTTCCCCTTGTAAAAATGTAAAATTTGGGGGGAAAGCAGCATTTTAGTGAAAAAAAATTCATTTACACATCCAAATTTAACGAAAAGTCGTCAAATACCTGTGGGGTGTTAAGGCTCACTGTACCCCTTGTTACGTTCCTTGAGGGGTGTAGTTTCCAAAATAGTATGCCATGTGTTTTTTTTTTCGTTTTTTTTGCTGTCCTGGCACCATAGGGGCTTCCTAAATGTGACATGCCCCCAAAAAACCATTTCAGAAAAACTCACTCTCCAAAATCCAAGTGTCGCTCCTTCCCTTCTGAGCCCTCTACTGCGCCCACGAACACTTTACATACACATTTGAGGTATTTCCTTACTCAAGAGAAATTGGGTTACAAATTTTAGGAAGATTTCTCTCCTTTTACCCCTTGTAAAAATTCAAAAACTGGGTTTACAAGAACATGCTAGTGTAAAAAATTAAGATTTTGAATCTTCTCCTTCACTTTGCTGCTATTCCTGTGAAACACCTAAAGGTTTAAAACACTTACTGAATGTCGTTTTGAATACTTTGAGGGGTGCAGTTTTTATAATGGCGTCATTTATTGGGTATTTCTAATATAAAGGCCCTTCAAATCCACTTCAAAACTGAACTGGTCCCTGAAAAATTCTGATTTTGAAAAAATTGGAAAATTGCTGCTCTACTTTGAAGCCCTCTGATGTCTTCCAAAAGTAAAAACATGTCAACTTTATGATGTAATCATAAAGTAGACATATTGCATATGTGAATCAATATATAATTTATTTGGAATGTCTATTTTCCTGATAAGCAGAGAGCTTCAAAGTTATAAAAATGCAAAATTTCAATTTTTTCATCAAATTTTGGAATTTTTCACCAAGAAATGATGCAAGTATCGATGAAAATTTTACCACTACCATAAAGAAGAATATGTCCCAAAAAAACATTCTCGGAATCAGAATGAAAGGTAAAAGCATCCTAGAGTTATTAATACTTTAAAGTGACAATGGTCAGATGTGCAAAAAACCCTCTGGTCCTTAAGGCCAAAATGGGCCTGGTCCTTAAAGGGTTAAAGGGGCTATACAGGTTAAAATGTATTCCCTATCCACATAATAGGGGATAAGTGTCTGATAGCGGGGTTTCCGACCCATTTTAGCTGGCGATTGGCTGAGCAGGCCATTATTCCAGCACGTGGGGGTCAGTACACTCAGAGGACTGGTGAATTAAGTGGCAAAAGCTGGGACCTGTACAGGAGATGGCAATGGGTCCCAGCGGTCAGACCCACCACCATCGGATACCTTTCCCCTAAATTGCACAATAGGGTAAAAAATGCACCGAAAGAGAAAGTTTGGTGTTTTATACTTCTTTATTGACTCTCAGCTAACATCTGGCCGCAATGTTTTTGGCCCAATAAAGCCATAATCTGAGTATGCCTTTTTGGGGCTTCGTTTCATAAAGAAAGCCAAGTGGAATCGCAGCATAAGTATTTGGAGCCTGTCTAGTGCAACTGGAGATTGCTGCAAGCCAGGGAATAAAACGCTTAAAAGCACTCTTCCAATGCCAAAAGTTTTGGTAAAGGACATCTACACTTTAACAAACGCATAACTTTGAGTTCGGAAGGTGAAGAGGCCTACCTCTTTGAAAGCCCAACTGATTTTGCACAAAATTTTGTGCAAAAATTTTAAGTTCCATTTACATAATGGGATTTTACTAGCAGGTTTTGATGAAGAATGGACATGTCACAGAAATCCCATTAAAATCAGTAAAAGTCTGATTCAAAGCGGAATCCGTGTGGCATTTAACGTGGAATCCACTGTGTGAACTGTCCATTCTATTTCCTACCTACTAACAGGTGCCTATATAACAAGAGAGTCAATAGGGGAGATATATATATATATATATATATATATATATCAAAACCTCTGCAGAGAAACAGTAGACATGTTTCCTTTAGCAAACAGATTCCAGATTTCATATTTTCAGAATTCTTTTTAGAAATTAAAGAGGCAATCTGAGTGGTTGCTATGGTCAACTGCACTCAATTCTGAACAGGTTTTGATAAATATCTTCCAACGTGTTTCAATTCACCTGTCAGTGGTTTTAAAAGGGTTTTTCTGGAAGTCAAAAAATGATTCCTATATGCTGGGATCAGTGTAAAAAAAAAAAAAAAAGGAAAAACAATCCCTAATCTTGGCTTTTTAACGGTGATCTTGTGCTCAGTGGCAGTTTTTCAAAACCGCAGCATGCTGAGACTGTGACATTTTTTCCGGCAAAAGTCGCAAATAAACCCTGCTTGCGCCTTTTTTGCACCGTTTGTAGACACAAAACACAGTCAACAGACAATGAAAAATGTCGGCCAAAATGAGAAAAAAAAATCCATAAAATAACATTGTCTGATTTTTTAAGAATTTATTTGTAAATTATGGTGGAAAATAAGTATTTGGTCAAAGACGAAAGTTCATCTCAGTACTTTGTTATATACCCTTTGTTTGCAATGACAGAAGTGAAACGTTTTCTGTAAGTCTTCACAAGGTTTTCACACACTGTTGCTGGTATTTTGGCCGATTCCTTCATGCAGATCTCTTCTAGAGCAGTGATGTTTTGGGGCTGTCGCTGGGCAACACAGACTTTCAACTCCTTCCAAAGGTTTTCTATGGGGTGGAGCTCTGGAGACTGGCTAGGCCACTCCAGGACCTTGAAATGCTTCTTATGAAGCCACTCCTTCGTTGCCCGGCAGTGAGTTTGGGATCATTGTCATTCTGAAAGACCCAGCCATGTTTCTTTTTCAATGCCCTTGGTGATGGAAGGAGGTTTTCACTCAAAATCTCATGATACATGGCCCCATTCATTCTTTCCTTTACACGGAAAAGACATCCTGGTCCCTTAGCAGAAAAACAGCCCCAAAGCATGATGTTTCCACCCCCATGCGTATCAGTAGGTATGGTATTCTTTGGATGCAACTCAGCATTCTTTCTACTCCATACACGACGAGTTGAGTTTTTACCAAAAAGTTCTACTTTGGTTTCATCTGACCATATGACATTCTCCCAATACTCTTCTGGATCATCCAAATGCTCTCTAGCAAACGTCAGACAGGCCCGGACATGTACTGGCTTAAGCAGGGGGACACGTCTGGCACTGGATGATTGAGTCCCTGGTGGCATAGTGTGTTACTGATGGTAGCCTTTGTTACTTTGATCCCAGCTCTCTGCAGGTCATTCACTAGGTCCCCCCATGTGGTTCTGGGATTTTTGCTCACCATTTTTGTGATCACTTTGACACCACAAAGTGAGATTTTGCGTTAAGACTCAGATTGAGGGAGATTATCAGTGGTCTTGTGTGTCTTCCATTTTCTAATAATTGCTCCCACAGTTGATTTCTTCACACCAAGCTGCTTGCCTATTGCAGATTCAGTCTTCCCAGCCTGGTGCAGGTCTACAATTTTGTTTCTGGTGTCCTTCGACAGCTCTTTGGTCTTGGCAATAGTGGAGTTTGGAATGTGACTGTTTGAGATTGTGGACAGGTGTCTGTTATATTGATATCAAGTTTAAACAGGTGCCATTAATACAGGTAAGGAGTGGAGGACAGAGAAAACTCTTAAAGAAGAAGTTATAGGTCTGTGAGAGCCAGAAATCTTGCTTGTTTGTAGGTGACCAAATACTTATTTTCCACCATAATTTTCAAATAAATTCTTACAAAATCAGACAATGTGATTAATTGGATTTTTTTTCACATTCTGTCTCTCACAGTTAAGGTATACCTATGATGAAAATTACAGGCCTCTCTCATCTTTTTAAGTGGGATAACTTGCACAATTGTGGGCTGAATAAAAACTTTTTTGCCCCACTAGTAATGTATAGCATCAGAGACGGACTGACAACTTATGCCACCCAAATCCCACACACAATGAACTAAAATTTATATATGTAAGAATAACTTTAACATAGGTACATTTCCATGACCAATAATACTGGTATACAAGGAGTAAATATATACCACTACACAATAACTGGATAATACCACGATACTGTACTGAATAAAACCACTATACACAGACCAGTATACTATACAGGATCTGTATACAATATAAATGATTATATACAGGACCATATGGTGGTAGATAACAGCTGTGCACAAGATGTGTATACCATACAAGTGATTACAGTTACATTTTGGGACTCACAATTACATCTTTTCTGATCAGCGGTGTCCTCTTTCCTTTTCTTCTCCGTCAGGATAAGACCGCCATGTGGATCTTAACATCTGCAGGACAAACATGTCAGACTCTTTTTTTTTTCCAGTGCCCTCCCCTCCTCTACACAATCTTTCCATCTATAGGCCCACAAACTGTAATAATGCCCTCCCTGGTGTCCTGCACAGTAAAAGGGCAGGTAGGTAGGTAGCCAGATAAATAGGTAACACAAGAAGGTACGGAGACAGCACAGCCGGAGTAATACCACAGCAAGTGGGTGCAAGCCAAACTTTCAACAGTCCCAGTCGCAGACTGTACAGGTAGACATCCAAAGCAGGTATAAGGCAGCACACCGGGTAGTGTTCAAATAAGGTGCAGTTTATTATCCCATATCCAGATACAACGTTTTGGGAGTATCACACTGCCTTTTTCAAGCATGACAATGTGGGTGCCAGGCTGACTATATATCAGGTCAACAATCAAAGTGCAATCCAATTACAATTAATACATAATTATCAAATATAAATCAAAATACATCCAAAATTCATACTGTGTACAAAAAACATTAATTCATAATATACATGATAAAGTGCAATTCATAATATAAACATGATAAAACCATCAGATTGCATATTAATACCGCAAAGTGTCATATTCTATTAAGTACAGTGCACATGTATATATTAAAAACATAATTGAGGGGGCAGGCTTTCATGACTCACCATAATGTAGTAACAGCGTTCAGTATACAGATCTATGTCGCCGTAGCGACTTCCGGGCGCCGGTGTCATGTGATCGGCGTAACTACGTGTTAGAATCACGTGATGTACGTGTGTTCCGGGTTTGCGCATGCGCCAACAGTACGCAATTCCCAGCGGTATATCTGGGGCATGCGCGTGCGCTGCAACAGCACAGACCGCAGAACGACATCTTGGATAAGGGAAAAGAGTTGGACTATTACATATGTGTATATATATAAGAGAATAAATATAAAGATAGCTGTAGATTGTATGTAAAAGTATCAGTATCTATAAAAGGGAAGTGAACGATGTATAGATTAAATTGAATATAGCAGAGAAGTGTGATATAATGAAAATATATGTGCAAAATAAGAGTGTGTAAATGTGACAAATATATAAAAGAGAATGTATATTAAAAAAAAGTATATGTAGAAAAAAGTGTGTATAAAGAAAAGAATGTAAATAAAATATATATAAAAATATATATAGGAAAATATAAAAAAAATATAAAAATATAAATATATATATATATATATATATAAATAAATACATATATATATATATATATATATATATTTATTTTTTTTATATGTGAGAAAAAATATGTGAGAAAAAATAAATAAAGGAAAAAAAGTTTAGTTATAGTATGTAGTGTGTATGTAGTATCCAAACCTATCACCCCACAGATGTGGTGCGTGCATATGTACACATATAAACACAGTAACATGATGAATACATTGTGTCCATATGTGTGTCGTGCTACATAGCACAAACACACATAATAATCACAAGATGTCACAATAGAACAATTTCGGTTAAAGTGCAATAGTGTTTATTTATTACTACATAGTATCTCAGTGGCGATAGTAAATTAGTTAAAAAACATAAATTAATAATATAATTTGGTGAGTCATCACAGCCGTCCTCAAGATGGTAATGCCAATATAAAAAGCTAGAGAAACATCAGTTACTAATATGTAAGGTAATAAATAAGGTTTTCACAAATAAAATAGCTGACATCCACTATCTGAGGTGACAATCAAGCATTATAGATGGCTGGGGTGACAGTGAAGTCAATATTAAGACCCGATGGTCGCAGGGTGCCCAACTCATAGATCCAATAAAGTTCTCGCCTTTTTAGGCGACTTACCCTGTCACCACCTTTCTTGGAACTCGGAACATGGTCAATTAGTGTATACCTAAGGTCAGATTCCGTGTGACCCGCCTCAATAAAATGTTTTGGCACCGGTAGATCCACACGTCCCTTACGTACCGGTGCTGATTGAGGCGGGTCCGGAGGTCTAATGTCATTTCCCCAACGTACAATAGTTTGCATGGGCATGTTACAACATATACCACATAACTTGATTTACACGTTAGATAAAACTTCAGTTTGTACTGTTTTTTTATTATAGGGTGGCAGAATATTGGTCCCTTATCCATGCGAGGACAGTTGATGCATGTTCTGCATGGAAAGGAACCCTTCTGTGCCACCGTGAGGTATTTTTGTCGGTCACCTTTGGCACCAGATACATCGGCTTTCACCAACTGTCGCGCAAGTTGGGAGATCTACGATATGACATCAGGGGAGGAATTTGGAATTCAGGAATGTTGGTGTAACATTTTTGCACAATGGATCAATGCCTACGTATAATTCTGGCAACATGATTTGAAGCTGTATTGTAGGTGGAAATTAAACTAATGCGGGGTGGTTTTTCCACTTTATCTGTAGGGGTAATCAAACTATTGCGTTCAAGAGAGAATGCTCTTTGTTCACTCTCCTTTAGCAATTTTGGTGGATAGTCCCTTTTAGAGAAATTAGATGACATTTTGCTCAAAGCCGGTTTTATCCTCCCCTCCAGCCCCACGACATGACGTACTCTAGTCATTTGGCTGCAGGGGAGGGACCGGATCATAGGGCGGGGGTGGTGGTTGTCGTACCTCAATACCGAGTTTGAGTCTGTCGGCTTAGTATAGAGATCCGTGACCAATCTCTCGCCATCAAAAATGACCATTGCATCTAGAAAATTGATGGATGTAGTAGAGAATGACAATGTAAATTTAATGTGCTCATGAATACTGTTAAGAAAAGTGGAAAAATCAAGTAATTGTGAGTCTGAACCTGACCAAATGAGGAAGATGTCATCAATGTAGCGCCACCACCCCAGCACATGGCTGAAGGGGTGGCACCCATAGATAGACATCTCCTCCAGGGCCGCCATGAACACGTTGGCATACGTAGGTGCCACATTTGTTCCCATGGCGGTCCCAGTAAACTGTAAATAAAATTTGTCGTTGAAAGAAAAATAATTACAGGTGAGTACAATGTTCAGTTCACATTTTTGTTCAGGTCACATTTTTCTGGCGAGAAATCGGGCATGATCGCTCTCTGTATTGCCTTCACTCCAGCTTGGTGTGGAATGGAGATATACAGAGATGTCACATCAAGGGTGGCTAATATCACATTATTGGGTAAAGCGATATCGCCCATCTTCCACAGAAAATCAGCTGTATCGCGGATGAAGGAACGAGAGGTTTCTGCATAAGGTCTTAAGACTTGGTCTAGGAAAATGGATATGTTGCTGGTTATAGAACCCCTCCCGGAAACAATTGGACGTCCGGGAGGGTCTATCAAAGACTTGTGGATCTTTGGCAATATGTATAAGAAAGGAGTAGTTGGATGTAATACCGTGAGGTAATCAAACAATGGTTTGTCAATCAAGCCTGATTCCAAAGCATTGGTTAAGCAACCAGCAATTTTCCTAACAATATCATGCCTCGGATCCTGTCTCAGTTCAATGTACGTACAGACATTAGTAAGTTGTCGGTTTACCTCTTGAAGATACTTTGTACTGTCCATGACCCCAACTGATCCGCCTTTGTCTGCGGTTTTTATGATCAAGTTGTGGTCATGGACAAGTTGGTTCAATGCTTCCACCTGTTTTTTACTTAAATTAGAACCATGGGTTTTACTGTAATGTTGCTTAACCTGTTCTAGGTCACTCTTAACAAGTTTACAAAAAGTATCAATTACTGCGGAGTAGACCTGAGGGTTAAAGTTACTGTGGATTCCCAAATTGAAATCCACAGTCCTGAAGCCAACAGGTCGGGTCTGTACAGTATTTGGAATTGCAGATATAGTATCAACAGATTTATTAGCAAACCACACCTTCAGTCTCATTTTCCTAAAAAACTGTAAACAGTCCAATTCAATTTCAAACCAGTCTGGTTTGAAAGTAGGGCAAAAATTAAAGCCCTTGGCTAATAGTTGTAATTGATTGTCTGAAAGGGTAATAGATTATATATTTACCACTTATTTCTGGTCTGAATCTTCGTTTGTGTTGCTTTCAGAGTGGGATGTCCCCTGGTCTTGGTATTTGTGCCTGTGGCGCCTGCCTCCTCTACGAGTGGGGCGTCGTTTGGATGAGTGCTGGAATCTAAAAAATCCTGTGGATTGGAATTAGAATTAGTGTCATTGGGTACATTCTTAGTTTTACCATGATGATCAGGTTTGTTGTCTCCTGTTTTCCGTGGGGATTTTTTTGTATTGGATGTTTGACGGCCCCACATGTATACATGGAGTAATAATTTTTATCAAGTAACCACTTATATCTTTTGGTCCCTTCAACATCCGATTTTAGCTTCTGTAAGAAAATATTATGTTTAGTATTAAAGTTCATAAAGTCCTCATCAGACAACGGTGTTTTCAAAGTAGTTTCAGCCTTGGAAATCTTGTCTTTAGTCAGAACAATGTCTTTCTGTAGAAACTCCATGTTTAATAGAATGAGGTCCAAAGAATAGCGGTTAGACAGGGCTTCATATCTAGAGCGAAAGTCTAGATTGTTCATATAGGCATTATCCCTGGGTTGCATTCTCATGCCACGTGGAACACGTTGTGCCTTAAAGTATTCTCCCAACATAGACAGGTGCGAAGTGAGGGAGAGGAGACGTTTAGTCTCGTTCTCAAACAACCTTTGGATGTCTATGGCAGTGGGGGTATGCAAATATGAAAAGTCCCCTTCCACAGCCCCCAATATGCGCCCTATGTCAGCCTCAGAAAAAGCAGAGATATGGGGGTTCGGTAGGTGGATCAGGAAGTCAGATATGTAGGTAGGTGACAAGCCAGGTAAGTAGGGGGTTAGCTAGGTAGTTAGGCAGCCATGTACGAAGGCTAGGTATGTACATAGTTAGGTAGCTGGGTATGTAGGTAGTTAGATAGCCTTGTATGTAGGTAAGTAGTTAGGCATTCAGGTATAACGTAGGTAGCCCTCCTTCCCGGTAGGTATGGGCAGCAGAGTAAACCCCTCCGCCTTCCCTGTAGGTATAACCAACATAGTTAACTCCCCCTTCCCTGTAGGTATAAGCAACAGAGTTGACCCCCCCCCCCCCTTCCCTGTAGGTGTAGACAGCAGAGTTTACTCCTCCCCTTCCCTGTAGGTATAGGCAGAAGAGTTAATCCCCCTTCCACAAAGGTGTAGGCAGCAGAGTTAGCCCCCACCCTTCCCCATAGGTATAGGCAGAATGCTTAACCCCCCTTCCCCATAGGTATAGGCAGCAGAGTTAAGCCCCCTCCCAATTGGTATAGGAACAGAATTAACCCCCCTTTCTTTCTCCTTAGGTATAGGCAGCAGAGTGTCCCTCCTTTCCCCGTAGGTATAGGCAGAGTTAAACCCCCTTTTCCCCATAGGTATAGGCAGAGTTATCCCCCCCCCCCTTTCCCCATAGGTATAGGCAGAGTTACCCCCCCCCCAATTTCCCTACAGGTATAGGCAGAGTTACTCCCCGTTCCCCATAGGTATAGGCAGAGTTACCCCCCCCCCTCTTCCCCATTGGTATAGGCAGAGTTACCCCCCCCTCTTCCCCATAGGTATAGGCAGAGTTTCCCCCTCCCTCTTCCCCATTGGTATAGGCAGAGTTACCCCCTCCCCCCTTCCCCATAGGTATAGGCAGAGTTACCCTCCCTCTTCCCCATAGGTATAGGCAGATTTACCCCCTCTTCCCCATAGGTATAGGCAGAGTTACCCCCCTCTTTCCCATGGGTATAGGCAGTTAACCCCCCCTCTTCCCCATAGGTATAGGCAGAGTTACCCCACATCCCCTCTTTCCCATTGGTATAGGCAGAGTTACCCCGCCTCTTCCCCATAGGTATAGGCAGAGTTACCCCCCTCTTCCTCATAGGTAGAGGCAGAGTTACCCCCCTTTCCCCATAGGTATAGGCAGAGTCAGAGTACCCCCCATTCCCCATAGGTATAGGCAGAGTTACCCCTCCCCTCGTTCCCCATAGGTATAGGCAGAGTAAGAGTGCCCCCCCATTCCCCATAGGTATAGGCAGAGTTACCCCTCTTTTCCCCGTAGGTATAGGCAGAGTTAAACCCCCAATTCCCCATAGGTATAGGCAGAGTTACCCCCCCCCCCTTTCCCCATAGGTATAGGTAGAGTTAAACCCCCTTCCCCATAGGTATAGACAGAGTTAAACCCCCCCCTCTGCCCCATAGGTCTAGGCAGAGTTCTTACCCCCCCTCTTCCCCATTGGTATAGGCATAGTTACCCCCCTCTTCCCCATAGGTATAGGCAGTTAACCCCCCCCCCCCCCTCTTCCCCATAGGTATAGGCAGAGTTACCCCCCATCCCCTTTTCCCCATTGGTATAGGCAGAGTTATCCCGCCTCTTCCCCATAGGTATAGGCAGAGTTACCCCCCCCCCCTTCCCCATAGGTAGAGGCAGAGTTACCCCCCTCTTCCCCATAGATATAGGCAGAGTTACCCCCCCTTTCCCCATTGGTATAGGCAGAGTCAGAGTCCCCCCCCATTCCCCATAGGTATAGGCAGAGTTACCCCCCGTTCCCCATAGGTATAGGCAGAGTATAGGCAGCAGAGTGCCCCTCCTTTCCCCGTAGATATAGGCAGAGTTAAACCCCCCAATTCCCCATAGGAATAGACAGAGTTACCCCCCCCCCCTCTTCCTCATAGGTCTAGGCAGAGTTATTACCCCCCTCTTCCCCATAGGTATAGGCATAGTTACTCCCCTCTTCCCCATAGGTATAGGCAGAGTTACCCCCCTCTTCCCCATAGGTATAGGCAGTTAACCCCCCTCTTCCCCATAGGTATAGGCAGAGTTACCCCCTCTTCCCCATTGGTATAGGCAGAGTTACCCCCTCTATTCCCCATAGGTATAGGCAGAGTTACCCCCCCCTTTCCCCATAGGTATAGGCAGAGTCAGAGTCCCCCCCCATTCCCCATGGGTATAGGCAGAGTTACCCCCCGTTCCCCATAGGTATAGGCAGAGTATAGGCAGCAGAGTGCCCCTCCTTTCCCCGTAGATATAGGCAGAGTTAAACCCCCCAATTCCCCATAGGAATAGACAGAGTTACCCCCCCCCCCCCTCTTCCTCATAGGTCTAGGCAGAGTTATTACCCCCCTCTTCCCCATAGGTATAGGCATAGTTACTCCCCTCTTCCCCATAGGTAAAGGCAGAGTTACCCCCCTCTTCCCCATAGGTATAGGCAGTTAACCCCCCTCTTCCCCATAGGTATAGGCAGTTAACCCCCCTCTTCCCCATAGGTATAGGCAGAGTTACCCCCCCTTTCCCCATAGGTATAGGCAGAGTCAGAGTCCCCCCCCCATTCCCCATGGGTATAGGCAGAGTTACCCCCTGTTCCCCATAGGTATAGGCAGAGTATAGGCAGCAGAGTGCCACTCCTTTCCCCTTAGATATAGGCATAGTTAAACCCCCAATTCCCCATAGGTATAGGCAGAGTCCCCCCCCCCTTTCCCCATAGGTATAGGTAGAGTTAACTCCCCCTCTTCCCCATAGGTATAGACAGAGTTACCCCCCCCCCTCTTCCCCATAGGTCTAGGCAGAGTTATTACCCCCCCCCCCCCGCCCTTCCCCATAGGTATAGGCAGAGTTACCCCCCTCTTCCCCATAGGTGGAGGCAGAGTTACCCCCCTCTTCCCCATAGGTATAGGCAGAATTACCCCCCCCCCCTTTCCCCATAGGTATAGGCAGAGTCAGAGTATCCCCCCATACCCCATAGGTATAGGCAGAGTTCCCCCCGTTTCCCATAGGTATAGGCAGAGTATAGGCAGCAGAGTATAGGCAGCAGAGTGCAACTCCTTTCCCCGTAGATATAGGCAGAGTTAAACCCCCCAATTCCCCATAGGTATAGGCAGAGTTACCCCCCCCCCTCTTTCCCCATAGGAATAGACAGAGTTACCCCCCCCCCCTCTTCCTCATAGGTCTAGGCAGAGTTATTACCCCCCCCCTCTTCCCCATAGGTATAGGCATAGTTACTCCCCTCTTCCCCATAGGTATAGGCAGAGTTACCCCCCTCTTCCCAATAGGTATAGGCAGTTAACACCCCTCTTCTCCATAGGTATAGGCAGAGTTACCCCCACCCCCTCTTCCCCATTGGTATAGGCAGAGTTACCCCCCCTCTTCCCCATAGGTATAGGCAGAGTTACCCCCCCTCTTCCCCATAGGTATAGGCAGAGTTACCCCCCCCCCTTTCCCCATAGGTATAGGCAGAGTCAGAGTCCCCCCCCCATTCCCCATGGGTATTGTCACGATGCCGGCTGGCAGGAGGTGGATCCTCTGTGCCAGAGAGGGATTGGCGTGGACCGTGCTAGTGGACCGGTTCTAAGTCACTACTGGTTTTCACCAGAGCCCGCCGCAAAGCGGGATGGTCTTGCTGCGGCGGTAGTGACCAGGTCGTATCCACTAGCAACGGCTCAACCTCTCTGACTGCTGAAGATAGGCGCGGTACAAGGGAGTAGACAGAAGCAAGGTCGGACGTAGCAGAAGGTCGGGGCAGGCAGCAAGGATCGTAGTCAGGGGCAACGGCAGGAGGTCTGGAACACAGGCTAGGAACAAACAAGGGAACGCTTTCACTAGGCACAAGGGCAACAAGATCCGGCAAGGGAGTGCAGGGGAAGTGAGGTATAAGTAGGGAGTGCACAGGTGGAAACTAATCAAGGTAATTGGAAGATTGGACCAGGCACCATCATTGGTGCACTGGCCCTTTAAATCGCAGAGACCCGGCGCGCGCGCGCCCTAGGGAGCGGGGCCGCGCCCGCCGGGACAGGACCGACGGAGAGCGAGTCAGGTACGGGAGCCGGGGTGCGCATCGCGAGCAGGCGCCACCCGCATCGCGAATCGCATCCCGGCTGGAGGCGGTACCGCAGCGCACCCGGTCAGGAGATCTGACCGGGGCGCTGCAGCAACGAGGATGAGGCGAGCGCTCCGGGGAGGAACGGGGACCCGGAGCGCTCGGCGTAACAGTACCCCCCCCCTTGGGTCTCCCCCTCTTCTTGGGTCCAAAGAACCTGAGGAACAAAAACTCAATTCTTTCGTGATGAGGTCCGATGCACATTAGGAGGGGTTCCGTGCGGTAACGCACGGCACAGTCCAAACTTTCATTGTTAACACAATTGATGTAGAGGGGTCTGGCGAGACTGGTCACAGGGATGTTGAACCTGTTGATAAGAGAGGCCAAAAAAAAATTTCCTGCAGATCCGGAATCCAAGAAGGCCATAGTAGAGAAGGAGAAGGTAGAGGCAGATATCCGCACAGGCACAGTAAGGCGTGGAGAAGCAGAGTTGACATCAAGAACTGTGTCACCTTTGTGCGGAGTCAACGTACGTCTTTCCAGGCGGGGAGGACGGATAGGACAATCCTTCAGGAAGTGTTCGGTACCGGCATAGTACAGGCAAAGATTCTCCATGCGGCGTCGTGTCCTCTCTTGAGGTGTCAAGCGAGACCGGTCAACTTGCATAGCCTCCACGGCGGGAGGCACAGGAACGGTTTGCAGAGGACCAGAGGAGAGAGGAGCCGGGGAGAAAAAACGCCTCGTGCGAACAAAGTCCATATCCAGGCGGAGCTCCAGACGCCATCCGGAAAAACGCATGTCAATGCGAGTGGCAAGATGAATGAGTTCATGTAGGTTAGCAGGAGTTTCTCGTGCGGCCAGAACATCTTTAATGTTGCTGGATAGGCCTTTTTTAAAGGTCGCGCAGAGAGCCTCACTATTCCAGGACAACTCGGAAGCAAGAGCACGGAACTGAATGGCGTACTCGCCAACGGAAGAAACACCCTGGGCCAGGTTCAGCAGGGCAGTCTTGGCAGAAGAAGCTCGGGCAGGCTCCTCGAAGACACCACGGACCTCAGCGAAGAAGGACTGGACTGAGACTGTGGCAGGATCATTGTGGTCGCAGAGCGGTGTGGCCCAAGACAAGGCCTTTCCAGAAAGGAGACCACGGCAGAGTCTAGAGTCCCCATCAAATTTGTCCGGCAGGGACAAGCAGGGGTTAGGAGCGGCCGGACGCTGCGGAGGAGTTGCAGGAGCCGGCGGAGGAGATGGTTGTTGCAGTTGCAGCTGCTGTGACAGTGACAGCAGCTGCTGTAACTGTGACTTCAGTTGCTGTGTCACGGTGGACAAGTATGCCAGCTGGTGATTTTGTTGGGTGATCATCGTGGAAATGTCGGCAAGACTTGACAGCGGCACCTCAGCGGAATCCATGGCCGGACGCTGCGGAGGAGTTGCAGGAGCCGGCGGAGGAGATGGTTGTTGCAGTTGCAGCTGCTGTGTCAGTGACAGCAGCTGCTGTAACTGTGACCTCAGTTGCTGTTTCACGGAGGACAAGTATGCCAGCTGGTGATTTTGTTGGGTGATCATCGTGGAAATGTCGGCAAGACTTGACAGCGGCACCTCAGCGGAATCCATGGCCGGATCTACTGTCACGATGCCGGCTGGCAGGAGGTGGATCCTCTGTGCCAGAGAGGGATTGGCGTGGACCGTGCTAGTGGACCGGTTCTAAGTCACTACTGGTTTTCACCAGAGCCCGCCGCAAAGCGGGATGGTCTTGCTGCGGCGGTAGTGACCAGGTCGTATCCACTAGCAACGGCTCAACCTCTCTGACTGCTGAAGATAGGCGCGGTACAAGGGAGTAGACAGAAGCAAGGTCGGACGTAGCAGAAGGTCGGGGCAGGCAGCAAGGATCGTAGTCAGGGGCAACGGCAGGAGGTCTGGAACACAGGCTAGGAACAAACAAGGGAACGCTTTCACTAGGCACAAGGGCAACAAGATCCGGGAAGTGAGGTATAAGTAGGGAGTGCACAGGTGGAAACTAATCAAGGTAATTGGAAGATTGGACCAGGCACCATCATTGGTGCACTGGCCCTTTAAATCGCAGAGACCCGGCGCGCGCGCGCCCTAGGGAGCGGGGCCGCGCCCGCCGGGACAGGACCGACGGAGAGCGAGTCAGGTACGGGAGCCGGGGTGCGCATCGCGAGCGGGCGCCACCCGCATCGCGAATCGCATCCCGGCTGGAGGCGGTACCGCAGCGCACCCGGTCAGGAGATCTGACCGGGGCGCTGCAGCAACGAGGATGAGGCGAGCGCTCCGGGGAGGAACGGGGACCCGGAGCGCTCGGCGTAACAGGTATAGGCAGAGTTACCCCCTGTTCCCCATAGGTATAGGCAGAGTATAGGCAGCAGAGTGCCACTCCTTTCCCCTTAGATATAGGCATAGTTAAACCCCCAATTCCCCATAGGTATAGGCAGAGTCCCCCCCCCCTTTCCCCAAAGCTATAGGTAGAGTTAACTCCCCCTCTTCCCCATAGGTCTAGGCAGAGTTATTACCCCCCCCTTCCCCATAGGTATAGGCAGTACCCCCCCTCTTCCTCATAGGTATAGGCAGAGTTATCCCCCCTCTTCCCCATAGGTATAAGCAGAGTTATCCCCCTCTTCCCCATAGGTATAGGCAGTTAACCCCCCTCTTCCCCATAGGTATGGGCAGAGTTACCCCCCCCCTCTTCCCCATTGGTATAGGCAGAGTTACCCCCCTCTTCCCCATAGGTATAGGCAGTTAACCCCCCTCTTCCCCATAGGTATAGACAGAGTTACCCCCCCTTTCCCAATAGGTATAGGCAGAGTCAGTCCCCCCCCCCCATTCCCCATAGGTATAGGCAGAGTTATCCCCCGTTCTCCATAGGTATAGGCAGAGTATAGGCAGCAGAGTGCCCCTCCTTTCCCCGTAGGTATAGGCTGAGCTATACCCCCAATTCCCCATAGGTATAGACAGAGTAACCCCCCCCCCCCCCGCCTTCCCCATAGGTCTAGGCAGAGTTATTCACCCCCCCCCCCTCTTCCCCATTGGTATAGGCAGAGTTACCCCCCTTCCCCATAGGTACATGTGGAGTTACCCCCTACCCTCTTCCCCGTTGGTATAGGCAATGATGTCCCACGCAGCGATCTCCTCAGCAGTAGGGGCCGCATCTTCTTCCCTACAAAGTACAGACACCGATGAGTGACGTCATCGGCGCCTGTACTGCGTGCTGCGTGGAGGCGGAGGTCACGTCTCCTCTGTGTAAGCTGTAGATGAGGCTCAGATAGAGGGGACACCTTCTCCTGTATGTGCGTGTATCGCACATACCGGAGAAGGCAGCGCTGTCTGCTGGGGATCTGGGACCAGTGTCCCAGATCCTCACAATGGGCGGCGGCGGAGGGCCCTTAACCCGACTAGGCCCTCGGACAACATCCGAACGGACCGGACGGTCAGTCCGCCCCTGTATAGCATCAAGACTTACCTCTGGTGGCTGTACAGTATTCAGCACAGCATAGTGCAACGCAGGATACTGTCCCTGCTACTAGCCTTTGGCTGTCTGTGAATGCTGGGGGTTGTAGTTTAGCAACACCTGGAGGCTCCCTGTTTGGGAAACACTGCCAGAAAGGGTCTGTTCACATATACATTTTTAGCATGCCTTTTTAAACAAAAAGGTATGGCAAAAAATTCTTGTTGTGAACAGAGTTTTGCTTCTTTACAATCTTTGTTCCTGGCTGTAGCTTCACCTCTAGTGATGTAATCACCAGAGGCGGGGCTACATAGGATGAGCAATGGCAGAAACATGGTGGGTAAGCAAACTTCTGCTCACTGTATACAGCCATTTATATAGATAACTGTATACGGTAAACCCCTACCGCCCCAAGGAGTTAACTAGCGCTAGGATGGAGCATATAATTTATCCCAGCAAGAGGTTACAGTTTAGGGGACAATATACTACAGTGGCTATGGAGTCAATATAGGGATGTGGGTAAAGTTTGCTTTATATTTACCCAAACCAAAGGCTATGGACATTTTTTCTTAACAAAAACCTGTTTAACATGCAAAATAGGAGCAATGGTCGGGCAGCAGGGAAGCAGATAAGAGACTTCCTTCCGTCCTTACAGCTGTTCGGGATGGCGCGATTTCTCCGCAGGTGTCCTGTCAAGCTACCCTAAGCAACTGACAGTAGAATTTCATTGTGGCATCTAAAGGGTTAAAGCCAGACATCAGCCTGATCGGTGATGTCCGGCATTAGCCATGGGCTCCAGCTGCTGATAGCTTCATTCTCCTGCCGCGCTGCTCCTTTTAAAGGTGTTCTGCTGCAAGGGGTTAATTATAACTTCTGGAAAATTGGGTGAAAAGTGATCAAGGAATCCAAAGAATACAAAAAACAAGCCCTCACATAGCTCTGTCAATGGAAAAACAAAAATTATAGGTTTTAGAAACAAATATAAACAATTTATTTTTATATTCTTCCATCTACAAAAACACTAAAACATAAAAATTAAATCAATTTGGATTTCCAGTAATTATATTTTTTTCACCCAAAACATTTTTATAAAAGTGTTTCCCTGCTTTTAAGTGTATCCCAAAATGGTGCCATTAAAAATACATCTCATCTCTCATAAAAAAAAATCACTTTTAAGGCTACATAGACAGAAAAGAGAAAAACCTATGACTCACATGGTACACGGTGATTTAAAAAATAGCTGTGTTTTCAACTCCAAAATAGCTGTCCTGGAGGGTTTATTTTTTTGGGGTGGGGGGGATAAATGAATAGGCTATACATAGTTGTTATCGATGCATCTACAAATACTCAATGATAATTTCAACATATTATTTATCCAACATGGGGATTATTCAGGAGATTATAGAGAGGGGCTGGAGACCAAGCCATCAGGCAGCATTTACTCTGAACAGCACAGAGCAGCCTGCACTGTGTGTAAAAACATGCAGACTACAGAAGAAAGCTGGAAAGACTGAGACATATTTAAAATGAATATATATATATTTATATATATATATATATATATATTTTTTTTTTTTTTTTTTTACAAATAAACATATAATGCATTCAATTAAAAATAAAAAAATAAAAAAGGCACATTTTTTCCTTACATATTAGTTCCAGATACCACAATAAAAATTCTAAATTCAATGTTATCATGGTTTCTATCTGTTTTTGGCTAGACATGAACTGGCCCATAAAAGAACAAATAAATTCCTCTTAGGGCCCCTGAGCTACAGTGGGCTGGAACAGTGATAAGGGAACTACACAGAGGATGTTAGTGGTAATTGTAACTCTGGGGCACACCCTACAAAGTGTCTAGTCTGAGTTATGTGTTCTTTGTGTTTTAGTGTAGGAAGAAAGCCAAACACTGATATTGTAGATGATAAAGCAGTCTTAACTCAACAAGTTAATTCTTCCACAAATGGGAGGAACAGTTTCTTGAATTAAAAAGATGTAACTGTTTTGGCAATGGAAACCTCAAGGCCACAGAATATGCGAAATTGCTACATGATGATGTGTTTCCCTCTTTATGCACTGAAGCTGGAACGTTCCCTGAGTTTTTCCAACAAGATGGTGCACCACCACATTATGGGTGTCAGGTCCGAGCATTCCTAGATGAACAGTTTCCTGGAAAGTGGATTGGTCGTCGTGTGCCAGTTGAATGGCCCCCAAGGTCTCCCGATCTGACCCCCTTAGACTTTTATCTTTGGGGTCATCTGAAGGCAATTGTCTATGCTGTGAAGATACAAGATGTGTAGCACCTGAAACTACGGATACTGGAAGCCTGTGCTAGCATTTCTCCTGCGGTGTTGCTATCAGTGTGTGAAGAGTGGGAGAAGAGGGTTGCATTGACAATCCAACACAATGGGCAGCACATTGAACACATTTTATAAGTGGTCAGAAACTTGTAATTAACTCATGAAAGAATAAAGTTACGTTAAAACCAAGCCCATCATTGTTTTTCTCGTGAAATTCCCAATAAGTTTGATGTGTCACATGACCCTCTTCCTATTGAAAAAACAAAAGTTGGATTAAAAATGTCTGACTTCAAAATGGCCGCCATGGTCACCACCCATCTTGAAAAATTTCCCCCCTCACACATACTAATGTGCCACAAACAGGAAGTTAATATCACCAACCATTCCCATTTTATTAAGGTGTATCCATATAAATGGCCCACCCTGTAGAACAGGGTGATAATACTGTGGTCCGGAATGAGGTGTTTGCTGCATACGCTTTTAAGCATGGTACTTATACAGATAGGAAAATTTACCCAAATCTCCTTAGGCATTGCAATGGGTTTCAAAAACTGACTGATCACATGGCATGTTCTCATACAGTTTTTTTTTATTTTCATGTTATGTAACACACACATGTGATTTTCGCGGGCAAATGAGGTATAAATAAAGGACATCCACACTGCCCAGTCAGATAGCCTGATGAAGAGGGGGTCCCCGCCCCTCGAAACGCGTTGCTGTATTGCATGCTGAAGGAATAAACCTTCTTTTTATTTTCCAAAATACATCCGTGTCCAAGCGGTTTTATTTTACCAAGTTCTCGGAAACTTCCACATACCTGTGACGGACTACATCTGTGACGGAGGTGAGCGCCCACAGAAGCACTTCTCTTTTTTCTCGGGACCACGGGACCGATATTCTTCCACCTCATACAGTTTCAGAGATAGGAGATTTATCGACTAGGAATTGAAGGTGCAGGACAAATATATCCTGTATGGCCAGGGCCAGCCTCTACGTCAGGTTCATACAAAGGTAAGTATAATACGAATAAATAGCACAAAAGACACACCACCCCTCCCAGTGAACCGGAAGGAAGGTGAAGAGTTTAAAATTTGCATATGCAATACAAACTTCCTAAAAAAAACAGCGCATACTAAAAACCTATTCGTCCTATATTCGCAAAATTCGCATATTCGATATATTTGCGGTTATCTTCACATGCGCGTATAACTATCTACCTATCTATCTATATTATCTATCATCTATCTCCTAATATTCTTTAGTGACGATATTCACGAATATGAGGATATTTGCGAATATTCGCATATTCACATATTTGTGAAAATTCGCTCTCCAGACTAATACACTAAATAGTAGAGGAGCCTTCTTTAGACCGCAAGCTGGAAGCAGGGAGGGATGAGATCACTGTAATGTGTTCTGTGGGGGAAAAAAATACAAATATTCATAATTGCAAATATACAGTGCTATATTTACCATATTCGTGAATATGCGAAATTCCCAATAAATATTCGAATTGCGAATATTCGTGCTCAACACTAATAATAAACAAACATACATCCCAAACAAGAATGCACATGTATTACACTCACATGAAACTAGCCTAAAACGTACATATTCACAATTCACAAAGGCATTGCTTATCATTGAATTTAATTGGACATTCGACATAATCATCTGAAAGTAAAAAATACTGCAAAGAACAGATGTGACTATCGCTGTGTGGGATACGCTCTTGTAGTCCTACTAAGTACACACCTTCTCTTTTTAAAGCCAAAAAGAACAACAAAATGTATTGTTCCAAATCTCATGAGACACAGTGGCTGGAAAGCTGAACCTAGATATCCACAGGAATGAACACCTTTGTGAACTCCATGCCCACATGTGGATAAAGAACTTGTGTTATTTGTGACATAACTCAGCATAATACTTTACAAGAAGAGCTTTGTATACACAAAAATATAAAGTAAAACGCAAGATCTGGGGTCAAAAATTGAACTTAAATGAGAAGATATTTTTAGATTGTTTATCACCCACGCTTGCATGAATGTTGCAACACATTAGGGGGATTTATAAAGCTTTTGCTCATGTTTTCTGTCACTTTTTGAACCGTTCTTACTTTATTTGACTTTTGCCCATTTATCCAGCATTTATATTTGCCCATTTATCCAGCATTTCTGCAGTTTTTTGGGACTTTTGGCATGGCTCATCATTTTAGCTCATCGCTTTTTGCATAAAAAGGTGGCATAGTTTGTGTGGTTTTTAGACATATGTATCTGGTCGAGAATAGCAGAAAAAGATAGGACAGGCTTCATCCACTGAGAAGCAAAGGGAATGCAAGCTGCTAATTAAAAAAAATGAAGGGCAAGCTTAAAGGGGTACTCTGGTGGAAAACTGTTTTATTTTTAAATCAACTGGTGCCAGAAAGTTAAACAGATTTGTAAATTGCTTCTATTAAAAAAAATATTAATCCTTCTAATACTTATTAGCTGCTGAATACTACAGAGGAAATTATTTTCTTTTTGGAACACAGAGCTCTCTGCTGACATCACGAGCACAGTGCTCTCTGCTGACATCTCTGTCCATTTTAAGAACTGTCCAGAGTAGGAAAAAATCCTCATAGCAAACATATGCTCCTCTGGTCAGTTCCTAAAATGGACAGAGATGTCAGCAGAGAGCACTGTGCTTGTGATTCAGCAGAGAGCGCTGAGTTCCAAAAAGAAAAGAATTTCCTCTGTAGTATTCAGCAGCTAATATGTACTGAAAGGATTAAGATTTTTTAATAGAAGAAATTTACAAATTTGTTTAACTTTCTGGCACCAGTTGATTTAAAAAAAATAAATAAATAAAAAAGTTTTCCACCAGAGTACCCCTTTAAAGGGAAACTGACAGGCTGTTCACCGACACTAAAACTAACACACTTTTAAGGACGGACCCATTTTCGAACTTAATGACCAGACTCTTTTTTTTATTTGACATGTATCTCTTTGAATGGTAATAACTTTAGAATGCTTTTTCTAAGAGGAGCAATTCTGAGATAGTTTTTTCATGACATATTGTAAATTATATAAGTGGTGCATTTTTGTTGACACAAGCAGAATTTTTTGTGAAAAACTCCAAAATATTGTGAAAAACTGGAAAATTTCTGGCATTTTTTGTAAAAATGTTTTATGGTGTACACTGTGCAGTAAAAGTGATGTTATATTTATCCAGTGGGTAGGTACAATTATGGCAATACCCATTTTATATAGCTTTCTATGTTCTTTTTCCTTTTCTGAGCAAAATTCTTTTTCTGCCATTCATTTTCCAACAGCCGTGACTTTTTTTTTTTTTTGTCCGACGCCATTGATTAAGGGCTTATTTTTTGCGGGATGAGCTGTCATTTTTTACAATACATTCTACCTTTTGATCTTTTTTATTCCACTATTTGCACCAAAATTGGCGAATTTTGCGCTTTGTGTGTTGTTGTTTTTTTTACGGCATTCACCGTGCGGAATAATTTACATTATAGTTTTATAGTACACATCATTACGGATGTGGCAATACCTATTATGCATATGATTTGTGTTTTTGATCTTTTTTGATGATAATACAGGGCTTTTATTGGTAAAGGGGCATTTATTTTATTTTTTTACACTTCATACTTTTATTGAAGAACTTTTTATTTTATTTTTTGCACTTTTTACAGGTTATACTATGCTGCAATACATTTGTACTGCAGCACAGTATGACCCGATCAGCTGCACACTGTACAGCCTGTGCGATCGAGCCTGTGGCTGGATCTCGCAGGCTTCTGTAGCAGGCAGACAGGAGGTCGTGATCTGACCTCCTGCTGCCATAGCAACCAACGACAACCTGTGATCGTATTGCGCCGCCATTGGTGAACAGGGGGAGGGCACTCCCCCTGTCAACACTATAGATGCCATGATCCGGAATGATCACGGCATTTATGGGGTTAATGCTGCTGGGACTGGCGCAATCGTGGCTCCAGCAGCTGCACCATCGATCTCCTGCGCTGCCCGCGGCAGTGTCGGAAATCGCTAGGAAGTATGCATAGTGGATTAAAAATTCTGCCTCCCAATATCCTCCTTGCTATAGCGCTGTTTTGTTCAAAGGAGGCGGGGAGTTGGTTTGCCAAGCTCCCCTGCCTCCTCTATATGCTGCACTATATCCGCCCATTTGATAAATATTATAATTTCTTCACTCTCACTTTCTAGTGACTTGAGAGCCTACTGGAAAAGGAGCATTCCGTTATTGTAGCAGAGCGCAGGCGCTTCACCCATGAAATGTGGTGCAGGATGTCCTACACACACTGCTAAATTGTTAGTGTCCCTCATATTACTATTAGGGGTGACCAGCTGTCATACATAATGGCTCCCCAGAACATTAAATCAGTTGTTGGGGCAGCATAGGCAGAATTAAAGCACAATGCTCAAACCCAACTGCCATCGGATCCCAAACAGAACCTGGATTTGTCACTAGAGATAATACAGTATCAGTCTGTAAAAGTACAGGTTTCTCATTCACAGCACCATTGCAAAGGAAGGCGATAGTGACTGGCTGTCAATGGCAGAACATGTAATTTCCTTCTGCTAAGTATCTAGAAATGGTCCAGGCAGAAACAAAGGGGTGTAAGTAAGGTGCCAACTGTGTCTGTATGGTGGAAAGGAAACTAAGGGAGCTCCTTGTGCTTGTTGGCAGGTCAAATGATCCTTTTTACTGGTTGTCTTTCTGGGCCATCCAGAGCCTCTTCGTCATGTGTGCATGCCCTCAATTAAAGGGGTACTCCAGTGGAAAACTGATGCCAAAATCAACAGATGCCAGAAAGTTAAACAGATTTGTATATTACTTCTATTAAAAAATCATAATCCTTCCAGTACTTCTTAGCGGCTGTATACTACAGAGGAAATTCTTTTCTTTTTGGATTTCTTTACTGTCATGACCACAGTGCTCTCTGCTGACCACTCTGTCCATGTCAGGAACTGACCAGAGCAGGAGAAAATCCCCATTGCAAACATTTGCTGCTCCGGACAGTTCTTAAAATGGACAGGGGTGTAAGCAGAAAGCACTGTGGTCGAGTTCCCAAAAGAAAATAATTTTGTACTATACAGCCACTAATAAGTACTGGAAGGATTAAGAATTTTTAACAGAAGTAATTTACAAATCTGTTTAACTTTCTGACACCATTTTATTAAAAAGTTTTCCACCAGAGTACCCCTTTAACCACAGTTCCCAACACCCCTTAATAGTTTGGTGAGAACAACCTGGTGTTGGGCAATCTCACTTGCAGTTAAATCATGCGCCCCCTCTCAAAATCTATTAACGGAGAAAAATGTCTTTGAGTGCATTGTAGTGGCATGTCTAGCAGTTATCAATCTCTTAGTAAGAAGTACACTGTCCAAAAGTATCCTCCTGAAGCATTTTTATAAGACAAGAGGAAGCACTCTTATGCCGTCTTGTGACAAGTATAACTAACAAAAAATCCCAAAGGATTCCACGGCAAAAATGCACCAACAGCCTTTAGGGGTCACCCCGAGGGGTAAGCCTTAAACTAGAAATCCCCCCTCTAAAAGTCAAACTTTATTGTAAAAACAATTAGTGTCTTATATACTGAGCGTGAGTATCACTTAAAAACACAGCCTATTGTAACGGCAGTGGTGAAGTGGGTCCGCAGAGCCTGTGTGGATGATGGCGTGGGCCGTACCAGGGAGCGGAGTCTAAGATGCCACTGGTTTTCACCAGAGCACGCTGCAAAGCGGGATGGACTTGCTGCTGCAGGCGGCACCCAGGTCGCTACCCCTGATACGATTCGTCCACAAAGGCTGCCGAAGTGAAGTGTGACACAGGAAGGATAGGGTGACTCATAGTCGGGGACAGGCAGGAAGGTCAGGACAGGCGGCACTGGAGTGTGGTCTGGAAATGTAGCCAGGAGGTCTGGTAAACAGTAAGGCAGAAAAAAAGTATGGAATGCTTCCTCTAAGGCTGTGGGACACAAAGATCCGGCAGGGGTTAAAGGAAGTGCAGACATAAATAGAGCCAGGAAACAAAAAGGACCAATTAGTGTCGTACTGGCCCTTTAAATTTCAGAGAGCCGGTGCGCGCGCCCTAGAAGGTGCCGGCAGGCAGGAAGAACAGAGGATACACGGGGACGACGCAGGATGCGAATCGCAGTGCAGATCGTTGAAGGAGTGTGTCCACGGCCAGCATGTCTGGCCGCGGCACGACTCCTAACACCTACGTTCAGATTGTGTTCTCTTGACATCCCATAGTTTAGCAGAATCGCTATTATATGCACCATATACTATGGTTGCTAGAGATGTTTGATATATCTACTTATACTGACAGTTGGCTGCTGTTAAAACCAGATCTCAACCAGATCCCAGGCTTATATGTGCTCCGTTTGTGACGTGCCACAACAAAGCATCACTGTGCGCAGTACAGCCGTCCAATCACCATACTTAACATCAGATCACTTCTCATTAGTGCCTATCAGCTTCATCCACCTCAAACTTGCGTCATCCTCTTTCCGGATATGCATATTTGCAGCGCCGTGTATGCCCGAAAACTTGTCAGTTTCTATCTTCACTCGTTGTATCTGCGCCTGCGCACCTAGGGAGATGTCCATCACCAGTTCCTCTCCTCCCATATGGGGGCCGTCTTGCGCATGACATCGGACTTGTAAACCTCCGGTTCATGCTGTCATCACGGCGTCTGCGCCGGTAAGCTCATGTCTTTGCACATGTCCGTGGACTTAGAATATCACTGCTCCACACTTCAGATCACCATTGTTACATTTGTTCATCATAGTTTATTGTCAATACTGTAGTTATTATACAAATATTCTGATACATAAACTTATCTTGGGATGTGGATTCATTATCCTGTGAGTAGAGATGTATAAAGGGATCTGGGTACCCTATTCTGTTGTAGTATGAAAAGGACATACACTACCCAAAAAAAATAAAAGGAACACTTAAACAACACAATGTACCTCCAAGTCAATCTCACTTCTGTGAAATCACACTGTCCACTCAGGAAGCAACACTGATTGACAATCAATTTCACATGCTGTTGAGCAAATGGAACAGACAAAAGTCGGAAATCATAGGCAATTAGCAAGACACCCCCAATAAAGGAGTGGTTCTTCAGGTGGTGACCACAGACCACTTCTCAGTTCCCATGCTTCCTAGCTGATGTTTTAGTCACTTTAGAATGCTGGCGGTGCTTTCACTCTAGTGGTAACATGAGATGGAGTCTACAACCCACACAAGTGGCTCAGGTAGTGCAGCTCATCCAGGATGACAAATCAATGCAAGCTGTGGCAAGAAGGTTTGATGAGACGCTACCAGGAGACAGGCCAGTACATCAAGAGATGTGGAGGAGGCTGTAGGAGGGCAACAACCCAGCAGCAGGACCGCTACCTCTGCTTTTGTGCAAGAAGGAGCAGGAGGAGCACTGCCAGAGCCCTGCAAAATGACCTCCAGCAGGCTACAAATGTGCATGTGTCCACTGGCACCCTGTGCTCTTCACAGGTGAAAGCAGGTTCACCCTGAGCACATGTGACAGATGTGATAGAGTCTGGAGAAGACGTGGAGAACATTCTGCTGCCTGCAACATCCTTTAGCATGACCGGTTTCTCAGTGGGTCAGTAATGGTGTGGAGTGACATTTCTTTGGGGGGCCGCACACTCCTCCATATGCTTGCCAGAGGTAGCCTGACTGCCATTAGGTACCAAGATGAGATCCTCACACCCCTTGTGAGACCATATGCTGGTGTGGTTGGCCCTGGGTTCCTCCTAATGCAAGACAATGCTAGACCTCATGTGGCTGGAGTGTGTCAGCAGTTCCTGCAAGAGGAAGGCATTGCTATGGACTGGCCTGCCCCCGTTCCCCAGACCTGAATCCGATTGAGCACATCTGGGACATCATGTCTCGCTCCATCGCTGCACCACAGACTGTCCAGGAGTTGGCGGATGCTTTAGCCCAGGTCTGGGAAGACATCCCTCAGGAGACCATCTCATCAGGAGCATGCCCAGGCTTTTTAGGGAGGTCATACGGGCACGTGGAGGCCACACACACTACTGAGCCTCATTTTGACTTGTTTTAAGGACAATGCTACCGCAAGTTACTATAATATAAAATAAAATAAGATGGTGCTACCATAACGTACCACGGTCATCACCGACCTGATAATGTTGCTATATTCTACATGTATACATAATTCACTTATCTCATTGACATATTCTTAAGGGTATGTGGCAATACCACACTTACTGTAACAAGCCATTATAAGTTTAAGATTTACCATTACATGATGTGCTCCTTCCTACATTACCCATCTACACATTCCTCTATTCTTCCATGTATTTGTACCATATGGTTATATTTATTCAAGACCAGCAGGTGACAATCAATCCCCTATGTCGCCCTATGTAATACATCACATTAAACATGTCCACATTTTCATAGATCATAGTTTTGTATTTCTCAGGACGCCCCGGCCAGACACTGTGAATCCTCCATTCACTGCAGAGACTCCCACGATCCACCTCCATTCTGCAGGTAAGTATACAGACACATACACATTCATGGACATGTAAATATGTGTATGACTATGAGCACACATGAGTCTACAAGTGCCATATGGTTATAACTATTCTGAGTTTGTATTTTATAATTATTCCATATTGACCGGTGTAATGTCTACATTACTACAGTGTTCTGAGTTTCTCAGGTGATAAACAGACCAAAGTTATGATGCATAGTCACTTAACCATTACAGATTCTCAAATCAAACCAATGTATGAGGTCCCAATTCTCTTGCGCTCAGTGCAAACTTATACATGACATATGTTCAATTGTTTGAATGTATGTTAAGTCACTCCAAAAATTCTGTGAATGAAAATCCTTCATTAAGGCCCTGTGGGCTTCGGCTTTGCAGTAGATAGATCTATTTTGCTTCCTCTCTGAGCAAGATCTTATCCACATCACCCTTTCTAGGTCCCATTTTGATCTGGCGAAGACTCCAGAATTTAATCTGGTCTATCTGATTGTTATGAACCATCCTTATATGCCTGGCCACAGGAGTATCAGTGTTGGTCCATATCATGCTAATGTGTTTACCAATGCAATGTCTTAATTCCTGTGTGGTTTTGCCCACATATAGTTTTGGGCAGGTGCAGCTCGCTATATATAAGACATTTTTGCTGCTGCAACGCACAAAGTCTAGAATCTTATAGATTGTCCCATCCACCCGATTGGTAAACTGTTTTATCCTAGGAAACACTTTGCATGTGGAACAATGCCCGCATGGGTAAGATCCTGGCGAAGGGTTTAGGTAGCCATGTATGGTTCATAGATACTGTCTCATTCAGATGGCTATGGACCAATAATTTGCGTCCTCTTCTGAACGTAATGTTGGGTCTTGTACCTATCCTATCTGAGAGGTCTGTGTCCGATTGCAGTAAATGCCAGTAAATGTGTAAGATCCTGTTAATCTGTGAGGTAAATGAATCAAAGGTTCCTACCAATCTGATAATAGATTAATCTGATTTGTTGGAATTTGTGGAGCCAAGTTATTCTGTTCTGTTACTACATCGTGCTCTGTTATAAGCAGGGGTCAAGTCCTGGGAAGAAAATTGTGGGAACTCACCCAAGATTTCCACTTAAAGGGGTACTCCGCCCCTAGACATCTTATCCCCTATCCAAAGGATAGGGGATAAGATGTCTGATCGCAAAGGTCCTGCCGCTGGGGACCCCCGCAATCTCCCTGCTGCACCCGGCATTCGTTTAGAGCGTTGGGTGCAGTGCCGGAGGCTCGTGACATCATGGCAACAGCCCCTCAAGGCAAGTCTATGGGAGGGGGCATGACAGCCGTCACGCCCTCTCCCATAGACTTGCATTGAGGGGGTATGGCCGTGATGTCAGGAGCCTCTGCCCCCCTTCGCCAGTCATTCAGCACGGAGCGAAGTTCACTCCATGAACCAGATGTCTGATGTGCCACAGCCAAGAACTGCCGCTGGGGACCCCCACATTCAGACATCTTATCCCCTATCCTTTGGATAGGGAATACGATGTCTAGGGGCGGAGTACCCCTTTAAGAGCTGGTCCTGCAGGACTCTTGCTAATGGGAACTGCGTTCCTGCTGTGGAAAAAGTGCAGGAATTCCGTTCCCATGAGTTCCTGCAGGGCTTGAGCCCTGGTTATAACCCTTTCGCATACAGTAAATCTATAACACAATCCTGATTTTCCCATCGGTACATTTTGCTCTATAATGCCATATACGTAGAATATCTTGGCATGTATAATAATTGGAAGGATCCTGCATGGAATGGTCATATACATATTAACAGAATGGGTCAATCATATCCCATAGTATATCCTTTTCATGCTACAACAGAATAGGATACCCAGATCCCATGATACATCTCCACTCAAAGCATAATGAATCCACATCCCCTGATAAGTTTATATATCAGAAGAACGCTATATCTTTGAAATGCAGGTAATATCAATAACATGAAGCAATCTTGAAGTTTGTTAGATGAGTGAACTCTTGTCCTTAGTCCCATTGCCTACTAGTGAAGTAACCACACAATACAGTCAATAATCATTTCCTAGAAAGAGTGTTTGCTCAGTAAGATAAATGACTCTAAAATCACTGGAACAGAAACCTTGACACTCACATGGAGTCTGTATTTTTCCACAGCCGCAGCAATAGTCAGTAATGTAACAGTGTACAGGATGCCTCTTGTCTGGTTGACAACTTATGTGACGTAAATTATAGGCAGCTGGAAGATGAAAAAAAGAAAACCTGAGGAGTGACATTTTGCAAGATAAACGTTATTGCACTCCTCCGTACAAGTAAGGTTTGACTACAATTCAAAGGGCATTTTACCTACAGCAAAAAGAGCAAATCCATTGTGTACTGAAAAGTTGTACAATTTTAATTATGATATTGACATTTTATGTACTGTAGATAGCACAACACATTAATGTTATGTTGTATAAAAGAAGGTAGCGGTAGGCACTCACCATGCTTCGATAAAAAGTAGACTTAATTCTTCATAAGTGCAAATACATCAGCATGGTCAGGTACAGACGCCAGACTCCAGCCTGGTGAGTGCCTCCTGCTACCTTCTTTTATACAGTCTTGGATGTCTTTGTCTCTTGGGATATGAGCACCACGAAACAGCTTCACCAACCTGCATGCCTTACCCCCCCCCCCCCCCCCCCCCCCTGCACACTTACAGGATAATATTGCAGTTAGTGCCGGTACCTATTTCTACTTGTACGCCATTAATGTTATGTTATTCCTCATGTAGATGTTGACCTCACATTAGGTCTCTCAGATTTTTCGCTCCCCAGAGATCCCCACATTTCGCAATTTTGATCCATATTTGAAACTGTGCGGAGGCTGTATGGAAACTGGATAACAATATCTTCTGTCTTATTATTATTTTTTTATTTTCTGCTATAAATAATCTACCAGAATTATAATTAAATCAGAAGCTGATATAAGGGTTTTGTGAAAGCAACATATACTGTACAAAATGTAATAAACTGGGAAAGACCAATGTGCTGAATACAATTGAGAAAACAAAAATCCCACTTTTTGTGTCCCTTGAAAATACCACACTATGATACCTAGAGTTGTGTCCAATTCTGTGACACAAACAGTGCCACAGAAAATACAAGCTCCACCAGAACCCCCCCCCCCCCCCCGGAATACATTGGGACACATAAAAAAAATATATATATCTGAGTAAGCCATTGCCATCATTGTTTGTAGGAAAGTGCAATCTTTATCTCAGCAGAAAATTGAGAGACCCAAATACACCAAAACAATTACATCTTGGTTTGACATATCTAATCTGTATAGCCAACATAAAAATAAACTTAACAATATTTCTTAAGCTTGATGGGTTAATGCTTCCCATCAAGTTCATACTTTTGGACTTGTTTAGATGTTTGTTATTTTCTGAGTAATCATATTGGAGTACTTTACTCTCTGGATATTAATATTTACCCAGTAGGTACTGTTTTACACATATTAAGAGAGCACTGCCATCTTTATTCTGAATTTGTTTGAGCCCTTGAGTCCAATGACATGCATCATGTAACAATATTGTTACATTTTCTCTTCATTTAAGCAAGTCAAGTGTATCTGTCCAGACAAGCTTGTTAGACATTAATGTTCCCTAAATGAACAGTTCAATGGTTGTTTATAAAATGATAATGTGAACATATATTCTTTTACCAAGACCAAAATAAAAGCCATGGGTCAGTAGGTTAACCTTAGATAGAAGTAGAATATTAAGAAATAGACTTTAGAACATCCAGGAATAGTAGCCCAGGACAATAAACACTCAACATTGCAAAAACCTCTGGTTTCATAGTTAACTAACTATCTTCTTCTCTTAGTAGCTAAATGTATTTTCATCTGAAAGTCAATGATCATAGAACACCATTGACACCATGAAGAAGGATAAGAAGAGTGTTGTATTGTTTATTGTATTGTATATCAATTTTAATAATCCCCAATACCTGAAGAAATGGCAAAATTAATACTATATTCTTCATATGAACAGAATACATATAATTTAAAAAAGAATGCACATGTCACACACAACACTCTACACATGCTGCACAAAAGCCACATATATGTGGTAATCACTGGAATCATGCTGTGGTTGATGATGAGGGTACCTGTCTTTGCCCTAATTGCCATCAAAAATCCCACTGAACTCAATAGGGCTTGAACGGCTGGTCTGTTCGGATGTGGTCTGAGGGCCCGGCCGGGTAAAGGGGCCCCTCCACCTGCCGCTGCTGTTGGGGATCACTTTTCCTAGATGCCCAGACAGGTGGGCGCTGCTTTGAGCTGTATGCGCATCTCACATGCATACAGCTGAAAGCCTCCTCTCTGCGTGAGCTGCATGTTTGGCATGCACCAAGAGGAGACATGACCTCCCCCCACGCTGCACAGTGCAGGTGCCGATTTCGTCATTCATCAGTGCCTGCACTGTGAAGGCTGAAGAATAAAGTCGGTGGTAGAGTTGAGGAGTATCTCTTTTTGTTTTGTTTTTTACTTTTTTTTTCAACCTGGCACAAAGGGGGTTTACCTACCTATATAGCTGGATACCTAACCACTTTCATGGCCCACATACCTGGATGCCTAACTACCTACCTTTATGCCTGGCCTACATACCTGGCTAACAACCTACATACCTGGCTATCTAACTACCTTTATTCCTGGCCTACATACTTGGATGCCTATCTACCTACTTACAACCTGACTACCTACCTAACTTCACACCTGGCCTACATACCTGCTGCCTAAATACATATCTACATACCTCGCTACCCAACTACCTTTATATCTGGCTTACAACCCTGGTTGCCTAACTACCTAACTACAACCTGGCTACCTAACTACCTTCATACCTAGCCTACATACCTGGCTGCCTAACTACCTTCACACCTGGCCTACATACTTGGATCCTAACTGCCTACCTTCAACCTTGGCTACCTACTTACATACCTGGCTACTTAACTACCTTCATACCTGGCCTACATACCTTGCAGCCTAACTACATACCTACATACCTAGCTACCTAACTACATACCCAGCAACCTAATTACCTGGCTACATAACTACCTTCATACCTGGCCTACATACCTGGCTGCCAATCTACCTACATACCTGGCTACCTAACTATATACCTGCTACCTAAGTATCTGGCTACATAAATACCTACCTACATATCTCACAACCTAACTACCTAATCACCTACATATCTGGCTACCTAACTATGTACCTGACTGCTTACCTACATACCTGGTTACCTAACTACCTATCTACAAACCCAGCTACCTACCCACATGCCTGGCTGCCTAATTACCTACTTATATACCTGGCAACAGAATTACTAACTTACATACCTGGCTACCTAACTACCTAGCTAGCCACCTGTATACCTACATACATGGCTTCCTAAATACCTAATTACATGCATACCTGGCTACCTAACTACCTAGCTAGCCACCTACCTACTTGCTTGACTACCTACCTTCCTGGCTAGTTACCTACCTACATATCTGGCCACCTAACTACATAGTTAGCTACCTAGCTGGCTACCTACCTGCCCTTTTCTGCACAGGACACCAACGGGGGTATTATAGTCAGGGGACTATAGATGGGAGAATGTGTAGAGAAGTGGACAGCACATGTTTGCCCTGCAGATGTTAAGAGATGAGTTTTGGCTATAAGAAGTCGACATGGCGGTCTAAAACTGATAGAGAAGAAAAGGAAAGAGGACAACACCAATCAGAAAAGATGTCTGTGAGTTCCCTATATGTAACTGTAATGACTTAAATGTATGGTATAGTGATTATGTGTACAGGTGATATCTTACTCTATATAGTCATGTACATAATCACTTATATGGTATACCTACTGCCATATGGTCCTGTATATAATCACTTATATGGTATACAAATCCTGTGTAAAGGTGGTATCTACTTCTACATGGCCTGTATATAATCTGTTATATGATATAAAGATCATGTGCACAGCTGTTATATACCTCTATATGGTCCTGCATTTAATTACTTATATGGTATACAGCTCTTGTGCACAGTTGGTATCAACCTCTATATGGAACCTGTAAATGAATAGAAAAAAGAAAGAAGGCCCAAAGAGGCTCCTAGTGCATTACCCTAAGAATTTATACAGAGGCCCACGTAAAGTGGGGAAAAGTAAGGGGTCTAATGAATGGCCGCTCACCTGGAGCGTATAATAATACGCATGTAACCTCAGTCTGAGGTAATAAAGGATTCCGTGCAAGCCTACAGGTCTTCAGGATAGATCCAACGAGGAGATCCTGTGGATGAGCTTAAATATTGAAAAAATTGACCTGGCATCAGGCGCTCGGGGATCCAAAGAGATCTCACAACCAGTTCATGGAGGTGGATAGGGATTCAAGCTTTATTAGTATACAACAACGCGTTTCGGGGTTAGCATACCCCTTCTTCAGATTGACAGACAAATCTGTCAATCTGAAGAAGGGGTATGCTAACCCCGAAACGCGTTGTTGTATACTAATAAAGCTTGAATCCCTATCCACCTCCATGAACTGGTTGTGAGATCTCTTTGGATCCCCGAGCGCCTGATGCCAGGTCAATTTTTTCAATATTTAAGCTCAACCTCTATATGGTCCTGTATATAATCACTTATATGGTATACAGATCCAATGTACAGCTAGTATCTTCCTCTATATGGTACTGTATATAATCACTTATATGGTATACAGATCCTGTGTACAACTGGTATCTACCAATATATGGGCACTGTATGAGGGAATACTGGTCTGTGTATAGTGGTTCTATTCAGTACAGTATGGTGGTATTATCCAGTTTTTGTGTGGTGGTATATATCTCCTCTCTTTATATCAGTATCATTGGTCATGGAAAATGATCTTACCTACCTTAACATTATATATATATATATATATATATATATATATATATATATATTTCGCTAGCATCTTTCAGCAGCACAATAATGGGTTAACTTGGTCCCCTGTGTAATTAAAAATTATTATTAACACCCCTCCTAGATAGTATATAAACCCTCCGATGCGGGCATGCTATACAGCTGTCTGTGAGTCCGGACCTGCGTCTGCAATCTCTCTGCATGTGACTGCCGGCTCCTAAGCACGCGTGATGTGCTGCGATGTTTATGGGAGACGACCAGGAAGTTACCTCTGATGTCGTGACACTCTGGAAGGAGGCAGAGCTCATCTCTATGGTATCCTTCCTATTGGTAGGCTAGCTGGGTGTAAGCAAGCCTAGCCATTTGTTTCTAATTTCTATGTTATTACTGAGGGGGATGTCCCAGGGGTGTGGCAAGCTTTAGTGGAGCCAAGCAGGGGTTATTTAAACCTCCTGCAGCCTACAGACAGGTTTATTTGAGCCTGCTCCAATCATCTGGTTGCTGCATTTAAAGTGAAATTGTGATTAATCAACCTTACTTCTGCTTAAAGATATTGTGTTTTTTTCTACCCACCTATCCTCCCCTCTATTTCTACAGTACACTGATTTTACATTGTATATATTTTCAAGATGTCATCTAGGGACTCAGGAGGTAGAGAGTCTGCTGCTAAGTCCACTCAAAAACACAAACACCTTACATGTAGAGAGTGTCACATCCCTCTCCCTGATGACTGTCAATATTTGCCGTTCCCATCTCCCGAAGTCTAAAGAACCCACTATAAGAGATGTTGTAATATGGGTAAAGAATTCTGTGGAGGGATCCATTAATAGTTTAAAGGATGCTTTGGCTTCACAGCCCAAGAAGAAAACTAGATATGCTGCTAGCCCACCAATCTCCCCTATGAACGAGGACTTATAGAAGACAAAAACCGTTATAGAAGACAAAAATAATGCTTCAGCTTCTGAGAGACTATCAGATGATGAAGCCCTGACTTCAAGACACAAAAACTTATTAAGTTAATGCAGGTCGAGGACCAGCCTTTAGATGAAGGAGAAGCTTCTTCATCATCTAGAGGGCCAAGGGCCTTTAAGGTGGACAGCTTGGTTAATTCACTTATCCTGACAGAATGGGTGAAACCAGAGAAAGCTCCTGTGGTTTCTAAAAGGTTCAAATTAATGTTTCTTTTGGAGGAATCACAGTCCAAGGACTGGATGATCCCTCCAAAGGTTGATGTAGCAATAGCCAAGCTGTCCAAAAGGACTCTTGTTCCCGCCGAGGATGGTTCAAGTCTCAAGGTCCCCATGGACCGAAGAATTGAAGTAGCTTTTAAAAGGGCTTATACTGCCATGGCTAGCCAGAATGCGGTCTCTATCGCTTCCCATGAAGTAATCCATTCCCTTGGGAAATGGTTGAATACAATTCAAGAAGACATAGACAGTGGGGTTAAGAGAGATGATATTCTTGTCGCTTTTAAACATGTTAATCTAGTGGTTGACTACCTCTGCGACTCGACCAACCAGCAAATAAGATTTGCTGCAAAAACGTTGGCATTGTCAACAGCGGGTCGCAGGGCCCTTTGGTTGCATCCCTGGTCTGGGGACAATCCTTCTAAATACCATTTGTGTAATCTGAAATTTTCACCAGGTAGATTGTTTGGTGCAGAATTAGATAATCTTATGATAGATTTGTCTGAAAAGAAAGGGAAATTGTTGCCCCAGGCTCCTAGAGCCCATTGCAAGTTCACTAATTACAGGTCTAGATCATCTCAAAGACCTGGACCCTCTAGAGGCTTTGCTAGGGGTCGCGGTGGTGGTACCTCTAGGGGTGGTGGAGCACCGAGGAATCCCAAGTCAAAAAAGAAGCTTGAACTTTGACGGTCAAGATATTCCAGTAGGCGTCGCCTTTCTTAGTTTTTTCTGACATGGGAGCAAAAAATAAAAGACCTATGTGTCCTCAAACGTATAAAAAATGGGTATACTCTTTCTTTTCTATTTCCTCCCCCAGGCAGGTTTATAATGTCTTCAAACCTTCAGGCTACAAAGAAAGTTCTACTGGAAAAATCTATACTAGACCTTCTGGCACTCGCTGCAATAGAACCAGTGCCATCTTCACAAGTAAAAACAGGAGTATATTCTCCAATATTTCTAGTGCCAAAGCTCTCAGGAAAGCCTCGTCTAATAATAGACTAGACATATTTAAACCGATACATAGTGAAAAAGAAGTTTCACATGGAAACAATAAAATCGGTCAAGCCTCTCCTGTCTCAATGAGACTACATGGCTTCCTTAGACCTGAAGGATGCGTATTTCCATATTCCCATCCTTCCCACGCACAGAAAATACTTAAGAATTGCGGTTCATATTCAGGAGGTTCTTCAACATTTTCAATTCAAAGTGCTCTGCTTTGGAATAACCACAGCCCCGTTGGTTTTCACCAAAGTGGTATCTGCGGCGGTTTCTGTCCTCAGGTTACAGGGGATAAAAATTATTCCTTACTTAGACGACTGGCTGATTATAGTCAGTACACAAGTGATGCTCAAGGAGCATCTTCAGACTGTTCTTTCTCTACTGCAAGATCTAGGCTGGATTGTCAATCAAGAAAAATCTAGTTTCATGAACATTTACCTATCTGCTCAGAGGAAAGCTTGCATCCAGTTGTGAGGTTGTTATCCAAAATCTCCTCGCGAGGTGACTTTGAGAACGCTAATGAGGTATCTAGGTCTTCTCTACTCCTCGGTGGATGCTGTGTCTTGGGCACTTTGGCGCTTAAGGCCTCTACAAATAGAAGTTCTCAGAAAGTGGAACAGAACTTCTTCGGATTTGGATACAGTCCATAGACTTTCTCCCGCCACCAGGAAATCCCTTCAGTGGTGGATAGACCTCAAAGACGGTGTATCCTTGGAAGAACCTATCTGGACGACACTCACGACAGACGCCTCAGGATCAGGGTGGGGCGCTCACCTGAGGCTCCAGACTGCCTTAGGATTCTGGAAGATAGAGGAAAAGCAGCTATCTTCAAATGTGAAGGAGTTAAGAGCCGTTGTTTTACGCCCTAAAATACTTTGAACCTTTCCTGGTAGGGAAAGCAGTAAGAATCAAGAAAGACAACATGGCCTCCATGTTTTATATAAACAAACAAGGGGCACGAGGTCCTCAATCCTACTTGCAGAAGTAGGAAGAATATTGTCTTGGGCCTAGCAGAAGACAACCAGGTTGTCAGCTATTCACATCAGAGGGTCCTTAAACATCCTTGCAGACTGCCTCAGTCGGAATATGTCTATTCTGGGGGAGTGCTCTCTATCCCAGGAGATGTGAGGTGAACTTTAGAAACGATGGGAATATCGGCGCTGACCAAGGAGAGGACAATAGAGCCAGGTGTGTAGCGAACAGATTTAATCCAATGCGACGCGTTTCACCGCGCTTGCGCGGTTTCATCAGGCATAACAAACACTTCTCAGGGAGGGATTTATATACACGCAGGTATTAACCCCTACCTGACAAAGTAGATTTTCACAAAAAGTGTATATATATACTCATAAACTACATTTAAAAATAATTAATTAAAATAAGCATATATATTCATAAAATGCATCAAGGAAATATAAAAATGAATAAACAATTAATAAACAAAACAATAATAAAACCAAGAATTATAATAAAGAAGAGGGGATAATGGAAAATAGGGAAAGGACCAGGCACACATAATGCGTGGGACATAAACCATACACATACATAAAATATATATGCATATATACACATATGCGCACACACCCGCATGTGTGCCAACCCTACTGTATATGGTCAAGATATGATAATTAACGGACATATATACACACATGTATACATACACATACATGTACATACACATGTACATGGACACATGCGTGCAAAGACGTATATGCACATGAATGCACCCACTTGTATACATATTGAAACATAAATTAAATTAAATTAAAATTAAAACAGAAATAATATTACTAATAATAATGATAATATTAACAATTGATAGAGGATCAGAAAAATAAAAAACTTTTTTACATAAATATATACCTATGAGAGTATAACACATGAAACAAAATAATACATAACAGCAATCTTATACTGAAAACTATCAGAACTACCCCAGTGGTCCGAACTGGCGTTACAGGAACTCTAATTATTGGAATAAAAAACGCTCAGTGTGTACTACTACTTACTGATATTAAGCACTTAGTTAAAGTGCTACGGTGAAATAGAGGGGGAGAAAGAGGGGGGGAGAAGAGGGAGGGGGGAGGGGAAAAGGATCATTGGTATACCATTGTAGAGGTGACCACATGGGAACAAGTGACCACAGAGAAGCCAACTTTACCAAAGGATGGGTATTATTTAACATTCTCTATGGTCTCATTAAGCCCATTAGGGGTCAATGTTAAGAGCTTGTGAATCCAGTAGGATTCGCGATTAATAAGACGTTGATACCTACTTAAATGGTCAGATGGAATTGTTTCAAGAATTGTTAATTTTAAGGACTCCAAATTATTATCATGTTTAAGGGTGAAATGTTTTGACACGCTATGTAGCAAGTATTTATGTTTGATGTTCCAACGATGTTTATTCATACGTGCCCGCACTGTTTGTACAGTGCGGCCTACGTATTGAAGATTACAACTGCATGTTAATAAGTATATGGCAAAGGAAGTATTGCATGTAACCTTATCCTTAATATTATATGATAATCCGGTTTGGGAAGAAAAAAATGATGTAGTTCGTTCTTTGATTAAACTGCAACAAAGACAGCGTGAAATCCCACAAGGGGTACAAAAACCGTCTCTAGATATTGTGGAACATGGTTTGGTCTTATATTTACCTGGAGCTACTATATTTTGCAGGGTGTTCGCCCGTCTAAAGGTGACTTTGGGAGTAGGAGGAATTAGCTCCTTGAGAACTGGATCTTGGAGTATGATTGGCCAATGTTTGTGTAATATTTGTTTTATTTGTGAAGCTTCCTTATTATAATTAGTCACAAAATTTATTTTAAATTCAGAGGTTTGTACATAAGAATGGTTATTTCTATTATTGGTAGAACTATTTGGATTATTTATTTTCGGAATAACTAAATCTGATTGTTTTTTATTTTTCACTTTATTGTAGGAATTAATAAGGAGTTTTTTTGGGTACCCCTTTTCTGCGAAACGTCCCCTAAGGACAGCAGCCTGCGCATCGAAATCCTCATCAGAGGTACAATTTTTCCGAATGCGCAGGTACTGCCCATAGGGGACACCCCTCAGCCATACCGGATAATGTGCACTGTCGAAATTAAGAAAACTATTAATATCCACTTTTTTAAAAAATGTTTTAGTGGAGATTTGACCTGTTTCTAACCTCGTAAGTTCTAAATCTAGAAATTGGATGGTGTTAGTAGAATAGTGCATGGTAAATTGTAAACCCCAAGAATTCTGGTTCAACTCATAGACGAAATTTTCAGCCTCAGAGAAAGTGCCTCCCCAAATAAAGAAAAGGTCATCAATATACCTACGAAAAAAGTAAACTAAATTAGTAAAATCCCGGGACTGTGCCATGACAAGGGACTCGAAACGCCCCATGAAAAGATTTGCATAACTTGGGGCGAATCGAGTCCCCATGGCACAGCCCCGGGTCTGTCTGTACAAATTGTTATCAAAACAAAAGATGTTATGTTCTAAAATAAATCTAATAGCTTTTAATAAAAATAAAGATTGATTTATGGATAGGGAAGAGTCATTCCCAAATGTATCCTGAATGGCATTCAAACCCAATTCTGTATCAATATTAGAATAAAGAGAACAGACGTCCAAAGTTAAGAAGGAAAAATTTTGGGGCAAAGTTATTGTGCTAAGTTCGTGTATGAGTTGAGTGGAATCCTTCAAATAGGAAGGGAGGCAGATAACATACGGCTGTAGAAAAAGATCTATAAAGTGTGAGAGATTAGCTGTCATAGAGCCCACCCCCGAAATGATGGGGCGGCCAGGGGGTTTATTGGGATTTTTATGTAATTTGGGAAGATAGTAGAAATGCGGTAGATTATAGTGTTTAATAGACAGAAAACTTTGTTCTTTTTTATTTAACAGAGAACTATCAGCAGCCTCCTTAACTAGGTTACAATACAATTCAAAATAAGCGGTAGATGGGTTAGTAGATAATATCTCATAATAATTTGTATCTGATAAGATATGAAGTGACTCCTCCACATATGCACCACGATCCAAAATTACAGTTCCGCCCCCTTTATCAGCGGGACGGATAATTACATTTTCATTATTTTGTAAAGTTTTTATAGCCGCCCGTTCGGACTTACTGAGGTTGTCCATACCCTGACTGATTACAGATTTATCACATAATCTATTAAAATCTCTATTCACTAATGAATAAAAAGTATCTAAGAAATTTCCCCTATGATGCAAAGGGTAAAAATTGGATTGAGGTTTTACATCTACATGTCTAATAGAAGTATCACACTGATGTGGATCAGCAAAACTATCTGCTTGTGTATCACCTGGGTTTGTGTCCTGCCCCTGGTTTATTTTCATTTTATCAATAATAGAAAAATGTCTATTTAATGTCAACTTGCGTATATAACTATTCAAATCGAGAAATAATTGAAAGTCGTTAGGGCGAGTAGTTGGGCAAAAGGAGAGACCCCTAGCTAATAGGTTAATCTCCCCCTCTGCCAAAACATACTGAGATAAATTAAAAATCTTTATTTGGTTGACTTTAGATTGCTGTGAGTACGAGTTGGATTTTTTAGAGGAGGACCTGCCTCCCCTGCAGCCTCTATATCTATTTTTCTTTTTATGGGTTTTTTGTTGTTGTGGTTCCTTGGTGATATCGGTGCAACCGGAAAGTAGTGTGTGATCGGGAAGTGATCGGAGTTGGCTGAAATCGTTGTGAGGGCAGTGTTTACACTTGGGGTGCGGGAGGCTAAAAAAGACACCGAAGACGTGTCCATACTTTGTGTATAAACATCAGAATTATCATGTAACGTAATAAGGGAAGAATTCAAAAGGTCTTCCACATTTTCATGGTGTATCGGACTCTGTGGTATTAGTGGGGGAAGAAGGGGACAGACCATATTTGGAGATGGACGGTCTAAGGTGTGTATAGCTAATGTGTCTGAATGGACATCTAAGTGCGTGTGCGTTTTTGTAGATTTTTGTGTAATGGGGGACTTCAATGAATTTCCACAAGTTTTAGTGTCTGCTGTGTTTATTGTTTCCACAGAAAAATTCTTAGTGAGTACTGTGTTTGCTGGAGAATTCTTAGTGGGTGTATTTTTAGATTTGTGATGAGTGGAATTAATAATCGTACGAGCATGTTCGAATTTACGTTCAGATGTAATCGGTAATTTATTACTCATCTGAGGATTATACTGTTTTTTCATGTGATGCTGGTTGACCTTCTCATTTACTTTTTTGTTAGGATTGGGGGAAAAAGAATCCACTCCATCAAATTTATTTTTTGGAAAATTAGGCTTGGGCCATTTATGAATTTGGCCACAGGCATAATCATTTCTATCACGATTAAATTTATGGACTTTCTTATTTATAGTTTCTATTTCTAATTTCGGTAATCTATTAAGAATTACCCCATCAGTTCTCTGGTACTCGGAGAAATTAGAAAATGGTGAGAGGTCATGCTTAATATCACAGGCTAATTTTCTTGCAACTAATGCTGCAGATCTGCGTTTGGCAATCAGTCTTCCCATGAGACCGCGAGAGCACTTTTCACTATATTCATCCCACTCTGTGGAAAAAACACAATCCTCCGGAAAGGAAGACTCGAATGGTAACCTCAACCCGCGAGGGGTGAAGTTATCTGAGAGGTAACGAGACAGAAACAGGGCATCGATGCTATGTTGTAATTAAATTTTACAATACTTTTCATATTCGTAAAACAGATCTGACATCATTTTAAAGTCAGCTTCAGAGATGCTTTCTGTTATTTTAACAGTTTCCTGTATTGTTACTTGGTTAGACACTCCAATAAGTTGATTAATAAGAATGTCTCGTTTTATATCACGGTTCTGGAGAAATTCCATAATGGGACCTGAACAGTCTCGATTATAACACAAAACCTTGAGATGTAAAGTAAATCCAAGAGATACTTAGCGATCCTGTAGGGAGCAGCACTGTTTGCAAGGATTCCTCAGGAAATCCAGGTCGAAGTGAAGACCAACAGATCTGTAAAGCAAAGAGAAAAACAGGCGCTCCCTTGTGAAGAACCAACGGATCACAGGTGTGTGGGAGGGGGAGGTATTTCAGCAAATCGTGGATTTGTGGGGCCTTCCAGAGATAGATCTGATGGCAACCGGGCTAAATACAAAACTAAACACGTTTTGCTCTCTTTACGAGACAGACCACCCGTTTATGATAGACGCAATGTCCATTCCTTGGATATTCAGGCTGGCCTATGTGTTCCCACCAACCTCGATGATTCCAAGAGTCTTATCCAAGATAAAGCAAGATAAGACTATGGTAATAGCAATCATTCCGTTTCGGCCAAAGAGGTCATGGTTTTCTCTTCTGATGATGATGTCTAAGGGAATCTATTGGGAGCTGCCCCTGCGGCCAGACCTTGTCTCTCAGGGAACCCAATTTTGCCACAGCCTAAAAACCTTCCACCTAACAGCCTGGAAGTTGGTAAGCCTGTATTAAGATCCAAGGGTTTTTCTGACCGAGTGTTAAATACATTAGCACACTCTAGGAGTGTCTCTACACATAAAACATATGCTAGAATCAAGAACATTTTTGATTCTTGGTGCCCTACAAAAAATGTAGATTCCACTTCTCGATCTATCCCACAATACATACAGGAGGGTTTTGATAAGGGTTTTTCTCCTAATACTATATGAGTTCAAGTGTCAAATTCAAGTTACATCAAGTATTACAAGTAAAGGATTTTCTTAAAACCTTAGATAGATTAAGACCAAGAGAGGTTCAACCAGTAACCCCATGGGACTTATCCTTGGTTCTTAATCAATTATGTGAACATCCATTTGAACCTCTAGAAGAGGTTCCCCTAAAATATGTGTCCATGAAGGTAGCCTTCTTGTTGGCAATTACTACTGCCAAAAGAGTAGGAGAACTACAGGCCCTAGCAGCAATAGAGCCATATACAGTCTTGGCCATAAGTGTTGGCACCCCTGAAATTTTTCTCGAAAATTAAGTATTTCTCACAGAAAAGGATTGCAGTAACACATGTTTTGCTATACACGTTTATTTCCTTTGTGTGTATTGGAACTAAACCAAAAAAGGGAGGGAAAAAAAGCAAATTGGACATAATGTCACACCAAACTCCAAAAATGGGCTGGACAAAATTATTGGAGAAATTGTGGAAAAATAAGATTGTTTCAAGCATGTGATGCTCCTTTAAACTCACCTGGGGCAAGCAACATGTGTGGGCAATATAAAAATTACACCTGAAATCTGATATAAAAGAGAGAAGTTCATTTAGTCTTTGCATTGTGTGTCTGTGTGTGCCACACTAAGCATGGACAACAGAAAAAGAAGAGAACTGTCTGAGGACTTGAGAACCAAAATTGTGGAAAAATATCAACAATCCCAAGGTTACACGTCCATCTCCAGAGATCTAGATTTGCCTTTGTTCACAGTGCGCAACATTATCAAGAAGCCATGGCACTGTAGCTAGTCTCCCTGGGCATGGACGGAAGAGAAAAATTTATGAAAGGTGTCAACGCAGGGTAGTCCGGATGGTGGATAAGCAGCCCCAAACAAGTTCCAAAGATATTCAAGCTGTTCTGTAGGCTCAGGGAGCATTAGTGTCAGCACGAATTACCAGTCAACATTTAAATAGAATGAAACGCTATGGCAGGAGACCCGGGAGAACCCCACTGATGACACAGAGACATAAATAAGACTACATTTTGCCAAAATGAACTTGAGTAAGCCAAAATCCTTCTGGGAACACGTCTTGTGGACAGATGAGACCAGGATAGAGCTTTTTTGGTAAAGCACATCATTCTACTGTTTACCAAAAATGGAATGAGGCCTACAAAGAAAAGAGCTCAGTACCTACTGTGAAATATGGTGGAGGTTCAATGATGTTTTGGGGTTGTTTTGCTGCCTTTGGCACTGGGTGCCTTGAATGTGTGCAAAGCATCATGAAATCTGAGGATTACCAACGGATTTTGGGTCGCACTGTACAGCCCAGTGTCAGAAAATTGGGTTTGCATCCGAGATCTAGGGTCTTCCAGCAGGACTATGACCCCAAACATATGTCAAAAAGCACCCAGAAATGGATGGCAACAAAGTGCTGGAGAGTTCTGAAGTGGCCAGCAATGAGTTTAGATTTAAATCCCATTGAACACCTGTGGAGAGATCTTAAAATTGCTGTTGGGAAAAGAGAGACCTGGAGGAAGAGTAGTCCAACATTCCGGCTGAGAGGTGTAAGGAGCTTATTGATAGTTATAGGAAGCGACTGATTTCAGTTATTTTTTTCAAAGGGTGCACAACCAAATATTAAGTTAAGGGTGCCAATAATTTTGTCCAGCCCATTTTTGAAGTTTGGTGTAACATTATGTCCAATTTGCTTTTTTTACTCTCTTTTTTAGTTCCAATACACAAAAAGGGAATAAACATGTATATAGCAAAACATGTGTTACTGCAATCCTTTTCCGAGAGAAATACTTCATTTTCTAGAAAAATTTCAGGGGTGCCAACATTTACGGCCATGACTGTATATCTTTTCATCCTGACAAAGTACTGTTAAGATTTTTATAATCTTTTCTTCCAAAGTGTCCCACTTTTTCAAACACTAACCAAGTAATTTGCCTCCCAAGGTATACTCTCACCTCTGAAGATGGAGAAGTGGATTATAGCGGTCTTGACATAGTAAGTTTCTGGAACTTTACATCAAACCTACTAAGCCCTTATGCAAGGATAAGAACCTTTTGGTCTCTTATAAGGGAGCTGTAGAGGCAAAACTGTTTCTAAACCTACAATATCTAGGTGGATAATTGACTGTATTAAGACAGCCTATGAGGCCCAGGACACTGAGCCCCCAGAATTTATTAGGGCTCATTCTATGCGGGCTGCTGCCACATCTTGGGAGGAAAAAGGTTCAGTCCCTTTGGACCATATATGTCAGAGTGCTTCATGGTCCACTCCATTGACTTTTTTTCAAGCATTATAAAATGTTATCTTTATTTTCTGAAAGAATGGATTTAGCAAAATCTGTATTAAATTCAGTTAATAAATAATAATTACCCTCCCATGGATATTACTATACAAATCCCATTATTGTGCTGCTGAAAGACGCTAGGGAAGATTAGATATGAATAGTTAATCGGTTTTCCCTTAGTCTTGTCAGCAGTGCAAACTTTCCCTCCCTCTTGTACCTCTCAGTTACTTTATAAATAACTTAGTGACCAGGGGGCGATGAGGGTTTACATACTATCTAGGAGGGGTGTTAATACAAATTTTTTATTAAAAATTCCACAGTCCTGCAAGTAGACAGGGGACCAAGTTAACCCATTATTGTGCTGCTGACAGGACTAAGGGAAAACAGATTAACTACTTAAATCTAATCATATATAGAGTAAATTTGAGTAGCCGTATTAGTCCAGTAATGATTTTTACTTGATAAAGGGAGGAATCCCAAAAGATTGTCCCTACAAAATTCTGTTAGTCCAATAAAAAAGGTATCACAAGATACTGCAACTTTTTATTTTATTTTGCATCTATATATATATATATATATATATACAGTAACCCCCCGACATGCGATGGCCCCGACATATGATCAAATCGACATACGATGGCCTCTCCGAGGCCATCGCATGTCGATGTCAGCATCGACATGCAATGCTTTTATATGTCGTGGCCATCGCATTAAATGCTATCCGACAGTGCAAAATGCTAGAGCTGTTGTCGGATAGCAGTTTAAGCATCCCGGACAGGTTCACTTACCTATCCTCGCTGCTCCAGGTCCACTTCGCAATCCTCCGGCATCTTCTGCATCTTCTCCGGGGTCCGGGCCTTGCTTTCCGGTATCGTTATCACGTACTACGCACGCCGTCCCGGCGCACAAACGCAATAACGTCACCAGAAAGCGAGGCCCGGACACCGGAGAAGATGCGGAAGAAGCCGGAGGATCCAGAAGAAGACGCCGGAGCATCGGGAGCCCCTGGGACAGCATCGGGAGTGGTGAGGACGCGGTCCGGAGCGGCGGGGACAGGTGAGTATTAAATGCACTTTTTACATTGCACGAATCCCTCAACATACGATGGATTCGACAAACGATGGGTCGTTTGGAACGAATTGCCATCGTATGTTGAGGGACCACTATATATATAGAAAAAGCAGGTAGAGCAACACTCACAGGGAGATATGATGTAACGGTGCAGGCTGTGGATGGGCCCTGGTCCTCGAGCCCCAATTAGATACAGCAACCAAGTAGACACAGCAGCACTCCAGAGTAGTGAAAAATAGTGACTTTAATTTATCAACAAAAATAAAATTGCGACGTTTCAACCACCTCTCGTGGCCGTCCTCAAGCAGTGCAAGTTACATAATGAATGCTTTAAATAAGGAGAAACATAGTCACCTCACTTCCTGTGGGCGTGCAATAATTAACATATGTAAACGAACAAGTAAGATTGCAGTAGTGGTTTTCTGCACATCATATATAATAAGGAGACCTATTCCACTGCAAAAATAAGTGCAACCAAAATAAGTATAAAAAATACATAAACACGCTCGTGCTCAGCACACAGTTTACAGTTGGTAAATGGTATGACATTTTATATAAGTACAATCCGTGTGAATCAGTCCATACCTCCAGGCCCGGACATGGGACCCGAGAAACAAGATCTCAATCACGATCACGAATCCTCCATAGGAAATGAAGAAAAGAGTATTCGCGTTCTCACTGGATGTTGTAGCTTCCGGTGACCGGACCCGAACTTCCGGTTTACGGGCCTGTGACGTTCCAGTCTTGCGCATGCGTTGTCTGCTCGCTGTATGATCTGGACCATCTTGAATATGGGCAGGCCCTCTTCCAGGTGATTGGCGCCTGCGCAATAGATAACAGAGCTCGCGCCTGCACATCGGCTTCTTGAGCTCCCGGTCAGCCATCTTGGGTGCTGGAAAGTGGACAGTTTAAGGCTCTGGTTAGTCCCTGTGTTGTCAGTACTTCTCCCAGCGAGCCCATTGTGCCCAGTCGTTGGGGGATTCTTCCCCCATACATCGGGGGTATCCCCCAGTAGACAGTAACACCGCTTTTCCACCTAGAAAATGTGGATATAGCGGGAAAAGAACTAGTACCTGATATGGAGAATAGATGTACCTTGTGGAAGTAGAGCCCGTCACCAGCATCCAGCTCCTTATTGTAGATCGGCACCACTTCATCAATACTATAATTCACTTACTGGCCCAGAGAGTAAAGATAATACGAAAGTAAAGAGGTAGAAAAAGTAAAAGAAAAGATGTAGAAAGAATAAAAGAAAAAGAAAGGAAAAATAAAAAAGTAATCCTAATGGAGGTTCCGGTCTTTAGATGGTAGATGGAGATCTAGTCAGGTTCTCATGTCAGACCTGGAGCAAAACAAACATATACACAGGAATTAGTGCAATGTAGTAAAAAAGTGATAATACATATCAATAAAAAATTATAAACTGAGTCTAGCTGAAGCTGGGTCTGTATTCTAAAGTGTTGTATTATTAAGTGTTACATCTGAGAAGTTTTATAATCAGAAGTTTAAGAAGCAGGAGTTGTAAGCAGGACCCACTGTAACTGTAAGTATTACACTCCCTTGATAAAAGTAGTTTTTCTTAATAGTTAATAACAGCTGTTTGTCACCAAGGATATGGACAGCAGGATTGGAGGTTTTCTTCAGTGCACATTGTGCCACATGTATACATCTCTGGAGCAGCAGCTTCAGGGTGAATACCGCTGTGACAAATGTGAGCATGTTGCCCACCTGGAAGCTCGTATTAGAGATCTAGAGGAGCAAAATGCAACATTGAGGGCGATTGACAATCTTACAGAGCAAGCAGTTAGTGGGGTAGAAATGGAGGTTGGAGAAACTAGCCAGGAGGCCCAAGTAGGGAGCTGGGTTAATGTAGTTAGAGGGACTGGAAAGGGGGCAAGGAAAAGGAAGGCCACTTCTGCTTCTGATCTCCCAAGTAAAATTGCCAAGTTGGGCGATGATGCGAGGGCCTCAGTATCAGAGATGGCAACCCTAGTGGATACTGGTCTCCCTAACAGCCGGAGGAACAGCTCAACTAGTAGTGTGGGGGATGGTAACGCAGGTAGGCCAAGACAGTTAGTTGTGGTAGGGGATTCTAATCAGGAATCTAATAATCAGGAAGACGGATAGAATAATTTGTCGCCAAGACCACCTCAACCGAATGGTTTGCTGTCTCCCTGGTGCCAGGGTTCGGCATGTGGTGGAAAGGGTGGACAAATTACTAGGGGGGGCTGGGGATGACCCAGCTGTCGTGGTTGTGTGGGAACCAACGACAGAATACATGGTAGGTGGAGGTCCTTGAAGAATAATTACAAGGAACTAGGTGCCAAGCTGAAGGGAAGGACCTCTAAGGTTGTGTTCTCTGGAATAATTCCTGTGCCATGCGCATCGCAGGAAAGACAGCGGGAGCTTAGGAAGTTAAATGCATGGCTTAAGTCGTGGTGTGAGGGGGAAGGGTTTGGGTTTTTAGAGCACTGGGCTGACTTTTCATTGGGGTACAAACTCTATTCTACGGATAATTTGCACCTGAATGGAAGGGGGTCTGCTGTGCTGGGGGAGAGAATCCTGGAAGGGGTGGCTGAGTATTTAAACTAGGTGAGTGGGGGGAGGATAATAAAGCAAAGAAAGCAGACAGTGGGATGGATAGGTTAGAGAGGGGTCAGGACATAATGGTGGGTGGAGAGGAGTCCTGTGGGGGGGAGGTTAAGAACAGTGGATAAGGAGATTCATGCGTTACAAACCAGCTGTAATAACAAATGTAGCCCGAAAAATTGTAATCCCAATAATTCAAAAAATTCCATTAGCCCCAATAACTCAATAACTACAATAAGCCCCATTAACTCAAAAAATACCGTTAGCCCCAATAACTTAAATAACAACGTTAGACGCAATAACGCAAAAAATCCCATTAGCCCCAATAACTTAAATAATAACGTTAGACCCAATAACTCAAAAAAATCACATTAGCCCCAATAACTTAAATAGTACAATTAGCCCTTATAACTCAAATAATAACATTAACCCCAATAACTCTGAAAATCCCATTAGTGAGACTATATGTGTAAAACTTAATGGAAATGTAAAGTGTATGTTCACAAATGCCAGAAGCCTAGCAAATAAAATGGGGGAGCTTGAGGCCTTGATACTGGAGGAACATATTGATATAGTTGGGGTCACTGAGACATGGCTGGACTCCTCGCATGACTGGGCCGTTAATCTGCAGGGGTTTACATTGTTTCGCAAGGATAGAATGAACAGAAAAGGTGGTGGAGTCTGTCTGTATGTAAGAAGTGGTATGAAAGTCAGTGTGAACGATGCCATAGTGTGTGATGATTCTGAGGATGTGGAATCACTGTGGGTAGAATTACAAAAGGAGGGAAATACTGAAAAAATTATATTTGGTGTAATCTACGGACCCCCTAATATCACTGAAGAGATAGAAGGTCGGCTGTATAAACAAACAGAGAGGGCCGCCCGGGCAGGTACAGTGGTAATAATGGGAGATTTTAACTATCCAGATATAGATTGGGGCCGGGGGCTGGCTAAAACTACAAAGGGGAGAAAATTCCTAAATTTATTGCAGGATAATTTTATGGGCCAGTTTGTGGAGGACCCAACAAGAAGTGATGCCTTGTTGGATCTGATCATTTCCAACAACGCAGAGCTGATTGGTAATGTAACTGTGCGGGAAAACCTTGGTAATAGCAACCACAATATAGTTACTTTTGACTTAAAATGTAGAAAACAAAGACAGACGTGGAAAGCAAAAACATATAACTTTAAAAAGGCAAATTTCCCTGGGCTGAGAGCTGCACTACAGGACATAGACTGGGGGGAGGTGTTCTCAAATACTGATACAAAAGGTAAATGGGACATCTTTAAATCAACTCTAAATAACTATACAGCTAAATATATACCAAAGGGGAACAAATATAAACGATTAAAACTAAATCCTACATGGCTGACAAATGAGGTTAAAAGAGCAATAAACAACAAAAAAATAGCCTTCAAAAAATTCAAATCTGATGGGTCAGCTATAACATTTAAACAGTACAAGGAGCTTAATAAAATCTGTAAAAATGTAATAAAAACAGCAAAAATTCAAAACGAGAGACAGGTGGCCAAAGAAAGCAAAACTAATCCTAAATATTTTTTTAGATATATAAATACAAAAAAAACAAGGACAGAGTATGTAGGACCCCTTAATAATGATAATGGGTAGGTTGTCACGGGCGATCAAGAGAAGGCGGAGCTACTGAATGGGTTCTTTAGTTCTGTATACACTATGGAAAAAGGAGCTGACATTGGCCAGGTAAGTGCTGGTAACACATCATATAATGTATTGAACTGGCTTAATGTAGAGATGGTACAAGGTAAGTTAAGTAAAGTAAATGTAAGCAAATCTCCAGAGCCGGATGGACTACACCCAAGAGTTCTTAGAGAGGTAAGTTCAGTAATATCTGTACCCTTGTTCATGATATTTAGAGATTCTCTGGTGTCTGGTATTGTGCCAAGGGACTGGCGCAAGGCTAACGTGGTATCAATCTTCAAGAAGGGCTCTAGGTCTTCGCCAGGCAATTATAGACAGGTAAGTCTAACGTGCATTGTGGGTAAATTGTTTGAAGGACTTATAAGGGATTACATACAGGAATACATAGGGGATAATAGTATTATAAGTGATAGCCAGCATGGGTTTGCTAAGGATAGAAGTTGTCAAACCAATCTAATTTGCTTTTATGAAGAGGTGAGTAGAAGCCTTGACAGAGGAATGACTGTGGATATAGTGTTTCTGGATTTTGCCAAAGCGTTTGATACTGTCCCTCACAGACGTCTGACAGGTAAGTTAAGGTCCTTGGGCTTGGAAACTTTAGTTTGTAACTTGTTTGAACACTAGCTCATGGATCGTACCCAGAGAGTGGTGGTCAATGATTCGTACTCTGATTGGTCCCCGTTTATTAGTGGTGTACCCCAAGGTTCAGTACTGGGTCCGCTGCTGTTTAATTTATTTATCAATGATATAGAGTATGGTATTAACAGCTTTGTTTCTATCTTTGCAGATGACACCAAGCTTTGTAGCACGGTACAGTCTATAGAGGATGTGCATAAGTTACAAGATGACTTGGATAGACTAAGTGTCTGGGCATCCACTTGGCAAATGAGGTTCAATGTGGATAAATGTAAAGTTATGCATCTGGGTACTAATAACCTGCATGCGTCGCATGTCTTAGGGGGGATTAAACTGGCAGAGTCACTGGTAGAGAAGGATCTGGGTGTACTTGTAGATCACAGACTACAGAATAGCATGCAATGTCAGGCTGCTGCTTCCAAAGCCGGCAGGAAATTGTCATGTATCAAAAGAGGCATGGACTCAAGGGACAGGGACATAATACTCCCCCTTTATAAAGCATTGGTACGGCCTCACCTGGAATATGCTGTTCAGTTTTGGTCGCCTGTTCATAAAAGGGACACTGCGGAGTTGGAAAGGGTGCAGAGACGCGCGACTAAACTAATATGGGGCATGGAACATCTTAGCTATGAGGAGCGATTAAAGGAGTTACAATTGTTTAGTCTTGAGAAGAGACGTTTAAGGGGGGATATGATAAACGTATATAAGTATATAAATGGCCCATACAAAAAATATGGAGAAAAACTGTTCCAGGTTAAACCCCCCCAAAGGACGAGGGGGCACTCCCTCCGTCTGGAGAAGAAAAGGTTTAGTCTAAAGGGGCGACACGCCTTCTTTACCGTGAGGACTGTGAATTTATGGAACGGTCTACCTCAGGAACTGGTCACAGCAGGAACAATTAACAGCTTTAAAACAGGGTTAGATACATTCCTGGAACAAAATAACATTAATGCTTATGCAGAATTATAAAACTACATCCCTTTCCCTTATCCCCTTACACCCTTCCCTTCAATTCCCTGGTTGGACTTGATGGACGTATGTCTTTTTTCAACCATACTAACTATGTAACTATGTAACACTTTTTATACAGATCAGGATGTGTCACTTAAACCCCACGTGTCAGGTGTTGCATATGGCGTGTGTTACTTTAAAGTCACCATTCAGTCCCTCTGGTTTGAGGGTCTGAAGTTGAAAAATTCATTTGAGTTCCTTCTTTTTAAGTAAACTCACCCGATCTCCACCTCTTTTTAGAGGGGGGACATGGTCAACCAACATGAATTTTAAGTCCTTTTCCCATCTATTCTCCATATCAGGGGCTAGTGCTTTTCCCGCTATACCCACATTTTCTAGGTGGAAAAGCGGTGTTACTGTCTACTGGGGGATACCCCCGATGTATGGGGGAAGAATCCCCCGACGACTGGGCACAATGGGCTCGCTGGGAGAAGTACTGACAACACAGGGACTAACCAGAGCCTTAAACTGTCCACTTTCCAGCACCCAAGATGGCGGACCGGGAGCTCAAGAAGCCGATGTGCAGGCACAAGCTCTGTTATCTATTGCGCAGGCGCCAATCACCTGGAAGAGGGCCTGCCCATATTCAAGATGGTCCGGATAATACAGCGAGCAGACAACGCATGCGCAAGACTGGAACGTCACAGGCCCGTAAATCGGAAGTTCGGGTCCGGTCACCGGAAGCTACAACATCCGGTGAGAACACCAAATACTTGTCTTGTTCGCTCTTTTCTTCATTTCCTATGGAGGATTCGTGATCGTGATTGAGATCTTGTTTCTCGGGTCCCATGTCCGGGCCTGGAGGTATGGACTGATTCACACGGATCTCAATCATGATATGTTAATTACTGCATGCCCACAGGAAGTAAGGTCACTATGTTTCTCCTTATTTAAAGCATTCATTATGTAACTTGCACTGCTTGAGGACGGCCACGAGAGGTGGTTGAAACGTCGCAATTTCATTTTGGTGATAAATAAAAGTCACTATTTTTCACTATGCTGGAGTGCTGCTGTTGTCACGATTCGGCTAGCTGGAGGTGGATCCTCTGTGCCAGAGAGGGATTGGAGTGGACCGTGTCGGTGGACCGGTTCTAAGTTGCTACTGGTATTCACCAGAGCCCGCCGCAAAGCGGGATGGTCTTGCAGCGGCGGTAGCAACCAGGTCGTATCCACTGGCAACGGCTCAACCTCTCTGACTGCTGAGATAGGCGCGGTACAAGGGAGTAGACAAGAGCAAGGTCAGACGTAGCAGAAGGTCGGGGCAGGCGGCAAGGTTCGTAGTCAATGGTAATAGCAGGAGGTCAGGAACACAGTAATGGTAAACACAGAAGGAAGCTTTCTCTAGGCACTAAGGCAACAAGATCCGGCAAGGAAGTGCAGGGGAAGTGAGGTAATATAGCCAGGGAGCAGGTGGAAACTAATTAGGGTGATTGGGTCAGGCACCAATCATTGGTGCACTGGCCCTTTAAATCTGAGAGAGCTGGCGCGTGCTCGCCCTAGAGAGCGGAGCCGCGCGTGCCAGAGCATGACAGCCGGGGACTGGGACAGGTGAGTGACTTGGGATGCGATTCGCGGGCGGGCGCTTCCCGCTATGCGAATCGCATCCCCGCCGGCAATGTCAGTGCAGCGCTCCCGGTCAGCGGGTCTGACCGGGGCGCTGCAGGGAGAGAAACGACGCGAGCACTTCGGGGAGGAGCAGGGACCCGGAGCGCTCGGCGTAACAGTACCCCCCCCCCTTAGGTCTCCCCCTCTTTTTGTCGGGATGTCACTCCACATGGGACGAGGACATTGGGAGCGATTGTAGAGTGTCCTTCTGGGGGACAGTGAAGTCCTGGGTATACTCATGAATGGCAGACAGGTCAGAAGGAGTGGGAATGGGGAGGGGGGGCAGAGGGTGAGGCTTGGCACGGGGCGGAGTGTCACCAGGACGGGGGCTATGAGGAGGAACGGCACAGTCCTGATAGGCCTTGGGGAGACCAGGCACAGGAGGAGACACTGAGGCTCGACAGACGGGGCTGGGAGCAGAAGTGAGGCATTTCTTGCGGCAAGCAGGACCCCAATTCTTGATCTCCCCGGTGGTCCAGTCAAGGGTGGGAGAATGATGCTGGAGCCATGGCAGACCGAGGAGGACTTCAGAGGTGCAGTTGGGCAAAACCAAAAATTCAATTTTCTCGAGATGCAGTCCAATGTTCATAAGCAGGGGCTCTGTGCGGTAACGCACAGTGCAGTGCAACTTGACTCCGTTGACCGAAGAAATGTAGAGCGGCTTGATGAGACGGGTCACCGGGATGCAGTACCTATCAAGCAAAGAGGCCAGAAATTTTTTTCCAGAAGAACCAGAGTCCAAGACGGCCACGGCAGAGAAGGAGGAGTTGGCAGAAGGAGAAATCCGCACGGGCACAGTGAGACATGGAGAGGCAGACTCCGTACCCAGAGACGCCAGACCCACGTGAGCTGGTTGCGTGCGTGCATTTTCCAGACGTGGAGGACGAATAGGGCAATCCACCAAGAAATGTTCGGTACTAGCGCAGTACAGACATAGATTTTTATCCCTACGGCGAGACCTCTCTTCAAGAGTCAGGCGAGACCGATCCACTTGCATAGCCTCCTCGGCGGGAGGCACAGGGGTAGATTGCAAGGGATACCGTGAGAGAGGTGCCCAGGGATTAAGGTCTTTTTCCTGGCGGAGTTCCTGGTGTCTTTCAGAAAAACGCATGTCAATGCGGGTGGCCAAATGGATAAGTTCATGCAGGTTGGCAGGAATCTCTCGTGCAGCCAGCACATCTTTGATGTTACTGGATAGGCCTTTTTTAAAGGTCGCGCAGAGAGCCTCGTTGTTCCAAGATAATTCGGAAGCGAGAGTACGAAATCGGACGGCGTACTCGCCTACTGAAGAATTACCCTGGACCAGGTTCAGCAGAGCAGTCTCGGCAGAAGAAGCTCGGGCTGGTTCCTCGAAGACACTGCGAACCTCAGAGAAGAAGGAGTGTACAGTGGTGGTGACAGGGTCATCGCAGTCCCAGAGGGGTGTGGCCCAAGACAAAGCCTTCCCAGACAGGAGACTAACCACGAAAGCCACCTTCGACCGTTCTGTAGGAAATCGGTCCGACAACATCTCTAAATGTAGGGAACATTGTGACAGGAAACCACGGCAGAGTCTAGAGTCCCCATCAAATTTGTCCGGCAGGGACAAGCAGAGGTTAGGAGCGGCCACTCGCTGCGGAGAAGGTGCAGGAGATGGTGGCTGCTGTTGCAGCTGCTGTAGCTGCGACTGAAGTTGCTGTAACATGGTGGACACTTGCGACAGCTGGTGACTTAGATGGGCGATCTGTCGGGATTGCTGGGCGACCACCGTGGTGAGGTCGGCGACAACTGGCAGGGGGACCTCAGCGGGATCCATGGCCAGATCTACTGTCACGATTCGGCTAGCTGGAGGTGGATCCTCTGTGCCAGAGAGGGATTGGAGTGGACCGTGTCGGTGGACCGGTTCTAAGTTGCTACTGGTATTCACCAGAGCCCGCCGCAAAGCGGGATGGTCTTGCAGCGGCGGTAGCAACCAGGTCGTATCCACTGGCAACGGCTCAACCTTTCTGACTGCTGAGATAGGTGCGGTACAACGGAGTAGAAAAGAGCAAGGTCAGACGTAGCAGAAGGTCGGGGCAGGCGGCAAGGTTCGTAGTCAATGGTAATAGCAGGAGGTCAGGAACACAGTAATGGTAAACACAGAAGGAAGCTTTCTCTAGGCACTAAGGCAACAAGATCCGGCAAGGAAGTGCAGGGGAAGTGAGGTAATATAGCCAGGGAGCAGGTGGAAACTAATTAGGGTGATTGGGCCAGGCACCAATCATTGGTGCACTGGCCCTTTAAATCTGAGAGAGCTGGCGCGCGCGCTTCCTAGAGAGCGGAGCCGCGCGCGCCAGAGCATGACAGCCGGGGACCGGGACAGGTGAGTGACTTGGGATGCGATTCGCGAGCGGGCGCGTCCCGCTATGCGAATCGCATCCCCGCCGGCAATGTCAGTGCAGCGCTCCCAGTCAGCGGGTCTGACCGGGGTGCTGCAGGGAGAGAGACGCCGCGAGCTCTTAGGGGAGGAGCAGGGAACCGGAGCGCTCGGCGTAACAGCTGTGTCTACTTGGTTGCTATATATATATAGATATATTCTATTTTATTTTGTGTGTAGGGGTGGGGCATGAGGAGGAATTTGGGTCGGATAGGGGTGTGGCCAGGTGCAGAGTCTCGCAGGGTGTCCTTACTTTATTTAGTCCGAGGGCCCTGAGTATTGTCAGTCCACCCCTGGCTATATATAACTTTTTTTTCCCCCATTATTTAAAATAATCTACTACAACCCTTTGATGTCAAAACAATACAGCACATCCAAAGATAAAAATAGCTGTACAACATGTTAATAAAACATCACTCAATTACATTGCTGTTTAGTAGCTCACAAACCTAATCATTTATGGCCAGGCACTGTCACATTTTTCTAAGTCATTTTCTAACAATATTATGCATGGATATATATTTTTCCAATTTCCATCCATTAATCATAGGCAATCCCTTTCCACAAAAACCACTAAGAAGCCAAAAGTCTGAACATTATAGTTAAGGGTTTTTTACGCATACATGAGACACGTCTAATAATAAGTACAGATTATGTAGCTATGATACATTGTTTATTCCGCTTCTATGCAATTATTTCACTTTCAAGGTTGCAGTCTTATGGAGAAGGCATACAGTAGAGGCTTCGTCCTGATGCTTCTTCACTCTTTCACACATCCCTTTAGCAGGGCCTAACTACCCACTCCAAACTTCCCTTCTTTTTGTTTGTATACCACACAAAAAGAGGTAACATCTGTATGGAGTTTGTATGTTCTCCTTGTGTTAACATGGGTTTCCTCAGTGTACACTGATTTCCTCCCACAATCCAAAAACATTTTGATTTATTATGTGTTATATATATAAATGAGTTGTTTGGTGCACTGCCGAACTTCCATGGTGCACTGTCTGGCTGGCCCTATTCTTTCTTGATAACTCTGATCTCTTTCTTTATAACCTCTGCATAAATATTCATATCTTCTTTCCCCAAGCATGTAGGCCACACATGCTGGGAGATCTCAGTGTGTAGGCCACACATGCTGGGAGATCTCAGTGTGTAGGCCACACATGCTGGGAGATCTCAGTGTGTAGGCCACACATGCTGGGAGATCTCAGAGTGTAGGCCACACATGCTGGGAGATCTCAGTGTGTAGGCCAAGCATGCTGGGAGATCTCAGTGTGTAGGCCACACGTGCTGGGAGATCTCAGTGTGTAGGCCACACGTGCTGGGAGATCTCAGTGTGTAGACCACACGTGCTGGGAGATCTCAGTGTGTAGACCACACATGCTGGGAGATCTCCGTGTGTAGGCCCCACATGCTGGGAGATTTCCGTGTGTAGGCCCCACATGCTGGGAGATCTCAGTGTGTAGGCCACACGTGCTGGGAGATCTCCGTGTGTAGGCCACACGTGCTGGGAGATCTCAGTGTGTAGACCACACATGCTGGGAGATCTCCGTGTGTAGGCCCCACATGCTGGGAGATCTCAGTGTGTAGGCCACACATGCTGGGAGATCTCAGTGTGAAGGCCAAACATGCTGGGAGATCTCCGTGTGTAGGCCACACATGCTGGGAGATCTCAGTGTGTAGGCCACACATGCTGGGAGATCTCAGTGTGAAGGCCAAACATGCTGGGAGATCTCCGTGTGTAGGCCACACATGCTGGGAGATCCCAGTGTGTAGGCCAAACATGCTGGGAGATCTCAGTGTGTAGGCCAAACATGCTGGGAGATCTCAGTGTGTAGGCCAAACATGCTGGGAGATCTGACTGCCGCACTGAAGCATCACTGCGCATGCCCGCAAGTGAGATCTCCTGGAACATACAGCCTACATGCTTATATTCATGAAGAGAGCATTACCAAGGAAGAAGCAGTGCACCATCAGGCTTGAGAATGTCCAAAGTGCACCAAACTACTCACTTACATATATATATATATATATATATATATATATACAGTATATATACTTTTTCCTCAATATCTCTGGAACAGGGGTACATAAAATAAAAAAGGTAAAGATTCTTGTAATTACCTGAAGGTTAGTTTGGGTGACGCTGGTGACAGATTTCCTTTAATGTTAGTGCGTACCTGTAAGTACCCGGAAAAGGAGCATATGCCCAAATTAAAGTAATAATATTTTGCTTATAGTAGTATATTTTGTATGGATAATACATAGTAGTGTTAAAACAAATGGCATACAGTATAATATACCCTAACAAGGGCACAACCACACTAGCAGTGTTACTGTGCAGTATACACAATTGATCAATAAACAGATCCTTTTAATTTATATGGGACAATCTGCTGTCAAGGTACAATAAATAGTATGCTATAATAATACACAGCAAATACATTTGGGAATGGCATTCATAACCATATAAAAAGTGCTACTTTCAAAGATGTAGTTGTTTCTTCAACATAAACGAAATACTTTGCTTATATGCAAGGAGTCATGTCTACTCTGCCAATCCAGCTGCACAGCGTAGCTGAGTTAGGCCAAGGCCTACATGATGACTTTGGCCGCGACACACATTACACAGCCAAAGATTGATGTGTCACGCTGCCTGCCTTGAAGCCACGAAAGTAAAATTTAACTGTCGGGTGACTGTCAGGTTGCAGTTGTGGTAACTTGTGCTTCAAAATGTGTCCGTATTCACTTGTACTAGGTCACACCTGTAGAAACAATAAAGTTGTAAAAATAGCAAAAATGGTTTAGCTGGGAATTTCACTTTACATAAATGCTAAAAATAAATGCATAAAAATAACAGTGGGTGATGTTATAATACTGGGGATTTGTAAACAATAAAATGGTAAAAATACCAAAAAGGTTAATCAGGGGTCCGAAGTGAGACGTGTGCGTTTTAAGATTTTCTTGTACCTTTGATTTGCATTTTAATAAAAAGAAAATTTAACTGCACAGAAGTGATGAGTGCTCTTGGATTTACATTATATGAACACTGTAGTGGAGCTGACCTCTGTGTAGTGGGTAGTAGAGCTGTGACATTTTGGACTGTTATATCCCTACTGTGTTGATCCAGAGGAAGGCAGAAAACCCATACCAGAGGGTAAATTTCTTTTTGACTCCAATCAGAATAATTCCTTGAATCAGTATTCTATCCACATAAATCTAGTATTCATAACTTGTAATATTTTTCCTGAAAAACATCCAGGCCCCCCGTGAACTTGTTACTGAGTCAGCCATCACAACATCATGTAACAGAGAGTTGAAGAATTCCCGTCTGGGATGTTGGTGAAACCTTCTTTCCTCTAGACATATAGGATGTCCTGGTTACTGGCCTAGGTATAAAAAGATCACTAGAAAGATCTCTGTACTGTCCATTCACACATTTGTACATTTTGATCAAACTAAGATGTTTGTTATTTTTTTCCCAAACTAAAAAAAAAACTAAGATAAGCTGACACAGATATTTAAACCCCATTTTTTTCACAGAATAGTAGCTTAAGTCTGATATCCCAGATAGATTAGGGCACCTCGGTTGAGGACACGAACTGAGGTAACAAGTTGAAAACTATTTTTTCTCTGATCCCTTACCTCATTCTATATACATCTTCTTGGTAGGGTTGTGCTGATTGACAAAAGTTGGGGTTCCTTTTCTTGTTCTATTCTTCTGTAGCAGTTTTATGTTTCTGTTCATGTATGAGAAAAAAGAGGCATACAGAGGTACCATACCACATGGTTGTGCGCATGAGTCCTAAGGATGGGTTTACTCATGAAGTTTGGGGGAGTTCTATTTTAGATAAAGCCTGGAACAGTTCCAAAACTATGAAAAGAGAAGTATAATTAGAAAAAAATCTAATATTATTGTATCCGAGTTTGGCTAAAAAAACTAAATCAAAAACGACATGTGTGAATTCGGCCTAAAGACCTGTATCTCAGTCTATGCCACCCCAAATCATGTTTTTGTTAAAACCTGCAGTATGGTTGCTCAGAGTGATTCTGTTATATGTCTATGCTTCTCCTGTATTTTACAAACTTGCTGTAACTATGCAACAACTATACATGCAAAGTATTATTTTCTTAATTACAATAGTCATAAACTTTACCCTATTCTGGACCACTTTAGTCACTTGGATTTCCACTTTACAACTTTAAAAAACTGGTACATTACCCTTTTATGGCCAAAACCAAATGTTAAAACATACGGCCAAACCAATGTTTTGGCTTTACTTAATAAACCTAGCTGTTTTAGCTGACTACATACTGTACAAAAGCAACACATCATTAAACAGTAGTGAAAGTAATACACATACACTTTGATTTGATTTATAGCAATGAAATATATATAATGAATATTGCCCTTTAATTATCAAAAAGATAAAGAACAAGGGCAGGCATCAAATACTAGGACATACAAGCAATAATTGTAACAAACAGCATACTTATATTGTACTAAAGTACAGTGAATATTAGACTCATAGGACATTCACAATCATAAAAAGGATAAAACACATTCACCAAATTTACAGTGCCTGATGTGCCCAATGTGCTCAATATTTTGGTGCGGTACCTCTATCAGCCAAGCCACTATGATAAATTGAACACATTTGAAGCCTGTCTGTCTATGCTTGCACTGTCTAAGAATTAGACAGCTTAAGTAAATCCCCCCCAAGTAAGAACAAAGGTAGAAATATTATAGGTAACACCTAACCACTTAATCCACAATATAATATATCACAATATCAGAATTGTTAAATTTAAGAAAACTTAAATTCCTAAAACTTATACCACTCTAATATAGTGCCAGAATACTAGCAACATGCAATTTAAATCAGGTTTTGGGTGTCATTGATCTCCCTTTATCAACAGCATTTGGGAAATTAAAGTAAACCTATCATCAGTTTTAAAATGCCCAAACCATAGCAAGTATGAAATAAATACAGGCTCCCTTATTATGTCTATGTTTAAACACAGGCTCCCTTAAACTGTCTATGATTTACCACAGCATTTCAGACAAATCATATTTTAAAAATGGTGCGAGAACAGGTTAAAAAGTAATCTGGGCTTCCAAACTAGCTTGACCCCACTGTATGTTCCTGCATGTTCACACAAATACAATACAGGTCTGATTACACTGTAAGCCTATAAGACTGCCTGGAAGGGGAATAGAACACTGCAGTATGAATAGTGAAGCTTTTATATGGTAAAACCTTGACTAAAAAAGCAAAAAAAAAGATGTCAGAATTGCTGTTATTGTTTATTTCCCTGAATAAATGGAATAAAAAAACAAAGTAGTATGTACACTAAAATATGTATGCAAAAACCAATGCAGCAAAACCAGAGCTCAGTTGAAAAACATTATGGCCCCTTAGAAGATGAGACACAAAAAGAAAAATACATTTGGGAGAAAAAAAAAAAAAAATTTCATGTCAAATTTTAAAAGATTTTATGTAACACGTGAGGTCAAATTGTTAAATTGTTCAATTGCCTTGGAAGGTGTCATTTTTGTTTGTTTTTATTTACATTTTGGCTCTGTAAAGGCCTTGGAAACCTGGACTGGCGTCTAATATATATATATATATATATATATATATATATATATATATATATATGTAGCTCCTTTATTTTCATAGTTTGATATATCTTCCCCAAGTTGCACACTGTATTTTGGGCGCTAACCTAAGCCTCCCCTTACAGGAAAAATGACGGTATTTTTTGCTCCATAAGAGTGGGAAGGAAATGTCTGTGCGTCTTATGTGTGTGCAAGTGCAGGAGCGGATGGAGCGGGCCGGCGTTGGGGGGGGGGGAAGGGGGGCAAACCAGGTAATTGTCCAGGGCCCCCATCCCCCAGGGGGCCCCCTGCCAGCTGCTCAGTAGGGGGGGCGAAACTGTTTTAAAGTGGCTGCAGCACCGGCTCCTTGTTAAAGATTAGCAACCCGGCCTCGGCCACTTTGAAACCATGACCAGCGGCGGTCCCAGACACTTCTGCTTTTTCTATGTTTCATATTTCCTTACCTGGCCGTGCTCAGCAGGCTCAGGTAATGCGGCATGTCTTGTGGGCTGTGTGGATAATATGACGAGTGACGTCTCCTGCCGGGTCCTCTACGTGGCATCAGTGACGTCCCTCCTCATTTCCTGCTGCGCCGGTGTAGTGAAGAAAACTGTGTTTTGAAGCGTTCTGTGTCCACGGCTGCAGGAAATGAGGAGTGACGTCCCTGACACCGCGCAGAGGAGCCACAGGAGACGTCACTGGTCATGTTATCCACACAGCCCACAAGACCTGCCGCATTACCTGAGCCTGCCGAGCGCAGTCAGGTAAAGAAATATGAAAATTAGAAAAGGTAGGGGAGGGGGGGGGGAGCAATGAGCAGGGGAACTATACTGCCAACCTAATGTGGGGGAACTACAACCTAATGTGGGGGACTATACTGCCAACCTAATGTGGGGGAACTACAACCTAATGTGGGGGACTATACTGCCAACCTAATGTGGGGGAACATACTGCCAACCTAATGGAAGGGGAACTGCAACCTAATGTGGGGGAACATACTGCCTACCTAATGGGGGGAACTATACTGCACCTAATGTGGGGAAACTATACTGCCTACCTAAAGTGGGGGAACATACTGCCAACCTAATGGGGGGAACATACTGCCAACCTAATGTGGGGGATCTATACTGCCAACCTAATGTGGGGAAGCTATACTGCCAACCTAATGTGGGGAAGCTATACTGCCAACCTAATGTGGGGGAACATGTGCTCTTGAGCTATAATGCCCCCTTGACATGTGCTCCTGACCTATAATGCCCCCCTGACATGTGTTCCCGACCTATAATGCCTATAATATTTTTTTTCTTGTTCTCCTCCTCTAAAACCTAGGTGCGTCTTATGGTCAGGTGTGTCTTATAGAGCAAAAAATACGGTAATCTCAAACTAATTTTTTTTTTTTATTATTTTTATTTTGACCACTAGGATCTTCAGAGTGGGGCCCTGACTCCTTTGTTCTGAATGGAGCAGTGAATTATGCACACCCAGCTCCATTCATTGTCTATGAAGCTACTGAAGTGAGATGATTACAGCTCTCCAAGCGTTCCGAAAGAAGGGACCCTTGTTAAGGAATATTATACAAACTATGTAAAAGGAAAAGCACAAATATGGATAATTGAGTCACTTGAGCAATCATACAATAAAACGATACAAGTAAAATATAAAAAAATTTGGCTGATCTCCAATATGCCTAAAATAGCCCCACTATAAAATTTTACTGGGTAATACGCAATGGTCTTTGATTTTTAGGGTCAAAAAGTGTATGTAAAAAACACCCGAGGTAGCAAAGAGCAGCTGGCAGTAACAACTTTAACAGTCCTTTGCAGCAATGGGAGATGAACTGTGCAGATACTTTAGGGAGATCACAAACCCTAAGGTCATAAAATTCTACATTTTCACTGGAGGTTAAAAATAGTCCGGAAAATATGCTAGGGCAGTGTTAAGTGCACATTACATCTGGCGGACTAAGAATTTTCTTTCATGCCTCCATAATGTTACGTGTCTTTCATTAATTCCTAAGAAGGTTTTTCAGAGAATCATTTTCAGTGTGCAACATTGCACCAAAAATGCAAATAAAAAGCATGCTTAAACTACAATATATATATATATATATATATATATATATATATATATATATATATTGTGGCAGTGTGGCAAGGAAAGGGTGTATTTCCCTTGCTAACTCTGCTGAATGCTCCACCTGTGGCCTGATTAATGAGGTATCAGGAAGGGAAAGTGTGTTTAAAATGAAAAGAAACAGAATAGTTGGGGCTCTCCCTGGGTAACAGCATGTCGCTGTAGGGGGAGACACACGGACCCTGTTGAGGAAACACACAGCGAACTGTGAGCGGTCCAAGAAGTGAAGAAGTGGTGTGAACTGTGAGTAACAGGTTGCAGGGGCACATGTTTTATGCTGGCTGAGGGTAGCTCACCAGATAGTAGTCAGGGCATGCTGATATGTGTAGTCAGTGACCAGACGGTCTAGGACTTTGGTTTGTTCCTGAGTTATGTTTTGTTTTACCTGCAACCTGTCTAAATAAAGCTGGCAAGGTGCCAGGCTTGCATGAATAACCGTTGTTTGCGGGTTTATTGAGTGGAAACATGTCCCGTGGCAGTGTCCATGACGATCCCGGAGCTAATCCCCAAGGAGGAATCCTTACAATTGGTGGAGGATGCGGGCAAACACGTTGCTAGGAGCAACCAGTGGTCGAGTTGCAGTGAAGTTGTTGCCAAGAGAAAACTACCGTGCATGGTGCAAGGGTGTACTCTTTCTCAGAGAGGAGACAGTGGGACGAGCCCAGCTGTGGAGTACAAGAGCAGGACTGCGCCTGTGGTGAAGTTGTTGCTAGGGGCAACAGATTGCATCAAGCGAGTGAGCGCTCTTTCTCAAGTAAGGAGACAGGTGGACGGGCCACCTGCAGAGTGCAGATTACGTTTTGAGACTGTGTATAAAGGCGTTGCTAGGGGCAATGGAAAATTTTGTTGGCAAGCGGCTGACATTTCGGCAGAGGACTGTGCTGTGTTTGCAAGGTTTGAAGTGTTGCAAGATGGATGTCCTGATAAGTGCTTTGCTGCAGACTGCTGCAGCGCAGGAGGAAGCAAGCTTTGCAGAGTTTGAAAAGCTTGCTATGCATGAGACATGGCCCAAGACACACTGGGGAAATTTGGTGTTTGGATTCATTGGAGGAGATGCCCAAAAAGTTCATTGTGAACTGGATCCAAAGATCTTACGGGACTATGAGAAAGTCAAGACAGAGATCCTGACTAAAATGGGCGTAAGCCAAGCTGCAAGACTACAGTGTGCACTGCAGCCTAACAGTGATGCTGGGTTTAAAGTTGCAGAGCTACTTAAAGAGCAAGTGGAGTGATGTTCTGCAGCAGAGAAGCTGGTGAGAGGTGTCCAGCACCAGCCCTTAACTGACTGGACGGCAAGAGATTCTGGTAAGACTGTTCCAGGGGTTATGGGGGCCATGTTTAGAGACTATGAGACTGTGCATAAAAATTATGGGACTGTGCATAAAAAGGCTGAGTCGGAGGGTGGTGTTTCCCTAGTTGACTGTGTGAACAGTGTTCAAGGTGGTACCAACCTATGTCCAGTTGCAAAATCATGTGAGGGTGGGGAACTCCTCATGAAGACTGATGAGACTGTTCACACTGTGCAGATCGGATTGAAAAAATCTGGTGAACAGAAAATGTTAAATGCAGGACTGGGAGAAAATGTAACAAAACACACTTTGCCTGAATTAGGTCCTAGTGTTATGAACTGTCCTGTAAATTTTGAACATGTGCAATCTTATAATGTTTTTGTTGAAAAACTTTTGTTGATGTGTTCAGATGTAAAGAGAACTGCTGCCACCTCTGACAGGACAAAAGAACACCTGTGTGAGCTGGCAATAGAAGATAAAAAGATGGTGGTTTTGTTAGACCCTAGATGTGTAATAAGTCCAGCAGCAGAAAGCCAGACACTGCTATAATGTCTATGCAGGCTGGTATTTGGGGTTATAAAACTGTTAATGTCTGTATTTCTACTCCCTATGGTACTATAGGTCACAAGGTTGCAATAGAGCCCTCCTTGGAGTATGATGTAGTACTGGGGATGGATTTTCAATTTTTTCAGCAATTATGGGAAGACTGTCAGGTGACTAGAGCCGGTACACCTGATAGACTCACAACACTTGACTTGCACCACACACTAGTGGAGAGTTACTCAGCAGAGGCTGAGGATGGGGAGTGTCAGCAGTCACTAGATGTAGGTCAGATAGGGGTCTGCCAGACTGCTGGGGGAGCTGAAGACCAGACCGTGAGTCAAGTCCATGAGGATCCAGCGACTCAAGTGACAAGTGTGCCTCTGACTGAAACAGAATCTTCAGTGAAACCAGAAACGGATCAGGTACAGGAACATGGGTTCCATCCGCCAGCTGAAGGTGAGCCCAAGGTGGGGCTAGAGTTGCGCTGTCACCTGGAAGAAGTGAAGGTGACTGTCAGAGGACAAGAGAATGTCTCAAGGTCCAGCAGCGAGAGTAAGGAGACCACTGTAAGTAAGAGATCTGGGAAAAAACGCGCTGGTCTTGGAAAAAAAAGGGAGCAGATCCAGTACCTTGAAGAAACCTTACAGATGGTTTCTGCTAAATTGTCTCAAAAGGAAGAAGTGGTTCATCACCTGACAGAGGAGAAAGAAAAAATGCTTGCAGACTTGAATAAAGAGCAGGAAGCGACGCTTCAGCTGCAGAAAGATATGGAGCGCCACAAAAGTGAGTTTGCGGCTCTGCAGGATGAACTGTCTCGCTCCCAGGGTCTTATGACCAGCAAGGAGAAGGAGAGAGAATTGGAGATTCTGGCAAAGCAGATCTCATTCAAGGATGAAGAAGTGAATGTCCTGTGTGGGGCATATCTGGCTCTACAAAGTGATCACAAGGCTAGGTTGGTAGTCATGGAAGAGCTGGAGAAAGAGAAAGTGGTAATGGCTCACAAGGTGCAGATCCTGGAGGCGCAGAACGAAACGCACATTAAGTCTCGCCCAGCTGCCTTGGATTCACTGGGTACTCAGCTCTCTGAACAAGAGGCTCAGCTAAAAGTCTATGAGCAGAAAGTGTCCAAGATGGCGCAACTAAATAAAGACAATGAGCAGATGAGAGAACAACTGCTGTCTCTGGAGGATACTGTCAAAAACTTGACAGAATTGCTGGAAAGTGAGAAGAAGAACTCTGCTAAGCTCAAGAGTGAGCAGCAGAAATGTTTAAAGCTGGAAGGGGACATGAAGGTCCCAAAAGAAAGCCATGACCAAGCTATAGTAGAACTGGTTAACGAGAGGTTAAAAGTGTCTCAGATGGAAACTGAGGCCAAAGCCACAGCCGTCCGTGTAAAAGAAGAAAAACTGCTTGTGGGGCAAAAGCTACTGGAGACAGGGATGCTTTCTCTAAAAAAGGCGGAGTCTGAACAATGGACGCAAGAAACAGTAGAGTCTGAAGACCATGAGAAGAAGCCATATGAAAGGTCCTCTGAAGCTGAGACTGAGGTGAAACCATATGGGAAGTCCTCTGAAGCTGCAGAGATATTGACATTGCATGGTAAATTCTGAGGCAGAGAAGTTCTCTGAGGTAGAAGTTAAACCAGAGATAACTGCAGAAGCTGCAAGTAAAGTCAGTGACACATCTGAAGGTGCAGGTGAAAAACTGGCTAAAGGAGCCAAGAGTTCTCAGCCTAAAAATGAGCCTGTGAAGGTCGGTGTCCCTAAAGAAAGGGCTAATAAGAAAGCAGAGTCCTTAAAAAGAGGTCACTGTGATAGAAGACTGGGTCGTGGTAGAAACCCTGAGAGGCACTGAATTAGTTCCAGAAAACACTGGAAGAAAGTCCGCAGAAGTAGAATTTGGAGAAGAGTCCGTCTCAAGGAGAAGATGGACAGGTGCATTAAAGGGAAGCCTCCTGAAATTGTGGAGGATGTCTTAGAAGTCCTGCAAATGGGTGATACAGGCTTGGTTGGCCACCAGCAAAGTTCGGGCGATGGTCATACCAGTGACAGAAGAAGACAATGGCCTGGAGCATCTGCCTTGTCCGCACCTAGTGTCCAGAGCACTGCACAGACCAAGATGAAGAACCTGGTGTTGGAAAGGTGTGACATGAAGGGAGCTTTTTACAAGGAATTTGTCAAAGATGACCAAAAGTCTTGTGCTTGGTGGCTGATGAAAGTGCGAATGAAAGAAGGGTGCACCATTGAAGTGGTGCAGATAAAATCTACTGATGAAGGAATCCAAGTGCCTCAAAACCTGTTGGACGTAGTTGTTCAAGGAAAAAGAAAGGCAGTTGAACTCTGCCTTTTGAATACAAGTGCTCCTTCCCCGTGGTCTGAGCAGAGGGGGGGGGGGATATGTGGCAGTGTGGCAAGGAAAGGGTGTATTTCCCTTGCTAACTCTGCTGAATGCTCCACCTGTGGCCTGATTAATGAGGTATCAGGAAGGGAAAGTGTGTTTAAAAGGAAAAGAAACAGAATAGTTGGGGCTCTCCCTGGGTAACAGCATGTCGCTGTAGGGGGAGACACACGGACCCTGTTGAGGAAACACACAGCGAACTGTGAGCGGTCCAAGAAGTGAAGAAGTGGTGTGAACTGTGAGAAACAGATTGCAGGGGCACATGTTTTATGCTGGCTGAGGGTAGCTCACCAGTTAGTAGTCAGGGCATGCTTACATGTGTAGTCAGTGACCAGACGGTCTAGGACTTTGGTTTGTTCCTGAGTTATGTTTTGTTTTACCTGCAACCTGTCTAAATAAAGATGGCAAGGTGCCAGGCTTGCATGAATAACCGTTGTCTGCGGGTTTATTGAGTGGAAACGTGTCCCGTGGCAGTGTCCAGGACGATCCCGGAGCTAATCCCCAAGGAGGAATCCTTACAATATATATATATATATATATATATATAACAAATCAATTGTTCCTTTGATTCCCTGATTAACTCTTGCATGAGCTTTATAGTGGGGAACGGCTGTTTCATTTTTTTCTTGGCTTTTCTGTATACTGACTATGGGACTGACTATGGGCCTCTATTAATTATCACAATTGCATTAGGGGATAGGATAATATTCTTCCCCCTGCTGCACTTACCCACCTAGTACTAAACACACTTAGGGAAAGCAAGTATATAGGATTAGGGTCAAGAGGTTCTCTACCCTAACCACACACCCTAGCCATAACCACTAACCCTAGTCACATATTCTAAACTGTTACGCCTAGCGCTCCGGGTCCCCGCTCCTCCCCGGAGCGCGTACGGCGTCTCTCTCTCCGCAGCGCCCCGGTCGGTCCCGCTGACCGGGAGCGCTGCACTGTCATGGCCGTCGGGGATGCGATTCGCACAGCGGGACGCGCCCGCTCGCGAATCGCATCCCAGGTCACTTACCCGTTCCCGTCCCCTGCTGTCATGTGCTGGCGCGCGCGGCTCCGCTCTCTAGAGCGCGCGCGCGCCAGCTCCCTGAGGCTTAAAGGGCCAGTGCACCAATGATTGGTGCCTGGCCCAATTAGCTTAATTGGCTTCCACCTGGTCCCTGACTATATCTGACCTCCTCCCATGCACTCCCTTGCCGGATCTTGTTGCCTTGTGCCAGTGAAAGCGTTTTGTGTGTCCAAAGCCTGTGTACCAGAACTTCTGCTATCCACCCTGACTACGAACCTTGCCGCCTGCCCCCGACCTTCTGCTACGTCCGACCTTGCTTCTGTCTACTCCCTTGTACCGCGCCTATCTTCAGCAGCCAGAGAGGTTGAGCCGTTGCTAGTGGATACGACCTGGTCACTACCGCCGCAGCAAGACCATCCCGCTTTGCGGCGGGCTCTGGTGAAAACCAGTAGTGACTTAGAACCGGTCCACTAGCACGGTCCACGCCAATCCCTCTCTGGCACAGAGGATCCACCTCCTGCCAGCCGGCATCGTGACAGTAGATCCGGCCATGGATCCCGCTGACGTCCCTCTGCCTTATATCTCTGATATCACCACGGTGGTCGCCCAGCAATCCCGACAGATCGCCCATCTAACCCACCAGCTGTCGGAAGTATTCACCATTGTGCAGCAACTTCAGTCGCAACTTCAGCAGCAATCATCTCCTCCGCCAGCTCCTGCACCCCTTCCGCAGCGAGTGGCCACTCCTAGCCTCCGCCTGTCCTTGCCGGACAAATTTAATGGGGACTCTAAGTTTTGCCGTGGCTTTCTTTCGCAATGTTCCCTGCACTTGGAGATGATGTCGGACCAGTTTCCTACTGAAAGGTCTAAGGTGGCTTTCGTAGTCAGCCTTCTGTCTGGAAAAGCCCTGTCATGGGCCACACCGCTCTGGGACCGCAATGACCCCGTCACTGCCTCTGTACACTCCTTCTTCTCGGAAATTCGAAGTGTCTTTGAGGAACCTGCCCGAGCCTCTTCTGCTGAGACTGCCCTGCTGAACCTGGTCCAGGGTAATTCTTCCGTTGGCGAGTACGCCATACAATTCCGTACTCTTGCTTCTGAACTTTCCTGGAATAATGAGGCCCTCTGCGCGACCTTTAAAAAAGGCCTATCCAGCAACATTAAAGATGTTCTGGCCGCACGAGATACTCCTGCTAATCTGCATGAACTCATTCATCTAGCCACTCGCATTGACATGCGTTTTTCTGAGAGGCATCAAGAGCTCCGCCAGGAAAAAGACTTAGATCTCTGGACACCTCTCCCACAGTCTCCATTGCAATCTGCGCCTAGGCCTCCCGCCGAGGAGGCCATGCAAGTGGATCGGTCTCGCCTGACCCTGGAAGAGAGGAATCGCCGTAAGGAAGAGAATCTTTGTCTGTACTGTGCCAGTACCGAACATTTTTTGGTGGATTGCCCTATCCGTCCTCCACGTCTGGGAAACGCACGCTCGCACCCAGCTCTCGTGGGTGTGGCGTCTCTTGATGCTAAGTCGGCTTCTCCACGTCTCACGGTGCCTGTACGGATTTCTTCTTCAGCCAGCTCTTCCCTCTCAGCCGTGGCCTGCCTGGACTCTGGTGCCTCTGGGAATTTTATTCGGGAGTCCTTGGTGAATAAATTCCGCATCCCGGTGACCCGTCTTGTCAAGCCACTCCACATTTCCGCGGTCAACGGAGCCAGGTTGGATTGCACCGTGCGTTTCCGCACGGAGCCCCTCCTAATGTGCATCGGACCTCATCATGAGAAAATTGAGTTTTTGGTCCTCTCCAATTGCACTTCTGAAATTCTCCTTGGACTACCCTGGCTTCAACACCATTCTCCAACCCTGGATTGGTCCTCAGGGGAGATCAAGAGCTGGGGTACCTCTTGCTTCAAGGACTGCCTTAAACCGGTTCCCAGTACTCCCTGCCGTGACCCTGTGGTTCCTCCTGTATCCGGTCTCCCTAAGGTCGTTATGGACTCTGCCCGCCTTAAGAAGTGCCTCTCCCCCCCCTCCCAGTCCAGTCAGTCAAGCCTCGGTGCCTCCTCGTGGCCCTCGTCCTGGTGTCACACTGCCCCGTGCCAGGCCTCGCCCTCTGCCCTCCCTCCCCATTCCCACTCCTGCTGTACTGCCTGCCGTTGAGGAATCCCTCCATCCTTTCCCGGTGTCCTCATCCCGGGGGGGGGCAGTTACCGGACAAAGAGAAGGGGAGACCTAAGGGGGGGGTACTGTTACGCCTAGCGCTCCGGGTCCCCGCTCCTCCCCGGAGCGCGTACGGCGTCTCTCTCTCCGCAGCGCCCCGGTCGGTCCCGCTGACCGGGAGCGCTGCACTGTCATGGCCGTCGGGGATGCGATTCGCACAGCGGGACGCGCCCGCTCGCAAATCGCATCCCAGGTCACTTACCCGTTCCCGTCCCCTGCTGTCATGTGCTGGCGCGCGCGGCTCCGCTCTCTAGGCGCGCGCGCGCCAGCTCCCTGAGACTTAAAGGGCCAGTGCACCAATGATTGGTGCCTGGCCCAATTAGCTTAATTGGCTTCCACCTGGTCCCTGACTATATCTGACCTCCTCCCATGCACTCCCTTGCCGGATCTTGTTGCCTTGTGCCAGTGAAAGCGTTTTGTGTGTCCAAAGCCTGTGTACCAGAACTTCTGCTATCCACCCTGACTACGAACCTTGCCGCCTGCCCCCGACCTTCTGCTACGTCCGACCTTGCTTCTGTCTACTCCCTTGTACCGCGCCTATCTTCAGCAGCCAGAGAGGTTGAGCCGTTGCTAGTGGATACGACCTGGTCACTACCGCCGCTGCAAGACCATCCCGCTTTGCGGCGGGCTCTGGTGAAAACCAGTAGTGACTTAGAACCGGTCCACTAGCACGGTCCACGCCAATCCCTCTCTGGCACAGAGGATCCACCTCCTGCCAGCCGGCATCGTGACATAAACCTAGTTGAGATCCTTGTAGAAAAATGACACACTGTTTGGCACTCACTGGATCAAAAGATGGAGTAAATGATGGCAGATGATTCCAGATGTAGGGTGAACAGCGTTCTTTTATTGCAGTTTGAAAGGGTTGGCAACGTGTTTCGAGGGGGTCTGCACCCCTCTTCCTCAGGTCTTCAATCCTTTCAAACTGCAATAAAAGAACGCTGTTCCCCCTACATCTGGAATGATTTGCCATCATTTACTCCATCTTTTGATCCAGCGAGCGCCAAACAGTGTGTCATTTTTCTACAAGGATCTCAACTGACAAGACCGCCCCAGGACGCCTGGTATGGACAGACACAGGCAGCTGCTGTTTCTTCTTCTGCCTTAAGGCTGACTACGGTGTTGTGCCCGGAGCACAACACATCCAGGTGAGCAGTTATATTTTACACACCTATATACACTGCCACCACGAGGTAAAGGCACAGGTTGCGCCGGTGCATGTCCCAATTTTTTCTCCATACATAGTTGATATTCTAAACCTAACCACACACCCTAATTCAAAAGAGTAACCCATATGCCTATATATTGCCCCCTCACCCAAGTGTGTTAAAGGGGTACTCCGGTGGAAAACCTTTTTTTTTTTTTTTTTTTTAAATGAACTGGTGCCAGAAAGTTAAACAGATTTGTAAATTACTTCTATTAAAAAATCTTTATCATTCCAGTACTTATTAGCAGTTGTATGCTACAGAGGAAATTATTTGCTTCTTGAATTTCTTTTTTGTCTTGTCCACAGTGCTCTCTGCTGACACTCTTTTTTATTATAAAAATACAAAACAATTCCAAAAACGAAAACACAAAACAAGCTTACCAGCTACAACAGAAATGTAAAATTAAACAAAACCCTGCCTGACCGGCTAGCCCAACTTTAATAAATTCTAAAATATACCAAACTATACCTATACACCTAAGCAAACTATGAGATTCACACTCACACACACAATAAAAAAAAAGAAAAAAAATAATTAGCTCAACTTGGCTAATTAAATAAAATAAATAAACTAACATAAAATTCAGCACCACCTGGCTATAACTCAAAATCATCCATACTTGGGGGAAGACAAAAAAAAAATAAAAAATTTGGTACATACAAATACACACCGACATACTATGATATAATATAATAATAATACTACATAATAACAGCTGGTCCGACTGCCCTTTTCTTATGGCAAATGCTACATAAAATAAAACAAAATACATAACACAAAATACATTACACAATATACCAACAAATAAATAATATAAAACAATATACATAACACAGTATACATACAAATATAATAAATGTGCCTCACAAAACTACATACAAAAACCCTAAAATAAATCCTACACTAAAACTGTGCCCTCTCCCACACCACCCCTCCTGTACATGGGTCAGTCCATAACCGTTCGTACAGTTCTTAAGTCCAGTCCTTAACTGACCCATGTCAGGTCCCCTAAGAAACAAAACCCCACCACCCACAAATACACCCTCCCCACCTAGCACTCCAACCAACCAACTAAATACAACCTTATATACAAGATCGCAACCCAATTTAGGCCCAAGTTCAGTGCCTGTAAGCCCTTCATACCATATCAGCTGAAAACAAAACAAAAAGCTATGGTGCACATGCAACAGCCCACCACAAGGGAGAAGGATGGCAGATCTGATACACTGAAGAAATTTTAACTCTTTCCCTAACTCCCCCTACTATTCTCCCTAATTCTATCCCTTCATTAAAACTGACCCTACTATCACCCTATCCCTATCCCTGTATGCCTGTCCCTAACTAAAATAAAGGTACTCTACCAAAAAGGTCTAGTACCTAGGGCACATGAAAAGAAGACCCTCTCCATAGGAGAGCAGCCCTACTGGTACCAAGACTGCCATACTCCAAAGACCTGATTTTCCCGAGGTCCTACAGACCTCCACCTCAGAGAGGACTTTCTGTTGGGTGGACACTAAACACCGTGCATTACATGCGTGATACTTAACCACTAAGCTGACTAAAAATAAAGTGCCCCGATCTCGGCCACCGAGGGTCCTGAATGCCCCATAAGCCCACTCCGGATAGGTAAGGCCAGCAAGTTGACTCCAGCCAATGGAAGCGCCCACCCGGTTGTAGACCCCTACGTTAAAGGGACAATGAAGCAGGAAGTGGTCCATGCTTTCCAGCGTGTCCACACACTCTTCTCGGGGACACCCCTGGTCATCAGAGTTCCTGTACTTCAGGTTGTCCCTTACACCTAGCTTCCCCTGAAAGCAGCGTCAGGCCAAGTCCCAAAACTTCTGGGGGATCCTTTTCAAGTTTAAAAGATACAACCCCACCCTCAGATCCCGACCTGGGCAGTCCCTGAGTGCCAGAGGCTTCTGGAAGTGGGTCAACAGAACCCGTTTGTCAAGGAACTGCCTTGACTGGGTCCTGATCTCCCACACTCCCAGACCCCACCGACGTATAGCCTTCAGAGTCGGGGTAGCATAAGCCGGAAGATATCCATGGGGCGTACGGAGGTCCTTCACTTGCCCTCCTCTCTCCCATTCCTGGAAGAAAGGCCGAAACCACTCCCTGCAGGAGAGTACCCACGGAGGAGCCCTCTCCTTCCAGAGGTTCGAGATGTTAGCTTTCAAGAAGGTGTTGGTTAAGAACACCATGGGGTTTACCATAGATAAACCCCCTAGCCTCCTCGTGCGGTACGTAACCTCCCTCTTGACTAGTTTCAACCAGTTCCCCCATAATAGTTGGAAAAACAGGCTGTAAACCCTAGTGTAGTAAGCCTCTGGCAAGATACATACGCTGCCCAGATAGATAAACAAGGGGAGCAGGTACGATTTGATCAGGTGTACCCTTTCCCTGAGGGTCATAGACCAAACCTTCCACTGGTTCACCCTCCGAGTGGCATCCTGGAGCTTACCATCCCAGTTTTTGGTGGGATAATCATCCTGGCCGAATGTGATGCCCAGAATTTTTGCTGAGTCTTGGGGCCCTGGGAGGGTGTCCGGGAGATCAAACGTGGGATCCCCCTCTCCCAGCCAGAGACTTTCACACTTATCCTGGTTGATCTTGGACCCGGATGCATCCGAGTAGTGGTCCACCTCCGACATCACCACATCGACCTCCTCACTCGAAGAGACGAAAATAGTGACATCATCAGCATACGCCACCACTCTCTGGGTGACATACAGCTCCGCCAGACTCATCCCGACTCCCGCCAACGGCCCACAATCTACCCTCCGGATGAAGGGATCAATCGCGAACACGTATAAAAGCGGGCTCAAAGGACAACCCTGACGGACTCCGGACCCCACCTCAAAAGAGCGTCCAGACCACCCATTCACCAGCGGGAAACTCTCTGCCCCTGCATATAAGATCTAAAGATCTAAAGAGCTAAAGACTAATTAAAGGTCTTATACCACTCGGATGTTAAGCCATCCAGACCTGGCGACTTCTTGGGGGCGAGCCCCTCGATCGCCAGTCTCACTTCCTCTTCCCTGATATCTTCTGCCAAAACATCAAGAGAGGGGTCTACCCCTGGCTCAGGAATGGTTTCAGCCAGGAAAGCTGACATCCTGTCTCGATCTAGAACCTTCCTCCCCAAGAGGTGCAAGTAGAAGGATCTGACAACCTCCAGGATCCCTGATCTGGACCGATTCAGGGATCCCGTACTATCAACCAGTCCTGAGACTACTTTACTACTCACTGACATCTTGCAGTTCCTGTAAGGGTCGAGCGAGCGGTACTTCCCGTAATCCCTCTCAAAAACCAAAGATGCGTGCCTATCGTACTGACACCTCATCAGCAAGGACTTCACTCTGGAGATATCATCATGACTACCTCCAGTCGAGACAAGAAGCTCGAGTTTCCTCCTCAGACCCTGATACAAGCGATACCTGTTCAGGGACCCGCTTCTTGAATATCTCCCACCACTCTGACTTACTACTACAAAGGCCCAGTAAAGGTACCTGACTCTGAAGAAAATCCTCAAAGGACTGTCTTATCTCTGCTTCCTCCAGGAGGGACGAATTCAGTTTCCAATAACCTTTACCCATCCGGGAGGTCTCTGAAACATTCAAGGAAAACAAAATCATACAGAGATCGGAGAACTCCACCTCAACCACGGACACTGCGGAAGAGACGGCTTCCTCCTTCAAATAAAACCTGTCAATCCTAGACCTGCTGCTGCTACTTCGATGATAGGTAAAACCCACGTGGCCTGAGGGGCTCCGGATGTGGGCGTCCTCTAGGTGAGCTTCCCTAACTATATTATTAAGGGCTACACTATTGCAATCCAGCAGACCATTGGAGTCTCTCCTATCTTGGGACCTTGTGACATTATTGAAGTCCCCTCCAAAAATCACTTGCAGGCTTGTAAAAAGGAAGGGCTTAATCCTCATAAAAAGATTTTTATGGCCCAGCTTAGTTTGTGGGGCATAGATGTTTATGAGCCGGAGCTCTTGTCCCTTCATGAGGACATCTAAGATCAGGCACCTCCCCAGTTCTAACTCAATAACCCGTCTGCATTCAACCGGAGCGGTAAAAAGGACCGCCACCCCACTATACGGCTCAGCCGCAAAAGACCAGTGGGAGGGCCCGCGCCTCCACTCTCTTCTGGCTTTCACCAGAGAGGCTAGATCTGACAACCTTGTCTCCTGTAAAAAGAAAATATCGGCTTCAACATGGCCGAGAAAATCGAAGGCTGCGAATCTAGCCATATCAGACTTTATACTGGCACAATTAATAGATGCCAGCGTCAGTGGGGTGAGTGCCGCCATCATGGGTGATTGAGTTAGACGACCACACCTTTACTTCTGCTTCCCCTTCTTTTTCGCCCCCTCATCCCCCTGAAGAAGAGGAAAAGGCAGGACCACTTTTGGGCCTTTTCCTTAACTCTGATTGGTCCATGTGGTCCCTGTCTCCGTCCGGCCCCAGTCCAGCCCTGCCCTCCGAGGAAGGTGCCTCCACAGGACAGGGCCCAGTTCCCCCCAGAGGCTCTCTCACCCTAGGCACCCCGCCCTCACCTTCCCCTTCCAAGGAGGGGGAGGAGATGGTATCGAGGACGAGGTACCGGTTTGACAGGTCAATCAGAGGGGGGGCAGTCAGGCTTCCGTTTTGGACCTGGTCCGTAGTACAAGGCTTAACAGAGGGCTCTGACCTCTTCTTTCTCCTTTTCCTTTTGCCCTTGTCTTTCTTTTTTGGCCTTTCCCCACTCTCCTCATGCACACTTTCATAGTGGGAGGAATTGGAAGGGTCGGCCATATTGCCTTCCTCTCTGCGCAGCCTCCTGATCTCCTCATCCAGCACGTTCTCCCCCAGGGCTTCAGTGGTTACAGGGCCAGCTTCAGGAGCAGGGGCCGGAGCTACCCCAGTCACCTGGGAACTCTCCAGCTCCCTATTCCTCCTACGATTTTCCTCCCGCCTTAGTTTGGCGGGGCCCTTTTTCCTCGTCACTAGCCCTGTTATGCCCCCATCCCTGCTCATACCCTCCCCAGCCAGGGCAACTTCACAGCTCTCCCCGGCCGGAGTGGCCGCAGCATGGGCGAAGGCACTCGGACAACGGCTGAAAGGGTGCCTGAGGACACCACACAGGTGGCACCGGATCTGACTGCAGGATGCGGCCAGATGACCCATCCTACCACACAAAGCACAAACCTGTACAGTACAGGCTGCGCTAAAATGAGTGGGGCTACCGCACCTGTGACAGACCTTAGACTGCCCCTGGTAAAAGACTTGGATCCTGTCACGTCCAAGGAAGGCAGCTGACGGAAAGTGGGCAACTGTACTACCTGAACGCTTGAGTTTGACGGAAAACGTCCAGGCCCCCGGCCCAGATCCCGTGCTCATCTAGATTTTTCTTGGGCATGTCCGTCACATCCCCATACCGTCCCAGCCAGGTCAGGATGTCATAGCAGGAGAGTGACTCGTTATGAGTCAAAACGGTCAATTTCTTAGTCTTTACGGCAAAATCCCGCCAGCCGGGCTCATTCTTCGCCACTTCGTAGTTCAACCAGAAGAGTTCGAGACCCTCCGGTCGAACAAAACTGACGTCAAATTCGGACGAACCGTAGGGGTGAATCAGGGCAAAGATGTCACTCGCCCTGAATTTCATCTGGAGGAGGAGCTCAACCACTTTAGCGTGAGGCGGGCACACATCCCTGCCCCACCAAATCAGACGGACCACGTTCCTACGGTTATTGTCCTGCCCGGGTGTCGGGAGGGACCAGACCACCTCAACATTCTGCTCTCGGAATGCCCCCAAACCGTGCCTCTCTATCCAGAAAGACAGGTCGACCTCACCCCTTCCCTCTACCTGGATTGACCTGTCGCCCCTACGTAGAGCCTCCAGGAGGCGCTGCTGCAAGTGACCCCCGGGGCTGGATGGAGAGGGGGACCCCCCGGCAGCGACATGAGCATAGCTCCTAGGAGCAGTCACTACCGGGGGGGCAGCCGAACCAGACTCAGACCCAGGACCACCATTCACACCACTAAACCCACCAACATCCACACCACAATTCTCATCATCCATACCAGACTTTGCATTCATACCACTACTACTCCCACCATCATTCACTCCACTAACACTCCCACATGCACTCTTCTCATTCACAACACTACCACACCCAACATCCTCACATCCTACACTCGCGCCCTGCGTAATGTATCCTGGGCTGGCTGGGACTTGTAGTACTGCCGGTTTTAACAGAGTCTTTTTTGCTGGCTTAGCTGTTGCTGGGGTCGACACTGATGGCTCCTGGGCGATGTTACTGCATGAGCCTGGGGCTGCCCCTCCAAGCGCACCCCAGCTCCTCCCACAACGCCATCACCATGTCTGCCCGACTGCACAGGCTCTGCAGCTCGCACTGGCGCTCGGACACTCTCCCCCCTCACAGGAGAGTACTCCGCAGCACCCACAGACCGTCCATTTTTCGCTCCCGACGCCTGGACACTCCCTCCCCCCCTCACAGAGGAGTGCCCTGCAGCGCCAGTAATGTCCACGGCACTCGGGGGACCGCCCCCAAAGCACACAGACATATCACTTATCTGGACACTCCCCCCCCTCACATGGAAGTGCCCCGCAGTGCCAGTAACACCCGGGGAACCGATCCCTGAGCAAATAGTAGCATAGCTTGCCCCTGGTGTCTGGACACGCCCCCCACCACCCTGGGGCGGTCCCCCCCACCGCACCAGGGCTGCCCACCTTAAGCCCATTAGGACTTGCTGGCTCTATAGCGTCCTCTGCCATCTTGGACGCAATGCTGTACCCCCCTTTCTGGCCCTGCTTCACCACAGAAATGGGGACTGGCAGTTTGGGGAGCCCAGCAGTCTGAACCAACTTTACAGCTGGCTCAGACTGCTGGAAAGGACGGAACACATAAGTCACAGTCTCCTGAACCTTCTGCCTTTTCTTCCTTTTCTTTACCAGATCATCTTTACCGAGATCCTCACCAAAGGCAAAATCATTCATACGGGTAGGGGACTCCTGCTGTATAATGGCTTGCAGCAAACCCCCACTGGCCAGCTCCTCCTCAACGCTCTCCTCTGTCTCCCCATCACTGGAGGGCAGCGCCACCTGGGCGGGCTCAGGGTAGCTATCTTGGGGGGGCTGGGGGTCACACACACTAGGGGTGGCATCCATTTCACTTCCCACAGCCGACTCTCCGCCATCTTCCTCCCCTCCTTCCTCCTCCTCCTCACTGCTCTCCTGAGGGCAGCCTGCACCGTATTTCCTTTCTTTGAATCTCTCCTCATTACTCAGTTTTACTTTTAGGAATCCTGCCCCCTCAGAGATTTTTCTTTTGGCTTCCTCCACCTCCGCCACCTCTATCTTCAGAGCCCGCACCTGGGCAGTGAACTTCTGCCTCTTACCTGTAGGGCCCTGGTCAGCCTGGTAGCGGGCAAATCTCAGGTCCTCTCACAAGCTCCTCAGCTTCCTGCCCAGCTCTTCGTACTCCGCCATCTTGGCTTGTATCTTTGAGCCATAGGTCGCCAATGACTCCCTTGGTCCCCGTGCCCCGCATTGCTGGGGTTCCGGGGTAGCAGAAGGACCGCTGGTCTTTGCTGTTGCCTTATGTCCCTCTGATCCGGTCGGGGGAGTGGGCCCCACATTTCTGCGGGCCCTGCTGGAACGCCTCACCCCGACCTTGGAACCGGCTGTAGATACTATCTTCCCCCCTCTCGCCAGCCGGGAACGAGAGGTAGAAGCCAGAGACTCCCTTGGCTCCATGCAGGAAACTTCTCCCCAGGGGCCTGCCACACCCCTGGGAAGGCAGATGAAAAACGCTGCTTCTCTCTGTGTGGAAGTCTGGAGCTCAAAGGAGACACTCCCGACAAATTCACACACTGAAACTGATGTGTTCACAGGATGTGCTCTCTGTTGACACCTCTGTCCATGTCAGGAACTGTCCAGAGTAGCATAGGTTTGCTATGGGGATTATCTCCTGCTCAGGACAGAGAGCACTGTGGATAAGAAAAAAAAAAAGAAATTCAAAAAGAAAAGAATTTCCTCTGTAGCATACAGCTGCTAAAAAGTACTGGAAGGATAAAGATTTGTTTAATAGAAGTAATTTACAAATTTGTTTAACTTTCTGGCACCAGTTGAATGAAAGCATTTTTTTTCACCGGAGTACCCCTTTAAGCATTAGGTGGGCAAGAGCAGCACTTTCTGCAGAAGCACTATGAGCAGAACGGCTCTGCCATTGATTGCTGCTGCCTGCAAGGGGTATTTTTTGCCAAGCAGAGTGGGGAACGGGTGTGTGTGGGTGTGCAGTAACCTGAACAGCTGATTTTGTATCCCTGGTTGTCTATTTTGACCAATGTTTTTCACAAAACACCCAATATCTTGTAAATGGCATGGCATACTCTAGTAATAGAATTAATAATTGTGTAAAATGCTGATTTTGCTTCAGATTTTCTGCACTGTTGAAGCACCCTGTCTGATCATAGAGAAAACTATGTGGCTAATGTCAGGGCCGTTCAGAAACAGCCTCAAGTCCATTATTTCATATAATTAAGTGGACTGACAACACTCAGGGCCCCCAGACCAAATAAAGCAAGGGTCCTCTCCAAGACTCCACCCCTGGCCATGTCTACGGTAGAGCTATTTTCCCACGTTTATTTGGGTGGTGGGTTTGACTAGTGTGCATCTTATTTATCAAGAAGGTGCCGCAGGATGATGAATTTTGCGCAGCTCTGCTGTGGTGGGAAAAGCTCTACCACATACACTGTTTCTAGACCAGTGTTTCCCAACCCAGTCCTCAAGGCACACCAACAGTCCAGGATTTTAATTTTTCCCTGTTCTATTCCAATGGAGTAACGGAAAAAACCCAGAATGTTGGTGTGCCTTGAGGACTGGGTTGGGAAACACTGTTCTAGACACTTGTGAAGGAGGGAAGTAGACACTTTCCCGGGTCCTGAATTTGGCAGGTTAGGTGTTTACTTACTTTCACAGGGCTGCTGTGACATTTTTACATGCATTTTAGACGATACAATCAAATTTGATTGCGGTGACTAAGGGATTAAAGCCCGGCATCACCGTGATCGGTGATGTCTGGCATTAGAGATGGGTCCTGGTGGCAGATAGCCGCCAGGACCACTCAACTATGACCTGCGCTCAGCTCCTGAGCGTGTGTCATAGAAGGGGAGTGGGACGCTGTCATCCACAAGAGGTTAAAGGTTGAATTGTGGAAGGTAGAAGTGATTCTCATGCCTACTGGTAGGTGGTGTAGCTTTGCGCCTAAAAAAAAAAGTACCTTTGCGCACAAAATAGCGACTTTTGACAAAAGTCGCAAATGATAAATAAATGACCACTGCATGGTCACAAGAAAAAGTTCTATGGGTAGGCAAAAAGAGTAAAACTGTCTATATCAAAAGGCGCATAAAGGTTTCAAAATATGTTGCTTGCGTCTGAACTGCGCCAAAACATAGACAAAAAAATGCCCTAAAAGCAATGATTAATCTCACCCAATGTGTGTGTGTGTGTGTGTGTGTGTGTATGTTCCAGCATCACGTCCAAATGGCTAAAGATATTAACATGAAACTTGGCACACATGTTACTTATATGTCAACAACAAACATAGGATAGGTGATTTAACCCTTACTGCCATGGTCGCGGTTTTTGTTTAAAGTCCCATACAAGTCTATGGGAAATATATGTTACTGCATAACTTCCAAATGACTGGAGACATTTTGATAATACTTGGTCACATGTTACTTATATGTCCACTAAAAATATAGGATAGTTAATTTAACCCTTAGCTACCCCCATTTGTGAGGGTCAGTGTTTTTGTTTAAAGTCCCATGCAAATCAGTGGGAAATGTATGTTCCCATATGACTTCCGTACAGCTGAAGATATTTCAATAATACCTGGTACACATATTACTTATATGTCAAATAAAAAGATATGATAGTTAAATTAACCCTTACCTACACCCTTACATGCAAGTATATGGGACTTCCAGTACTTTACTCCACAAGCTCCGCTCTGCATCTCCTGGTGAATGTGTCAATCCGGCTTGCAAGCCACACCACATCTCACAAAGACGGGATATGAGGATGGGATATGAGGATGGGATATGAGGATGGGATATGAGGATGGGATATGAGGATGGGATATGAGGACGGGATATGAGGACGGAATATGGGGTCGGGTTATGGGGACGGGATATGAGGACGGGATATGAGGTCCGGATATGAAGAAGGGATATGAGCATGGGATATGAGAGCGGGATATGGGGTTGGGATATGAGGACGGGATATGAGGACAGGATATGGGGACGGATATAGGGACTGATTATGAGGTTGGGATATGAGGACGGGATATGGGGACAGGATATGAGGTCAGGATATGAGGACGGGATGTGAAGACAGGATATGAGGTCGGAATATGAGGAGGGGATTTGTGGTCAGGATATCAGTAGGGGATATGGGGTCAGGATTTAAGGATGGGATATGAAGACAAAAACATCCTCCTTTTGTTAGGGCCCCCATCATGGGGGTACAGCCAGTACCCCAGTCAGGGGCCCAGGCACCAAGGGGGGCCCGGGCCCTAGGGCTGCAACATGCTGGGACCAGTGCTGGCATGGTCCCTGCATGTGCATAACCGGACCCTTCACCTGCGGGCCTCAATGTGCCCCCTGCGACTGGGCCAGCAGGTGAGGGGGGGCCTGCGCCCGCCGATGCGGGGCTCCGTCCTGTCACTCCAGCCCGGGCTTCCTATGCGGCAATGGCTCTGCGGAGGCTGTCAGCACAGGAAGAGGAGAGAACAGGAGCTGCAGGGGAACGAGGCAGAGGTGAGTGTTTTTTACTATATATGGGGGCCATGTGAGGGGGGCATTACTTATATGGGACAAAGTGAGGGGGGCATTACTTATATGGGGGCAAAGTGAGGGGGCATTACTTATATGGGGGCCATGTGAGAGGGGCATTACTTATATGGGGGCAAAGTGAGGGGGGCATTACTTATATGGGGGCCATGTGAGGGGGGCATTACTTATATGGGGGCAAAGTGAGGGGGGCATTACTTATATGGGGGTAAAGTGAGGGGGCATTACTTATATGGGGGCAATGTGAGGGGGGGTATTACTTATATGGGGGAAAAGTGAGGGGAGCATTACTTATATGGGGGCAATGTAATGCCCCCCTCACTTTGCCCCATATAAATAATGCCCCCCTCACTTTGCCCCCACACATAATAATGCCCCCTCACATGGCCCTTATACATAATAATGCCCACTCACATGGCCCACAGATATATTAATGCCCCCATATAAGTAATGCCCCCTCACATGACCCCATATATGGGGGCATTGTGAGGGGGCATTACTATATATATAAAATATATGGGGCCTTGTGAGGGGGCATTATTATGTATGGGGCCATGTGAGGGGGCATTATTATGTATGGGGGCCATGTGAGGGGGGCATTGTTATGTATGGGGGCCATGTGAGGGGGGCATTATTATGTATGGGGGCCATGTGAGGGGGGCATTATTATGTATGGGGGCCATGTGAGGGGGCATAATTATTTATGGGGGCAATGTGAGGGGGCATTACTATGTATTAGGGCCATGTGAGGGGGCATTACTATATATGGGGGTCATGTGAGGGGGCATTACTATATATGGGGGTCATGTGAGGGGGCATTACTTATATGGGGGCAATGTGAGGGGGCATGATTATATATGGGGGCCATGTGAGGGGGCATTATTATGTGTGGGGCCATGTGAGGGGACATTATAATCTATGGGGGATGTGTACGTGTATATATGGGGGTAAGTAAGGAGGCATTATTATATATGGGGTCAATGTGAGGGGGCAATATTATGTATGGGGGATGTGTACGGGGACATTATTATACAGGGTGGGCCATTTATATGGATACACCTTAATAAAATGTGAATGGTTGGTGATATTAACTTCCTGTTTGTGGCACATTAGTATATGTGAGGGGGAAAACTTTTCAAGATGGGTGGTGACCATGGCGGCCATTTTGAAGTCGGCCATTTTGAATCCAACTTTTGTTTATTCAATAGGAAGAGGGTCATGTGACACGTCAAACTTATTGGGAATTTCACAAGAAAAACAATGATGTGCTTGGTTTTAACGTAACTTCATTCTTTCATGAGTTATTTACAAGTTTCTGACCACTTATAAAATGTGTTTAATGTGCTGCCCATTGTGTTGAATTGTCATTGCAACCCTCTTTTCCCACTCTTCACACACTGATAGCAACACCGCAAGAGAAATGCTAGCACAGGCTTCCAGTATTCATAGTTTCAGGTGCTGCAGAATGGGCAAAACAAAAATTGGAACAGGACCCTCAGTTTACGCAGAAGATTTTGTTCAGTGATGAGGCAAACTTTTATGTGAATGGTGAAGTTAACAAACAAAACCACCGCTATTGGTCTGACACTAACCCACGGATAGATCCCTCCAAGACTGTTGGAACACAAAAATTGATGGTATGGTGTGGTATATGGGGTACAAAGATAGTGGGGCCATTGTTCATCAATTGAAACCTCAAGGCCACTGGATATGTGAAATTGCTACATGATGATGTGTTTCCCTCTTTATGCACTGAAGCTGGCACATTCCCTGAGTTTTTCCAGCAAGATGTGGTGATTATGGGTGTCAGGTCTGAGCATTCCTAGATGAACAGTTTCCTGGAAAGTGGATTGGTCATCGTGGGCCAGTTGAATGGCCCCCAAGGTCTCCCGATCTGACCCCCTTAAACTTTTATCTTTGGGGTCATCTGAAGGCAATTGTCTATGCCGTGAAGATACGAGATGTGCAGCACCTGAAACTACGGATACTGGAAGCTTGTGCTAGCAACACAATGGGCAGCACATTGAACAAATTTTATAAGTGGTCAGAAACTAAGTAAATAACTCGTGAAAGAATAAAGTTACGTTAAAACCAAGCACATCATTGTTTTTCTTGTGAAATTCCCAATAAGTTTGATGTGTCAGATGACCCTCTTCCTATTGAAAAAACAAAAGTTGGATTCAAAATGGCCGACTTCAAAATGGCCGCCATGATCACCACCCATCTTAAAAAGTTTCCCCCCTCACATATACTAATGTGCCACAAACAGGAAGTTAATATCACCAACCATTCCCATTTTATTAAGGTGTATCCATATAAATGGCCCACCCTGTATATGGGGGCAATGTTAGGGGTCATTACTATATATGAGGGCAATGTACACAGGCATTATATTATATGGGGGCAATGTAAGGGGTATTATAATGCAAGAGGACATGTTGGGGCCTAATACTATTCAGGAGCACAGAAGAGACTATTATATGGGGCAGTGTAATACATATAGGGGGTTTGTATAGACGTGAGGACTTTGATGTAGGGAGAATCCTATCGGGAAAAATCTTCATGATGACCCAGGACAGATGGAGAAGAGAAAAGTGAACGACTCAGATCAGAGAAGACGCCTCTGTGAGTATGTATCTTAATCACTTATAAGGTCTGCAGCCCCTGTGTACAGCTCACAGCTACTCCTGTATAGGGTTTATTGTTCTTTTGTATATTGGATTTTATTCAATAACAACATAGCAGTGTTAGTCAGTGGTAATGGTAGTAGTCATTGTGTGGCAGAATTATATGTCCCTTGTATTGTGGTGTTATTAGTGATACTGATCTGTTTATAGAGGGCTTTTATTTCTTTACAATATAGTGGTATTATTTAGTCACTGCAGAAATAATATAGAGTGATGATATTATTTTATGTTTCTAAGCCCAACACTAAGATATAATATAGCGTGTGCCACAGTGAGGGAAGGGGGGAGAGGGGGGGCCCAGACTACAAGCTGATGGCAAAATTTCTGATGGCAGCCCTGTCCTTTCCCCCCCCCCCCCCCCCCCCCCACAAGGATAAGGTAGGAAAAACAGGGCAGCGCCAGGTACTCAGCAAGTATATCTATAAAACTTTAAAATAGGTAAGATTACCCCCATGGTGTCCTGCACTGTAAAAGTGGGTAGGTTATTAGGTCCACATTGAGTAAGTATATCCCCCCAGGGTAGGCGGTAGTTTTCCCATTAGGTAAGTATGTCCCACAGTAAATAGATAGTCCCCTTATTATGTAGAACCCCAATAGACAGGTATGTCCTCATATAGGTTGCCCTCCCAATAGATCCTTAGGTACGTCATTAGATAAATCAATACACCCCAACCTCCCCTTCCCCCATAGGTAAATATGTTTGTAGGTAAGTAGCCAGATAGATAAGTAGGTAGGTAGCTAGGCAGGTGGGTAGCTAGCTAGCCAGATAAGTAGCTAGCTAGGTAGATTGCCAGGTAGGTAATTAGGTAGCCCGGTAGCTAGGTGGTTAGATAGCTAGGCAGGTAGGTAGCTTGCTAAATAGATAACAAGAATGGTAGCCCAGCTGGTAGTTGGCCAGGTATCTAGGTAGCTAACTAAGTAAGTAGATCAAAAGAAGAAAGCAGCACTCCTAAAAATTGTGAGTGAGTGCCTCCCAGCCAGGGTCCTGGTCCAGGATCCTCTAAAGATACTCCAAGGAAAAGGCAGTGGCACTCCAAAAATGTGGAAAAGGAGATTATTTATTCATCTCTGTGTGCTGCGATGTTTCGATGGTCTCTCACCATCTTTCTTAAGCGTGGCTTGAGAAAGATGGTGAGAGACCATTGAAACGTCATTGCACACAGAGATGAATAAATAATCTTTTCCACATTTTTGGAGTGCCACTGCCTTTTCCTTGGAGTGACTAAGTAAGTAGATAACATAAACATACTTATCTCTTGTCCCTTGCAGTACAGACAAGCCACGTCCATTCTGCTCCAGAGTGCAGGCACCGGTGAGAAACGTTGTTGGCACCTGCATCGGGACAGACAACTGCTTTAACTGTCAGAAGCTTTTAACTGTATGTGCGAGTGCCTCTTGACATTTGAAATTTAGCTCTGTGGGCCTACCATTTCTCTTCATCATCTCTGAGATATTTCTATACCTTTATTAGATTCTCCTGTGGTATACTGTTCTCTTGGACATAATTTGTAAATACACACCCCTGTCTATATATAAAATCTCACAGTTAACAATGCATATCAGAGCAAAAACCAAATAATGAGGGGGAAAGAACTGCCTATAGAGCTCAGAGACAGGATTGCACTGAAAGTTCCCAAGAGCACAGTGGCCTCAATCATTCTTAAATGTAAGAAATTGTGAACAACCAGAACACTTTTTCGAGCTAGCTGCCCCTTTAAGCTAAGTAATTAGGGGAGAAGGGCCTTGGTACAAGAGATTACCAAGAACCCAATGGTGACTCTGGCTGAGCTCCAAAGGTCCTGTGGGCAAATGGCAAACACTTCCAGAGGGTCAATTATCACAGTAAAAGACACATAAAGGCTGACCCGGAGTTTGCAAGAAAAGCACCTAAAGAACCTCACACTGTTAGAGACAGAATATGGTCTGATGAAACCAAGATTAAGGTATTTGGCCTCACTTCTAAGCATCATGTCAGGAAGGCAAGGATTGCTCATAATTTGCCCAATACCATCCATACACTGAAGCATAGTGGTCGCAACATCATACTGTGTGTGTGGGGGAGGAGAGGATTTTCAGTGGCTGGGACAGGGAGACTGTCAAGGTTGAAGGAAAGCTGAATGAAGCAGAGTTCATAGATTATCTTAATGAAAAACCTAATTCCCAGAGTGCTCTGGACCTCAGACTGGGATTCTCTTTCCAACAAACAGTGACCCTACGAACAGAGCCAAGACAACGCAGAACTGGCTCTGTCTTCAAATGGCTTAGCCAGAGCCCTGACTTGTCGAACATGTCTGGAGAGACCTGAAAATGGCTGTCCACCAACCTGACAAAACATCCAGTTGTGTGAACCGTGTGATATCATACCCAAGAAGACTGGAGGCTGTAATCTCTGCCAAAGGGTCTTCAAATAAATGCTAAGTAAAGGGTTTGAATACTTATGTCAATGAAACATTTTAGTCTTTCCTTTTCAATGAATTAGCAACATTCTGTTTCCACTTTGTTATTGTGGAGTAATAAGTGGAAAATAATGGAAAAACATAATTATTTTTATTTTATTTTAGCACAAGGCAGCAACATAACAAAATTCTACAAACATGAAAGGGTCTCAATGTATATAGGCTACATGTATTTCTTTATAGTGTTACTGGATTAAGGATAGGGTTTTAATAAATGTAGGTGCATTTATTAATAAAGATTGCTGACATTATTGACAACCTTTGGTGGTTTATAGCATTTTGTATTGATTTTGACTCTCTATTTACTGGTCTTTCTATTTTTTTGTGAACACTGAGCTAAGGGCCCCTAGTCCAAAATTAATGAGGGAAAAATAACTTATTTTTCAATTTCTGTTCCTCTGTACAGTAACATAATTGATAGCATTATTCCTGTGCTGTGACATTATCATGTATAGTATGTACAGTTATGTCACTGGGTAGTTATTGCAAATTTATTTTGTTGTTTATTTTTATGTGGAACCCACCGCATCTAAACATAGTATAAGTCACCAGTGTGTTTTTATCTACTACCTGTATTTATATTTAAAATGCTAATGCAACAAAAAAAACTGCTAAACTTAGCCTATGTTTAACTTACAATAGACAAAAATTAAAGGTGCTCTCCCAAGATTAAAATGTATTACTTTTCCACAGGATAGCTTACAGGTATTTGATCTGCGAGGGTCACTACAGAGCTAACCATAGCTAGATAAAAATTAAATACATTAGAATATATTAATGAAAACAAATCAGCTCTATAATTAATTATGCATAGTAGTAGCACACAGGAGAGAGGGGAGGGTTTTAACCATATTTTTATAACCTTACTACTTTTGCCTCATATGTAGGATGAAAAAATAATTTAATTAAAGGGCCGTCGCCACCTAGTGCTGAAGTAACCCAATTACATGTGCCTTCTTTATAACTATTCAAAAATGAAGACCAAAATAGTCACAAAGAGTAAAACATGCACTATGTTAACTGAAGGCTCTCATTTGATGGTGTTCTATTAATAAGAAGCACAGATAATAGCATGTGTAGGTCAATATAAAACATTTTATATATAATTATGGTGCAGCAAAAAACAATAGATATAACTAAGGTATGCCCTAAAGGCACTGGGAGTCCTTGGTGCTGATGGGAGTTTCCAGGAGGGTGATTGTCACATTGTTTTAATTATTTAGCCCCGTATGCTGAACTGATCTTCACCGCAGGGAACTACGAGGTCACTACCTCAGACAAAATCATATAGGCCATCAGATTTGATAGAAAGCCAAGAAGAGTTCCTAATGAACTTTCTCTCCAGGTTTTCTTTAACCCCTTAAGGACCCAGCCATTTTACACCTTAGGACCCGGCCATTTTTTGCACATCTGACCACTGTCACTTTAAACATTAATAACTCTGGAATGCTTTTAGTTATCATTCTGATTCCGAGATTGTTTTTTCATGACATATTCAACTTTAACATAGTGGTAAAATTTTGTGGTATCTCGCATCCTTTCTTGGTGAAAAATCCCAAAATTTGATGAAAAATTCGAAAATTTTGCATTTTTCTAACTTTGAAGCTCTCTGCTTGTAAGGAAAATGGATATTCCAAATAATTTTTATTTTTATTCACATATACAATATGTCTACTTTATGTTTACATCATAAAATTTATGAGTTTTTACTTTTGGAAGACACCAGAGGGCTTCAAAGTTCAGCAGCAATTTTCCAATTTTTCACAAAATTTCCAAACTCACAATTTTAACTAACACGTCCCTAACTAGGAAAACAAAAAATCAGAAGACCTGGTCTGGAGCAATCCAGACTACGTCCACCTCCTTTAGACACTAAGCTTAAACTGACTAGCTCAGAGCCTGAAGGCGAGTGTATCCTGCTGGGAGGAGCTGACTTTTTTATCACCATAGTGTCACACCTCCTAGAGACAGCAAGATACACCCCACTGTCTGTGTCCCCCAATGGAGCCGATAGAGAAGGCGCTTTTTTGCTCATGGATGCTACCAGCAATGGCTGTTTCAGAGAAACAATAGGTTACTAGTGCTGATCAAGCAGGGCTTGATGTATGAAATGTCCAACAGAGTCCAAGAATATTGATATATGGGTTTTTCTACAGATGGGTGTCACAGGAACCCTAGGTGCTGGAGTTGTCCAGCTGTGGGGGACAATTGTGTAGTTAATATACCATACCATTACAATATGGGCACAAGTGTTCAGTGCAGTAGCTGGTCCTGGTGGTTCATCTGGCACAAAAGTTCTTTAAGCATGTCTTTTATTCCTGGATTTGGATTGCCAAAGGGGTCCATAGCCTGAGCAATTTTAATGAACAGCGGTTGTGGACCCACTGTGATGCCTAGCTAGTTTGACTTTGGGAGGGTATTGTCTATGTAGCCCAGAGATTTTCCCCATACAATGATCTAGACTTTACTGCAGGGGGCTACTAAGTAAATATCTCTTGGAGTAGTCCTAGTACAGCTAGTGACTGACCTTGGAGACCAAGAGACACTAGTAAAAAGTATTGAGGGGTCATGCCAAGAGGATTCTGAATAAAGGCTGAAGGTGAGGTAGCACAGGTTTGTAATAAGAAACAGGCCAAGGTCAGACACAAGAAAAGCAATGTGGTATAAGGCAGCAGGCAGGGATGGAGTCAAGAAGGCAAGCTGGGGTCATACACCGTAACAGAACATATGCACAGAACAATTTACGGTACCTAGAACACTGATGGGACTAATGCCCAGGCAGCTTTGTAGCAGTGGTCAGAGTTTGGAGAGGCAGAAGCAGGAGCAGAAGAAGAAACTGGAACGCAACAGGAGAAGGCACAGCTAGGGCCACAAAGTTGGAAAATAACACGGTTATTGAGTAAAAGTGTTTAGGGACCACAAAAGGCAGACCAGATAAAGTTATAGAGTGTGTTCGCTCTTGAGTGCCAAGGTGCTTAGTTAGTGCATAAAAGTCACCAATGCTCTGCTGACCATGCTTTAAAGTTCCAAACTTCATCTGGCATTAAAAAAAATTATACATGGCTGGAAATTTTCACCAAGAAAAAGATAGTTAGAACTTTTTCCTAACCAGTGAGACCCCACAGTAAATAGTAAAATCATGCAAGTCTGAAACAACATTCCACACAAAAATAAACCAACACTCTTAGCACTGTAAATCAGAGTCAACGTCATCAATGTAATGTCCCAGTACAGAACATAGTCCTGTACTACACTCAGGCCCTGTCAGGTTGAGTCCCTCAGTGTCCTGGGGGCTCTCCTGCAGTGTCTCCCCCATAATGAAGTTGGTATTACTATGTCTAGCCAGTACAGTGTTCCCTCAACATATGATGGTAATTCGTTCCAAATGAACCATCATTTGTTGAAACCATCGTATGTTGAGGGATCCGTGTAATGTTAATTATAGGAAGGTATACTCACCTGTCCCCGCCGCTCCAGAACGTCCCCGCTGCCCTGGATGTCGCCGTCCATCGCTGTCACCGTGTCCCCGCTGCTCCAGAGCGTCTCCGCTGCCCAGGATCATCGTTCCTTATCGCCGTCATCACGCCGCTCCTATTGGATGATGGGACGGCGTGCGCGGCAACGTGATGACGACGATGGAGAGCGACGGCGATGCAGGGGATCCCGAAGAGAACGGTCCAGAGCGCCGGGGACATGTAAGTGATCGTCACCGGACCACACGGGGCATCTTAAATGGCTATCCAGTGGCAGCTGAAGCAGTCTGCGCTGCCGGATAGGTGTTTATGTGATGGCCCTGACATACAAAAGCATCGTATGTTGATGCAGCCTCTGAGAGGCCATCGTATGTTGAAATTATCGTATGTCAGGGTCATTGTAGGTCGGGGGGGTCACTGTACAAGGTTATGTACTATATGTATAGTCAGTATAAAGTTATGTTTTTTGTATATAAAGTATAAAGGACCTTTGGAGGACCAATGTAAATGTCTAAAGGACCTTTGGAGTTATCACATGTTATGTTATCACATGCTACCCAGAGAGCACCAGTTAAACACAGGACCTGCAGCTTGACCTATGGGCTTCTTGCTCAGCCTCCCTTTATAAGAGGGGGAACCATTACAATCTGCTCTCTTTCACCATCACTCCTGCTGAGGAACAGCACAGCACACACATCACAGCTCCTGTGTCCAGTACACCTGGAGGCCATAAAGCCTGCACACCAGCCACATTGTCAGTAAGTCAACTCATCTATGTCTGCTGTCTCTACTAAAGTCAAGTCACTAGTCAAATCAATTATAGTCAGAGTGGCTGTATTGAAGTCTGACCCAAAAGTACTGCTAGTCCCAGCAAGCTGTAAGGCCCTTTCCGTGTTACTGGTCGACTCTCTGAGATTCTGGCCGAGCTGTAGAGACTATAACAACTGTCTGACCTCAGTAAATCCTCCGTTAAACCATAACCTGGTCGTGGACTCTCATTTCACTGCCTAGCCATTGGGATATATAGAAACATAGAATGTGTCGGCAGATAAGAACCATTTGGCCCATCTAGTCTGCCCAATAAATAGTCCCTGGCCCTATCTTATATGAGGGATAGCCTTATTCTTGTCCTATGTGTGCCCCCATCCCCTGTACCCCAGCCTGTGCACTCCTACCCAGTTTTTTTTATATCTTAACATTGGTTCATAGATTAAAAATCACCATAAGACACATACAAACATGTCAACTTGTGAACTCTGATATTAAAATGGTTTGCTTTATTTTACTTTATTGTAGCTGTGCATTTTGCTTCTTTTACCTTTAGCTTTTACCTCCTACAGGGATCCATTCAGACCAGGAGCTTAATCAGGTCATGATCTAGCAAAAGCATAAAACAAAAGAGAGCATCTTCTTTCAATAAAGACCAGATATGACTTACGGTAGCTAATCCTAATGGAAATATATTTACACTAAACAAGTAGCACCCTGTAGTTTGGAACTTCTTTTTTTCAATTGGCAGTGCACTTTGTTGGATTAAGATAGCTATCAATTATTTGAGTGCTTTTGCCATTCACTAAGGTAATAGGTTGCTGAAAACTAAATCCCTAAAGAATAACTAAGAGGTGGCAAACTTTTCTTTCAGATGCTAATTATGTTGTTGAGTATACATATATATATATAGCAAGAATCTCCACAGCATTATTGGAAAGATTTTTTTATTTTTTAGATCTGCCTCAGGCCTCGCAAAAGAATGGTAAGAATGATTAGCTTAGGCTATCCACTCATAATATCTTTATCCATTCTATCCCAAGGCTTCCTGTTTTCCTTGTCAAAGTCTATCCGAAAGGCAGAGAATGACGTCTTACTGGACACTATTGCTCTAAGGAAAGCATTAAGGAATGGAGACACGATATACAAATCCTCAACTAACCCACAGGACCAGTACTCTATGGATGAAGGAGAAGAAGAAAGAGCTATAAAGGTAAACAAACTATATACAAATATAGAACTTAAAATAATATGCCTCACGTATGCTAATATATTCCAGTATGGTGTAAAGCTAAATGTTAACCCATGGTGCTTTACAGATTTCTACAAATGTTTTTCCTATTGTTAAATTCTAATATCATTACAAACCTTATTCTTCTGCAGAGTGCAGGGTCTGAAAACACTTACTTCAGCCATGAAGGTGTCCCATTAAATGTCGGTGTGAAACAGATCCCATTTTCAACACTTAAAAGCTCATCCCAAAACTCAGAGAATGGTGATGAGAATGTTGAGCTTACACATGAAAGAAGAGATCTCGGGGAAGAAGAAAACGCAGCAAAGTTACCAATTGGGAGAAGAGACTTTGATAGTAAGTATAAAGCGAAAACCCTTTAAAAGTGCATACGATTTAAAGATTGCTTCCTGTCCTGCTGTGTCTTTAAGGGAGAGAATATATGTAAATGGGTGATAACTGACTTAGTGATAGGAAGCAGAGAGTGGGGATCAATGGGACTCTCTGGTTGGGTGACAGTTACAAGTGGGGTACCACAGGGGTCAGTACTGGGTCAACTTCTTTTCAATGTTTTTTAACCCCTTATTAAATTTGACGTGTCTCTTTAAATGGTAATAACTTTAGAACACTTTCTGAATGGAGCGATTCTGAGATAGTTTTTTCGTGACAAATTGTACTTTATATAAGTGGTGCATTTTTGTTGACACATGAAAAACTCACAAATATTGTGAAAAACTGGAAAATTGTTGTCTTTTTTTTTACTATTTCTTTTATGGTGTTACAATTATGGCCCATTTTATATAGCTTTTTATGGATTTTTTTTTTCCTTTTACTGAGCAAAATTCTTTTTCCTTTCTTCTTTTGACTGCAGCACTGAAGGGGTTAACTGTCAGGATCGGAGCACAGCTCCGCTCCTGACAGCTGCCCGGCTATATGCTATTGCCGGCCCCGGCAGCCGATCGCCGCACGCATGCTCGCCATGCCGTGATCGGGAATGGATGTATATATATGACCATTTGCGTTAAGTCACGGGGAAAATGTACATATATACACTGCTCAAAAAAATTAAGGGAACACTAAGATAACATATCCTAGATCTGAGTGAACTAATCGTATGAAATACTTTTGTCTTTACATAGTTGAATGCGCTGACTAGAGAAGAGCAAACTTCCAGTAATTTGATTTGTCATGAACTTTTCGGCTCAGCGTTTGCTGACTTTAGCCTGCATAAATGAGTTCAGCTTTCAGGTGCACCTGAAAGCTGAACTCATTTATGCAGGCTAAAGTCAGCAACTGCCAAGCCAAGAAGTTCACGACAAATCAAATTACTGGAAGTTCGCTCATCTCTAGCGCTGACAACAAAAAAAATCACAAAAATTATCAATGGAAATCAAATTGCACACACACATTTGTGGCCTGCTGGAGGTCATTTTGCAGGGCTCTGGCAATGCTCCTCCTTGCACAAAGGCGGAGGTAGCGGTCCTGCTGCTGGGTTGTTGCCCTCCTACGGCCTCATCCATGTCTCCTGGTAGCGCCTCCATGCTCTGGACACTACGCTGACAGACACAGCAAGCCTTCTTGCCAAAGCTCGCATCGATGTGCCATCCTGGATGAGCTGCACTACCTGAGCCACTTGAGTGGATTGTAGACTCTGTTTCATTCTACCACTAGAGTGGAAGCACTGCCAGCATTCAAAGGGACCAAAACATCAGCCAGGAAGCATAGGAACTGAGAAGTGGTCTGTGGTCACCACATGCAGAAAAACTCCATTATTGGGGGTGTCTTGCTAATTGCCTATAATTTCCACCTGTTGTCTGTTCCATTTGCACAGTAGCATGTGAAATTGATTGTCAATCAGTGTTGCTTCCTGAGTGGACAGTGTGATTTCACAGAAGTGTCATTGACTTGGAGTTACATTGGGTTGTTTAAGTGTTCCCTTTTATTTATGTATTTATTGTTTTTGAGCAGTGTGTGTATATATATATATATATATATATATATATATATATACACACACACGTCAATTTGCGGCAAGGGGTTAATGACCTTGTAAAGGGATTACAGAGTAGAATTGTAATATTTGCAGATGACACTAAACTGGGTAAGGTGATCACCACAGAGGAAGATAAAATAATATTACAGAGGGATCTGGGAAAGCTGGGCACAGATATGGCCATTGAAGTTTAAACTTTTGAGGACATTTTATTAGCCATAGCTCCTTCAAATTTTCACCCACATGGCCATATGAGGGCTTGTTTAATGCTGGACCAACTGTACTTTGTAATGAAATCACTTTACCTCAAAATCTATAGAGGAGCCCATAAAATATTATTTATGAGGCAAAATTGAAAAATCCCCCACAATTTTTGCAACCTTTAGGAGTTTATGCAATGTGATTATAGTTAGAATGATACGTTATCTTTATTCTGGAAACCCATACGATTACAACGATATCCAATTAATTTATGTAAATTAACTTCTAGTAAGAATCCCTATTTATGGTGCCGTGATCTGTAGCTTTTATTGGTATCATTTTATTTTCATGGGACTTTCTTGCTTTTCATTTATTTTTTTTCTTGTTTATGAAGCAACAAAATATCATAAATTCTGTACTTTATGTTCATGCCAATTACCATGTGGTTTCATTATTGTTTTAATAGTTATTACATTTCTGCACACAGTGATACCACATATGTTAATTTGTTTTTGATTAAACTTATTTGGAGAGAGGCTTATTTACATTTAACTTTTTTTTTTTTTTATTGAATTCAAAATTTTCTAGTCCCCATGAGGGACTATGGGGAGAATTTATCAAGGGTAGTGTAAGTGAATGTTTTGTTTGGTTGTTTAGCACCATTAAATTTGTGTGGTGGAAAATGTGTACGTGCACCAAATTAACTGGTGAAGAGCATGTGATAAATATGGTGCTGGTACACATTTTTCACTTAAGTACCCTAGCTTGTATGGTGCCTCCTCTGACTTTTTAACCAGTTTGACTAAAATGTGAGGCTTTTTACAAATGCTATCCACAGCCAGTTTTGTAAGACAACTGATCTTGTGTAGATTTAAGACAAATTGATTACGCTTTGACAAATTCTACAACAAATCGCTAATGATAGATCAATTTCCACTACAATAATCCCTTAAGGAAATTCTTTTCTTTTTGGCTTTCTTTTAGTCATAACCACAGTGCTCTCTGCTGACACCTCTGTCCATAGCAGGAGAAAATCCCCATAGCAAACATATGCTGCTCTGGATAGTTCCTAAAATGGACAGAGGTGTCATCAGAAAGCACTGTGGTCGTGACAGAAAAGAAAAGAATTTCCTCTGTAGTATACAGCTGCTAATAATTACTGGAAGTATTAAGAGTTTTTAATAGAAGTAATTTACAAATCTGTTTAACTTTCTGGCACCAGTTTTTTTTTTTTTTTTTTTGGGCTAGGAGCAATAGAGAATTGATCAGACAGCTAGAAGGGAGGCAAGTACCCTCCCGCTGTCCTCTCAGCTGATCAGGACACTTTCATTTTAGACGCCGCGATCAAAGTCTAAAGGGTTAATGCCGGGCATTGGCCCGATCGGCTTAGCCCCACATTAACCCTGTGTCCTGGCTGCTAATAGCAGTAGGGACCCGCAGGGTTTGAAGTGTTCTCTGCTCGTGAAAATGCTTTAAACCCCAGTAACGGGACCTAAAGGACTCGGGGGGCGTACACCCTGCGTCCCCAAGGTGTTAAAGTTGCTAAAAATCTGTGCATAACAGACCTTAATTTCTTGTGTAAACCAAAAGTTGAAAGACCGACAAATCCTGCAACAACTCAACCCCTTTTTTTAAACCAAAACAAACAAACAAACAAACAATGAGACTATAGAATGCTCAACCCTATTTTGTTGTGATGTCTGACTCAAGTTCAAGAGGGGCCTGAACGCTTTTCTTGAAAAATTTAAATGGCATGTTATGGGTACTAGAATTCTGGAGACAGGGAGTTTGAAAGGAATTGTCCTATCTGCCTCACAATGGTTTTTTTTCCCCCTCTCTCTTTCACCTTCCTCTGGATCAACAGATGGTTATAGGTTGAACTTTATAGACTCGTCATTTTTATTTTCAGCCTTACAAACCATGTAACATGTGTAGCATCATAGCATTAGTAATACCCACCTAGATATAAAAGGTATTGTGGCACAATTGTACAATGCTCTCCAAACTTACAGTGGCCTTCTGTTACAATATTTTAACCATAAAATGGTAAATTCTAGACCACTGTATCTTGAATCCATACAATGCTACGGACAGTCCAGATCAGAAAACGTGTCAATGGCTGGAGGAACTGATCGATCAGAATGGGCATTCACTGGTGAAACACCTGTATTACTGAAGTGCATGCACTGACTGGCTGTCTGGCAGCACCTTCCTACAGTACAGGAAGGTACTACATATTCTATACTACACTTTACCTGAGTAAGGGTTAGCTGCTTCTTTGGATACCAGGTGAGGGTGGCTTTATATTACTTTTTTTTAGGACACACTACCATGAAGAAGCTCTTGCCCTCTACATAGACTGATTTACAGCAGCTCTTCCTTACTTTTATGTGTAAGGATTTACTTTAACCCTTTAAAGACGCAGGGTTTTTCCATTTTTTCCTAATCACCTTCTAAAAATCATAACGCTTTCAATTTTGCATATAAAATTACATATGATTGCCTATTTTTTGCGCCACCAATTCTTTGCAGGGAGTCATTTCACCCAAAAATCCACAGCAAAACGGAAAAAAAATTCATTGTGCGACCAAATAGAAGAAAAATTTTCATTTTGCTTCTGTTTCTACGCAGTGCATTTTTCGGTAAAAATAACACCTTATCTTTATTCTGTAGACCCATATGGTTAAAATGATACCCTACTTATATAGGTTGGAAAAAAATTCTCATCTTCTAACCCCTATAACTTTATTTTTCCATGTACGGGCTGGTATGAGGACTCATTTTTGCGCCATGTTCTGAAGTTTTTATTGGTACCATTTTTGTATTGATTTGACTTTTTGATCGCTTTTTATTCATTTTTTCCATGACCTAAAAAAGTGACCAAAAATACGCTATTTTGGACTTTTTTTTGCGCGTACGTCATTGACCGTGCGATTTAATTAAAGATACATTTTTATAGTTCAGACATTTCCGCACGCGGCGATTCCACATGTTTATTTACATCGAAAAAGGGGGCGATTCAAACTTATTAGGGAAGGGGTTAAATGACGTTTGTTAGCTTTTTTTTTTTGCAGTGTTGTAGTCCTATAGCACTGCACACACTGATCTCTTATACTGATCCCTGCAAAGCCATAGCTTTGCATGGATCAGCAAGATAGGGGCTCGATTGCTAAAGCCTGTAAGCTCAGGCTTGGAGCAATCAAATGCCGATCGGACGCGACGGAGCAAGGTTAGGGGGTCTCTGCTCGCGTCCCAGCTGATCGGAATATCGCGATTTTATCGCGATGTCCCGATCAGCCCGACTGAGCTGCCAGGAAGAGTTTACTTTTTTTAGATGCGGCGATCAACTTTGATCGCCGCGTCTAAAGGGTTAATAGCACGGGCACAAAGATCGGTGCCACACGCTATTAGCCCAGGGTCCCGGCTATCATTAGCAGCTGGGACCGACCCGGTCTGATGCGGGGTCATGGCGTGACCCCGTTTTAAACACTGGGACTGGGGGAGGGGCATACAGGTACGCCCTTCGTCCTGAAGGAGTTAAATCTATTAGTTATCTACTTATTCTTCACTAATGCTAACTTTTCCTATTTTTGGTGCCTCAGAACCAATAACCAGATTTCCATAGAGTTATGGTCTAAATATGGTCTGGTATGTTGAAACTAGAGGGACCACCGTATAGTGATTTATAGTATAGTATTCAACAAGGGGTGTCTGGCTCTTGTCATAGGACACGAGATTCTTATGTTTTTATAGTTGAATAAGTGGGCTCAACCACAAAGAGTAATATTGATGGGTGCTTATCTATGCTTTAAGACAAAATGCACAACCAATTAGAAAAAGCAAAGCAAATCGTGATAGCACACCAGAGAATGTCAAAATTAATCTTTATTATACAGAAATAGCCATATATAGATTAAAAACATTTAAAAGAGGATGTCCACAAAGCATTTCTGACCACCTTAAGCCATAGGAAGGGACCACAGACCTAATCTGGGGCTCTCCCCACAAACAAGGACACCCGTCTCATCTCTTAGCAATAAAGTGCAATGTTCTTTGAGACTTCTGGCCCCAACCCAATAAAGCATATAATGCACAGATAGCAGCTGTAATACTCCAAGCAAGTAAACAAGAAATAAATAATCTCACTAGAGACAAGGTAAACAATTTGTGCATAGAAAGGGCTCAATAGAGATGAGCAAACTTACAGTAAATTTGATTCGTCACAAACTTCTCGGCTCGGCAGTTAATGACTTCTCCTGCATAAATTAGTTCAGCTTTCAGGTGCTCCCGTGGGCTGGAAAAGGTGGATACAGTCCTAGCAGACTCTTTCCTAGGACTGTATCCACCTTTTCCAGCCCACCGGAGCACCTGAAAGCTGAACTAATTTATGCAGGATAAGTCATCAACTGCCGAGCAGAGAGGTTCGTGACGAATCAAATTTACTGTAAGTTCGCTCATCTCTAGTGCTCAACACTAGGTACACTGCAGCTGCAACATCAAATATTCAAGTATATCAAGTCACATCATGTAGTCAAAAGGAGCAAATACATATACATCACACTGTTATATGGAGAGCGGGTGTGTCCCCCCCTCCCCAAAAAAACCTAGGTCCCACGCGTTTCGTCACTCTTTGACTTCCTCAGGGGCGCATGTGACGTATATGTATTTGCTCCTTTGACTACATGATGTGACTTGATATACTTGACTATTTGATGTTGCAGCTGCAGTGTACCTAGTGTTGAGCACTTTCTATGCACAAATTGTTTACCTTGTCTCTAGTGAGATTATTTGTTTCTTGTTTACTTGCTTGGAGTATTACAGCTGCCATCTGTGCATTATATGCTTTATTGGGTTGGGGCCAGAAGTCAGAGAGAGAACATTGCACTTTATTGCTGAGAGATCAGATGGGTGTCCTTGTTTGTGGGGGGGGGGGGGGGGGAGTTGCCCCAGATTAGGTCTGGGGTCCCTTCCTATGGCTTAAGGTGGTCAGAAATGCTTTGTGGACCTGCTTTTTAAATTTTTTAAACTATATATGGCTATTTTTGTATAATAAAGATTAATTTTGATATTCTCTGGTGTGCTATCACTTTTTGCTTTGCTTTTTCTAATTGGTTGTATATTCTTATGTTTTTAGACATATGTCAGGCATAGGCAACCTTCACAGTGAAGAGGTTTTGGACTACATATTCCATGGTACTCTTAGAGCCAACTAGTTGCCAAAGCATCATGGAAGATGTAGACTAAAACATCTACAGTAACAAAGGTTGCCCATGCCTGTCATATGGTTAAAATGTTCACTTTGTGCCCTGTAGGAATATGAAATGTAAGACAGCAAGTTTAAGAGTAGCAAATTAAAATTTGTTACAGATCAAGTTGGCGATTTACCACAAAAAAATGAAACACAATTTGGCAGATACAAAAATGGTGTCTGATTTTTGTGTCATCACAGCTGATCTTTTATTTCTCTTATTGCTCTGGAAAAGCAAAAAAAATTATATTATATATTATATTATTATATATATATATATATAATTATTTTTTTCTAACTATAGCCAATGGGTGCAATTTTTTTCCTTTATGCATTTTTCTCTGTCTGTTTCACTCTTAATTTTGTCTGTGTAAAATTCTATGTAAAGAAAGAAAATGTAATCACTGACTAATCTGTTATTTCTAGTGCTCCGATGCATGCTGGGAAGAGTTTATAGGCCTTGTTGGCAGATCTGATGCAACGAAGATTTTTCAAGTTATGGTCACCTGAATAATGCAGAGAGCCTGTAACAAACTTGCGGGAATGACAGAATTAAAAATAAAATTTTACATAATTTATTAATGTAAATAAAAAAAATCTGTGCAATGTAAATCTGTTGTGAATTTACTCAAATTTAAATACAGACAAGAAAAAAAGAAAAGTAAAAAAGTTTAAAAACCAAATAAATAACAACATTAACCATTAACAACTTCTGGGCTACCAAAAACATTAACCTAAGTAGGACAACGAGAAAGAATTTGTCCACAAACTTTCAATCGACTAACTATACCCGGAAAAAACTGGTAAGCTTAGCCTGACCAACTATTTGTTTATTTGCTGCACATTTACTGGTCTTTTTAGCTATGGTTGCCTTCTCCTTTGTTTTTGTTGATGGTAATGTTTTCTTTTGTGGTGGTTCATTGTCAGGGATGCTCTGATTTTCACACTGGTCCAATTGCTTTCTTTTTGTACTTTTTCGTATCGGGTCTTTAGTGAATTTCACTTTTCCAACTTTGAGGTTTTGATTCCCTGAATGTAACTGCAATGCTGCCTTCTCTTTTGTCAGACCCCCTAAAATAAAACAAAAAGATGAAACCTTTTAAAACCTCAAGTTTTATACTTCAATTCAGATGCATGAATTTCTCTTACAATGCATGAAAATAAAATAAAGATGTTAATGTCTATAACAAATATATTAGCCTTTCAACAAAATAAACCCAAAACTAAAACTGCAAATGTTTAAGAGTGCATAACAGTTACCAATTGGATCATCATCATCATCATCATCATCAAAGGAGAGTACTGGAACAATCTTTGGTGCTGGGAAAATACAGGTTGGAACTTGACTCATACTTGGGAAGGCACGCAGTTTAATATGGGTTGTGGTATCATCTTTATATGTGCAGGAAAATTGTGACCTAATCAGGTTTTGCTTCAGCTGAGAGGATAAAAAAAAAAAAATTATAATACATAGATTATAGGTTAGATAGATACAGATTAGGATTAAGTTACAGATTCTTTTCTTTTAACTAATCATGACAAAGTGAAATTTATAGATACATACTATAATATATTAAAAAGTTTTTTACCCAAATATCCTTGGTAAAATGAGGGCATGTGTATGTGTATACCCCGATACACTGTTTCTGACCCTGCAGAAGCCCCCAGGAAAGGCAGGGGGAGAGATGCTGTCGCTGCCCGCTTCTCTCCCCATGCCTTTCCTGGGGTCTAGAGCCCTGCTGCCGCCGATTCTCTCCCCCTGGCTTTCGGCGCAGCTGCCCCATTGCCTCCCCCATCCCCGATTTTATGATTACCTGTTGCTGGGGTCGGGTCCGTGCTGCTTCTGGCTCCGGTGTGGCGTCTATGCGTCATTGCTATGCGCTGCGCAATGACGAGTGACCTTGCATCACTCGTCATTGTGCCTCACAGCGCATAGCAACTACGCATAGACGCCACACTGGAGCCAGAAAGAGCGCGGAGCCGACCCCGGCAACAGGAAATCATAAAACCGGGGATGGGGGAGGCAATGGGGCAACGGTGGCTCTAGACCACAGGGAAGGCAGGGGGGAGAGAAGCGGGCAGCGACGGCATCTCTCCCCCTGCCTTTCCTGGGGGCTTCTGCTGGGTCAGAAAAACCAGGGGGCAGTCTCTGGACCCCAGGCTAGGCAGGGACAGAGAAGCTGGCAGCAATGGCAGGTCTCTGGACCTGCAAAAGCCACTACAGTTCATTGATTTAAAGTGCCCGCTTTAAATCATTGAACTGCAGCGGCTTATCGGCACATAACACGCAGATAGACTTTAGTGTAAAAAAATTTAGCCTAGTATAAAAAAAAATAAAAAAAATAAAAAAAGTTCTACGCCGATAAATACGGTATGTGTATAATTATACACACACACACACACACACACACACACACACACACACGTGTGTGTATACATACATACACACAGAGCGATATCTATATATCTATCTAATATATATTTTACACACACTAAATATAATCTATATTATATTATTTTATTTACTACTACAATTGCTAAATATTAGGATGCATGGCTTGTTTACATTAACCTCTTAAGGACCGGGCGTTTTTACTCTTTCGTTTTTTCCTCCTTACCTTTAAAAAAAATCATAACTCTAAATTTTGCACCTAAAAATCTGTATTATGGCTTATTTTTTGCGCCACCAATTCTACTTTGTAATGATATCAGTCATTTTACCCAAAAATCTACGGCAAAACGGGGGAAAAAAAATCATTGTGCGACAAAATTGAAAAAATACAGCCATTTTGTAACTTTTGGAGGCTTCCGTTTCTATATAGTAAATTTTTCGGTAACCATCTTTATTCTCTAGGTCCATACGGTTAAAATGATACCCTACTTATATAGGTTATGATTTTTTTCTGAAGTAATACAAAATCAAACTACATGCAGGAAAATTTATACATTTAAAATAGTCATCTTCTGACCCCTATAACTTTTTTATTTTTCCGTGTTCAGGGCGCTATGAGGGTTCAAGTTTTTGTCAGTACCATTTTTGCATTGATCTGACTTTTTGATCGCTTTTTATTAATCTTTTCATGATATAAAAAGTGACCAAAAATATGCTATTTTGGACTTTGGATTTTTTTGCACGTACGCCATTGACCGTGCGGTTTAATAAGCGGTATATTTAATTCGGACATTTGCGCACGCGGCGATACCACATATGTTTATTTTTGTTTTGATTTACACTTTTTTTTTATTATTGGAAATGCCGGGTGATTCAAACTTATTAGGGGAAGGGATAATTCAAAGGGTTAATGATTTTATTTATTTATTTATTTTTTTACACTTTTCTTTTGCAATATTATAGCCCCCATAGGGGGCTATAACATTGCATTTATTGATCTTTAACACTGTTCAATGCATCTCCATAGAGATGCAATGATCAGTGTTTTCGGCGATTGATTGCTCAAGCCTGGATCTCCGGTTTGAAGCATTCAATCGGCGATCGGACTGCAGTATGGAAGGTAAGTGACCTTCCTCCTGTAGTACAGCTGTTCGGGATGCCGCGATTATACCGCAGCGATCCCGAACAGCTCCCTAAGCTAGCCGGGCACTTTTACTTTCACTTTTAGCTGCGTGGCTCAGCTTTGAGCGCGCGGCTAAAGGGTTAATAGCGCGCGGCACCGTGATCAGTGCCGCGCGCTATTTGAGGCGGGTCCCGGCTTCACTATGACGCCGGGCCCGCCGTGATATGATGCGGGGTCACCGTGGGACCCCGCGTTTTATCACGGGAGCGGGACCAAGGACGTACTCATAAGTCCTTGGTCTTTAAGGGGTTAAACTTTCATTTCACTTTTAAAAATGCAACATTTTAACACCTTAAAAGGACCCTAGCACTTTTTTGCACATAGGACCACTGTCAATTTAAGCATGATTAACTTTGTAATGCTTTTACTTTTCATTCTGATGTCAAGAATGTTTTTTCATGACATTTTACTTTATGTTAGTGGTAAATTTTCGTCGATACTTGCATCATTTCTTGGTAAAAAATTCCAAAATTGTATGAAAAATTTGAAAATTTTGCATATTTTTTTTAACTTTGAAACTCTGCTTATAAGGAAAATGGATATTCCAAATAAATGATATATTGATTCACATATACAATATGTCTACTTTATGTTTGCATCATAAAGTTGACATGTTTTTACTTTTGGAAGACATCAGAGGGCTTCAAAGTATAACAGCAATTTTCAAAATCGAAATTTTTCAGGGACCAGTTCAGTTTTGAAGTGGATTTGAAGGGCCTTCATATTAGATATACCCCATAAATGACCCCATTATAAAAACTGCACCCCTCAAAGTATTCAACATGACATTCAGTGTGTTAACTCTTTAGGTGTTTCACAGGAATAGCAGCAAAGTGAAGGAGAAAACTCAAAATTTTTTTTTTTTTTTTTTTTTTTTTTTTACACTCGCATGTTCTTGTAGACCCAGTTTTTGAATTTTTAAAAGGGGTAAAAATCACCCTAAAATTTGTAACCCAATTTCTCTTGCGTAAGGAAATACCTAATATGTGGATGTTAAGTGCTCTGTGGTTGCACTAAAGAGCTCAGAAGGGAAGGAGCGACAATGGGATTTTGAAAAGTGAGTTTTCTGAAATGGTTTTTTTTTGGGGGGGGGGCCCATGTCACACTTAGGAAGCCGCTATGGTGTCAGAACAGAAAAAAAAATAATAATAATAAGTCAGTTGCTTCTGACTGACCAATAGCAGGGATAGCACCCCTGCCACCTCACTCCTATCCCTTCAGGGGGATCTGGGGCATCTTGGACAGCCCCAATCCCCCTTATTGACTTGGTGGTGGTGGGGGGGTTGCACGGGGTGCCTGCTGAATGAATGATTTTGGTAGGCATCCCGGTCCGGCGAGCGGCGGGGATCAGAGGAATGCCAGGCGTACCTGTACGCCCTGCGTCCTTAAGTGGTTAAAGAAAGATAATTGAATAAAATTCTGTACAATTTGCTACAGTCTGTATAGCTTTCATGTATGAAATTCTGGCATTTATGCATTTTTCACAGTAGCTTTATTTAAAAAAAAAAAATTATATTATATTATATATATTTATATATTATATACATATATATATATATATATATATACACATATATATATATATATATATATATATATATATATATACACACACATACACATATATACACATTATAGAAGCAGCACACCACAGGTAGACTTCAAAGGAAAGGTGAATTTATTCCATGATGTGAGAGACTACGTTCCTCCAGCCTCACGCTGGCTTTCTCAAGTGCCAGCGTGAGGCTGGAGGAGCGTAGTCTCTCACATCATGGAATAAATTCCCCTTTCCTTTGAAGTCTACCTGTGGTGTGCTGCTTCTATATTTTTCTATACATTGAGAAACCAGTGGACCGAGGTTCAGAATATGCGGGCACCCCGAATTCTTTTCTTCTACGTATTCCTGGAGGTGCTGTTTTTATTGGATATCTATATCTATTTTATATAAATCTATTTTAGAACATGATTTTATTAAATTAATTTACTTATTTAACAAACTTCTCTAATACGATTTCAAGTTTACCTTGGGTTTGTTTTTGTCCATGCACTTCTGGACACGTTGGTTTAGGGGTTTGGGGGATGATCCATTGCGCTGTTCAGGAGATCTAGGGTAAAGGAGAGAATGGATTCTGTTAAGGTATATTCCCATGGTAGTTTCATCTTAATGGGACTTGCCAAAATGACTCCTTTTAGCGATTTATAGAATGTATTTCCAGTCTAAGAAACGTAGAAGTGTTTGAATATACCTTAAGACTGAGTTAACACATTACAAAACTAGCTTAATATTAGAGATTTGTAACCAAAAAGGATGGAATGGAATTCATGTATACTTTTATAGCAATAATCTCAACTAAGGTGGTTTTGGAGTGTCCATCAAATGCAACCAATCTCTGGCCAATAAGTTGCCCATTTATTTTGGTTAGTAGCAATCAGCACAGGAAAAGAAGTTTCACAGGATGGGCAGTAACACACAACTTTGTTTGAAAAGGTTTGCTATTGTGTTGCTAAATAAACAAAACACATAAGTCATACCTAAAGAGAGACAAAAGAGGCAATGCTCCAAAGGTGGCATTTTCTTCATCTGAGCATAGCAGCTCTGCTCTGTTCTTGCTGGGAGGGCAGGCAGCCTCTTCATCCAAAAGTATTAGGAATGTTTTTATGGTCTCTCTACCACATAAAGCTGTACCACGGTTTATTGCATGAATTTTAGGCTGTGAAGAGGTAGAAAAGAATCCTATCATACCAAGTACAGACTCAATAGGGGAGTGGAAAAAAGAAACACATTGGCCCAGATTTATCAAACTGTGTGAGTGAAAAAGTGGAGGGATTTCCCCACAGCAGCCAATCACAGCTCAGCTTTCACTTTACCAGAGCTTGTTAGCTGAGCTGTGATTGGCTGCTGTGGGAAAATCCTTCCATTTTTTCCTCACACAGTTTGATAAATCTGGACCATTGTGTGTTGAATATAACAGTTTTTATAATAGATTTTCACAACTGGACCTTTTCAAGATTAGGGCCAAATAAATAATGGCTTATCCAACTTCATCACAAAAAATGGACTAATGAAAGTGAATAATAGTGGAAATATTATAATATAATATTAACCAAAAAAGGCCGCAGCAACTCCAAATAAGGTGCAGAAAAAAAAGGTGCTTTATTCACACAATGTGATATATAGCCACAATGAAAATTGGCGAATGTTCATACTATGCTTCTTACCCGTGCAGGACTGATGCCTGTGGAGCTCTCCTTTACAGTAGATGAAGTAGTAAGGGTTTTAATCCTCAGTTGTAACTCTTCTGCCACTTCTATTACAACCTCACCAAAAGTATCCCCGCTGCCCCTTCCTTTTATCAGATGAACCTTTATTGCTGAAAGGATTAGCTCTCCAGCATTCCTGAAGATAGAAAAGGGAATTGGTGATTTTAGCTTTTTAGGTCAATGTAAATAAAAATACAAATAAAAAAATATATATAATTACATTACTATATATATATATATATATATATATATATATATATATATATATATATATATATATATATATATATATATATATATATATACACATATATACATATACATACACATATATACATAAATAAAACAGACATATAGACAGATTAGGGAATGTCTGTCCACAGTTGTATTTGATTATGAAATGCTTAATCTTTGTGATTCATTTATGGTCTTAGGGCAAGTTCACACGAGTGGATTTTACGCTGCAGATCTGCCGCTGAAGGACCGCTGTATGGTGCCTTTACAAGTGCCTGCTCGGAGCAGCAATACACCACTTAGAGCAGACACACTGATGTGCAAGTTCGTATTGCCGCTCCGAGCAGGCACTTGTAAAGGCACCATAGAGCGGTCTCCTTCAGCGGCGGATCTGCAGCGTAAAATACGCTCCCATGAACATTAACCTGTCAGATCGTCCTGGCTTTATTATCTGCCGTAAATCAGAAACCAAGGTGTAGAGTGAATCAGAATTATATCACCAGTTCTATTAAAGGGGTATTCCAGGCAAAAACTTTTTTATATATATATCAACTGGCTCCGGAAAGTTAAACAGATTTGTAAATTACTTCTATTAAAAAATCTTAATCCTTCCAATAGTTATTAGTTTCTGAAGTTGAGTTGCTGTTTTCTGTCTAACTGCTTTCTGATGAATCACGTCCCGGGAGCTGTGCAGCTCCTATAGGGATATTCTCCCATCATGCAAGGGATATTCTCCCATCATGCACAGCTCCCGTGACATCATCAAAGAGCAGTTAGACAGAAAACTTCAGAAGCTAATATCTATTGGAAGGATTAAGATTTTTTTAATAGAAGTAATTTACAAATCTGTTTAACTTTCCGGAGCCAGTTGATATATATAAAAAAAAAAAGTTTTTGCCTGGAATACCCCTTTAAGCTACGGGCGACACCTACACTGCTGAAAAGCCATGCAGAGTTTTGCACTTTTACAACCCTATTCTGAAGAAGGAGAAAAAAAACCAAAAATGTTTTCTTGAATGCATAAATCATATAACAGACAAAACCCATCAGATGGCTAAACTGCTCAGAAGTGCGTATTCTCTAAAATAAATTCTCTGCTGGAAAAAGAATAAATGTGCTTTATTAAAAAACAAGGATATGGGCAATTTCCAAGCGCCTGTTAAAATACCAAACAGATTCATAATTACAATTCCAAAAAACGGAAAGAATGTCAACCATTCTGGACAACTTTTCAGTGCAGAGGAGAAATTTCTACACAATACAGAGAGAGATAAGAGTTTACTATAACAAATTCTTATTTGGTAAAATGAAGGCTGCCCAGTTATAATCTGTCTTAAAGGAAAAAAAAAAAAAGTATAAATAAATATAAACCTGTATGCTCCTGGCTCTCCATGCATTCACTGAAAGCACGCACACACACGCGCACACACACACACACACACACACACACACACTACAGTGTTCAGGACAGACATTGAGTTGCATTTTCCTGAAAAAAAACAAAACACTTCTTTAACCCCTTAAGGACCCATCCCAAATATACCTTAAGGACCCGGCCATTTTTTGAACATCTGACCACTGTCACTTCAAGCATTAATAACTCTGGGATGCTTTTACCTTTCATTCTGATTCCGAGATGTTTTTTTTTTCGTGACATATTCTACTTTATGTTAGTGGTAAAGTTTTGTCGACACTTGTATCATTTCTTGGTGAAAAATTCCAAAATTTGATTTTATAAAATTGAAAATTTGAAGCTCTCTGCTTATAAGGAAAATGGATATTCCAAATAAATAATACATTGATTCACAGACAATATGTCTACTTTATGTTTGCATCATAAAGTTTACTTGTTTTTACTTTTGGAAGACATCAGAGAGCTTCAAAGTTCAGCAGCAATTTTCCAATTTAAAAAAAAAAAATCGGAATTTTTAAGGGACCAGTTCAGTTTTGAAGGACCTTCATATTAGAAATACCCCACAAATGACCCAATTATAAAAACTGCACCCCTCAAAGTATCCAAAATGACATTCAGTAAGTGTGTTTCACAGGAATAGCAGCAAAGTGAAGGAGAAAATTCTAAATCTTCATTTTTTTTTACACTCATGTTCTTGTAGACCCAGTTTTTGAATTTTTACAAGTGGTAATAGGAGAAAAAGCCCCCCAAAATTTGTAACCCAATTTCTCTAGAGTAAGGAAATACCTCATATATGTATGTCAAGTGTTCGGCGGGCGCAGTAGAGGGCTCAGAAGGGAAGGAGCAACAATGGGATTTTGGAGAGTGAATTTTGCTGAAATGGTTTTTGGGGGCATGTCATATTTAGAAAGCCCCTATGGTGCCAGAACAGCAGAAAACCCCACATGGCATACAATTTTGGAAACTACACCCCTCAAGGCACGTAACAAGGGGTCCAGTTAGCCTTAACACCCCACAGGTGTTTGACAACTTTTCATTAAAATCGGATGTGTAAATGGAAAAAAATAATGTTTTCACTAAAGTGCAGTTTTTTCCCCAAATTTATCATTTTTACAAAGGGTAATGGGAGAAAATGCCCCCCCAAATTTGTAACCCCATCTCTTTGAGTATGGAAATACCCCATGTTAGGACGTAAAATGTTCTGCTTGCGAACTACAATGCTCAGAAGAGAAGGAGCCACATTTGTCTTTTTGAAAGCAACTTTTGCTGAAATGTTTTTTTGGGGGCATGTCGCATTTAGGAAGCCCCTGTGATGCCAGAACAGCAAAAAATACCCACATGGCATACTATTTTGGAAACTACACCCCTCAAGGAATGTAACAAGGCATACAGTGAGCCTTAACTACCCACAAGTGTTTGACGACTTTTTGTTAAAGTTGGATGTGTAAATAAAACTACATTTTTACAAGGGGTAATAGGAGAAAATGACCCCCAAAATTTGTAACCCCATTTCTTCTGAGTATGGAAATACCCCATGTGTGGACGTCAAGTGCTCTGCTGGCGAACTACAATGCTCAGAAGAGGAGGAGCGCCATTGAGCTTTTGGAAAGAGAATTTGTTTGGAATGGTAGTCAGGGGCCATGTGCGTTTACAAAGCCCCCCGTGGTGCCAGAACAGTGGACCCCCCCCACATGTAACACCATTTTGGAAACTACACCCCTCACAGAATTTAATAAGGGGTGCAGTGAGTACTTACACCCCACTGGCGTTTGACAGATCTTTGGAACAGTGGGCTGTGCAAATGAAAAATTTAATTTTTCATTTTTACGGACCACTGTTCAAAAAATCTGTCAGATACCTGTGGGGCGTAAATTCTCACTGTACCGCTTATTACATTACATGAGGGGTGTAGTTTCCAAAATGGGGTCACATGTGTCGGGGGTCCATTGTTCTGGCACCATGGGGGCTTTGTAAACACACAAGGCCTTCAATTCCGGACAAATTTTCTCTTCAAAATCCCAATGGCGCTCCTTCTCTTCTGAGCATTGTAGTTCACCCGCAGAGCACTTTACATTCACATATGGGGTATGTTCTTACTCAGAAGAGATGGGGTTACAAATTTTGGGGGGCTTTTTTCCTATTTTCCCTTGTGAAAATGAAAAATTTAGGGTAACACCAGCATTTTAGTGAAAAAATGTTTTCTTCATTTTCCCATTCAACTTTAATGAAAATTCGTCAAACACCTGTGGGGTGTCAAGGCTCATTATACCCCTTGTCTCGTTCCGTGAGGGGTGTAGTTTCCAAAATGGGGTCACATGTGGGTATTTATTTTTGCGTTTATGTCAGAACCGCTGTAAAATCAGCCACCCCTGTGCAAATCACCAATTTAGGCCTCAAATGTACATGGTGCACTCTCACTCCTAAGCCTTGTTGTGTGCCCGCAGAGCATTTTGAGCTTACATATGGGGTATTTCCGTACTCAGGAGAAATTGCGTTAGAGATTTTGGGGGTCTTTTTTCCTTTTACCGCTTGTGAAAATAAAAAGTATGCGGCAACACCAGCCTGTTAGTGTAAAAAAATAAATAAATAAATAAAAAAATTTACACTAACAGGCTGGTGTAGACCCCAACTGGTGCCTGCTGATTGATATCAGCAGTCACCCCGGTCCGGTCCCCGTCCGACAGGGACCGAAACTCCAACGGGCATATTGATACGCCCTGGGCCCTTAAGTACCAGGCCGTCAAGGCGTATCCATACGCCCTAGGTCCTTAAGTGGTTAAGGACGCAGGGTTTTTCAGTTTTTCCTCCTTACCTTTTAAAAATCATAACCCTTAAAATTTTCCACCTAAAAATCCATATTATGGCTTATTTTTTGTGTCACCAATTCTACTTTTCAGTGACAGTCAGTTTACCCAAAAATCCACGGCGAAAAAAAATAAAATAAATCATGGTGCGATAAAAGCTAAGAAAAAAAAACGCCATTTTGGAACTTTTGGGGGCTTCCGTTTCTACGCAGTGCATATTTCGGTAAAAATGACACATTATTCTGTAGGTCCATACGGTAAAACTGATACCCTACTTCTATAGGTTTAATTTTGTCGTACTTCTGGAAAAAAATCATAACTACATGCAGGAAAATTTATACGTTTAAAAATGTCCTCTTCTGACCCCTATAACTTTATTTTTCCACATACAGGGCGGTTTGAGGGCTCTTTTTTTTGCGCCGTGACCTGAAGTTTTTATCGGTACCATTTTTTGTTTTGATCGGACTTTTTGATCATTTTTTAATGGTATAAAAAGTGACCAAAAATAAGCTTTTTTGTACTTTGGAATTTTTTACGTGTACGCCATTGACCGTGTTTATTGATGTTTATTTATTCATGTTTATTTTATTTACACAGTTATTTTTTGGGGAAAAGTGGGGTGATTCCAACTTATTAGGGAAGGGGTTAAATGATCTTTATTAAAGGGGTTATCCAGGAAAAAACTTTTTTTTTTATACATCAACTGGCTCCAGAAAGTTAAACAGATTTGTAAATTACAGTAACCCCCCCCCCGACATATGATCAAATCGACATACGATAACCTCTCAGGGGCCATCGCATGTCGATTTGATCATATGTCGGGGCCATCACATTAACTGCTATCCGACAGTGCAAAATGCTTAAGCCGCTGTCGGATAGCAGTTTAAGCATCCCGGACAGGTTCACTTACCTATCCCTGCTGCTCCGGGTCCACTTTGCGATCCTCCGGCGTCTTCTGCATCTTTTCCGGGGTCAGAGCCTCGCTTTCCGGCGTCGATATTACGTCCTGCGCACGCCGTCCCGGCGCACAAACATAATCACGTCACCAGAAAGCGAGGCCCGGACCCCGGAGAAGATGCAGAAGAAGCCGGAGGATCCCGAAGAAGACGCCGGAGCAGCGGGACAGCATCGGGAGCTGCGAGGATGCGCTCCGGAGCGGCGGGGACAGTCTAGTATTAAATGCACTTTTTACATTGCACGAACCCCTCAACATACGATGGATTCGACAAACGATGGGTCGTTTGTAACGAATTACCATCGTATGTTGAGGGACCACTGTACTTCTATTAAAAAATCTTAATCCTTTCAGTACTTATGAGCTTCTGAAGTTAAGGTTGTTCTTTTCTGTCTAATTGCTCTCTGATGACACGCGTCTCGGGAAACGCCCAGTTTAGAAGCAAACCCCCATAACAAACATCTTCTAAACTGGGCGTTTCCCGAGAAACGCGTCATCAAAGAGCACTTAGACAGAAAAAGAACAACCTTAACTTCAGAAGCTCATAAGTACTGAAAGGATTAAGATTTTTTAATAGAAGTAATTTACAAATCTGTTTAACTTTCTGGAGCCAGTTGATATATAAAAAATTTTTTTTCCTGGAATACCCCTTTAACACTTTTTTTTTGAAATGTTATAGCTCCCATAGGGGCCTATAACATTACATACACTGATCTTTTACACAGATCACTGGCATGTATTAACACACCTTTGATCAGTGTTATCAGCGCTTGACTGCTCCTGCCTGGATCTCAGGCACGGAGCAGTCATTCGCCAATCGGACACCGAGGAGGCAGGTAGGGTCCCTCCTGGTGTCCTGTAAGCTGTTCGGGACGCCGCGATTTCACCGCGGCAGTCCCGAACAGCCCGACTGAGCAACTGGGATGGTTTCCCTTTCGCGTCAGACACGGCGGTCAGCTTTGATCGCCGCGTCTGAAGGGTTAATACAGGGTTAATGTCCTGTATTAGCCGCGGGTCCCGGCCGTTGATGGCCGCCGCGATATGACGCGGATTCACCGCGTAACCCCGCGGCATATCGCGGGAGCCGGCACAGGACGTAAATATATATTAAGGAGTTAAGCCGGGAATTCCTATTCTGTACTAATTCCAGCATTGTCCACTGAAATTGATCCGCGCAAAGAACAGACAGACAGTCTTTTGGCCAACAGCACCAATATCACAGTGGCAATCTGATAGAGCCCCGGCACCAAGAATTAGACTGGTACCGGGACTCAATACATCAGATGGCCATCCAGCCAGTCATTGGCCGATGCAGGACATCGCTGTGGCCATCGAGTCGCCGACCCACAACATGACGTATTGACCACAGGAAACACTAAAAGGAGGAGGCACGCCCTGGGAGCTGCAGCAAGACAACGCAGACACCGGGGTACGGCAGGAGGTATGTAGATAGAAAAAAAAATTATAAAAATAAAGTACACACAGAACCTCCCCCCCCTTCCAGCCCATCAAGGAGTATTCCTTTAGACGGTTAAAAGTAAATGAAAGCAGCATAGTGGTTGGTTGTCATGAACAACCATCAATGAGCATGAGAAAATTCGTCCCTCAATCCTCCTCATACCCACCAATATTTTAAGAAGTAAAATAAGGAGGAGATTTAAAGACCACCCCTAACACAAGCCTTCAAGCCTTTTGTTATGTGCCAAAGTATTATTGTTAATTCAACAAAAGGGTTATAAAATGGACAAAAAAAAAAAAAAATCTTACTTTGTTTCTCCAAGCATCTCGTCCAGTCTGTCAATAAAGTGAACAAACTGTGATAGTCCTTTAATGTGTTTTCTTAAAGGATCAGCTTCAGAGGGAGCATACCCTTTTCCACCAAGTTCCACTGCTCTAATGAAGGAGGTAGCTACCTGCAGTGAAATTAAAAAAAAGATATATATTATATATAAATAAAAAAAAGTTAAAAATAAAGACATCCAGGGTTATTCTAAAAGGACTGCGCAAATTGATTGCCTCAGTATTCATAAACTGATGGTCCCCATTTCTTTGTCGGGGATACTGTCATTGGTCACTCATACCTGGACATGGGGAGATTTATCAAAACCTGTCCAGAGGAAAAGTTGTCCAGTTGCCCATAGCAACCAATCAGCTCGCTTCTTTGATTTTTAACAAGGCCTCTGCAAAATGAAAGCAGCAATATGATTGGTTGCTATGGGCAACTCAGCAACATTTCCTTTGCACAGATTTTGCTAAATCTCCCCCAATATCCAAGGTTTATGTTCTCGCTTATGAATACAGAGGCTATAACTTTGTACCATCTTTCTGAATCACCCAGGATTTATTGTGATCCAAGTTTAGAATTTTCTCACAGCACTTCATAAGTCGGAATTTCTTGTACTGTGCTTCATAACAAATGTAAATATAATGTAACATACCAAAAAAAGGGACATCTGCTTATTCTTCGATGCATGTTTAAGGTCGGTGAAAGCTTCTTTATCTAGTCCTCTCTCTGGGCAGTTAATAACATGGGCTAGGGCAAGATCATTCTTAGAATTTACCAAAAGGCTCAAATAGGAACAAAATATTCTCTTTACAACTTCTTTCATCTACAAAATAAAAAATAAAAAAAAGTTTGCTTACTTTAAATAATTCCCTGAATCAAAAGTCACAAGCTTTTATTTTCATGAATTACCTTAATAAAATCCATATTATTTTTACAAGGCGTTGAGATAGACAAAGAACTATGGTCGGTATCTTCCGATTGATGACCAAGGAGAAACTCCTGTAACTGGACCTGTTTAAAACACAAAGTTACATATGCATGACCGTACCATATTTATATCTCAGAAGCTTGTAGGCAGAGAGCAGCTGAGGTCTTCAAGCTAAAGTTTACACCATCAAAACCTGCTAGATAGCCAAATGCTTGTGAAGTTAAAGGGGTATTCCAGGCCAATATATATCTAAAATTTGGCCTGGAATACCCCTTTAACTTCACAAGCATTTGGCTATCTAGCAGGTTTTGATGGGAGAATATCCCCATAGGAACTGCACAGCTCCCGGACGTGAGTCGTCAGAGAGCAGTTAGACAGAAAAAAAAAAAAAAAACAACTCAACTTCAGAAGCTAATAACTATTGGAAGGATTAAGATTTTTTAATAGAAGTAATTTACAAATCTGTTTAACTTTCCGGAGCCAGTTGATATATATAAAAAAAAGGTTTTGCCTGGAATACCCCTTTAACAGCTCTCCTGACTCAACCTAGCAACGTCTTCTTACTGGGAGAGAAGAGTAAGCTACTGCCCGACACCTCTAGTGACTGCTCATCACCTCTGAGAACTGCCTGGTCCTTCTCTCTCCTGACATCATCTGTCAGGGAACAGATACAGACGGTTGGCTGGTCCTGATAAAATTGGTGGTTTGAGCCAACCATCAATCTCATGTGTATAGCCAGATTTTTATTTTTAGAAGACAATGAAAACTTTATATATATCTGTAGAATACAACGGAATTATGCCAAGCTGTACCTGGTATAATTCACCATCACTATTATTCAGAAAAGGAGTGCAAACCATTAGTTAAACGGTTGTACATAGTTAAATACCACACCCTGACATTTAAGACTTTGTAGTTTTCTTCAGATACTGGTTTTTATTTTATGGCCCTCCCCCATTACCAATAAAAATATAGTGTCAGACATTTCTGTGGACTGTATTTGCAGAACAATGTATTGTCATCAATATTTCCTTAAATTATGGACAACCCCTTCTACGAAATAGGATTTATCATCCTCTGCAGACTACCTCTTGACTCGCCCTGGGCGTTTTCTAGCCTAGCATATGAACACAAATCATTTCCACATAACAATTCTGTGGCATTTCCTTTACCACACTACCTTTCTCCCTGGCCAATAATATAGACATGTACCTACTGAATATCCTCTATCAGCGCTATACATTACCAACATGCTCCTTGAAGTTGGAAATGACAACCATTTAGTATACAAACTACCTTTATAATTGATGACACTAATACTATATTCTGAAATACTAAATGGTTATATTGGTTACTCACAGAAGAGATGGTTTCTGCCAAAGAGTCGGATTTTGAGAATGCCGCATATAAGTCAATGAGATCCAATGAATTGCTTTTTTTCAGAAGCTGATCATATGTTCTTCGCACAGAATCATAACTTGGTGGAGATTGACTGCTATTATTTAACAGTCCAAGCTTATCTTTCAGCAAGTGTTTCCACATCAGCAGGAGTTCACTGAGGGAAGCTGTATAACCATTTCCACACTAAAATAAAAACATAAAACCAGACATAAAACAGGCAAAAATAAAATGCACAAGAATACTTTATTCTGAAAGTAGTCTTAAAGAGGGCTCCGATTATCTCACAAACACACAAAATTCTGACAATTAAAGCACAAATTCCACATTTTACAAAAAAATAACTACAGTACAGCTCTATGTATTAATAATTGCACCGATACTCAGATCTTACAATAAATACCTCGATATAATGCTGTTTTCACTGCCCCACACCGCTCATAATGGTGCAGTATCAGGCAGAGGTTCCTGTTGTCTCCACAGCAGCCATACCCAACGTGCCCCAGTGTAGTGCGATCCTATGGAGTTGGGTCTCGCACTAGGTACAGCTGCTATGGGGACAAAGTGACACTGCACGATTATTCAACAATTTGACCATGGGTGTAATTATCAAAAATTACTATAGTAGAAAGTGCACATTTTAATTTTCCTAAAACTTGGGATTTTCACTTCAGGAATAACCAAAGCTGGAAAATCCATCCGGGCCCCTGGGTGTAAGATGCTGTTACAGCCATCACAGGGGAGTGCCCCTGTGGCTCACTTTACTGCCTGTCCCGATCTGGGAGGGTACAGCAGAGTGCACACAGCGGATGTCTCCTTTAGCATTGCTTGTCTGTAGTAACTAAGAGGGAGACTTGTTAAAGTGTTGTTTCATATGGCAACTGCATTATAGATTTAGAATTGCGCTTGTTTCCAGTTACCTGGCCACTTACCAGGTGGAGCCCTCAGTACACGCTTGCATATGGGTATACAGTACATACTATTTCCACATCTTTCATACTTTAGGGTCACCTCCGACAGGCATATGTCGCTACTTTGTATGTCAGCTAAGTCTCATGCATGTAGGGAGCTCTGACAAACGCTATAACAGTTTTATCACACATACGCCACTACACAATTGCACTTTTCATAAGTTTTAGTCAGTTGTGTCAAACGCCACGCATGCGCTTCATCTTAGTTGTATGCGCACATGACAAAATGAATAAAATAACTCAGTATTTTCACGGTACAGACACTAGCTGTATTCATACTTTGAATGAGCTAGTGGTTTTGTGCAAATATAGAAACGCCCCCCCCCCCCACCCCCGCTCTACCATTCACTCCTTCTCTACCTCACACTTCACAGAGCTGTAGCATTTTCCCAGGGTACACTGCTCACATAGCTAGAAGTGCCGAAGCAGCAGTGTGCGCCG